>NC_053389.1:227960624-228655624 GCF_905171765.1 Bufo bufo | reverse complement strand
TGGAAACGCCCAAACTCAACAGAGACCGTCCATGTATTCTTGTTATCCATACCCATTTTTGGCCTGGGACAGCCTGAATTTGAAAATCAGGGACAGTTCTTGCAGATTCGGGACAGTTGGTGACTATGACAGTATCCAAAGCTGATTGGGTCCAGAGCAGAGCGATCGACTAGCTTAGATCAGTGCCAGAGGGGGAGAACTGGAGGGGTACTTTTTAAGTGTGTCACTGTCCTGTCACCCCAAGTGCCAGGGTGCCATTGTTCTGTACTAGGTGGGGTCTTATGATGTTATGCTTTATTAGGATACATACTGTATATCAATGGCCACTACTGTTGCATCTATTTTGAAGTCATATGAAGTCATATTGTAATTCAAAAATTAGGGACATTGTTATTATTATCATAGGGCATGTCAGGACTGAGAAGAGATATCTTGTGTGTGACATAATAGAAGGAGGTGTACAGTCTAGATGGGCGAGTAGAAAGGTGAGCATTGCTATGGCAACCTGTAAACATATACACAATTACGAAGAAAACTTTCCAGAAAAACAACTACATTAAGATTCTTTAGCATTTAATTAGCAGTTTCTGATATTATATTAGTAATACAAGGTAATTTCAAGGTTTACCTGAGGTGGTATGACGATTTAACTAATGTTTGACTCGTGCTTCCATGACCAGGCATTGTTGTTCCTTTTCTCAAAGGGCAAATTTTGCGTTTGTATGGGATATAATTAATCTAAGTACATTGTGTTATGAACATTGTATCTGTGAATCAATCACTGGGGGTGTAATAGAAGATGACTAGAGCCAGCAGCCGTGGTCTTTGTATGTCTTTTCCTTTGTGTCCCTCTAGCAGCTAAATTTTTTCTTGCCTTTCTGTCTGCATGAACTTCTATGGACAGCATTTAACCTGATCCCTCAGTGAGCTGATAATACATCCATCTCTTAAGATGAATCATAGCTGTGAATTTAAGCCAAATGATTAGCTCCCGAGGCAGCGGGTGAAGAAGAAGTCGCTGATAGGTGGAGGAAGAGGCATTTTTCTCTAATAAGATATATTACAAAGTTTTGTTTATTCCCTTGTACTATTGATTTATGTAGAATACAAGTTAATATACTCACTGACCAATTACCTCGAGCTACTGTGGTGATGTTTCCATGGTCCACTGTTGATGTCTGCTTCCTGAGAATCAGTGAGTTGCAGAGAATCACCTTCACTGAAGATTATCTGCTGAGGAAAATATCTCAGCATTTCTACAGTACTCAAGAAAAAGAGACAAGAAGGTCCAGAAATCTGCATGGTCAGGCATAGGAGTCAAACAAAAAGGTTTTTGACCTTACTGCAGTGAGGGAAATACTGCACAGACACATTTCACACTTCAAAACGACCTGACCAGTCATCTCAAACCAGCATGCCTCAATTGCGAATTACAACTACCATCTTAAAAGTAATACTGCCAGCCATAGATTCTGCAGAGAGAGACTTTGGGAAAATAGAGAAGAAAGAGTATCATAATCCCCATCCTTGCTCAAATCCATACAAAACCATCTGGGGAGATTCGTCTTGTATATTGGGGGAACTGTGTTTTGATACCATCCCCATTCTGCACTTCACTTAAGAGAGAATTGTTTGTTTGCTGCATCTGGCCTGGTTACTGACTCCAACACCATTTGCCGACCACAGCTCCAACATATCTTGCCTTGCAGCCACACTAATAACCACAACACCATGAGCAACGCAAATTCCATCAGGTAGGAGCCGCAAAACCAAGGTGGCCACAAGGGAAGAAAGGGTGCTCCCTCCAGTTACCGCATGTCCCTTGGGAGCGACGGTGTGAGGAATACCACTGGGATTGACTGTTATAGCCAGAACCACTACCACTCTGCCCCTGGGCTTGTGACACATGCACTGTTCTTGTCTGTATTATGACCCAGATTAATTTAGTCAAGTATATAGGTAGACAAAAACAGACCACTGAATCAGATCTTACAGGATGTAAAGCATAATCCACTATTGCTCTCTTAGTATCTCCCACTTGCATATGGGATAAAGCTACCAATATTGTTTGCATAGAACCATGTAGCTCTTTAAAACTACATATACAGGTTCAGTAGAGCTGTTCTGATGTTTGAACTGTTTGTTTCTTTAATGCATTTTGAGTACTCACTAAGGTTTACCTATGGTACCCAATAAAAAAAACTCACACATCCTGACATCAGGGCATGTTGTTCTAAGGGACAAACTTCACTCCAGTGAATACTACTACTGTACATCAGCATGTAGGTAATAGAAGATATGGGTGAAAAAGTACACATTCCAATTCTAAATCAACTATATTCTCATCACCAATTTCTATAGAGTCTTCATGCTCGCACATACCTTCTTCCCTGATCTAGAGAAGTTTACCTGTCTCTAAGAACAGTAACTGAATTGTAATCTAATAGGATAATAAACTTGTCTTGCCAGATTCATACCACACCTATTGCCTCATAGCATAGGGCACAGGAAGGGGCACATCCTGAGCTGGGGAGGTCTGCTGGAAATCAAAGAGATAATCTCCTATACAGAGGATCAAAGACACAAACTCATGAGTCATCATGCCTTATCCAGACAAAAGAATGAGATTTGCTGAGGTGCAGAGGCTGTTTAAAGGGAACCTGTCACCATAAAAGTGCAAAGTAATCTGCAGGCAGCATGTTATAGAGCAGAAGGAGCTGGCCAGATTGATATATAGTTATGTAGGAAAAGATTCAGTATAACCTGTATTTCATTCACCTAAATTCCAGCTCATTCTGGGATTTGAAGTCAAGGAGGTGGCCCTATTAGTGATTGACAGCTATCTCTGTATACACAGTCATAGAGGGAAGGCTTTAAATTATTCATAGGATCGCCTTGACCTGAAAACCCAGAATGGGCACGGATATAAAAGTATAAATTACGAGTTATACTGTCTCTTTTCCCACAAAATTATATATCAATCTGCTCAGCTCCTCCTGCTATATAATATGCTGCCTGCAGCTCAGACACCATGTTCAGAATGACAGGTTTCCATTAAGGAAACAATAGGACTAGTGGTTAAAGAAGTTTTCCAAGCATTTAAAAAATTTATGTAGCCACCAGGGGCAGGCTGGTCCCATCTCCTAGTCGAAGTCTAGGGCCACTCAGCAAGGATAAAGAAGGTTCTTCCCTTTCCTGGTTTCAGGTGCATCTCTGTCCTTAAAAAGCAGATAGAGTTGAAGTTTATAAGCAGGGGCTGCAGACATATTTGTGGAGGAGCCATAAGCACAGACAAAATCTTGAGTTTTGGCAGAAGAAGAGGATCACAATACAGGCATCAAATTACATTGTGAGTTAGTGCAGTCTCTGGACAAAGTGTGGGGAACATGTCCCCCCTCCCACATATTTAACTGCTTCCTGCCATAAGGAAGTCAACCAAGGTGCAGAAGGTGGAGTTTGGGTCCGGAAGGCTTAGCTTCAAGAAGGAAATCTGCCTCCTTGACTTGAAAACACTAATATGCACATGGTGTGAGCCTGAATGGTGTAAACCTACCCCTACCGAAAAAAAAAAAAAACAACAACAAAAAAAAAAAAGGTTATTCGGTACATTAGTACTCCAAAAAACAAATGGATTTTTAAAAGTGTCTTTCTTGTGCAAAAGTAGTAAAAGATACTGTATTACTTTGTTATTGTAACCTTTCGTAACCTTATTAACCTGCAGAATAAAGTTAAAATTTAGGGTATGTCCATGTGGGTCATAAGAAGCAGTTGAGAAAACTACCACAGATTTTTCTGTAGATCGGCTACAAAATCCCCATGAGTTACATGTGAATTTTGTTGCAGTTTCAATCCCTGAGATACAGTGCTTTGTAAAAATGTAACAAGCCCTCCAGTGCACTGCCCTGACTAAGTCATCCTTAATGGTCTGACTGCTGGTTAGCCAGAGTAAGTTAAGGATTAAGTAATCCTCTCAGTCAGCTATCAGTGCATACAGGTTGAGGTTCTACACACTGGACAAGAACTAGTTTATATGGCAAGATTTTAAAAAGTATAACTAGAAAACTAACGTCACATGGAAAATAAATAACAGTCATGTAAGGCTTGTTGTTAATCTCTTCACGACCCTGGACTCACCTGTATGCTCAAGAAGGGAGTATGGAGTGGCCTACATGAGGCAGGTGCGAGCTTTCAGGTGCAGCTGAAACCTGCACACATTGACTGAGATTGGAGATAACTTAAAAAAAGAGTGTTTTTAGATATATAAAAATATAAAAAAAAATATTCAAAATTTACATTTTACATATAACAGTAAACAATAAAATATACAGTACAGACCAAAAGTTTGGACACACCTTCTCATTCAAAGAGTTTTCTTTATTTTCATGACTATGAAAATTGTAGATTCACACTGAAGGCATCAAAACTATGAATTAACACATGTGGAATTATATACATAACAAACAAGTGTGAAACAACTGAAAATATGTCATATTCTAGGTTCTTCAAAGTAGCCACCTTTTGCTTTGATTACTGCTTTGCACACTCTTGGCATTCTCTTGATGAGCTTCAAGACGTAGTCCAATGAAATGGTTTTCACTTCACAGGTGTGCCCTGTCAGGTTTAATAAGTGGGATTTCTTGCCTTATAAATGGGATTGGGACCATCAGTTGCGTTGAGGAGAAGTCAGGTGGATACACAGCTGATAGTCCTACTGAATAGACTGTTAGAATTTGTATTATGGCAAGAAAAAAGCAGCTAAGTAAAGAAGAAACGAGTGGCCATCATTACTTTAAGAAATGAAGGTCAGTCAGTCAGCCGAAAAATTGGGAAAACTTTGAAAGTAAGGGATATTTGACCATGAAGGAGAGTGATGGGGTGCTGCGCCAGATGACCTGGCCTCCACAGTCACCGGACCTGAACCCAATCGAGATGGTTTGGGGTGAGCTGGAACGCAGAGTGAAGGCAAAAGGGCCAACAAGTGCTAAGCATCTCTGGGAACTCCTTCAAGACTGTTGGAAGACCATTTCAGGTGACTACCTCTTAAAGCTTATCAAGAGAATGCCAAGAGTGTGCAAAGCAGTAATCAAAGCAAAAGGTGGCTACTTTGAAGACCCTAGAATATGACATATTTTAAGTTGTTTCACACTTGTTTGTTATGTATATAATTCCATATGTGTTAATTCATAGTTTTGATGCCTTCATAGTCATGAAAATAAAGAAAACTCTTTGAATGATAAGGTGTGTCCAAACTTTTGGTCTGTACTGTATAAAAACACAATAATTGCTATTGCTAAATACAATGTGCCTTTTTTTTTATCACCTCTCCCCCCAAAATAAACTGAATAAAAGATGATCAAACAGTCATATGTACCCCAAAATGGTACCAATAATAACTACAGCCCACCACCCAAAAAACAAGCCCCCAAACAGCTATGCAGATAGAAATATAAAATAGTTCTGGTGTCGGGATACGGTGATGCAAATAAATGTTTTCATTTTTTTGAAGGTAGCAGAACAAAATAAAACTACATAAATGATATATTGCTATAGCAGTAATTATTCTGACTCATAGAATAAGGTCACTATGTCATTTCCAGCAGACAAATGGTTAAGGCTGCAGCGCAGCCTGTAATTGTGGGAGGGGCATGCAGCATTTAGGCCGGCTCGCACCTCCTCTCCAGCCTGGCGTTCCTGCGGCGTGCTCAGCGTGCAGTCCGGTCCTCAGCAGTGTCCTCACTTCCGGGTCCACCCCCTCAGCTTCCTCCAGCTGCGTCTCCAGCGTTCGGCTCTACTCCGCTCCTGGCGTGTCAAGGCTATCACGGTAGGTTAAGCGCAGGCTCTGCCTGTCACCTCACGCTGCCTGGGTGAAGCGGCCTCCAGGGTATCGGATCCCTCGTCTGCCTGGCCGGGGTCCCTGTCCACTTCATCGTCTTCTCCCCTTGTCCTGGGGCATGTAGTCCTCACCACTTCACTGCTGCATTTTCTCGGTCTCACCTGGGCTTGGTTCGGGCCTGGGCGCTTTGTGACGCGCTCCTGCGGGCTGTGTGTCGGCCGACAGGGGGGGGGCATTCATCCCCCGGGAAATGGCTCTCCCCTAGGCGTTTTTTGCAGCACGTGCATCCGTGCTGTGGGACGCCCGACACCCCGGGAGGTACTCGTGCGTCTTTTTGTGGCATATTGTCGTGCGTTCCCATAGTCGGGGGGGGGGCGCGCGACAATAGGCGTATGTGGTCCTGAGGCCGCATATCCGGCTGCCTACGGCTCGTGCCTGCAGGGCGCGACATCCTGGACGCCCAGGTTTTGAACCAACATCGGGCAGCCCGCCTACCCGCGGCGAGTTGGGGTCGGTCTGTTCCTGCATTCCGCAGGTTCCGTTCCTCGTTTGCGGGTGCATGTGTGGTTCCTGCCGATGTCTTACAACATTCCCGTCCCCCAGCTGTAGCATGTTCTTCCTCCACCTACTGCGGAGTCTTGGTCAGTACTCTGGGTTGCCAGCCTCCGCAGTCACCAGTACACGTATCACGGGCCTCACCTTAGGTTGTCCATTCCCTTACACGACGGCTCTCAGTGTTCCGGCTCACTACATTCTCGCCTCAGTCCCTGTCGTTGCTTGGTCTTCCCGGATCGCCCGGGCTCTCTCTCTCACACGGTGTTCATCCTGTCTCAAGCCTTGGATCGCCCAGGGTCGTTTCTCTCCGGTTCACCCGGTCCACGTTTTTCTCTCCTGGATCGCCCAGGTCTCTTCCCTAGTCCGCCTGGGGGCTTCTTCTTTCTCCTGGATCGCCCAGGTCTCTTCCCTAGTTCGCCTGGGGTTTCTTCTTTCTCCTGGTTCGCCCGGGTTTCTTCCCTAGTTCGCCTAGGGTACTTCTTCTCCTGGATCGCCCAGGTCTCTTCCCTAGTTCGCCTCGGGGTACTTCTTTCTCCTGGATCGCCCAGGTCTCTGCCCCAGTTTACCTGGGATTCCTCCTTCCTCCTGGTTCGCCCAGATCTGTTTCCAGTTTCTCGGCCATCTGGTCGCTCTACATGTCACGGGTGTGGGTTGTCCATGCTTCTTGTTTCCAGTCGGCATGTCCCTCGTGCCCTGGGTCATGTCTCAGGCTCTTTCGTTCCCTGGGCCAGCCTGGTCGACTGATCTTTCAGCGTCTTACCTGTCACCACTTCCTTTAGGGGATCGCCTCCCGTTTTTCTTCCCAGCTGTCGGTCACCTGGTCCTCATACACATTATCTTCAGATCGCAGGTTCCGGTCCGTTTTTCGGCTCACGTCAGTCAAAGGTTTAAATCCTTTCTAAGGTAAGTTCAGGTCATGTTAGTTCCTCTGAGGACCGTATTTTCGTTTGCTCTTCCCTTCTGAAGGTCTGGGTTTTTCTTTAGCTTACCGGTTCATTATCGGTTTTCGGATCTCCGGTTCCTTGGTCTTGGGCTTCTTCTGGTAAGTATTTTTGAATGGTTTTGTTTCCCTCACCTTTCATCTTCATTTTAAGCTGTCCCTTCGCGACCGCAGCTTCGTTTTCCCTCTCATTTTCCTTTTCCGCAGGTTAAGGATGTCGCACGTGTCGGAGATGGAAGACAATATTTCCCTTCCTGGAACATCGGCTTCGGGTCACTCCGTCAGCGCTTCCTTGCGGAGCTGGACTGTGCCTAGGCTAGTCACCGAGCTTAACCGCAGGGGGATTCGTCATCCCGCGTCAGCCCGCAAGGCGGAATTATACCGCTTGTTGATGACGGCCCCGAGTTCAGTGGAGGGTCAGTCTAGCTCACCTTCCATCCAGCAAGCCCTGTCCCAGATTCAGTCCTCCATCAACGGACTTGCCAGTTCTTTATGCGACATTCAGGCCAGGGTTGCAGCCCTCGAGTCCAGACCCTCGGCAATCCCACCCTCCCCAGTGGTGGCACCCTCCCCACCTTTAGATGTGGCAGGTAGGCCAGCTTCTGGTCCTCTGATTGCCCCGTCTCACTTCATTCCCGAGCATATTAAGAAGGACATCCTGGCTGGGAAGGATGTGAATTTGGCCTCCATTCTCATCGCCTCCCAGGACGTCTCGGAGAATCGGATCATCAATTGCGGGGAGGTTTCGGTGGTCTTGAAGGCCAAAGACGCCAGACTTAACCGCAAGTTGTCCATTCCCGAGTTTCTCCTGGCCTTTAGCCTGTATCGGGACATTGTCTGTTCTGCCAATCCGTCCAGGAGGGAGGAGCTTGATACCTACCTGTATCGGGTATCGGACCTGGGCCACAAATACGGTGGCTCAGCGTTCTACGATTATCACAGGTCCTTTTCCGCTAAGGCGGCAGCGGCCCTGTCGCAGTTTCAGTTCATGACTAATTGGGCTGATCTCGACATGGAGCTGTTCTGCCGTCATTTCGCCGGTCTCAGAGCTCCCTCCTGCACCTCTTGCCAGTCCATATTTCATTCCTCTGACTGGTGTCCCGATCGGGCTCATCCTTCCCAGCCAGGAGCTGCTCCTAGTACCTCCGGGGCCACCAAGGCCTCGGCAACTCTGGACAAACTGGCCAGACCAATCGTTTTTTTAGGTAGCAGCCAGGTCTGCAACAATTTTAATGCGGGGGGTTGTGCCTTTGATGCCTGTCGAGCTCTTCACATCTGCTCGGCATGTTTTCGGGCCCATCCGCGTTCGGCTTGTTCCAGGAAATCTTCCAAGAGCTCCTGACTAGCCGACATTGATATAGACCTTCTGGCTGTTCTGCTGCAGGATCACCCAGACCGTCTTTTCGTGGCCTTCCTCTTGGCCGGATTCAAGGAGGGCTTTCACACAGGGCTCATCACCCTGCCTCACGGGTCATGGGAGGGTCCCAATTTGCGCTCAGCGTTCGGTGACCCGGAGGCCGTGGATGCCCTCCTTCGATCCGAAGTTGAAAAAGGGTTCATCATTGGTCCCTTTCTCCACATTCCATTTCAGTCCTGGCGGATCAACCCTATTGGGCTGGTTGTGAAACATTCTTCGAATAAAAAACGCCTCATTTACGATCTGTCAGCGCCTCATATGTCACCCATCCCAAGCCTGAATTCTCTTATCCCTTCTGAGGAGTATTCTATGCAATACTCGTCAGTTGAGGAAGCCATTCAGCTCATTCTCCAGTCGGGGGTTGGGTCTTGGCTTGCCAAGGTAGACATAGCCGATGCCTTCAAGCTTCTCCCGGTCCACCCGCATCTTTGGAGATACTATGGCATCAATTGGTCGGACAGGTTTTATTTTGCCAACCGCTTAACCTTTGGGTCCAAGAGCAGCCCCTGGCTGTTCGACCAGTTTGCCAGGGCTCTCCATTGGATCCTGGTGCATCACAGAGGTCTTCCTATGGTAATTCATTACCTGGACGATTTTTTGCTCATTGAGAACCCTCATCCGGTCCCCTCAATTCCCGCTACCCTCTTGGAGTTTTCTTCCCTCCTCCAGGTGCCCGTGGCCTCCACCAAGACCGAGGGCCCTGCCACCAGGGTAACCTTTCTGGGCATCACGTTAGATTCCATCAAGATGGAGGCCAGTCTGCCCCCTGAAAAGTTGACCCGGATCCGCTCTGCCATCTCCCGGGCGGTCAGCGCTCTGTCCCTGACCAAGGCGGAGCTTCAGTCCTTACTGGGTCTGCTGAATCATGCCACGAAGATCATGCCCCAGGGCCGATCTTTTCTGGCCAGCCTGTTGCATCTTCTTTCCACAGTTCCTGACCAGGATTCTGTTGTCCACCTGGACGGCCACGCCATCTCGGACCTTGCCATGTGGAATACCTTCCTCGCAGGTTGGAACGGCATTTCCCTTTTAGTTCCCCGCTGGGACTCGGCTTCCCCGATTATTTTCTCGGACGCAGCCGGTTCCATCGGCTTTGCCGCCATCTTCAGGTCCCACTGGCTGGCGGCCAGGTGGCCTCCGGAAATTCTAGCAGACCCAGCTGCCATCAGTTCTTCTCCCCTCCTGGAATTATACCCCATCGTGGCGGCCGCCTTGGTCTGGGGCAGCTCCTGGTCCAACTTGCCGGTTTTGTTCGTCACGGACAACCTGTCCCTGGTCGATATCATCAATTCCGGCAGGTCCAAATCTCTCCGGGTCATGGCCCTGCTGCGGAAATTAGTGTGGCTGTCCCTCACCCACAACTTTCATGTCCGTGGTGCTCACATTCCAGGGGATTCCAACACTGCCGCTGACGCCCTCTCCCGTTTCTGTTTTTCCACTTTCTTTCAGGAAATGCCCGAAGCGGATCATTCCGGCACTCAGGTTCCTCCACTCAGCTCATTCATCCTGGATTAGCATCTCTGGTGATCCAGGCAGAGAGACTGGTCGAGAGTTCCCTTTCTCACAACACGGCTAGGAACTACCGGGCAGGGTTTACGGCTTTCAGCAAGTTTGCTCGAGAATTCCCGAGGGGTCAGCTGGAGGAAACCTCATATGTCATGGCGTTCATTGCATTTTGCCACACCCGCCTCTCCTTGTCGCACAGCACCATCAAGCTATACTTAGCAGGGCTCCAGCATTATCGCTTGATCGCCAGGCCAGATGGGGGTTCCATCCTCGCTTCACAAGCCGTCAAGGCAACACTCAGGGGTCTGCAGAAGAAGGGGAAGGGTCCACGCACCCGTAGGCAGCCGGTGTCGGGGGAATTGTTCAGAGCCCTATCCTCTGCCTTAGACGGCAGTCCTTTTGGGCCCTCTCTCAGCACGGTTCTGAAGGTGGCTATTTACCTCGGGTTCTACGGCTTCCTCAGGCCTGGTGAATTTACGTCGGGCTCCGGGCGTCATAGCTTCCTCCAGAAACGCCACCTAGTCTGGTCCACAGACCATTTTGTCCTCCATCTCCCGTCCTCCAAGACCAACCAGTTTGGTCCCCCCTCCGAGATCAAGTTTTTCCCTTCAGGTAACCGTTGGTGCCCGGTCAAGGTTCTGTGGCAATTATCATCCTGCTTCACGGGCTCTCCACCAGACTCCCCTCTTCTGCCTTGTGTAGGTAAGCCACTCACCACATCGAAGTTCATGTCCCTTGTCCGGTCCCTGATGCAGGGGTTGGGTCACGACCCCAGTACTATTTCGGGTCATTCCTTTCGCATTGGGGCTGCGTCGGCAGCTTCTAAGCATCAGGTCCCCGCACATGTCATTCGCTGCATGGGGCGTTGGCGTTCGTCCTGCTTCGCCCGTTACATACCAGATCCCCAGGCAGAAATCTCTCAGGCCTTCCGTACGCTAGCTTTGTAATGTATTCAATAAAACTATGTTACCTATTCAGAAGTCTTTGGCCCCTTTTCTTGGCGTACCCGCGATCGTGGCTCCCGGCACACCCCAGCCACTAGGTTCAGGGTTAAGGGTTTCCCCTTTCCCACGTCCACCATCCTTAGCCCTGACCACAAATGGTTAAGGCTGCAGCGCAGCCTGTAATTGTGGGAGGGGCATGCAGCATTTAGGCCGGCTCGCACCTCCTCTCCAGCCTGGCGTTCCTGCGGCGTGCCCCTCCCTCCCTCCCCTTTTCTTCCACTCTCACCTTGGGTATGCCCCCTTTTCTTGGCGTACCCGCGATCGTGGCTCCCGGCACACCCCAGCCACTAGGTTCAGGGTTAAGGGTTTCCCCTTTCCCACGTCCACCATCCTTAGCCCTGACCACAATGAACACCGTAAACACACACACATACAGAAAAAAAATGGCTGGATCCTTAAGATTGATCTTGATACACTTAGGTGTTTTTTTCAACCCACTAACTATGTTCTGTATGTACGGCAGTTATATGTCAGTTTCTGGCATAAATTATAGTAATCCTAATGGGCCAATGGGAGGCCATGCCCATTCCACTAAGCCCTGCTCAATTTCCTCACCACCTTGGAAAAGTGGTGAGAACACTGAAAAGTCGCAAATATGGAATGCACCATAATATATAGCTTTTTTATACCACAAAAGTGGCAAAAAACACGTAATAAATATGCACAAGTGACTCAACAAGCAGAACAGTGGGGCTGGTGTATTAATACTGTCTAAACTTGTGTGTAAATTTAGACAGACTAAAAATGTGCCAGATTTATTACAGTGGCTGATGCTAAATGGTAAATTTGGCACACCTATAGACGAAAGTTTCTTGACACAGATGAAAGAACCTCGAGCACTCCATTAAAATATAAAAATATTTATTGGCACATCCTTAAAAACATAGCAGGTACCAGCAAAAGACACGTATGCATTTCAAACAAGGGAATAGTTGTTCTTAGTCATAGTTGTATCACAGCTTAGTCATGGCATAGCTTTGTTTGTTCCTGTTGCCGATCCAGGATTCTCCTCCTTGCACTGCAGACAATGGGGGAGTCTTATCAAAACTGGTAGAAAGGAAAACTGGCGTTGTGTCTATAGAAACCAATCAGATTCCACTTTTTTCAGAGTTCTTTTGAAATAATGAAAGGTGGAATCTGATTGGTTGGTATAAACTAGTTTCCCTATACAGCCGTTTTCATAAACTGCCTCCAGTGCCTAGAGTGAATACAAGGTGGGGAGCTCATGTGAGATTGTGAAACAGCTCTTATTGCATGAACACTGTTATTTTGCTGTTTGGCCACAGGATGCCGCTGTTTCTCCAAACAGCTAATAGACTGCACAGATTACAATATGCATGAGAGGAGAGGCTATCAAGCTGCAGAGAGACAGGAAATCGCCATCTTGTAATGGGAGGAACTCAGACAGTGTGGATCCGTCCCCATCCAAGTGTTTGGAAGTGTTTTTTGGCATCCAGAACTACAGCCCAGGGTAGCTGATCGTGTCCAGGACCCGGATCTCTTCCAGAAAGAGGAGTACTGCTGCCCAGGAGACAGAGGACGTATGCCAGGAGTGCTGATGAGAGCTGAGGAACAGATTACCCATTTTGTGGTACAGCATGTTCGTTTGAAAGACTGCTTGTTCAATTTGGAATCCATCAGCGGAGACAGAGCAGACCCGGGTCTGTAAAACAGAGCGTGCACGCACCTTAATATAAAATTGGCGCCTAAATACTAGAGACTGAGATCTAACCTGCCGGTAGTTAGTTAGTGTTGCTGAGTGGCAGGCTACCAAGTATTGCTGTTTGTTTATCACAAAGACTTATTTAAAGTTTTGGTTCACTCCGGACAACAGAGAGGACTTCACCATAATCTCCAGTTACCCCAGCGTGTTTATCGTGAGTGATATATATTAGGCACATGCCACAATACCAGTTTTGGGGAAAAGGGAGGGTGAAATCACTGTATAGGTGGGTAAGATTGTAAGCTGCTGTGTCGCACCGCGGGCTTGCCTGTATCTCACACACACGATTGTTCCTTTACTTCAGGGTAATAACAGGTATGGCGAGGCATAGTTAACTCTGCTCGCAGTAGGTAAATTGCACAAGTATTTTACGGCTATCATCGTAGGGTGCCGTGCTGTGCGACACAGGGGTCTGTAATTGTATGTAATCTGATTTTATGTTCACTGCATTTGGGAGTGTGTTTGATATCCCGTAACAGTAAAATAAAGTCTGTTCTACAAGAACTGGTGTCAAAGTCGTTTTCCTTATTCGTGACTTCGCTGTATCCTGGGGAGCCCACCCCGGGACATGGCTTTCACTAACCCTGTTTTTCTTTTTTTTTTTTTTTCTGTTTACACCTATAGACTGTCAAGTCGAACTTTACTTTACTTATTTGTTGACCTACTTTACAGTACATGATAAGTAATGCATGTGACTCAACAAGCAGAATTGTGAGTGCAGCTCTGAAGTATTTTTTTTATGGGGTCTGCAAAAAAAAAAAAAAAAAGGACAGCATACTAATCTCATTCATGTGCTGTTTGCATCTGTAAATCTGTTCCGCAAATTACAGAGCATGACCTATTTTTGTCTGCAAAATGCAGTCCGCGCTCCCATTCAAGTCAGTGGGTCCTCAAAAAACATGTCCCGTTACTTAAAAACTCCAAGGACAGCCCTCTGAGCCACATGAAGGAACACTTCTGACAGACCCTGGAAGAAGAGAAGTATGTGAACCCAATACGCATCCTAAAGTATGTGAATGCCCAAATGCTCCATAGCACTGAGAAAGAAGCCAGTACAGGCAGGAAGGCATCCACAGAGTTTTTCACCATGGTGATCAGCCAGAAATTGCCAGAAACCAATGCCAGATAAGCAGAGGAATCTAACAGAGCTCTCTACTCTGTGAAAGCAGTGAAAAATGGCACTGGAGCAAAAACAACACCTTACTATGAGGATCATCATGTGCATGTAGCTAAGTAATGCAATATATATACACAGACTTCACCAGAAAAATAGTGCAGCTCTGGAGTATAATACAGGATGCTACTCAGGATCAGTACAAGATACATAATGTATGTACACAGTGACTCCACCAGCAGAATAGTGAGAACAGCTCTGGAGTATAATACATGATGTTACTCAGGATCAGTACAGGATATATAATGTATGTACACAGTGACTCCACCAGCAGAATAGTGAGTACAGCTCTGGAGTATAATACATGATGTTACTCAGGATCAGTACAGGATATATAATGTATGTACACAGTGACTCCACCAGCAGAATAGTGAGTGCAGCTCTTGAGTATAACACAGGATGTAACTCAGGATCAGTACAAGATCAGTAATGTATGTACACAGTGACTCCACCAGCACAATAGCGAGTGCAGCTCTGGAGTATATGTTACTCAGGATCAGCATTTTTGTAATCCAGTAAAAGGTATCATATGTACAAAACTGATATATTGCTTTTCTTACTGAGAGCAGGCTAATTCAAGATCAGTAAAAGAAAAATAATACAGTGACTTAAATTATCAAATTAGTTTTTCAGATAAAAAAACTTTTAGCTTTTTCATTGCTTTTAAAAGGTATAAATTTGCTTTAGACTTTACTATGAGATTTTATCTGATTTCTCAATTTTAATAATTGATGGCATCTGCTGAACAGGCACAGTTCCTGTGAATTTCTATGATGTGTCACTGTGCTTGGCTGCAGTGTTTTTGTGTGTGGACACGGTTGCTGTAAAGTAGGTGTTGGAAAGTAAGCTGTGACCCAAAGCAAATTAGGATGTTTCATATCCTGCAGATGGAAATGTGACAGGACATAGGACACATTATGTTCTGTGTCACTCTTCCAAGAGGTCTTTTGTGAGTGATGCAAGGCTGTTCCTTGGAAGCCTCATACCTACTCTTAGCGACAAATAGGTCTATCATCTTGTTTGTTTCCTGGGGGGGAATAGGTACAATTAGGTGAAACAGGTTAAATCTTTGCCCCTTTGATGTCTAGTTCACCTGAAATGAAGTTCTTGAGGGTAACGGCGGCTTAAATATGTGACATTGTGCTTGTTCAGAGTGGCTCTATTTGCAGAAATCTTATGTCTGAGTCACTGGGATGTGATGTATACTGGCGACTGCCCAACCTCAAAGTTTAATGTGTTCCCACCCTGGAGCGACACATGAAACTGGAGAGGTGAGTGCCAATTGTGTGTTTAGGAAACTGTGACCTAATATACTGCTCACACCTCTGGGGATCCCCTCCCATAAAGCTCTCAGGATCTCCTCCGATACACTTTAGGAATCCCCCTTTTCGCTCTTTGAGAGATCCCTGTACTTGAGCTGATTTTTAATAAAGACTTTTATCCAAAATCTCCCAAAAGCTAACACGCTTTTCCATCTTTGTTCTATTGTAAATTCTAGGAAATCTGCTTGATTATAAGTCTAGGTTAAACCTTTTAAGCAATTATCTGCTTTATCCCCCAGGCCACACAAAGCTTCTTTAGCTACCGTATATCTCCTTTGAAGTTGCAAACACCTAATACATTATGTCTACATTGATTAACAAAAATCATAAATTATCTGTTTAGTAGTGAATTTTCTATAGCACGACTACACAAAGCTTATGTATTAGAATATCGTTGGACACATATGAACCAAAATAGTGTGTAGAGTACAAATTGGTAGAATGAACAATGCCATGAAAATTTTACAATAATCTTCACTAACAACCGAGAGGTCACTAGTAAAAATTAAAGAAGCACAAAAATTTGTATTCTCCGACCTGTTATAAAGGTGCATAATGTAAACTGTATTGAATGTAATTGTCTCACCAGTTACTGTATTTGTGAGTTATATCCTCCCCTCTGATCCTCAGCTGTGTCATGTGACCAGCACTCTGATCTCCAACTGACACAGGACAGGAAGTCAGTTACTTCTCTATTCATTTCTATGAGACTGACATTGAGGCTTCCATAGGAATACATAGAGAAACTGGATTCCTGTCCACACATAATATGCTGTGTTGTTTGGAGAGTCAGAGTTTTGGTCACATGACACAGCTGAGGATCAGAAGGGAGGTTATAACTCAAAAATACAGTCACTTCATCTGGCAGGAAAGGGTTAATTCACTTTCAAAAAATGTAAATAAATTAAAAATTAAAAATAAATAATTCAGATTTTTTTTTAATTTTTAATTTATATAAAAAAATGTAAAAAATAAAATAAAAAAAAGCTTAAAATGTCCAAATTTTCCCAAGATGAATACCTTAGGGGAACAACCTAAAAAAAGCCACTTTGAAGGGGCTTGCACCATTTTGGCGCTGTACAACATTTTTCTGCCAGTAAGGTACCATAGAGCCAGAAATAGAAAAATTGGCTGCCAAAATCTATAATGCGATCCAGTCTTTCGAAGTCTTGTGGTGGGCCTGCTAAGGTGGAACAGGCCTTCCTGGCATTTCTGGAATGTCCAGTAAGATGTGGAGAGCTGCATGGGCCGGAACAACATTGGAATGGCAGCAACAGGGATGGATGAGTATCTGTTCTTTTATGTTTCTCAGCCATTCTGAAACAAGGAAAACCCGTTTAATCTAGCTGTAGCCTAGCTGCATGAAAAAAGACGAGACATGGGATTTATAACAAAGATGTAGGAGTTTTATTAACCACCTTAAGACATAAATTCTAATCTCTGGAGGTATTCTTTCAGTCATAATAATTTGCACTAATAACCAAAAGCATTGTCAGTCTGGCACATGGGCCCCGACTCTGACACAATAAAGTTCCAGGAAGCAAGAGACAACTTCTTTTGAAGGATCCATCACAAGGATATTTTTCTAATGGCATGGTTCATATATAACCTCTTAGACCTTATTAGTGACAATATAGACTTTAAACATCCAGTTCAGCTCCTACCCGTGAGGTAGAAGTATTTCTCACTATATAGTGCTGTGGTTAGGTTAGGTTTTTTCAATCTGTTTTGTGGTCATTTTTAAGTTTTTGATTCCGCCTACGTATAAAGCAGCCAACAAATCTAACTTGTTCTTCCCATCTCTGGGAAACTTGGGTCATTGGAGCCTGAGAACCTTCAGGTTTATCTGCATTTTAGACCTCGTTCTGACAATAGTTTGGCAGAATTGGTGTATTACAGCTTTGTGGTATGGCAGCGTAGGTGTGTTGGAGTGTAGAAATATACCAAGTTCAAATTTACTTCTATTTCTCTGTGTTCCTTTGCGGATGTAGAAAAAAAAATGTGGAATTGTATTTCAACCACATTAGTAACCTCATTAGCTTTAGTCTTCTTTTTAACTGAGAAAATACATAGCCACTGGGAGAATTAATGAGGGGAAGTTCTGTGGTTCTGGTTTGCTGAAAGCTATTGTTGTCTTTGGAGGTTTTTTAAGCCATGGCCATCTTTCCAAGGTTATGCAAAGGCTTAAAGGCAAGGTTCACTTTAAAATGGACTTTTAATAAATAGCTGAAAAGGCTAAAAATAAACCAATTTGTAATGTACTCTCATTACCTTTTGGACTCTGTTCTCTGCAGCCTCAGAGTTGAAATGGTTTGCTTGATGCACCACAGTCTGGCAATGTAGTCTGGAAATTGTCCTCACTGCTTTCTATCAGCTTTGAAGGGATGGGTCCAGACTAGGCATGTTCCATTGGCTGCATGTGGCTGAAACCACGCCCGCATGCTGTGGGTGGGGACTTCAAATAGCGTATTAATTGGCTGCACAGTTTTGCTGGTCAGACAACAGTTTTGCTTTAACCACAAAAGCCTGTATGTTAATGACCACACTGTTTTGTGAGATAAAAACAAGAGCATCAGCTGCAAATTAATTGAACTACAATCCATTTGAAACCTCAGCCCACCACATGTGGCTATGGTTTTGGTCTCAGTTTGATGCTGCAACATGCGCACCTACCATGATGGAGACCTGCTGGTCAACCCTTTGTATACAGTAATTAGTGTTGTTGAGCAAATCAAAGTGAAATAAATTGACTTTGATCTGAATTTCAGGAAAAATTTGATTTACTATGAAAAATTATTCCTAAAATGGCGGCTACACATGTTACAAAGTGAAAGTAAGAAGCCTGGGAACGCAATATTACCCTTAATGTCATGCAGCCAGTCAATCAGCAGATAGCTATTGTGATGTCACAGCCCTATAAAAGCCTCATCCCATGTGGTAATTGACATTTCACTGTGAAATGAGCATAGGCACAGATGTGGCAAGCACTAGGGACAGTGTATTAGAGAGCTTTTAATTGTAGAATATTGGATAGGGAGACTGCAGGGACAGTGCAGGCTAATCACCCTGTGCATCATGTTTACCTGTTGCACTATTCATTCTTAATCTGTTCTGTTATATATAGACTTACTGTGCATCAGACTTATTGTCAACAGGTGATCTAATATATAGGCCCATTTATCTAGTTTATCTACTGTGCCATTCATACATAATCTGTTCAGTTATACATAGAAGTACTGTGCTTCAGACGCAGCATTAACAGGCAGTAAAATATATAGGCGCGTTCCTCTTATTCATCTGCTATGCCATTCATAATTAAAGGGGTTATCCAAATTCTAAAAGATCCGGAAACGGGGGTAAACAGCCAATAGCAGGCTGCAACTGTGACCAGCCGCAAGGTGGCTTATCACCACCGCAGCCTGCTATTGACTGCTTCCCCCAAATAGCCAGATGTTTTGATCCGCACAATGGGGAGATGCAGTGGTGGACGTGCAGGTATCCGGAGTGACGCGGGTGCTGAGGAGCAGGTTAGTATATTGTATACGAGGGGCTAGTGCATTGGGGGGGATATTTTAGAATTTGTATAACCCATTTAATTATCAATAGCACAGCAGATGAATAAGATGAACAAGCCTATATATTATACTGCCTGTGAATGCTGCTTCTGACACACAGTACATCTATGTATAACTGAACAGATTATGTATGAATGGCGCAGCAGATGAACTAGATATATGCACCTCTATATTAGACTGCCTGTTGACAATGAGTTTGATGCACAGTAGGTCTATTAACAGATTAAGAATGAATAGTGCAACAGGTAAACAAGATGCACAGGGTGATTAGCCTACACTGTCCCTGCAGTCTCCCTATCCAATATTCTACAATTAAAAGCTCTCTAATACACTGTCCCTAGTGCTTGCCACATCTGTGCTCAGTTCACAGTGAAATGGCAACTACCGCGTGGGATGAGGCTTTTATAGGGCTGTGACATCACAATAGCCCCCAAGAGGAAGCGAGAGCGATACGGACGTCGGGGTGGTGTGTCTCCTGATCGCTGGTTGGTATCCCCACAGCTGTGTCTATGTATGTGTATGTCATTAAGATGCTCAAGAGTAATATTGTGTTGGGGACTTGTTGTTAGCACTCCCGATCGGGGGTGCAGGCACTTGCCTCTATTACACAGTTAGGCATTGTGCCTTCTGAGATGGAGTGTTATTGATGGATGCTGGGTGGGTCTAGGATTCGGGCAGTGTTTGTTATTTAACCATGATGGTTAAAATTTGTTGTTATTGCCTTTGTGTCCTTACCAGTTCAGTGTAATCGGGGGACACACATTGTTTCCATATTCTCTCCTGCATAATCTGTCCCTTATGGGTTTTATTGTGTCTACAGTGTAATTATACGTGTAGTATATAATAAAATTAGATATTTTGAATATGTGTGCTCTCGAATTGGTGTTTGTTGTTGCATTATCACACATTTTTGGCTGCGATTTGTTTAATGTTGGAGTTGCCTACAGTAGGTCTATGTATAACAGAACAGATTAATTATCAATGGCAGAGCAGATGAACTACCATTGGAGGGGATCTTTCAAAATTCGGTTAACCCTTTTAATCTGTTCTGTTATACATAGACTTACTGTGCATCAAATTCAGTCTCAACAGGCAGTCTAATATACAGGCGTGTTTATCTAGTTCACTTGCTGCACCATTAATACTTAATCTGTTGTGTTTTAGATAGGCATATTAATTAATAGATAAGCACTTCTATTAGGCTCTGATTCACAAATTGGGGCGATACACCTGTGTTATTCTACTGTTTATGGCATATCCACATTGATATTTAGGCGCTTCTGTTATCCAAAAAGTTACTGTGATTTGGTGTTACAGAGCGGTATTATTTAACACCCTGTGGACAGTGCAAATAAATTGATTCTTCACATACAGTAGCAGAGTTTCCCACAAGTTGAAAAGGAGTCGGAAAAATTATTGTTTTATGTGAAAAATTATTATTTTAATGAAAGCATTAGTCTTGTAGCGAAATAATTAGTCTTTTGGCTAAATTAGTCTTTTACCAAATAAATTACTCTGCTCCAGTAATACAATCCCCGATCCTTATAAGGAACGGCATCGAGCGGGTAACCCGCACCTGTTGGCAAAGGGTAGACAAGTGGCAATCCTTTCAGTGCAGCCCCAGACATGTAACGGCATCACAGAACAGTTAGTGCCAAATGCCACTTGGCACTCCAGGAAGTTGGATACGGAACACCTGGGGTTAAACAACTCCTTGTATTTGGGTTAAAACCAGATAGGCCGAACTTGCTGGACAGATCCAACATGGCAGCTCGATTATTGCCATATAGAAGTGTCATTGGTTATCAGAATGAACCACACAAATCACTCCACCAAATGGACACAAATTCATCATTCCTAGCTACCACGTACTGTTATGGAAAACTTTATCACTCTGACAGCCATGACAAATTTTAAACAAATTCTATGTCACTGTGCAGTGCAATGAAATTGTAGCCCATGTGGATACCTCCATAGGATCCGGAATCCCTCAATACCATGACCTTAATGGTATTTTGCTTATAACATGTATTAGGGTTAAAACCAGATGGGCCAAACTTGCTGGATGGATCAAACATGGCATCTGGATTATTGCCATCAGGAAGGAGTGTCGTTGGTTATTGGAATGATCCACAGACATCATCACTCCTCCAACTCGATCCAAATTCATCGTAGCTAATACGTTATTTTTAAATGTCATAAACAGTAGATTTCTGCAATATGGCGCAATATACCAACCACGATCCAGAGAGTTCAAGTTTTGAGACCTTTATTGGAGGTAGACAACGCGTTTTGGGGAATAACTCCCCTTCATCAGGTAAACACACTGCATATACACTTTGAAATACACAACACATATACAGTATATACACACAGAAAAAAACGCCAAAATGAGGGGTCAGAGGGCAGGAGAGGCGGTATCTGGGGTGATTGCTGTGTCCTCATACATAGGTTATTCATGCATCGTTTGTAATATTATTAATTTCTTTATTCTAATATTACATTGATGGTTCAAATGGTGAGGAGAAACGCTGCATTGAATAAAGTTTTGAATTATAACCTCAGAAGAACGATGTCCCGAGGCTTAGGGACACTCATTCTGGAGATGGGGGGGAAGGGGGGGAGGTACACGTGATTGGATTGCGACCAGATGATCGTGAGCCATACCACGTGGCTTCCTGTAACCAAGTAACAGGAAGCTTGGCTGTCACTAAAATGTACAGCCCGATCTGAGGTACTGGATAAAGTGGAGCAGAGGAGAGCGGAGGGATTCCTTCAGGGGTCACGTGAGCACTCTTAGAGTCATGCGATCCCTGTTGTCAAGGGGACCCGATGCTGAAGTGTAGAATTATGTTGATTAGCTGGGTGAAATGTTGGACGAACAGTATTGTTGGGCGACTAATGTTTTAGATAGGGTGTGCATAATTTAGGACTATGTACAGGTATAAATAATCTGATTCATGAATAGAAGTGCATGATAGGTATTAGTATCTGTAAAATTATCTGAGGATGCACAGATAACAGAACAGAATAAAATTGAAAATTATGTAGGGGGTTGAGGGGATATCGTAATCACTCTAGGAAATGAAAAATGAATAAAGCATATACACACATGGATGAACATATAATAATAATAAATGAATTCTAATAATATAATGATTATTAATTAAAATTATTAATAAAACATACAGTCAAATAAAGATGTAGATGGAGAGTGAACTGTAAAAAACATACATATTAAAATATATATTGTGTATCAAATACATATAAAAAAAAAATAATAATAATAATAAAAATAATAATATTATGGCTAAATTAGTCTTTTACCCCCTGCGGGGGGCAGTGCTATGATCTGGGGTTGCTGCAGTTGGTCAGGTTTAGGTTCAACAACAGTATGTGCTCCAAGAATGAGGTCAGCTGACTACCTGAACATACTGAATGACAAGCTTATTCCATCAATGGATTTTTTTCTTCCCTGATTGCACGGGCATATTCCAAGATGACAATGCCAGGATTTATCGGGCTCAAATTGTGAAACAGTGGTTCAGGGAGCATGAGACATCATTTTCACACATGGATTGGCCACCACAGAGTCCAGACCTTAACCCCATTGAGAATCTTTGGGATGTGCTGGGGAAGGCTTTGCGCAGCAGTCAGACTCTACCATCATCAATGCAAGATCTTGGTGAAAAATGAATGCAACACTGGATGCTGTGACATCTAATGCCACCCAAACAAATGTTTCTTCCCATTTAATATATTTGAGAGATTAGATATTAAATGGGAAGAAACATATGTTTGGGTGGCATGAGATGTCACAGCTCTGTACTCAAATATTGATTATGAGGTGGGCATTAACTGCACCAAGCAATTCCTGGATAAGGACACTCAGATGCTGGGTGATCAAAAATCCTTTATCTTAGATTCTATAAGATTTATTCTAACACATGTTTCTTTGAGGACACGCTCTATTTACAAACCAAGGGGACCGCTATGGGTAAGCGTTTCACGCCCAGTTTCGCAAACCTTTTTATGGGGGATTTTGAGGACAAATACATTTACGGCTCTATGTTCTGGTCAAAAAATATCATATTTTACCGATGCTATGTTGATGACCTGCTATTTATATCGAATGGGGACATCGGCACTATAGAGAGTTTCATCAGACACCTTAACTCTACAGATTGGGGCATTACCCTTTCCGGGACACACAACCAATCCAGAATCGAATATCTATACTTCGAACTGAATATCATCAATAACATAATAGAGATCCGTGCTTTCTTCAAAAAAGTGGACTGTAATAGCTACTTGGATTTCTCTAGCTCCCACTACAAGAAGTGGAAAACTAATATTCCCTTCAGTCAGTTTAATAGATTGAGATGGAATTGTTCTTTGGACAGGGACTTCATCGCCCAGAGTGAAAATATCTGGACTAGGTTCATCCAAAAAGGATATCCCCCATTAATCATGGAAGCAGGATTAAATAGAGCTAAAACTCTCTCACAAGACGATTGCCTAGCAGGGAACACAGATAAAAAAGGAAGACGTGACGGAGCAAAAAATGAGGCAGAGACAAAAAAAGTATGGAGTACCAACTTTATTACCACTTATAACAGTAATCATCACGAGATTAGGAAGATTCTCTCTAAACATTGGCACATTCTCAAAGAAGACCCTTTTATAGGCAAAACATTACCAACCTGTCCCCCTCTGACCTTTAGAAGAGCCAAAACCCTGAAAAATATATTAGCCCCAAGTAAGCTACGGAACAAGAACACCCCTAATGTGATTTCCCCCTCTAGACCTCCGGGAAGTTTTAGATGTAATCAGCCCAAATGTTTATGCTGTGCCTCTATACGTGTAAGTACCTCATTCCACAGTAGATTTAACGGGGACATCAAACAACATTTAAACTGTGGATCAAACAATGTAATCTATCTACTGGAATGTCCATGTGGGAAGCAATACATAGGGCGAACCATCCAAACATTGCGTAATAGGCTAAATAAACATTGGTCAAATGTTAGAAAGAAATTTCTATAGCATAGTGTGTCTAGGCATGCCGCAGACCACCATCAGGGCCTCTTTTTAGGTTTTTCAATTACACCCATTGAGCAAATCCATGCAAATTGTCATAACATTATGCAGACAATAAGGAGACGCGAGATGTTTTGGATGTATAGACTCAATTGTCTAAATCCTCACTGTTTGAACAATGCTTTTGAAATCAACATCTGATGAATATCGGCTGGTCCAAAAGCAGCTATATATTTTATATATATATATATATATATATATATATATTTATATGGTTTTCTATTTTTATATGTATTTATATGTATTTGATTCACAATATATATTTATGTATGTTTTTTGTATGTATTTATGTATGTATGTTTTTTACACTCTCCATCTACATCTTTATTTGACTGTATGTTTTATTAATAATTTTTATCAATAATCATTATATTATTAGAATTCATTTATTATTATTATTATTATTATATGTTCATCCATGTGTGTATATGCTTTATTCATTTTTCATTACCTAGGGTGATTACGATATCCCCTCCCCCTACATCATTTTCAATTTTATTCTGTTCTGTTATCTGTGCCATCCTCAGATAATTTTACAGATACTATTACAGATACCTATCATGCATTTCTATTCATGAATCAGATTACCGGTATTTATACCTGTACATAGTCCTAAATGATGCACATCCAATCTAAAACATTAGTCCCCCACAATACCGTTTGTCTGACATTTCGCCGAGCTAATGAACATAATTCTTGACAACAGGGATCGCGTGACTCTGAGAGCGCTCACATGACCCTTGAAGGAATCCTTCCGCTCTCCTCTGCTCCACTTTATCCAGTACCTCAGATCGGGCTGTACATTTTAATGACAGCCCAGCTTCCTGTTACATTGTTACAGGAACCCACGTGGTACGGCTCACGTGGTACGGCTCCTTTCCTTCTCCATACTCTTCTCTTCCCATCACTCTGATACAAGTTGATATTGGTCTCATCTGTCCATAGGATGTTGTTCCAGAATTGTGAAGGCTTTTCTAGATGTCGTTTGGCAAACTCTAATCTGGCCTTCCTGTTTTTGAGGCTCACCAATGGTTTACATCTTGTGGTGAACCCTCTGTATTCACTCTGGTGAAGTCTTCTCTTGATTGTTGACTTCGACACACATACACCTACCTCCTGGAGAGTGTTCTTGATCTGGCCAACTGTTGTGAAGGGTGTTTTCTTCACCAGAGAAAGAATTCTTCGGTCACAGTTGTTTTTCGTGGTCTTCCAGGTCTTTTGGTGTTGCTGAGCTCACCGATGCGTTCTTTCTTTTTAAGAATGTTCCAAACAGTTGTTTTGGCCACGCCTACTGTTTTTGCTATCTCCCTGATGGGTTTATTTAGTTTTTTTCAGCCTAATGATGGCTTGCTTCACTAATAGTGACAGCTCTTTGGATCTCATCTTGAGAGTTGACAGCAACAGATTCCAAATGCAAATAGCACACTTGAAATGAAATCTGGACCTTTTATCTGCTCATTGTAATTGGGATAATGAGGGAATAACACACACTTGGCCATGGTACAGCTGAGAAGCCAATTGTCCCATTACTTTTGGTTCCTTAACAAGTGGGAGGCACATATGCAAACTATTGTAATTCCTACACCGTTCACCTGATTTGGATGTAAAGACCCTCAAATTTAAGCTGACAGTCTGCAGTTAAAGCACATCTTTTTTGTTTCATTTCAAATCCATTGTGGTGGTGTATAGAGCCAAAAATGTTACAATTGTGTCGATGTCCCAATATTTATGGACCTGACTGTATATGTGTTGTGTATTTCAAAGTGTATATGCAGTGTGTTTACCTGATGAAGGGGAGTAATTCCCCGAAACGTGTTGTCTACCTGAAATAAAGATCACAAAACTCTCTGGATCGTAATTGGTATATTGCGCCGTGGGAAATCTACTGTTCAATAAATTTTGCATCTCCTTGGAGACTCCAGGCATCTCCGCTTCAGATCAACCACCAACTGTGCTCTCCAGCATATATTGCGACAAGCCTTCTCTAGAGTTGTGCCTATAGTTAGCAAAACTTTCCAAGGTGAGCCTTTACTTGGAATTATTAAACATATTGTCTCATACGGTATTACCCTATGGTGTGCCTCTCTGTTTAAACAGCAGAAACAATACGCTATTTTAGTCAGAGTTTGGTCAGTGTTTTGCATCAGTATTTGATCAGAATTTGTAAGCCAAAAGCAGGAGTGGGTCCAAAAGACAGATGGGATGCAAATAATTCCATTACATTTTATCTCTGTTTTGGACCCACTCCTGTTTTTGGCTTACAATTACTGATCAAATACTGATGCAAAACACTGACAAAATACTGACCCTCTGAAAGATGCTTTATGGATGCTCAAAATACAGGATTGTTTTTTTTATTTTTTGGGTATAACAGATTTATCACAATGTGTGACAAATTCATTTGAAACAAATCAAATTTCTTGAAGAACTTCGGCGAACTGTCCTAATCGAATTTTTCAAAACGTTGCTCATCTTTAACAGTAATCAACAAAGGGTAGGCGTGTTTTGTTAGCACTATGGGCATAGAAAGTGGCAGACATGGCAGGGATGCCATCACTAAGCATACTCTCTGTTGGTAGGCAGCCCTGAGTCTTTAGAAAGGACCCATTGGCAGTCTGCCTATATTTCTTGTTGCAAGGGCAAAACACATAGCTATACCTTTACAATTAATTGTGCATTTAGTGCTGTAGTGTATAGATACCTATTCCTATGATAGGTTATCTATATTAGAACAGCGGGGGTCCTGCACCCTGCACCCTTTCTCATCTGCTGTTAAGGGTTAGCTTAGGTGCCAGAATTACATCAGTTTTATAGTGGACAGAGCTGGGTTCTACAGCTCTGCTCCGAAAACTTCAAGAGTTTATTTGTGTAGATGTAATCTCATTATAATAGTCATTGGAGGATTGGTACTGTATGATAGAATGACAGTTCTGTGGTATCCTGATGAAAAGTATAGAATCAGCAAACTGCTATCTAAGGTAGCCGTAAACCTAAGGCCTCATGCACACGACATTTGTTTTGGTCCGCATCCGAGCTGCAGTTATTGCGGCTTGGATGCGGACCCATTCACTTCAATGGTGCCGCAAAAGATGCGGACAGCACTCCGTGTGCTGTCCGCATCCGTTGCTCCGTTCCGTGGTCCGCAAAAAAATATAACCTGTCCTATTCTTGTCCGTTTTGCAGACAAGAATAGGCAGTTATATCAATGGCTGTCCGTGCTGTTCCGCAAATTGCAGAACGCACACGGACGCCATCTGTGTTTTGCGGACCGCAAAACACACAACGGTCGTGTGCAGGAGGCCTAAGGCTCAGCTCACACTTTTGTGGAGCCTCCATTAGGAGCCTCTGTAGGAATTTCTGTCATATTTGACAGTGTGCGGCCCCCCCGGCCCCCCCTCTATTGTATTAATATATTGGTGGCCAGTATGCGGCCTCCCCTCTCTCCCCCCCCCCGATCATTGGTGACAGCGGAGAGTTCCGATCGAAGTCCCAGTTTAATTGCTCTGGGGCTCCGTTCGGTAACCATGGCAACCAAGACGCTACTGCAGGCCTGGTTGCCATGGTTACTTAGCAATATTACAATATTAGAAGCATCATACTTACCTGCTGCGTTGTCTGTAACCGGCCGGGAGCTCCTCCTACTGGTAAGTGACAGATCATTAAGCAATGCGCCGCACAGACCTGTCACTTACCAGTAGGAGGAGCTCCCGGCCGGACACAGACAGCGCAGCAGGTAAGTATGATGCTTCTAATATTGTAATATTGCTAAGTAACCATGGCAACCAGGCCTGCAGTAGCGTCCTGGTTGCCATGATTACCGATCGGAGGCCCAGCGATTAAACTGGGACTCCGATCGGAACTCTCCGCTGCCACCAATGATCGGGCGGGTGGGGGGGGGGAGAGGGGAGGCCGCACACTGGCCACCAATGAAATTACAATAGAGGGGGGGCCGGGGGTGGCCGCACACTGGCCACCAATGATATTACAATAGAGGGGGGCCGACGGAGGCCGCACACTGGCCACCAATGATATTACAATAGAGGGGGGGCGGGGGGGGGCCGCACACTGGCCACCAATGATATTCAAACTGGGGAGAGAGGGGGGTCTGCCCCCTGCTGCCTGGCAGCCCCTGATCTCTTACAGGGGCTATGATACGCACAATTAACCCCTTCAGGTGCGGCACCTAAAGGGTTAATTGTGCTGATCACAGCCCCCTGTAAAAGATCGGGTGCTGCCAGGCAGCAGGGGGCAGTCATGTACACAGTTCGTAGTATATTCTAACTAGAAGCGTCCCCATCACTATGGGAACGCCTCTGTGTTAGAATATACTGTCGGATCTGAGTTTCACGATGTAACTCAAATCCGATGGTATATTCTAACATAGAGGCGTTCCCATGGTCATGGGGACGCTTCAAGTTAAAATATACCATTGGATTGGAGAAAACTCCGATCCTATGGTATATTAACTCCTGACTTTACATTGAAAGTCAATGGGGGACGGATCAGTTTGAAATTGCACCATATTGTGTCAACGTCAAACGGATCCGTCCCCATTGACTTGCATTGTAATTCAGGACGGATCCGTTTGGCTCCGCAGGGCCAGGCGGACACCAAAACGACTTTTTTTTCATGTCCGTGGATCCTCCAAAAATCAAGGAAGACCCACGGACGAAAAAACGGTCACGGATCACGGATCAACGTAACCCCGTTTTGCGGACCGTGAAAAAATACGGTCGTGTGCATGAGGCCTAAGTCAGTGGGTTTTGACAGGCTCTATTGAAATCTGTTATAGGATGGATCTAGCTGTATATTATTATTTTTATTATAAAAAATTTTTTTTGCTCTTGTAATGCCGCATATTTCTTTTTATATTAGTGGAAGTGTGAACATAGTGTTATATAACATAGCTGTATGCCATAACCCATACACATGCATTTTTGTGTTCTTGATAGAAAAGAATATGCCAGATACCTTGAGAACAAAAGGACTGGGCATAGAGATGAGCAAACCAGTCAAGATTCGTTTCGGGTCCGGTTCGCAACATTTTTGAAAATCGTTTCTGGCCAAACTATAGTTGCTCCAATTGTCCTGGAAGTTGATATATAACCCCCCTCTAGCCTCCTAGGACTCATATGTTTTTTTTTTATCAAACTGGTGTAAAGTAGAACTGGTTTAGCTGCTCATAGCAATCAATCAAATTCCACCTTTATTTTTCCTAAGGATCTGTCAAAAATTTAATAATTTTTTAGGAAACTTGTTATCTCTTTTTATTCATTTTATATGATTTTTTTCCCCTGCCCCAGTTCTGGAATGCAATGACAGCAATAGTAAATGATGTCTGAGTGACACTGATGTACATAGCCAATGGGTAAATGCACATTTGATGGAGATATCATACAGCGTGTTTAAAAAAAATGTGCTATGCTTTTTCATATTCTAAAGCTTCCAAAAATTGGACAGATGATATTTAACCACCTCCCGACCGCCTAACGCAGGATTGCGTCCTGCGGGCGGCCGGGTTATTCCTCCTGGACGCATCGGCGCGTCCTCTCGCGAGACGCAAGATTTCCTGTGAACTCGCGCACACAGGAGCGCGCGTTCACAGGATCGGGAGGTAAACGAGTACATCTACAGCCTGCCAGCGGCGATCATTCGCTGGCAGGCTGTAGATGCGATTTTTTTAACCCCAAAAAGGTATATTAGACGCTGTTTTGTTAACAGCGTCTAATATACGTGCTACCTGGTCCTCTGGTGGTCCCTTTTGCTTGGATCGACCACCAGAGGACACAGGCAGCTCTGTAAGTAGCACCAAACACCACTACACTACCCCCCCTGTCACTTATTAACCCCTTATTAACCCCTGATCACCCCATATTAGACTCCCTGATCACCCCCCTGTCATTGATCACCCCCCTGTAAGGCTCCATTCAGACGTCCGTATGTGTTTTGCGGATCCGCGGATCCGCAAAACACATACGGACGTCTGAATGGAGCCTTACAGGGGGGTGATCAATGACAGGGGGGTAATTACCCCATATAGACTCCCTGATCACCCCCATGTCATTGATCACCCCCTGTAAGGCTCCATTCTGTCGTCCGTATGTGTTTTGCGGATCCACGGATCAGCAAAACACATACGGACGTCTGAATGGAGCCTTACAGGGGGGTGATCAATGACAGGGGGGTGATCACCCATATAGACTCCCTGATCCGCAGGGTCCGCAAAACACATACGGACGTCTGAATGGAGCCTTACAGGGGGGTGATCAATGACAGGGGGGGTGATCAGGGAGTCTATATGGGGTGATCACCCCCCTGTAAGGCTCCATTTAGACGTCCGTATGTGTTTTGCGGTTCCGCGGATCCACGGATCTGCGGATCCGCAAAACACATACGGACGTCTGAATGGAGCCTTACAGGGGGGTGATCACCCCATATAGACTCCCTGATCACCCCCCCTGTCATTGATCACCCCCCTGTAAGGCTCCATTCAGACGTCCGTATGTGTTTTACGGATCCGCGGATCCGCAAAACACGGACACCGCGGATCCGCAAAACACGGACACCGGCAATGTGCTTTCTGCATTTTGCGGATCCGCACATTGCCAGAAATATATAGAAAATGCCTTTTCTTGTCCGCAATTGCGGACAAGAATAGGACATGTTCTATAGGCTCTACAAAAAACGCAGTGTTCGCCCGATCAGGCCTGATCTTGTGCGCACACTTGCATTCAGTCCGCCCCACCGCAGTGACAGAATTTTTTTTTTTCTGATCACTGCAAAAACACCGTAAAATCACTGCGGAGATATTTATCTCACCCAGCATGGGTATATGTAAAAAGACACCCCAAAACACATTGCCCTACTTCTCCTGAGTACGGCGATACCACATGTGTGACACTTTTTTGCAGCCTAGGTGAGCAAAGGGGCCCAAATTCCAAAGAGTATCTTTACGATTTCACAGGGTATTTTTTACTCATTTGGATTCCAAACTACTTCTCACGCTTTAGGTCCCCTAAAATGCCAGGGCAGTATAAATACCCCACAAGTGACCCCATTTTGGAAAGAAGACACCCCAAGGTATTCCGTGAGGGGCATGGTGAGTTCATGTAAAATTGTATTTTTTGTCACAAGTTAGTGGAATATGAGACTTTGTAAGAAAAAAAATCAAATAAAAAAAAATAAAAAATTTCCGCTAACTTGTGACAAAAAATAAAAACTTCCATGAACTCACTATGCCCATCAGCGAATACCTTAGGGTGTCTACTTTCCGAAATGGTGTCATTTGTGGGGTGTTTCTACTGTCTGGGCATTCAGGAAACATGACAGGTGCTCAGAAAGTCAGAGCTGCTTCAAAATGCGGAAGTTCACATTTTTGTACCATAGTATGTAAACGCTATAACTTTTGCGCAAACCAATAAATATACACTTATTGCATTTTTTTTTATCAAAGACATGTAGAACAATAAATTTTGAGAAAAAATTATATAGAAATGTAGTTTTGTTTGAAAAATTTTACAACAGAAAGTGAAAAATTTAATTTTTTTGCATAAATTTCGGTCAATTTCGATTAATAACAAAAAAAGTAAAAATGTCAGCAGCAATGAAATACCACCAAATGAAAGCTCTATTAGTGAGAAGAAAAGGAGGTAAAATTAATTTGGGTGGTAAGTTGTATGACCGAGCAATAAGCCGTGAAAGTAGTGTAGTGCAGAATTGTAAAAAGTGGTCTGGTCATTAAGGGGGTTTAAGCTAGGGGAGCTGAAGTGGTTAAAGAGGCTCTGTCACCAGGATCAACCCTATTAAACCAGACATACTGCCTGGTAGGGCTCATCATGCTGATTAAAACAATACCTTTCTTTTGTCTGTATGATAAACAGCTGCAGAAAAATATGCGTTTTTATTCATATGCAAATGAGAAGTTTGAGCACTCAGAGGCGGGGCTGAATATTCTGAGCACTTCTCTGTAACACCCCTTGTGCTCTGCACACGCCCCCTTTCCTTGACTGACAGGGCTAGACAGCAGGCTGAGGGCAGAGCTGTGTCCTGAGTTATACATTATCTACTGTATATATGTGTATTATGCACACTCTGTTCTACAGCTTCACCACACTGAGATCTGCTCAGAAAGCTAATCTATATGTTACTGCTCTATTCACAGGCACAATATCTGATTATAAAGACACCAGTAATGTGTGTTAGCTTATAAGTATAGAAAAAACATGTATTCCTATGTGGTAATGTTATAGCTTATAGATGTTTTTTTTAAAGATATTTTTTTTTCCTTTCACATTTATCCCATAAGAAAAGTCTATGTCCTTATTATATAGAAAATAATGTTTTTTTTACAAAGTTAATAAATATTACTGGTTTCTTCATAATCATGTATTGTGTCTATGAATAAAGCAGTAACAGGTTTTAGAAAAAAAAACACCATTCTCAATATAGTAAGGCCTTATTATTATATGATTGTATATTATTTATTATAGTATAACCTTTTAATATGGTTTTAAAGAAAAAAGAAAAAAAATACCACTAAGCTATAGCATTACCACATAGAGATACATGGTTTTCTATGCTGATAAACTAACACATATCACTGTTTTTTTTATAATCATACATTATGCCTGAATAAAGCAGTGATATGTAGATTCACAGTGTGGTGAAACTATAGTACAGAGTGTATATAATGCACACAGTAGATATGTATAAGCCAGGACACAGCTCTGCCCTCAGCCTGATGTCTAGCCCTGTCAATCAAGGGAAGGGGGGCATGTGTAGAGGGGTGTTACATAGCAATGCTCAGAATATTCAGCCCCGCCTCTGAGTGCTCAAACTTCTCATTTGCATATGAAAAAAAAACAGATTTCTCTGCAGCTGTTTATCATACAGACAAAAGAAAGGTATGGTTTTAATCAGCATGATGAGCCCTACCAGGCATTATGTCTGGTCTAATAGGGTTGATCCTGGTGACAGAGCCACTTTAAACACACACAGTGTTATGGGATAAATTTAAAAAAAAAAAAATGGCTTGGAGGACCAAGCATCCAAAAATGATGCTTTCACAGGGTCGGAATACCTGCTCGAAAGACGTTCACAAGTGTCATAAGAAAAAGTGTCTCCTAAAAAAAAGGATCCCATTTAATTGGTAGCAGTAGTAGTGCAGTGTGGATGTGGAAAGGGTACGGTACGGATATAGTGGCATGCGGCCGCAATAATGGCAGGAGCAGTATAGCATGGAACATACAAGACTGACTGTCTATGGTTAGTTTGGCAATAGTTGTAGTAGTAGTGATAGTGGCGGTAGATGCTTTGTATTAATGGTGGTGGCAGTAGGGGATTAACAGCGAAGAGCAGCAGCAACTGTGGCAGCGGAGGCTGCAGCAGCAGCCATATGGTAAATGTTGCAAGAAAGGCAGCAGCATGATGAAGGCAGCAGCAGACTTACGGAAGATGATGGTCGGCAGATCGCAGCAGTGGCATGATGGAGGTGGCGGCAGCAGTGGCCATACAGAACATGATGGTTGGAAAGTGGCATAAGTGGCATGATGCAGGCCACAGCAGAAGCTGTACAGAATTTGATGGTACTGTAGTTAGGAAAACAGACATCAACAGTGGCAAGATATGTCACCCCCAGCAAAGCAATGTGTATTTATCAGAATCAACCTGAGCTGTGAGAAAATGTCAGTATTAATGCAGTAATCATGTACATATGCTACCTCATGAAATGTAATCCCCCCAAAGAATGTTACATTTCAACCATGTGAAAAATGAATACATGTAAATGGGCGATTGAGGTATTAGTGGCATGATGCAGGCTGCAGCATACAGCCACTCGGAACCTTATGGTAGTTAGACAGACAGCAGCAGTGGCAAAATGGGGCACAGCCAGCAAGGCGATGTGTATTTACCAGAATCAGCCTGAACTGTGAGAAAACTTCGGTATTGATGCATCACGTACATTTTTGCTGCTTAAAGAAATTTAACCCCCCATGAAAAAAAAAAAATATCAACCATGCTCAATTTCACCTTAATACACACAGGTAGATTGCTGCCACACCTTGGATATGCTGAAGTAATCACGTATATGTGTAGCTTAATTAAATTGAACCCCCCACAAAAAAATAAAAAATAAAATTGCAACCGTGTGTAAACTGATTACACGTAAACGTACGATTGAGGCTTGACGCTCAATTTCACCTTAAAACACACAGGTACATTGCTGCCGCGTCTTCGGTATTGCTGCAGTAATCAAGTTTATATGAGGCGTAATTAAATTTAACCCCCCTCCCTCCAAAAAAATGTAAATATCAACCATGCGGAAACTGAATATACATAAATGTACGATTGAGGCTTAATGCTCAATTTCACCTTAATGCACACAGGTAGATTGCTGCCAAACCTTGGGTATAAATGAAGTAATCACGTATATATGCAGCTTAACTAAATTGAACCCCTCCACAATATTTTGTTTAATTGCAACCGTGTGGAAACGGATTATACGTAAACGTACAATTGAGGCTTGACGCTCAATTTCCCCTTAACATACAGAGGTACATTGCTGCCACACCTTGGGTATTGCTGAAGTAATCACGTATATATGCAGCTTAATTAAGTTGAACCCCCCACAAAATTTTTTTTACATTTCAACTCTCTGGAAACTGAATATATGTAAATGTATGATTGAGGCTTGATGCTTAATTTCACCATAATACACACAGGTAGGTTGACGCCACACCTTGGGTAGTGCCACAGTAATCACGTATATATGCAACTTAATAAAATTGAACCCCACAAAAAAAAGGATTTTTGTGAAAATGAGATAAAAAAATTAAAGGATTTGCTTGCGGGTAGCTGCTTTTGAGGTCTGCTGCACTACAGGATCTGCACTTCTGATAGCAGGCATAGCCAGCCACAGCTCCTGTCTTCTCTATCCCTGGCTATCAGCTGCCCTGCTTGTCCATATTCTACACAGCACACACAATTCTTCTTTAGAATCCTAGCCTTTCCCTTTACCCTCCCTGGCAATTAGCTTGATTGATTTCTCACGGTCCCTGATTGATTTTTCACTCTCCCTGACTCCCTAAGATGATTTTGTCTGGCAGACATTGTAAGACCCAACCACCCTCATTCGCAGCGCAGCACAGAATGGCATTCTGGTCATTCTACTAGGGCACCTACCTACCTGCCCAGTCGTATCTTTAAAAACTCTGTACGCCTCAGTTGCAAATTACAGTCACAATTGCGAAAGTGATATTGCCAGCTATAGATTCTGCAGGAAGAGACTTGAGTTAGGTAGAGAGGGAAGAGTACGATAACTTCCATCCTTGCTCAAATCTATACAAAACCATCTTTTGTTGAGTTTTGCACTGTATATTGTGTTTTTGCTATTGTTGGATGTATTACAACTCCTATGTTGCACTTCAGTAAAGAGAGATGTTTATTCTGCTACTTCTAATCTGGTTACTGACTCCTGTACCATACATCGATAATTGCACTCTACTCACCCTGCCTTGCACCTTAAAAAGCACTCAATTCACCTTTTGATACAACTGCAAGGGGCAGTCTGCATATGTGAGAGCCTTTATTAAATTCTTATGTTAATTGCACTTTACATGGAGCCAGGTCTTGACCCATTATAATTGACGGTTTTCTCTAGTAATTTTTTCTGCAATCACTGTAATAATCAGTTGTAGCATCCTATAGCTACTCGTTTGTCTTTTAAAATGCTAAAAGTTTGGTGGGAACAGGTCTTAAGCCTCTAAAATCTCTCATGTACTGACACTGTTATGTTGTCATTTGTGAGAGACTGACTATGCAAAATACACCATCATTACATCACAAACTAACCCAAAATTGGATTAAATGGCATGTGGCTGTCATGCCCTGCTCAGGTTATGTGCGGAGGTCTGCCAGGTTAGCAGCATGTGTGTAGTTTTTTGTTTGTTTTGGGTTTGGAGTTGAGCTGTATCCGCCTCCCTTCAGATGCACTGGGTGGGGTCGTTTGTATGAGTTTAACCACCTCCGGACCGCTGTACGCACAGACGCGTCCTGGAGGTGGTTGATTCATTCCTCCTGGACGCGCCGGCGCGTCCTCTCGCGAGACGCGAGATTTCCTGTGAACGCGCGCACACAGGCGCGCGCGCTCACAGGAACGGAAGGTAAGAGAGTTGATCTCCAGCCTGCCAGCGGCGATCGTTCGCTGGCAGGCTGGAGATGTGTTTTTTTTAACCCCTAACAGGTATATTAGACGCTGTTTTGATAACAGCGTCTAATATACCTGCTACCTGGTCCTCTGGTGGTCCCATTTGTTTGGATCGACCACCAGAGGACACAGGTAGCTCAGTAAAGTCCCACCAAGCACCACTACACTACACTACACCCCCCCCCCGTCACTTATTAACCCCTTATTAGCCCCTGATCACCCCTAATCACCCCTGATCACCCCATATAGACTCCCTGATCACCCCCCTGTCATTGATTACCCCCCTGTCATTGATCAACCCCCTGTAAAGCTCCATTCAGATGTCCGCATGATTTTTACGGATCCACTGATAGATGGATCGGATCCGCAAAACGCATCCGGACGTCTGAATGAAGCCTTACAGGGGCATGATCAATGACTGTGGTTATCACCCCATATAGACTCCCTGATCACCCCCCTGTCATTGATCACCCCCCTGTCATTGATTACCCCCCTGTAAAGCTCCATTCAGACGTCCGCATGATTTTTACGGATCCACTGATAGATGGATCGGATCCGCAAAACGCATCCGGACGTCTGAATGAAGCCTTACAGGGGCATGATCAATGACTGTGGTGATCACCCCATATAGACTCCCTGATCACCCCCCTGTAAAGCTCCATTCAGATGTCCGCATGATTTTTACGGATCCACTGATAGATGGATCGGATCCGCAAAACGCATCCGGACGTCTGAATGAAGCCTTACAGGGGCATGATCAATGACTGTGGTTATCACCCCATATAGACTCCCTGATCACCCCCCTGTCATTGATTACCCCCCTGTCATTGATCACCCCCCTGTAAAGCTCCATTCAGACGTCCGCATGATTTTTACGGATCCACTGATAGATGGATCGGATCCGCAAAACGCATCCGGACGTCTGAATGAAGCCTTACAGGGGCATGATCAATGACTGTGGTTATCACCCCATATAGACTCCCTGATCACCCCCCTGTCATTGATTACCCCCCTGTAAAGCTCCATTCAGACGTCCGCATGATTTTTACGGATCCACTGATAGATGGATCGGATCCGCAAAACGCATCCGAACGTCTGAATGAAGCCTTACACGGGCGTGATCAATGACTGTGGTTATCACCCCATATAGACTCCCTGATCACCCCCCTGTCATTGATCACCCCCCCTGTCATTGATCACCCCCCCTGTCATTGATCACCCCCCTTGTCATTGATCACCCCCCTTGTCATTGATCACCCCCCTGTCATTGATCACCCCCCTGTCATTGATCAACCCCCTGTCATTGATCAACCCCCCTGTCATTGATCACCCCCCTGTCATTGATCACCCCCCTGTAAGGCTCCATTCAGACATTTTTTTGGCCCAAGTTAGCGGAATTATTATTTTTTTTTCTTACAAAGTCTCATATTCCACTAACTTGTGACAAAAAATTAAATCTCACATGAACTCACCATACCCCTCACGGAATCCAAATGCGTAAAATTTTTTAGACATTTATATTCCAGACTTCTTCTCACGCTTTAGGGCCCCTAGAATGCCAGGGCAGTATAAATACCCCACATGTGACCCCATTTCGGAAAGAAGACACCCCCAGGTATTCCGTGAGGGGCATATTGAGTCCATGAAAGATTGAAATTTTTGTCCCAAGTTAGCGGAACGGGAGACTTTGTGAGAAAAAAATAAAAAATATCAATTTCCGCTAACTTGTGCCAAAAAAAAAAAATTTCTATGAACTCGCCATGCCCCTCATTGAATACCTTGGGGTGTCTTCTTTCCAAAATGGGGTCACATGTGGGGTATTTATACTGCCCTGGCATTCTAGGGGCCCCAAAGCGTGAGAAGAAGTCTGGTATCCAAATGTCTAAAAATGCCCTCCTAAAAGGAATTTGGGCCCCTTTGCGCATCTAGGCTGCAAAAAAGTGTCACACATCTGGTATCGCCGTACTCAGGAGAAGTTGGGGAATGTGTTTTGGGGTGTCATTTTACATATACCCATGCTGGGTGAGATAAATATCTTGGTCAAATGCCAACTTTGTATAAAAAAATGGGAAAAGTTGTCTTTTGCCAAGATATTTCTCTCACCCAGCATGGGTATATGTAAAAAGACACCCCAAAACACATTCCCCAACTTCTCCCGAGTACGGAGATACCAGATGTGTGACACTTTTTTGCAGCCTAGGTGGGCAAAGGGGCCCATATTCCAAAGAGCACCTTTCGGATTTCACTGGTCATTTACCTACTTACCACACATTAGGGCCACCGGAAAATGCCAGGGCAGTATAACTACCCCACAAGTGACCCCATTTTGGAAAGAAGACACCCCAAGGTATTCCGTGAGGGGCATGGCGAGTTCCTAGAATTTTTTATTTTTTGTCACAAGTTAGTGGAAAATGATGATTTTTTTTTTTTTTTTTTTTCATACAAAGTCTCATATTCCACTAACTTGTGACAAAAAATAAAAACTTCCATGAACTCACTATGCCCATCAGCGAATACCTTGGGGTCTATTCTTTCCAAAATGGGGTCACTTGTGGGGTAGGTATAATGCCCTGGTATTTTAGGGGCCCAAATGTGTGGTAAGGAGTTTGAAATCAAATTCTGTAAAAAATGACGAGTGAAATCCGAAAGGTGCTCTTTGGAATATGGGCCCCTTTGCCCACCTAGGCTGCAAAAAAGTGTCACACATCTGGTATCTCCGTACTCAGGAGAAGGTGGGGAATGTGTTTTGGGGTGTCATTTTACATATACCCATGCTGGGTGAGATAAATATCTTGGTCAAATGCCAACTTTGTATAAAAAAATGGGAAAAGTTGTCTTTTGCCAAGATATTTCTCTCACCCAGCATGGGTATATGTAAAAAGACACCCCAAAACACATTCCCCAACTTCTCCTGAGTACGGAGATACCACATGTGTGGCACTTTTTTGCAGCCTAGGTGAGCAAAGGGGCCCATATTCCAAAGAGCACCTTTTGGATTTCACTGGTCATTTACCTACTTACCACACATTAGGGCCCCTGGAAAATGCCAGGGCAGTATAACTACCCCACAAGTGACCCCATTTTGGAAAGAAGACACCCCAAGGTATTCCGTGAGGGGCATGGCGAGTTCCTAGAATTTTTTATTTTTTGTCACAAGTTAGTGGAAAATGATGATTTTTTTTATATATTTTTTTTTTTCATACAAAGTCTCATATTCCACTAACTTGTGACAAAAAATAAAAACTTCCATGAACTCACTATGCCCATCAGCGAATACCTTGGGGTCTCTTCTTTCCAAAATGGGGTCACTTGTGGGGTAGTTATACTGCCCTGGCATTCTAGGGGCCCAAATGTGTGGTAAGGAGTTTGAAATCAAATTCTGTAAAAAATGACGAGTGAAATCCGAAAGGTGCTCTTTGGAATATGGGCCCCTTTGCCCACCTAGGCTGCAAAAAAGTGTCACACATCTGGTATCTCCGTATTCAGGAGAAGTTGGGGAATGTGTTTTGGGGTGTCTTTTTACATATACCCATGCTGGGTGAGAGAAATATCTTGGCAAAAGACAACTTTTCCCATTTTTTTATACAAAGTTGGCATTTGACCAAGATATTTATCTCACCCAGCATGGGTATATGTAAAATGACACCCCAAAACACATTCCCCAACTTCTACTGAATACGGAGATACCAGATGTGTGACACTTTTTTGCAGCCTAGGTGGGCAAAGGGGCCCACATTCCAAAGAGCACCTTTCGGATTTCACTGGTCAGTTTTTACAGAATTTGATTTCAAACTCCTTACCACACATTTGGGCCCCTAGAAAGCCAGGGCAGTATAACTACCCCACAAGTGACCCCATTTTGGAAAGAAGAGACCCCAAGGTATTTCGTGATGGGCATAGTGAGTTCATGGAAGTTTTTATTTTTTGTCACAAGTTAGTGGAATATGAGACTTTGTAAGAAAAAAAAAAAAAAAAAAAAAAAATCATCATTTTCCGCTAACTTGTGACAAAAAATAAAAAGTTCTATGAACTCACTATGCCCATCAGCGAATACCTTAGGGTGTGTACTTTCCGAAATGGGGTCATTTGTGGGGTGTTTGTACTGTCTGGGCATTGTAGAACCTCAGGAAACATGACAGGTGCTCAGAAAGTCAGAGCTGCTTCAAAAAGCGGAAATTCACATTTTTGTACCATAGTTTGTAAACGCTATAACTTTTACCCAAACCATTTTTTTTTTACCCAAACATTTTTTTTTTATCAAAGACATGTAGGACAATAAATTTAGAGCAAAATTTATATATGGATGTCATTTTTTTTGCAAAATTTTACAACTGAAAGTGAAAAATGTCATTTTTTTGCAAAAAAATCGTTAAATTTCGATTAATAACAAAAAAAGTAAAAATGTCAGCAGCAATGAAATACCAGCAAATGAAAGCTCTATTAGTGAGAAGAAAAGGAGGTAAAATTCATTTGGGTGGTAAGTTGCATGACCGAGCAATAAATGGTGAAAGTAGTGTAGGTCAGAAGTGTAAAAAGTGGCCTGGTCTTTCAGGGTGTTTAAGCACTGGGGGCTGAGGTGGTTAAATTACGCCCCTTTCCAGTGTCCTGTGCGGGTTTTTGCTTCTATTTTGCTCTGAGGAAAGGAGGATTTGCTGTTTCTGCTCAGCTACAAGATAAGTTGGTTTTGGTTTCCTTTTTGTGTTCTGTCTAGGCTGTTAGAGAGAAACCTGCCTCCTCCTGGTTCTGAGGAAGCAGGCTGCCTCTTTCCCCCTTTCCACCATCTTAGGGACTTTAGGTAATCTTCAGCCTTAGGCACGGGGGCACGTTGATTCCCACCTTTAGGGTCTGAACGTGGGCACAGAAGTCCAGGTAGAGCTGGTAGGGATTTGTCAGGAGGTGACCTTTATCCCCAGCTTCTGGCCTAGACGCTTGTTTTGTGGTTTTCTGTGTGTTTATTGTATCTTGTATCCTACCCAGCGTGACATTATAACCCGCCCATACCTAGACTGCCATTTCTCAGCCGCTTTGAGATGGAGTCAATTGATGCGTTAGTTGATCGCATGCAGGGATTATCCCTAGAGGTTGCTGATCTGCGTAATTCTGTTGCACGGTGTCACAATGCCCTGGCATCAGGTGCTATAGTAGGAAGTCAAATTTATGGGGAGCCTAGAGTTGCTCTCCCTGATAGATTTTCAGGGGGTGTGGATGACTTTATCCGCTTTAGAGAGTCATGCAAGCTGTATTTTTGGCTGCGGCCATTTTCATCTGGGAATGAGAGTCAGAGAGTAGGGATAATCATATCCCTGCTTAAAGGGGACGCGCAGTCCTGGGCCTTTTCTCTGCCGACCGGTTCTCTGGCCCTCCGGTCAGTGGATGAAGCCTTGGGATTAATTTATGATGACCCAGATAGTGTCTCGATGGCGGAATCTAAGTTGCGTAATTTATTACATAGAAAACATACTGCAGAGGCGTACTGCGTTGAGTTTAGGAGATGGGCTACGGAGTCTGAGTGTAATGACCCCGCGCTACGTAGTCAGTTTTGTCAAGGGTTGTCTGAGAGATTGAACGATGCCCTCGCTTTTCATGAGTATCCGGATACGTTGGAGAATGCTATGTCTTTAGCAGTACAGTTAGATAGACGCATTAGAGAGAGGTGTAAGGTTTCTTCTGCACGAGGGATCCCTTCTGTGAGTGGTTTCGTCTCACCAGTTCCCCAGGGTAATATGACATGTAATTCTGGGGTAGGGGAGAAACCCATGCAGCTGGGTCAGGTGTCTTTCCGTTCTGGTAATAGGAACTTTAGGAGGTTGCATAAGCTATGTTATTACTGTGGAGAAAGTGGTCATTTTGTTTATGCTTGTCCTTTTGTTAAACCGCATGTTTATGATAAAGAACCACAGTTTTTTTTGGTAGTGTAAATGGGGTGTCGGAGCAAGCAGGTATGCAATCTCCCTGCAATACTCGTTTTCTCCTTCCAGCTATGGTGGCGCTAGACTCAAGAAAACTTTATTTTGAGGTATTCATTGACTGTGGTACTGGGGTAAACCTTATTGATTTTCTTTTTCTTCAAAATCTGGGCTTAAGTACTTGCACTTTAGAAAGAGAGATTCCGGTGTTCGCAATTGATTCTTCCCCTCTTTCTCAAAGGAGTCTCACTCATATTGCTCATGGTATTCAGTTAAGGGTGGGTGATTCATATGTTGAGATCATTTCTTGTTTTGTCATGAAGGACTTGTCCGCTCCTATGGTCTTAGGTTTACCGTGGCTGATAAAACATAACCCAACTATAGATTGGCAGGCAAGGCAGACCATTGGTTGGAGTGAATTTTGTTCGGACAATTGTCTTGGTGCATCTATCTCAGGGGTGTCTACTACAGTTCTACCTCAGTATCTCTCAAATTTTGCGGATGTCTTTTCGGAGGGTGGGGCTCAGGAGTTGCCTCCTCATCGTGAATATGATTGTCCGGTTAATCTCGTCCCAGGGGCTAAGTTGCCAAAGTCTCGGCTATACAATCTTTCTCAACCCGAAAGAGAGGTCATGCGGAAGTATATTGCCGAGAGTTTGGCAAAGGGTCATATTAGGCCATCTAAGTCTCCGGTCGCAATTGGTTTATTCTTTGTAAAGAAAAAGGATGGATCGCTTAGACCTTGTTTGGATTTCCGGGAATTGAACCGCATTACAATCCATGATCCGTATCCCCTTCCTTTGATTTCTGACCTTTTTGATCAAATTGTTGGAGCCAAGGTGTTCTCCAAGTTGGATTTAAGAGGGGCCTACAATCTGATCAGAATCAAGGAGGGGGATGAGTGGAAAACGTCCTTTAACATGCACGAGGGTCATTTCGAGAATCTGGTTATGCCTTTTGGGTTAACTAATGCGCCAGCGGTGTTTCAGCGATTTGTCAATGACATTTTCCATCATTTTGTGGGAAGGTTCGTTGTAATTTACTTGGATGACATACTAATTTACTATCCTGATCTGAAGACACATCAGGATCACGTGAGACAGGTTTTGTCGATCCTTCGGGAGAATAAATTATATGCTAAATTGGAGAAATATGTGTTTTCTGTTCAGGAGCTTCCGTTTCTGGGATATCTGCTTTCTGACTCTGGTTTTCGTATGGACCCCGAAAAGGTCTAGGCGGTTCTGGAATGGGACCGACCGGAGAATCAGAAAGCTTTGATGCGGTTTTTGGTGTTTACCAATTATTATAGAAAATTTATCTTGAACTACTCTACCATTGTAAAACCTTTGACAGAAATGACTAGGAAAGGCGTCCACTTTTCTGTCTGGTCAGATGAGGCATTGAAGGCCTTTTCGACTATTAAGGAATGTTTTGCGTCTGCTCCCATTCTGATGCAGCCCGATGTGTCTCAGCCATTCGTGGTGGAGGTGGATGCATCAGAGGTGGGGGTTGGAGCAGTGTTGTCGCAGGGTTCATCTCCTGGCAAATGGCGTCCGTGTGATTTTTTTCCAAGAAGCTCTCGGTCGCCGAGAGGAGTTATGATGTAGGAGATAGGGAATTGCTGGCCATTAAATTGGCCTTTGAGGAATGGCATCACTGGTTGGAGGGGGTGTCTCATCCTGTTACGGTATATACTGATCATAAGAATTTGGCTTACCTGCAATCTGCCAAGCGTCTGAATCCTAGACAGGCTAGATGGTTACTGTTCTTTACTAGGTTCAATTTTGTGGTTACTTTTCCCCAGGGGTTAAAAACGTCAAGGCAGATGCATTGTCTCGTAGTTTTCCTGGGGGAAGTGATTCAGAGGATCCTACTCCGATTTTGGCTGATGGGGTGGTGGTCTCCTTTCTGTACCCCGAGTTGGAGATGGAGGTGTTGGGAGCCCAGGAGGGGGCTCCTGGTTCTAGTCCCCCAGGGAGGTTGTTTGTTCCTGCTGGACTGCGATACAAGGTATTCAAGGAACATCACGATACTGTCCTTGCTGGACATCCTGGTGGCAAGTCCACCTTTGATCTTATTTCCCGGAGGTTCTGGTGGCCCGGGTTACGTAAGAGTGTTGAGGATTACGTAGCAGCTTGTGAGACCTGTGCACGGTCAAAGGTTGCTCACACTCGACCTTCTGGTTCACTTCTTCCTTTGTCTATTCCATCTCGTCCTTGGACGCACTTGTCTATGGACTTTATTACTGATCTGCGGAGTTCCTCCGGGAAAACTGTGATTTTGGTGGTTGTTGACCGTTTTAGTAAAATGGCTCACTTTGTATCGTTAGCTAGTCTGCCCAATGCTAAGACTCTTTCTCAGGTTTTTGTTGATAACATCGTGAAATTACATGGCATTCCCTCGGATGTGGTTTCTGATAGGGCCACGCAGTTTGTTTCCAGGTTTTGGAGGGCGTTCTGCTCTCGTCTTGGTATTCAACTTTCGTTCTCTTCGGCTTTTCATCCGCAGTCGAATGGGCAGACAGAGCGTACTAACCAAAATCAGGAGACCTACTCGAGGTGCTTTGTGGCTAAGAACCAGGAGGACTGGTCCTCATTCTTATCCCTAGAAGAGTTTGCTTTGAATAACCGTAGACAGGAGTCCACGGGTAAGTCGCCATTTTTTGGCGCATACGGTTTTCATCCTCAGTTTGGTACCTTTTCTGGGACTGGTTCCTCTGGGATGCCAGAGGAGGAGAGATTTTCTTCTGCCTTGTCTTCTATCTGGCGGAGGATCCAAGTGAATTTGGAGAAGATGGGTGAGAGGTATAAGTGAATGGCTGACAGGAGACGTATGACTGGTCAGGACCTGTGTGTGGGTGATCTGGTGTGGTTATCTACTAAAAATATTAGACTGAGAGCACCATCTTGGAAACTGGGTCCAAGATTTATTGGACCTTACAAAATATCTGCAGTTGTCAATCCAGTGGCATTTTGTCTAGATCTCCCGCAGATCTGGAGGATCCATGATGTGTTCCACAGGTCTTTACTGAAAAAATATGTGAAACCGGTGGAACCATCGCATTGCCTCCTCCCCTGTTCTGGTTGATGGCAATTTAGAGTTCGAGATCTCTAGGGTTCTCGACTCACATATTCTTCGGGGTTCCCTTCAGTACCTGGTACACTGGAGGGGATGCGGCCCCGAGGAGAGGATGTGGGTTTCCGGATGTGGATGTTAGTGCCAGCTGACTGATGTAGGCCTTTCACAGGGCCCACCCGGATAAAGTTGGGCCGGGGTGTCCGGAGGTCACCTGTAGAAGGGGAGGTACTGTCATGCCGTGCTCAGGTTATGTGCGGAGGTCTGCCAGGTTAGCAGCACGTGTGTAGTTTTTTGTTTGTTTTGGGTTTGGAGTTGAGCTGTATCCTCCCTTCAGGTGCACTGGGTGGGGTCGTTTGTATGAGTTTAAATTACACCCCTTCCCAGTGTCCTGTGCGGGTTATAGCTTCTATATTGCTCTGAGGAAAAGAGGATTTGCTGTTTCTGCTCAGCTACAAGATAAGTTGGTTTTGGTTTCCATTTTGTGTTCTGTCTAGGCTTTTAGAGAGACACCTGCCTCCTCCTGGTTCTGAGGAAGCAGGCTGCCTCTTTCCCCCTTTCCACCATCTTAGGGACTTTAGGGAATCTTCAGCCTTAGGCATGGGGGCACGTTGATTCCCACCTTTAGGGCTGGTAGGGATTTGTCAGGAGGTGACCTTTATCCCCAGCTTCTGGCCTAGACGCTTGTTTTGTGGTTTTCTGTCTGTTTATTGTATCTTGTATCCTACCCAGCGTGACAGTGGCAAAGTACATTCTCCTAGCTGACAATATGGAAAAGATGAAGGTTCTGCTAAGGGGAGTCTTATAATGCACAAATTCCTGCAGATTAATAGTATGCATTAGAGTAGTCATGCGTGGAGTAAAGAAGAAACATGTCTAATAGGCCTAGCTAGTTCTGGCAAATCGAATATACCGTATTGATGATTCTAATCAACTTGCCAAAACTGCACCATTTTTTACACTAATAATAATTCTCCCCCATTGAGCTGAGTTATAATTTAAAGGGTTTGTCCAGGTTCAGGGGTCTTTTAGCTTGACGGCCCCCACTCCCATGTCGCCAGACCTGTAGAGTGAAGCATACAAAGCCACTTCTCATAACTAGGTTCTGGCTGGTATTCACCAGCGGGGAGCAAGTAAGTATGCTTCCTTCTGCAGGTTCGGCAACAAGTGGGGGAGTCAGGACAAAAGGCCCCTGAACCCCTCTTTTCAATACTGCATTTCTTTTGCCCCAAATTTTTCATTTTCAAGGGGTAAATGAAAAAAGAAACCACTCCCAAACAGTTACACTATTTCTCCTGAATAAATAAATATTTCATATGTGGTCATAAACGACGGTTGGGGCAAATTGCAGGACTTAGAAGGGAAGGAGTGACAATTGGCTTTTGAAACACAGATTTAGCTGAAATGAGGTTTGGGAGCCGTACCAAATTTATATAGCATTTTCATGTTTTATTACTAAAATCACTTCAAACAAAAGTGGCTCCACTATGAACAGTGTGACGGGGTCAGCATCACAATTATTAGAAGTTTAGTTCCTCAATAGCTCATGATGACCTTGGCAACAAGATAAACGAGTTGAGCGTCAATTTTTAAAGGGAGCAATGACTGTTAATAGCTCTTAGGGTGGATCTGTCTAAAGCGCAGGCTATATGTTATAGCATAGGGCATTTAGTATGCAACTAGCTACCTCTTTCAGGCATTTCTAGATTTGTTACCCTAGCATGAATATCATAGCTGGTTCACATCTGTGACACTGAGCGGTTTTAGCCCTTTTGAATTGGATGCTAGTGTGCGGGGGATTGACTGGCAGGTGCCTGCACTCCACCTACCTGAGCGATACAGGTTGTTTGCTCAGGCAGCTATCATTCTTCTCTGGATCACACTCCCACAAATAGTCGGTAAAAGTACATAAGAGGTGATGAACTGAATCACCTAGCCCTTGTGGGAGTGCACAAAATAGCGCCTAGCAGTTTACCACTGCTGCAATCACACTAACTGATGTAATTCCCTACCCCAGCTAGAAGTTTTAAAATAATATAATAAATAATAAAGATTTTTTTGTTTTCTCTTATCGTTTTCCTTTGGCAGTGATCCCAGCTTAATGAGAGCTTTTTTTTTTTTTTGCAGAACAGTCTATAAATATTTGCTTGTTCATCAGATGATTGGGCACCTTTACCTGGATCAGTTATCTAGAACGAGGATTTCTACACTTACTCCCCAATAATTAATCTGATTATCGTTCTATGTAAAAGAACTTTCCAGGGGTTATCCAGGAAAAAATATCAGATCTGAGGAGGTGCGACACCATAACCTCCGAGATCAGCTATTAGAAGAGGCCTTGAGCGCTGCAGCCTTGTTCTAGGACAGTGACATCACTGTACATCGGTCACATGGCCTAGCTGCAGCTCAAGCCCATTCAAGACAATGGTGCTTAGCTGCAATTACAAGTACTGCGACTATATGATGTATGCTGCTCTCCTTGGAAAGCTGCTGGGAACCTGCATCGTTCACCAGAGCTTTGGTGAGCACAGCAGGTCCCTGAAACAGCTGACTGGCAGCTATGCCAGGACTTGGAACCTAGCTGATGTGATAATGATGACCTATCCTGAGGGTAAGTCATATCATTATCTTTTCGAGGATAGCCCCATTAAAGGGTTTTACAAATTGGGACTTTATTATTTCTAGTAAGGGTGGGCTCACACATAGGTTTTTTAAGGGCATTTATGAGAACCTTTGTGTTTTCAGTCAAATTTTTTACTCCTGAGTTTTTTGTTACTGGGGGCTTTTTTGGTTGCTGGTGTTTTTTGCATGTTGCATGTTGAAGCTTTTGCTGTTTTCTATGGTGTTTTGACATCTCCTCTATAGGGGAGTGAACACCACCAAAAAACATGCTTCACAAAGTTGTTTTGAAAAGAATGTCGCAAAAAAATGTCATAGAAACCACATTCATTTTTCTAAATAAAATAAAAAACAGAACAACTTTGTGTGTGAAGGAGCCTATAGTGTTCAATCACTTTTCAGACGGCATTTTGGAGGCAGTTGCCAGTACTCATCTGGTGTTGCTAGGTAGCTGTCCTTTCCTTAAATTTAGGTCATCAAAATCAGATAGTCAGCTTTTTCATATTAGCACTGCCTTCTCTGCCCCGTATACCTGCTTGCAGCAGCAATTGCAGTGGGGAGCAGGTGCAATTACAAGTATTTCGTCCTCATTCACTTCTATGTGACGTATTCACTTGAACAGACAGAGCCGTCCCATAGAAGGGAATGGGGACACCATACTTGTAATTACACCTGCTCACCACTGCAATTGGTGCGGCGATCAGGTAAACAGAGCAGAGAAGGCAGTGCTTGTATGAGCACTGACTTCTCTTCAAACAGGTGATCGTCAGGGATGCCGGGAATTAGACCCCACCTGATATGATATTGATGACCTATCCTGAGGATAGGTCATCAATGGTAAAAAGTGGACACCCTGTTAAGGTCCTTTTAAATGAACAGATTATTAGGCAAATTATCAGGGATGAGCTTCTGTACAAATGCTTGTTCCCAATAATATGCCTTTGTAAAAGGTGCCAGCAATTACTCACTCGTTTCTTGGGTGATCGTTTGGTTCTGTAGGCACTGAAAATCACTGTTACTGTGCAGCAGGAACAATGATTTTCTATGGGGACAAGCCAACGCTATAGCGCTCACTTGTCCCAATAGAGCAGAGGTGATTGCTGCATGTAAATATGGCCCTAATCTTCACTGATGATCTGACATATATTGTGAGTGTCTGCTTCATTCCCGATAATCTGCCAGATCATCTGTACGTGTAGAAGGTTAAAGGGTCCTGGAAACTCTTGTTAGCTCCTAATGTTCATGCTAGTTGCACCCCATATGGAGCCAGGTCTTATTATTTGACACGGTTGTCTCGAGTGATTTTGTCTACAAACACTGTAATATTCAGTTGTCCTATAACTGAAATTTGATGTTTTAAAATGCAAGGTACTACAATCTTGGGAGCACTGAAACTCTATTTTTCTCTATACTCTTCTCAAGACAGGTAGGCCTCTCTCACTGCTAGGCTAAAACTTAGTTTAGAGAGCAATGTACTATGTTGTATCAGTGGTTTTTACCGATCCATAGACTTCAATATAGACCAAAATAGTGCATGTCAGCATTGCTTTTATAAACCAAAAAATGGAGTATGTTGCATATGCCAAATTACTTCTATCAAATGAAAATGTTACTACCATATGCACCAACCAAGAACAACGGCAAAAAAGTGTCATTTACTGCTATGAGCTAGTGTAGTTTTGCAAAAAATTTCTGGTTCAAGCAATGTTAAATTTTGTAAGGATATGCACCGATGTAGTAGAGTTAACACTCATGCTTTCTGAGATTTCTGAAACATGTTATTTAGGCCTCATGCACACGACCGTTGTGTGCATCCGTGGCCGTTGTGCCGTTTTCCGTTTTTTTTCGCGGACCCATTGACTTTCAATGGGTCCGTGGAAAAAACGGAAAATGCACCGTTTGGCAGCCGCATCCGTGAGCCGTGTTTCCTGGCCGTGAAAAAAATATGACCTGTCCTATTTTTTTCACGGCCAACGGTTCACGGACCCATTCAAGTCAATGGGTCCGTGAAAGAACACGGATGCACACAAGATTGGCATCTGTGTCCGTGATCCGTGGCCGTAGGTTAGTTTTTATACAGACGGATCCGAAGATCCGTCTGCATAAAAGCTTTTTCAAAGCTGAGTTTTCACTTCGTGAAAACTCAGAACCGACAGTATATTCTAACACAGAAGCGTTCCCATGGTGATGGGGACGCTTCTAGTTAGAATACACTACAAACTGTGTACAAGACTGCCCCCTGCTGCCTGGCAGCACCCGATCTCTTACAGGGGGCCGTGATCAGCACAATTAACCCCTTCAGGTGCGGCACCTGAAGGGGTTCATTGTGCTGATCACGGCCCCCTGTAAGAGATCAGGGCTGCCAGGCAGCAGGGGGCAGACCCTCCCCCCCTCCCCAGTTTGAATATCATTGGTGGCCAGTGCGGCCCCCCCCCCTCCCTCTATTGTAATAATTCGTTGGTGGCACAGTGTGCGCCCCCCCCCTCCCTCCCTCTATTGTAATAAATCGTTGGTGGCACAGTGTGCGCCCCCCATCGGCCCCCCCTCCCTCTATAGCATTAACAACATTGGTGGCCAGTGTGCGGCCTCCCATCTCCCCCCCCCCCATCATTGGTGGCAGCGGTGTTCCGATCAGAGTCCCAGTTTAATCGCTGGGGCTCCGATCGGTAACCATGGCAACCGGGACGCTACTACAGTCCTGGTTGCCATGGTTACTTAGCAATAGTACAATAGTAGAAGATTCATACTTACCTGCTGCTGGCTGCTGCTGCGATGTTCGTGTCCGGCCGGGAGCTCCACCTACTGGTAAGTGACAGGTCTGTGCGGCGCATTGCTAAATGAACTGTCACTTACTAGTAGGAGGAGCTCCCGGCCGGACACGAACCTCGCAGCAGCAGCCAGCAGCAGGTAAGTATGAATCTTTTACTATTGTACTATTGCTAGTAACCCGCTGCCACCAATGATCGGGGGGGGGGGGGGGAGATGGGAGGCCGCACACTGGCCACCAATGTTGTTAATGCTATAGAGGGAGGGGGGGCCAATGGGGGGCGCACACTGTGCCACCAACGATTTATTACAATAGAGGGAGGAAGGGGGGGCCGCACACTGTGCCACCAATGAATTATTACAATAGAGGGAGGAAGGGGGGGGGGGACGCACTGGCCACCAATGATATTCAAACTGGGGAGGGGGGGGTCTGCCCCCTGCTGCCTGGCAGCCCTGATCTCTTACAGGGGGATATGATAGTACAATTAACCCCTTCAGGTGCGGCACCTAAGGGGTTAATTGTGCTGATCACGGCCCCCTGTAAGAGATCGGATGCTACTAGGCAGCAGGGGGCAGTCATGTACACAGTTTGTAGTATATTCTAACTAGAAGCGTCCCCATCACCATGGGAACGCCTCTGTGTTAGAATATACTGTCGGAAATGAGGTTTCACAATCTAACTCATATCCGACAGTATATTCTAACATAGAGGCGTTCCCATGGTGATGGGGACGCTTCAAGTTAAAATATACCATCGGATTGGAGAAAACTCCGATCTGATGGTATAAAAGGGACTCCAGACTTTACATTGAAAGTCAATGGGGACGGATCCGTTTGAAATGGCACCATATTGTGTCAACGTCAAAAACGGATCCGTCCCCATTGACTTGCATTGTAATTCAGGACGGATCCGTTTGGCTCCGCACGGCCAGGCGGACACCAAAACGACTTTTTTTTCATGTCCGTGGATCCTCCAAAAATCAAGGAAGACCCACGGACGAAAAAACGGTCACGGATCACGGGAAAACGGAACCCCGTTTTGCGGACCGCAAAAAAATACGGTCGTGTGCATGAGGCCTTAACCTAAGCAAACACCTTCAATTGCTTTTCAATGGCTTTTGTTTCAAGATAACACGATGACTTAAGAAATTTGAGTTAAGAGTTTGAGTGCTAACCCTGCTACATATTGTAGGTCCTGTTCTCTCAACTTTTCAACAAAGTGGTGAATGTGACATACATTGTTAGCAAGTCACATTTTTGGCCAAATCGAACTTTTTAAAAAATAGAGACTTTTTTGACACCTTTTGATCAGACAGTACGAGTAAATCTGCTCGAATGTTTCGCAACCATCATCTAAACTGTCTAAATCTTCTCCAGAGTAACACTAAAACTGTACTTGCTGCTCACCGCAACCAATTACAGTGCAGCTTTTATTTTTCCAAAACATCTTTAAAGGGTTTCTGTCAGCAGGAAAATGGGTATTAACCTGGCTGACATTAGTAATGTACTAATGTCAGCTGAACATAACTATATTAGTGCCATCTCACTGCGTGCGCCATAAAGATGGCACTCAGGGCTGTCTTTAACGCTGTGCAAAAGGGGCAGCTGCCTCTTGAACCCCGTTGGCCACTGCCCACAAATTCAATGACATCAAATGGCGTGCCGGAGGGGGGGGGGGGGGGCAGCGAACTGTGAGAGAGTAAGAGCTGTGATTCTCTTAGGAGAAAGGACACATAGTGATATTACTGGTCACATGGCTATGAGGTAATCAAAGAGCCTTTCTTTCTACCAGGACTCAGTGTTGCTGCAGCCTGCAGGAGACGTTTGCCATAATTGTGGTGCTTTTTTTGTGTGAAGATTACATCAGGAAAAGGCGACAGGGGCTGTTATGCTATTATACTGTAAACTACTGTATAGTGGGGTGCTATACTGCTCTATTGTATACTGTGGGGTGCTGTATACTGTGGGGTGCTATACTGCTCTATTGTATACTGTGGGGTCCTGTATATTGTGGGGTGCTATACTGCTCTACTGTATACTGTGAGGTGCTATACTGTATGCTATAGGATGCTATACTGCATACTGTGGGGTGCTATACTGCTCTACTGTATACCTGTATACTGTGGGGTGCTATATACTGTATAGTGTGGGGTGCTATATAGTGTGGGGTGCTGTATACTGTATAGTGTGGGGTACTTTATACTGTGGGGTGCTGTATACTGTGGGGTGCTATACTGCTCTACTGTATACTGTGAGGTGCTATATTGTATGCTATAGGATGCTGTACTGCATACTGTGGGGTGTTATACTATGTATTGTATACTGTGGGGTACTATATACTGTGGGGAGCTGTATACTGTGGGATGCTACACTATATATTGCATACTGTGGGGTGCTATATACTATAGGGTGCTATTCTGCATACTGTGGGGTGCTGTATACTATAGGGTGCAATGCTGCATACTGTGGGGTGCTGTATACTATAGGGTGCTATACTGCATACTGTGGGGTGCTGTATACTATATGGTGCTATACTGCAAACTGTGGGGTGCTGTATACTGCATACTGTGGGGTGCTGTATACTATAGGGTGATATACTGAATACTGTGGGGGGCTGTATACTATAGGGTGCTATACTGCACACAGTGGGGTGCTGTATACTATAGGGTGCTATACTGCATACTGTGGGGTGCTGGGGTGCACTGCAACGCTAGGGTGAGCCGAGCCCCGGTCTCCTTCCTGAACTGCGGAGCGGTGCCCACTTCCAGCCCTGAGCCCAGCTGCCCCCTGCCCAGAGCACTGATCCTGAGCCGCTGGAGTCTTCAGAACCGTAAGTATTTACAGTAATTCACTGTACTCTACGAGGTGATTGGATTTTTTTTTGTTTGTGTGTTGTGGTGGAGGGCTTGATTGCATGCTATGGTGTGGGAAGGCGGGATCCAGGGGGCCCAAGTAAATTCTTGCCCAGGGTCCAATCAATATGAAAGACAGCCCTATGGCACTAATATAGTTATGTTCAGCTGACATTAGTACATCACTAATGTCAGCCAGGTTAATACCCATTTTCCTGCTGACAGAAACCCTTTAAAAATGAAAGCTCCACTGTGATAGTTTTATTGTTATTTTATTGTCACATGTATAAAAACTATCATTTCCATAATCTTTATCGCATACAATGAATCACTCCCATGATTTTGTTTCTCAAACACTATGGAGCAGAGTTACTAATCCTATAGATTGCATAAACTTAGACCGGCTAGATCTGCACCAAATATATCACATGGGCTCAGGGTGGATGGTAAATTGGTGCAGGACTAGACCCAATTCTCTAGCTTTATACCAACTATTGGTTGGCTTAGCTCAAAACAGAATGTTACACCAGAATTGTGGCCCAATTTTGGTGCTAAATGTATACTAGGCCATGTACCTTTCCTGCAAAGCCAATGTACCTTGTTGAGCTAGGTGCAAAGTATTTCTTAAGAACTAGATGTGCCAAAATGTGTCAGATTTGGGCTCAATTTGCGACAGTGTCTAGTGGGTCTGACATTAGTAAATGTGGACAAATGTATCACCCCCATCATTTTAAAGGAGTTATCCGGCCTTTTTTTAATCCTTAGGATAGGCCATCATTAGCTGATCAGCAGGGATCCAACACCCCACACTCCCACTGATCAGCTGTTCTGTGTATCTCTGTTGATAGAAGTTGGTGCCAGAACTAGTGGACAGTGCTCGTAGCTGCAGAGATGATCCCATTCACATTGTGGGATCAAACCTTAATAATATAGGGATTATTAGAAGGGGGAAACGTATTAAGTTCATATGCGAGTTTTCAGTATGTAAATCAAACATTTTTGCAACTATTTGTCATTTTACACCACCTTTGCCAAATAGTGTAAACGTGGATGTTGTTTGGTATTTTAGTTACTTTCATACCAGTTATTGTTGTAATTTAATTCAAAGCAAAACTAACTTCAAAATTCTCATCATGCTAATTCTCTTCTGTTTTCTGGGTAGAACTGGCTTTCAAGATTTAGGCAATTGCACAACAAACCTTGAGCAAAAACCAGATGAGATTATCAACACTCTGGAAGCTGATAAAGTAGTAAAAGTACGCATGTAAAATCTAGAACTGAAATTCAAAGATTTGGAAAACCGCTTAAGGAAGGGCAAAATGATAATGGCACTACGAAAGACTGCTATGAAGTTATTACAAGCACTCTTACCCCAAGGACTTTGGGGAAATTTGACCTTCTTGTGCATTGGTGGATGTGGTAGATCTCAACTCTCTCCTTAATCCATTACAATCTGGTTTTTGCACCCTACATTTTACAGAAACTGCCCTCACTAAAGTGACCAATGACCTCCTGACAGCTAAATGCAATGACCACTCTTTACTAATTCTCCTTGATCTCACCGCTACATATAACTCTGTAGACCACCATCTCCTCCTCACTATGCTCCAATCGGCCTTAGGGACATCGTTCTCTCTTGGTTTTCTTCCTACCTGGCTGCTCTTTCAGTGTAGCATTTACTGGCTCTACCCCACCTCCTCTACCTCTTGCTGTTGGGGTTCCATAGGGTTCAGTCCTAGATCCTCTCCTATTCTCTCTCTCCTTAGCCCCAAGTGGATAAACTATTGGCAGATTTGGTTTTCAGTATCATCTCTATGCTGATGACACCAGGCTCGGACTGGGCCACAGGGGAACAGGTGAATCCCCCGGTGGGCCCCTGATCAAGGTGGGCCCGTAGTCCCCCACCCCCTCCTCAAGTGGCACATAGCACAGTAGTATCACATATAGATAGGCTGGCTGAGATGCTATACAGTACATTGCCCTTGTCCATATAAAAAACTGGATAGTGTGGGCAGGTAGTATATGCATGTAGCTTTACAGTGGCCCCCCAGAATGAATTTTACTGGTGGGCTCTAGGTACCTCAGTCCGACACTGGATGACACCCAACTATACACTGCATCCCATAACATCACCCCTGCTGTATTACAGAACACCATAGACTGTCCGCTGTCCTAACATCATGTTCTCTCTCGACCTGAAACTGAATATTTCCAAAACTGAACTTCTGGTGTTTCCTGATATCTCCATCTCAGTGAGAGGAACTACCATCATGCCTAGGCAGCACGCTCGCTGTCTCTGTGTTATGTTTGAAACTGATATTTCCTTTACCCCCTATATTGAATCTTTTGCCTGCACCTCAAAAACTTCTCTAGAACCTGCTTGTTTCTGTCACGATGGGGAGTGGGGGAAACCCCTCACCATACAATGTCAGGTATAATGGGGAAGCAGCTAGGCCAGGATACCGGAATCAGGGAGCAGGTCACCTCCTGAAGAGTGGAGGAGGAGACATAAGGAAGACATCGCTAGAGACATCGATGTCCCACTAGGTGGCCCTCACACAGGAAGATGGAACATCCAGACAAGGAGCATAACTCCAGCACACACCAAGGCTGGAGTACAACTGACTCCTGGCCAAAGGCCACAGGTATAAGAAGCACCTAGTGACCAGACCCAATCAGGGGGTTAACCCTTACAGCATCAGACAGGGGAAGGCTACAACTTAAAGGGAAAGTGCACACACCAGCCACCACGTTGCCACCGGCAACAGCATGCGTGGCAACCATGTCACGGCACACACAGCCAAAGCCAAGACACTGCCACCACATGCCATAACAGCAACACATTGCCACCGGCAACGGCAAGCATGGCACAAGTGTCACGGCGCACACAGCAAAGGCCGTGACAGTTTCTTACTGTGGAAACAACAAAAACGCTCATTGTTGCCTTGATCCATTCCCGTCTCTATTATTGTAGCTTGTTACTAAGTGGCATCCCCCTCACCAGACTTTCCCCTCTCCAATGTATCCTGAACACAACAGCCAGGCTGATCTTTCTGTCTAGCCGCTATTCCAATGCCTCTGCTCTGTGCCAGTCATTGTACTGGTTGCCCATACGGTACAAGATTCAATTTAAAGTCCTCATTCTCACCTACAAAGCTCTCCACAGTGCTACATCTGTTCCTTAATTTCTGTCTACCATCCTACTCATTCTCTCCATTCAGCCAATGACTTATAACTGAAATCCACCATAATCCTAAACTCTCATTCCCGTCTCCAAGACTTCTCCCGAGCTGCACCAGTTCTCTTGAATAATGTTGCCAAAGCGATTAGGTTAATTCATTAGATCCACAGTTTTAGACGCTCCCTAACAACACACCTTTTAAGTTAGCCTATCACATCCCCTGATCTAAATCTCTTCCATTCACCACCCCCTTTTCAGAATCATTCTTCTTAACCTAATCTATCATCAGATATCCACCACACCCCATGCACTCAGAAGCTTAGATCTACTCCCCTAATGTGTTTTAAGATGTCCGGACCATTGCACAAATCATACACTTGTTACCTTTTGTCTCACTCTTCATAGATTGTAAGATCTTCAGAGCAGCGCCCTCATTCCTTGTTTTAATTGTTGACTTGTTTGTTGCTATGTTATTTATGACTCTGTACTTGAATCCCCCTATTGTAGGGCGCTGCAGAATATGTTGGCGCTATATAAATAAATATTATCATTATTATTATTATTAACAGCCTCCCTGAATACTGTAAGTCAGTGCTGACTTTTTAGGGAGGTCTCTAATCTTAATGTTATTCCTGCATTTGAAGTTTTTCATGTCGTCCAGTTGCAGGGTAATATGCTGGAAAAATTGGCAATGGTTTGGGAATAGTTTGTTTGAGGTCCTCCATATCATTTGCATGTCAGTCTTCAACTCAGGCTAAGTTCGACTTAGGCCCCTTGCAGACGAGCGTGTCCGGATTAGGTCCGGATGCATTGCGTCTGCGATCAGGGAAAATTGTGCGAGTAGGTACGCAAGTGCAGTCAGTTTTGACTGCGATTGCGTTCCGATGTTCAGTTTTTATCGCGCGGGTGCAATGCGTTTTGCACGCGCGTGATAAAAAACTGACTGTGGTACCTAGACCCGAACCCGGACTTCTTCACTGAAGTTCGGATTTGGGTTAAGTGTTCTGTATATTTTATTATTTTCCCTTATAATATGGTTATAAGGGAAAATAATAGCATTCTTAATACAGAATGCTTACTAAAATGTGGCTTTAGGGGTTGAAAAATAAATAAAAATAACTCACCTCATCCTGTTTACGTGCAGCCAGCATCATTTTCTTTCTTTTTCTTTCAGGACCTGCCAAAAGGACCTTTGATGATGTAATCGCGCTCACCACGTGGTGAGCGTGTTGACGTTAGCGCAGGTCCTGCTGAATGAAGATAGAAATGTTCTATCTTCATTCAGCAGGACCTGCGCTGACGTCACCGTGCTCAGCACGTGGTGAGCGCGATTACGTCATGAAAGATCCTTTGGCAGGTCCTTAAGAAGAAGAAAGAAGATGATGCCAACTGTGCGAACAACAGGATGAGGTGAGTTAATTTTTATTTATTTTTTAACCCCTAAAGCCACATTTTAGTAAGCATTCTGCATTAAGAATGCTATTATTTTTCCTTCTAACCATGTTATAAGGGAAAATAGTACAGTAAATTGACTTTTATCAATTTACTTACATCATCTCCTAGCAACCATGAGTAAAAATCGCACCGCATCCTCACTTGCTTGCGGATGCTTGCGATTTTCACGCAGACTCATTTATTTCTATGGGGTCTGCGTTGCGTGATAAATGCAGAATATAAAAACAGGCTGCGATTTTCACGCAATGCACAAGTGATGCGTGAAAATCACCGCTCATCTGAACAGCCCCATTGAAGTGAATAGGTCTGGATTCAGTGTGGGTGCAATGCGTTCACCTCACGCATTGCACCCGCATGGAATTCTCGCCAGTGTGAAAGGGGCCTTAAGGTCAACATGTGTGGGGTGGGTCTGGAGCATCACTTGAAGTTCTGACAGCATTAAGGAGTCAGAGAGGGGGGGGGACTTGCTTTGGATAGATCATTAGATCTAAAGCTAAAGATCTCAGAAATCAGCTGACTTGGTTCCCCCCAATTGCTGTGTGGCCTGCAACCTGTTCACAATAAAAGTTACCATGTCAGACCTGTGTGATGCAGTGTTTTCTCTGTATGAGTGCTATGCAAAACTGCCAATTGACAATGAAAGGGTGGCAGATGCCTTCTTCCCTTTGGGCATGCTGTGGTTAGGTAACGGGTGAATAGGTCCCTGTTTTAATGCCATAGACCCAGCAATCATACAGAGACCACATTGATGCCACCATGTCCAAGCCACATCATAGGACTTATTTTTTGTGGAACAAGTAGTTTTTATGGGCATGATAAACAGAGGAACTTCTGAATTTATTTGTGTTTACTGTGCAGTATAATTTACTTGTTAACTTTATTCAGTGGGTCAGCACAATTCTAATGGTACCAAATTTATGCACTCTGTTTATTTAGTTACTGGATAAATCAGGCATGAAGTTTTGGCTGGTGTGGTTCCTTTGAAGTTGTCAGGGCAATGGCCTAGTCTCCTCATTCCATTTTCTTGGCTCCTCCACTTGGTGTCTTGTGAATAGAATGTGTCGGCAGATAAGAACCATTTGGCCCATCTAGTCCGCCCAATATACTGAATACTATGAAGAGCCCTTGGCCCTATCTTATATGAAGGATGGCCGTATGCCTATCCCATTCATGCTTAAAGGGACACTGACAGGGCCAATAAGCATATTGAGGTATATATATGGCAGTACAGGTCTTATAATGGGTATTACAATCATCTAAGTATCCCCCCTGTCCACATTATACATACAGTAAACTTAAGTTTTATAACCTGCTCCAACGGTCTTCAATCTGCCCAAGGGGCGGCATTTCACCTCTCTTGTAGAGTTGAGCGAACACCTGGATGTTCGGGTTCGAGAAGTTCGGCCGAACTTCCCGGAAATGTTCGGGTTCGGGATCCGAACCCGATCCGAACTTCGTCCCGAACCCGAACCCCATTGAAGTCAATGGGGACCCGAACTTTTCGGCACTAAAAAGGCTGTAAAACAGCCCAGGAAAGAGCTAGAGGGCTGCAAAGGGCAGCAACATGTAGGTAAATCCCCTGCAAACAAATGTGGATAGGGAAATGAATAAAAAAATAAAATAAAAAAAAATGACCCAATATTAATTGGACAGAGGTCCCATAGCAGAGAATCTGGTTTCACGTCAGTAGAGAATCAGTCTCTTCATGCCATAGCAAAGAATCTGGCTTCATGTCAGCACAGAATCAGTCTCTTCATGCCATAGCAGAGAATCTGGCTTCATGACAGCACAGAATCTGTCTTCATGTCATAGCAGAGAATCAGGCTTCACGTCACCCACCACTGGAACAGGCCACTGTCACACATTTAGGCCCCGGCACCCAGACAGAGGAGAGCGGTCCCGTAACAGAGAATCTGGCCTTATGTCAGCGCAGAATCTGTCTTCATGTCATAGCAGAGAATCAAGCTTCACGTCACCCACCACTGGAACAGGCCACTGTCACACATTTAGGCCCAGGCACCCAGTCAGAGGAGAGAGGTCCCGTAACAGAGAATCTGGCTTGATGTCAGCACAGAATCTGTCTTCATGTCATAGCAGAGAATCAGGCTTCATGTCACCCACCACTGGAACAGGCCACTGTCACACATTTAGGCCCAGGCACCCAGGCAGAGGAGAGAGGTCCCGTAACAGAGAATCTGGCCTTATGTCAGCGCAGAATCAGTCTTCATGTCATAGCAGAGAATCAGGCTTCACGTCACCCACCACTGGAACAGGCCACTGTCACACATTTAGGCCCCGGCACCCAGACAGAGGAGAGCGGTCCCGTAACAGAGAATCTGGCCTTATGTCAGCGCAGAATCTGTATTCATGTCATAGCAGAGAATCAGGCTTCACGTCACCCACCACTGGAACAGGCCACTGTCACACATTTAGGCCCAGGCACCCAGGCAGAGGAGAGAGGTCCCGTAACAGAGAATCTGGCCTGATGTCAGCACAGAATCTGTCTTCATGTCATAGCAGAGAATCAGGCTTCACGTCACCCACCACTGGAACAGGCCACTGTCACACATTTAGGCCCAGGCACCCAGTCAGAGGAGAGAGGTCCCGTAACAGAGAATCTGGCCTTATGTCAACACAGAATCTGTCTTCATGTCATAGCAGAGAATCAGGCTTCACGTCACCCACCACTGGAACAGGCCACTGTCACACATTTAGGCCCAGGCACCCAGGCAGAGGAGAGAGGTCCCGTAACAGAGAATCTGGCCTTATGTCAGCACAGAATCTGTCTTCATGTCATAGCAGAGAATCAGGCTTCACGTCACCCACCACTGGAACAAGCCACTGTCACATACTTAGGCCCCGGCACCCAGACAGAGGAGAGAGGTCCCGTAACAGAGAATCTGGCCTTATGTCAGCGCAGAATCTGTATTCATGTCATAGCAGAGAATCAGACTTCACGTCACCCACCACTGGAACAGGCCACTGTCACATATTTAGGCCCAGGCACCCAGGCAGAGGAGAGAGGTCCCGTAACAGAGAATCTGGCCTTATGTCAGCGCAGAATCTGTATTCATGTCATAGCAGAGAATCAGGCTTCACGTCACCCACCACTGGAACAGGCCACTGTCACACATTTAGGCCCAGGTACCCAGTCAGAGGAGAGAGGTCCCGTAACAGAGAATCTGGCTTGATGTCAGCACAGAATCTGTCTTCATGTCATAGCAGAGAATCAGGCTTCATGTCACCCACCACTGGAACAGGCCACTGTCACACATTTAGGCCCAGGCACCCAGGCAGAGGAGAGAGGTCCCGTAACAGAGAATCTGGCCTTATGTCAGCGCAGAATCAGTCTTCATGTCATAGCAGAGAATCAGGCTTCACGTCACCCACCACTGGAACAGGCCACTGTCACACATTTAGGCCCCGGCACCCAGACAGAGGAGAGCGGTCCCGTAACAGAGAATCTGGCCTTATGTCAGCGCAGAATCTGTCTTCATGTCATAGCAGAGAATCAGGCTTCACATCACCCACCACTGGAACAGGCCACTGTCACACATTTAGGCCCAGGCACCCAGGCAGAGGAGAGATGTCCCGTAACAGAGAATCTGGCCTGATGTCAGCACAGAATCTGTCTTCATGTCATAGCAGAGAATCAGGCTTCACGTCACCCACCACTGGAACAGGCCACTGTCACACATTTAGGCCCAGGCACCCAGTCAGAGGAGAGAGGTCCCATAACAGAGAATCTGGCCTTATGTCAACACAGAATCTGTCTTCATGTCATAGCAGAGAATCAGGCTTCACGTCACCCACCACTGGAACAGGCCACTGTCACACATTTAGGCCCAGGCACCCAGGCAGAGAAGAGAGGTCCCGTAACAGAGAATCTGGCCTTATGTCAGCACAGAATCTGTCTTCATGTCATAGCAGAGAATCAGGCTTCACATCACCCACCACTGGAACAGGCCACTGTCACACATTTAGGCCCAGGCACCCAGGCAGAGGAGAGATGTCCCGTAACAGAGAATCTGGCCTGATGTCAGCACAGAATCTGTCTTCATGTCATAGCAGAGAATCAGGCTTCACGTCACCCACCACTGGAACAGGCCACTGTCACACATTTAGGCCCAGGCACCCAGTCAGAGGAGAGAGGTCCCATAACAGAGAATCTGGCCTTATGTCAACACAGAATCTGTCTTCATGTCATAGCAGAGAATCAGGCTTCACGTCACCCACCACTGGAACAGGCCACTGTCACACATTTAGGCCCAGGCACCCAGGCAGAGAAGAGAGGTCCCGTAACAGAGAATCTGGCCTTATGTCAGCACAGAATCTGTCTTCATGTCATAGCAGAGAATCAGGCTTCACGTCACCCACCACTGGAACAAGCCACTGTCACATATTTAGGCCCCGGCACCCAGACAGAGGAGAGAGGTCCCGTAACAGAGAATCTGGCCTTATGTCAGCGCAGAATCTGTATTCATGTCATAGCAGAGAATCAGGCTTCACGTCACCCACCACTGGAACAGGCCACTGTCACATATTTAGGCCCAGGCACCCAGGCAGAGGAGAGAGGTCCCATAACAGAGAATCTGGCCTTATGTCAGCGCAGAATATGTATTCATGTCATAGCAGAGAATCAGGCTTCACGTCACCCACCACTGGAACAGGCCACTGTCACACATTTAGGCCCCGGCACCCAGACAGAGGAGAGCGGTCCCGTAACAGAGAATCTGGCCTTATGTCAGCGCAGAATCTGTATTCATGTCATAGCAGAGAATCAGGCTTCACGTCACCCACCACTGGAACAGGCCACTGTCACACATTTAGGCCCAGGTACCCAGGCAGAGGAGAGAGGTCCCGTAACAGAGAATCTGGCCTGATGTCAGCGCAGAATCTGTCTTCATGTCATAGCAGAGAATCAGGCTTCACGTCACCCACCACTGGAACAGGCCACTGTCACACATTTAGGCCCAGGCACCCAGGCAGAGGAGAGAGGTCCTGTAACAGAGAATCTGGCCTGATGTCAGCACAGAATCTGTCTTCATGTCATAGCAGAGAATCAGGCTTCACGTCACCCACCACTGGAACAGGCCACTGTCACATATTTAGGCCCAGGCACCCAGGCAGAGGAGAGAGGTCGCGTAACAGAGAATCTGGCTTCATGTCAGCACAGAATAAGTCTTCATGTCATAGCAGAGAATCAGGCTTCACGTCACCCACCACTGGAACAGGCCACTGTCACACATTTAGGCCCCGGCACCCAGACAGAGGAGAGCGGTCCCGTAACAGAGAATCTGGCCTTATGTCAGCGCAGAATCTGTATTCATGTCATAGCAGAGAATCAGGCTTCACGTCACCCACCACTGGAACAAGCCACTGTCACATATTTAGGCCCCGGCACCCAGACAGAGGAGAGAGGTCCCGTAACAGAGAATCTGGCCTTATGTCAGCGCAGAATCTGTATTCATGTCATAGCAGAGAATCAGGCTTCACGTCACCCACCACTGGAACAGGCCACTGTCACATATTTAGGCCCAGGCACCCAGGCAGAGGAGAGAGGTCCCGTAACAGAGAATCTGGCCTTATGTCAGCGCAGAATCTGTATTCATGTCATAGCAGAGAATCAGGCTTCACGTCACCCACCACTGGAACAGGCCACTGTCACACATTTAGGCCCAGGTACCCAGTCAGAGGAGAGAGGTCCCGTAACAGAGAATCTGGCTTGATGTCAGCACAGAATCTGTCTTCATGTCATAGCAGAGAATCAGGCTTCATGTCACCCACCACTGGAACAGGCCACTGTCACACATTTAGGCCCAGGCACCCAGGCAGAGAAGAGAGGTCCCGTAACAGAGAATCTGGCCTTATGTCAGCGCAGAATCAGTCTTCATGTCATAGCAGAGAATCAGGCTTCACGTCACCCACCACTGGAACAGGCCACTGTCACACATTTAGGCCCCGGCACCCAGACAGAGGAGAGCGGTCCCGTAACAGAGAATCTGGCCTTATGTCAGCACAGAATCTGTCTTCATGTCATAGCAGAGAATCAGGCTTCACATCACCCACCACTGGAACAGGCCACTGTCACACATTTAGGCCCAGGCACCCAGGCAGAGGAGAGATGTCCCGTAACAGAGAATCTGGCCTGATGTCAGCACAGAATCTGTCTTCATGTCATAGCAGAGAATCAGGCTTCACGTCACCCACCACTGGAACAGGCCACTGTCACACATTTAGGCCCAGGCACCCAGTCAGAGGAGAGAGGTCCCATAACAGAGAATCTGGCCTTATGTCAACACAGAATCTGTCTTCATGTCATAGCAGAGAATCAGGCTTCACGTCACCCACCACTGGAACAGGCCACTGTCACACATTTAGGCCCAGGCACCCAGGCAGAGGAGAGAGGTCCCGTAACAGAGAATCTGGCCTTATGTCAGCACAGAATCTGTCTTCATGTCATAGCAGAGAATCAGGCTTCACGTCACCCACCACTGGAACAAGCCACTGTCACATATTTAGGCCCCGGCACCCAGACAGAGGAGAGAGGTCCCGTAACAGAGAATCTGGCCTTATGTCAGCGCATAATCTGTATTCATGTCATAGCAGAGAATCAGGCTTCACGTCACCCACCACTGGAACAGGCCACTGTCACATATTTAGGCCCAGGCACCCAGGCAGAGGAGAGAGGTCCCATAACAGAGAATCTGGCCTTATGTCAGCGCAGAATATGTATTCATGTCATAGCAGAGAATCAGGCTTCACGTCACCCACCACTGGAACAGGCCACTGTCACACATTTAGGCCCCGGCACCCAGACAGAGGAGAGCGGTCCCGTAACAGAGAATCTGGCCTTATGTCAGCGCAGAATCTGTATTCATGTCATAGCAGAGAATCAGGCTTCAAGTCACCCACCACTGGAACAGGCCACTGTCACACATTTAGGCCCAGGTACCCAGGCAGAGGAGAGAGGTCCCGTAACAGAGAATCTGGCCTGATGTCAGCGCAGAATCTGTCTTCATGTCATAGCAGAGAATCAGGCTTCACGTCACCCACCACTGGAACAGGCCACTGTCACACATTTAGGCCCAGGCACCCAGGCAGAGGAGAGAGGTCCTGTAACAGAGAATCTGGCCTGATGTCAGCACAGAATCTGTCTTCATGTCATAGCAGAGAATCAGGCTTCACGTCACCCACCACTGGAACAGGCCACTGTCACATATTTAGGCCCAGGCACCCAGGCAGAGGAGAGAGGTCGCGTAACAGAGAATCTGGCTTCATGTCAGCACAGAATAAGTCTTCATGTCATAGCAGAGAATCAGGCTTCACGTCACCCACCACTGGAACAGGCCACAGTCACACATTTAGGCCCCGGCACCCAGACAGAGGAGAGGTTCATTCAACTTTGGGTTGCCCCGCAATATAATGGTAAAATGAAATTAAAAATAGTATTGAATGAGGAAGTGCCCTGGAGTAGAATAATATATTGTTAAGGGGAGGTAGTTAATATCTAATCTGCACAAGGGATGGACAGGTCCTGTGGGATCCATGCCTGGTTCATTTTTATGAACATCAGCTTGTCCACATTGGCTGTAGACAGGCGGCTGCGTTTGTCTGTAATGACGCCCCCTGCCGTGCTGAATACACGTTCAGACAAAACGCTGGCCGCCGGGCAGGCCAGCACCTCCAAGGCATAAAAGGCTAGCTCTGGCCACGTGGACAATTTGGAGACCCAAAAGTTGAATGGTGCCGAACCATCAGTCAGTACGTGGAGGGGTGTGCACAGGTACTGTTCCACCATGTTAGTGAAATGTTGCCTCCTGCTAACACGTTCCGTATCAGGTGGTGGTGCACTTAGCTGTGGCGTGGTGACAAAACTTTTCCACATCTCTGCCATGCTAACCCTGCCCTCAGAGGAGCTGGCCGTGACACAGCTGCGTTGGCGACCTCTTGCTCCTCCTCTGCCTTCGCCTTGGGCTTCCACTTGTTCCCCTGTGACATTTGGGAATGCTCTCAGTAGCGGGTCTACCAACGTGCGTTTGTACTCGCGCATCTTCCTATCACGCTCCAGTGTAGGAAGTAAGGTGGGCACATTGTCTTTGTACCGGGGATCCAGCAAGGTGGCAACCCAGTAGTCCGCACACGTTAAAATGTGGGCAACTCTGCTGTCGTTGCGCAGGCACTGCAGCATGTAGTCGCTCATGTGTGCCAGGCTGCCCAGAGGTAAGGACAAGCTGTCCTCTGTGGGAGGCGTATCGTCATCGTCCTGTGTTTCCCCCAGCCACGCACCAGTGATGGGCCCGAGCTGCTTTGGGTGCCACCCCGCTGTGAACATGCTTCATCCTCATCCTCCTCCACCTCCTCCTCATCCTCGTCCTCCAGTAGTGGGCCCTGTCTGGCCACATTTGTACCTGGCCTCTGGTGTTGCAAAAAACCTCCCTCTGAGTCACTTTGAAGAGACTGGCCTGAAAGTGCTAAAAATGACCCCTCTTCCTCCTGGGCCACCTCCTCTTCCATCATCGCCCTAAGTGTTTTCTCAAGGAGACATAGAAGTGGTATTGTAACGCTGATAACGGCGTCATCGCCACTGGCCATGTTGGTGGAGTACTCGAAACAGCGCAACAGGGCACACAGGTCACGCATGGAGGCCGAGTCATTGGTGGTGAAGTGTGTCTGATCCGCAGTGCGACTGACCCGTGCGTGCTGCAGCTGAAACTCCACTATGGCCTGCTGCTGCTCGCACAGTCTGTCCAGCATATGCAAGGTGGAGTTCCACCTGGTGGGTACGTCGCATATGAGGCGGTGAGCGGGAAGGCCGAAGTTACGCTGTAGCGCAGACAGGCGAGCAGCGGCAGGGTGTGAACGCCGGAAGCGCGAACAGACGGCCCGCACTTTATGCAGCAGCTCTGACATGTCGGGGTAGTTGCGAATGAACTTCTGCACCACCAAATTCAGCACATGCGCCAGGCAAGGGATGTGCGTCAAACCGGCTAGTCCCAGAGCTGCAACGAGATTTCGCCCATTATCGCACACCACCAGGCCGGGCTTGAGGCTCACCGGCAGCAACCACTCATCGGTCTGTTGTTCTATACCCCGCCACAACTCCTGTGCGGTGTGGGGCCTGTCCCCCAAACATATGAGTTTCAGAATGGCCTGCTGACGTTTACCCCGGGCTGTGCTGAAGTTGGTGGTGAAGGTGTGTGGCTGACTGGATGAGCAGGTGGAAGAAGAGGAGGAGGAAGCTGAGTAGGAGGAGGAGGAGACAGGAGGCAAAGAATGTTGCCCTGCGATCCTTGGCGGCGGAAAGACGTGCGCCAAACAGCTCTCCGCCTGGGGCCCAGCCGCCACTACATTTACCCAGTGTGCAGTTAGGGAGATATAGCGTCCCTGGCCGTGCTTACTGGTCCACGTATCTGTGGTTAGGTGGACCTTGCCACAGATGGCATTGCGCAGTGCACACTTGATTTTATCGGATACTTGGTTGTGCAGGGAAGGCACGGCTCTCTTGGAGAAGTAGTGGCGGCTGGGAACAACATACTGTGGGACAGCAAGTGACATGAGCTGTTTGAAGCTGTGTGTGTCCACCAGCCTAAATGACAGCATTTCATAGGCCAGTAGTTTAGAAATGCTGGCATTCAGGGCCAGGGATCGAGGGTGGCTAGGTGGGAATTTACGCTTTCTCTCAAATGTTTGTGAGATGGAGAGCTGAACGCTGCCGTGTGACATGGTTGAGATGCTTGGTGACGCAGGTGGTGGTGTTGGTGGTACATCCCATGTTTGCTGGGCGGCAGGTGCCAACGTTCCTCCAGAGGCAGAGGAAGAGGCCGAGGCGGCGGCAGCAGCAGCAGAAGAGGCCGAGGCGGCAGCAGCAGAAGAGGCAACAGGGGGAGCCTGAGTGACTTCCTTGTTTTTAAGGTGTTTACTCCACTGCAGTTCATGCTTTGCATGCAGGTGCCTGGTCATGCAGGTTGTGCTAAGGTTCAGAACGTTAATGCCTCGCATCAGGCTCTGATGGCACAGCGTGCAAACCACTCGGGTCTTGTCATCAGCACATTGTTTGAAGAAGTGCCATGCCAGGGAACTCCTTGAAGCTGCCTTTGGGGTGCTCGGTCCCAGATGGCGGCGGTCAGTAGCAGGCGAAGTCTCTTGGCGGCGGGTGTTCTGATTTTGCCCACTGCTCCCTCTTTTGCTACGCTGTTGGCTCGGTCTCACCACTGCCTCTTCCTCCGAACTGTGAAAGTCAGTGGCACGACCTTCATTCCATGTGGGGTCTAGGACCTCATCGTCCCCTGCATCGTCTTCCACCCAGTCTTGACCCCTGACCTCCTGTTCAGTCTGCACACTGCAGAAAGACGCAGCAGTTGGCACCTGTGTTTCGTCATCATCAGAGACGTGCTGAGGTGGTATTCCCATGTCCTCATCATCAGGAAAAATAAGTGGTTGTGCGTTAGTGCATTCTATCTCTTCCACCCCTGGGGAAGGGCTAGGTGGATGCCCTTGGGAAACCCTGGCAGCAGAGTCTTCAAACAGCATAAGAGACTGCTGCATAACTTGAGGCTCAGACAGTTTCCCTGATATGCATGGGGGTGATGTGACAGACCGATGGGCTTGGTTTTCATGCGCCATCTGTGCGCTTTCTGCAGAAGACTGGGTGGGAGATAATGTGAACGTGCTGGATCCACTGTCGGCCACCCAATTGACTAATGCCTGCACTTGCTCAGGCCTTACCATCCTTAGAACGGCATTGGGCCCCACCAAATATCGCTGTAAATTCTGCTGGCTACTGGGACCTGAGGTAGTTGGTTCACTAGGACGTGTGGCTGTGGCAGAACGGCCACGTCCTCTCCCAGCACCAGAGGGTCCACTAACACCACCACGACCATGTCCACGTCCGCGTCCCTTATTAGATGTTTTCCTCATTGTTCCCGTTCACAACAATTTTGAGAATGGCAAATTTGGGAATGCTTTTTCAACCCAGAACAAAAAGTCTGCTTTTACGGTCACTACAAATAACTTGACCAGCTAAAACTGTGCAGATTTGGTTGAATAGAGATGTGAGACCTGTTTTTTTTTGCGCTGTGTGACAGTTATAGGTTTAATCACAGAATGACACTTCTATCAGCACGCTAGCGTGTGTCTTAGGTTTTTCTGAATGACACTATCAATACCTTCAATGTAAGATTTTCTTTTTGGGATAGATTTCAAGTAGGCCTCAAATACCACAAACTAGTTATTTTCAGAATGGCAAATTTGGGAATGCTTTTTCAACCCAGAACAAAAAGTCTGCTTTTACGGTCACTACAAATAACTTGACCAGCTAAAACTGTGCAGATTTGGTTGAATAGAGATGTGAGACCTGTTTTTTTTTTGCGCTGTGTGACAGTTATAGGTTTAATCACAGAATGACACTTCTATCAGCACGCTAGCGTGTGTCTTAGGTTTTTCTGAATCACACTATCAATACCTTCAATGTAAGATTTTCTTTTTGGGATAGATTTCAAGTAGGCCTCAAATACCACAAACTAGTTATTTTCAGAATGGCAAATTTGGGAATGCTTTTTCAACCCAGAACAAAAAGTCTGCTTTTACGGTCACTACAAATAACTTGACCAGCTAAAACTGTGCAGATTTGGTTGAATAGAGATGTGAGACCTGTTTTTTTTTTGCGCTGTGTGACAGTTATAGGTTTAATCACAGAATGACACTTCTATCAGCACGCTAGCGTGTGTCTTAGGTTTTTCTGAATCACACTATCAATACCTTCAATGTAAGATTTTCTTTTTGGGATAGATTTCAAGTAGGCCTCAAATACCACAAACTAGTTATTTTCAGAATGGCAAATTTGGGAATGCTTTTTCAACCCAGAACAAAAAGTCTGCTTTTACGGTCACTACAAATAACTTGACCAGCTAAAACTGTGCAGATTTGGTTGAATAGAGATGTGAGACCTGTTTTTTTTTTGCGCTGTGTGACAGTTATAGGTTTAATCACAGAATGACACTTCTATCAGCACGCTAGCGTGTGTCTTAGGTTTTTCTGAATGACACTATCAATACCTTCAATGTAAGATTTTCTTTTTGGGATAGATTTCAAGTAGGCCTCAAATACCACAAACTAGTTATTTTCAGAATGGCAAATTTGGGAATGCTTTTTCAACCCAGAACAAAAAGTCTGCTTTTACGGTCACTACAAATAACTTGACCAGCTAAAACTGTGCAGATTTGGTTGAATAGAGATGTGAGACCTGTTTTTTTTTGCGCTGTGTGACAGTTATAGGTTTAATCACAGAATGACACTTCTATCAGCACGCTAGCGTGTGTCTTAGGTTTTTCTGAATGACACTATCAATACCTTCAATGTAAGATTTTCTTTTTGGGATAGATTTCAAGTAGGCCTCAAATACCACAAACTAGTTATTTTCAGAATGGCAAATTTGGGAATGCTTTTTCAACCCAGAACAAAAAGTCTGCTTTTACGGTCACTACAAATAACTTGACCAGCTAAAACTGTGCAGATTTGGTTGAATAGAGATGTGAGACCTGTTTTTTTTTGCGCTGTGTGACAGTTATAGGTTTAATCACAGAATGACACTTCTATCAGCACGCTAGCGTGTGTCTTAGGTTTTTCTGAATGACACTATCAATACCTTCAATGTAAGATTTTCTTTTTGGGATAGATTTCAAGTAGGCCTCAAATACCACAAACTAGTTATTTTCAGAATGGCAAATTTGGGAATGCTTTTTCAACCCAGAACAAAAAGTCTGCTTTTACGGTCACTACAAATAACTTGACCAGCTAAAACTGTGCAGATTTGGTTGAATAGAGATGTGAGACCTGTTTTTTTTTGCGCTGTGTGACAGTTATAGGTTTAATCACAGAATGACACTTCTATCAGCACGCTAGCGTGTGTCTTAGGTTTTTCTGAATGACACTATCAATACCTTCAATGTAAGATTTTCTTTTTGGGATAGATTTCAAGTAGGCCTCAAATACCACAAACTAGTTATTTTCAGAATGGCAAATTTGGGAATGCTTTTTCAACCCAGAACAAAAAGTCTGCTTTTACGGTCACTACAAATAACTTGACCAGCTAAAACTGTGCAGATTTGGTTGAATAGAGATGTGAGACCTGTTTTTTTTTGCGCTGTGTGACAGTTATAGGTTTAATCACAGAATGACACTTCTATCAGCACGCTAGCGTGTGTCTTAGGTTTTTCTGAATGACACTATCAATACCTTCAATGTAAGATTTTCTTTTTGGGATAGATTTCAAGTAGGCCTCAAATACCACAAACTAGTTATTTTCAGAATGGCAAATTTGGGAATGCTTTTTCAACCCAGAACAAAAAGTCTGCTTTTACGGTCACTACAAATAACTTGACCAGCTAAAACTGTGCAGATTTGGTTGAATAGAGATGTGAGACCTGTTTTTTTTTGCGCTGTGTGACAGTTGTAGGTTTAATCACAGAATGACACTTCTATCAGCACGCTAGCGTGTGTCTTAGGTTTTTCTGAATGACACTATCAATACCTTCAATGTAAGATTTTCTTTTTGGGATAGATTTCAAGTAGGCCTCAAATACCACAAACTAGTTATTTTCAGAATGGCAAATTTGGGAATGCTTTTTCAACCCAGAACAAAAAGTCTGCTTTTACGGTCACTACAAATAACTTGACCAGCTAAAACTGTGCAGATTTGGTTGAATAGAGATGTGAGACCTGTTTTTTTTTGCGCTGTGTGACAGTTATAGGTTTAATCACAGAATGACACTTCTATCAGCACGCTAGCGTGTGTCTTAGGTTTTTCTGAATGACACTATCAATACCTTCAATGTAAGATTTTCTTTTTGGGATAGATTTCAAGTAGGCCTCAAATACCACAAACTAGTTATTTTCAGAATGGCAAATTTGGGAATGCTTTTTCAACCCAGAACAAAAAGTCTGCTTTTACGGTCACTACAAATAACTTGACCAGCTAAAACTGTGCAGATTTGGTTGAATAGAGATGTGAGACCTGTTTTTTTTTGCGCTGTGTGACAGTTATAGGTTTAATCACAGAATGACACTTCTATCAGCACGCTAGCGTGTGTCTTAGGTTTTTCTGAATGACACTATCAATACCTTCAATGTAAGATTTTCTTTTTGGGATAGATTTCAAGTAGGCCTCAAATACCACAAACTAGTTATTTTCAGAATGGCAAATTTGGGAATGCTTTTTCAACCCAGAACAAAAAGTCTGCTTTTACGGTCACTACAAATAACTTGACCAGCTAAAACTGTGCAGATTTGGTTGAATAGAGATGTGAGACCTGTTTTTTTTTGCGCTGTGTGACAGTTGTAGGTTTAATCACAGAATGACACTTCTATCAGCACGCTAGCGTGTGTCTTAGGTTTTTCTGAATGACACTATCAATACCTTCAATGTAAGATTTTCTTTTTGGGATAGATTTCAAGTAGGCCTCAAATACCACAAACTAGTTATTTTCAGAATGGCAAATTTGGGAATGCTTTTTCAACCCAGAACAAAAAGTCTGCTTTTACGGTCACTACAAATAACTTGACCAGCTAAAACTGTGCAGATTTGGTCTAATAGAAATGTCAGGTCTATTTTTTAGGCGCTGGGTGACAGGCTCAACTTGCCCCTGATGTAATATATGGCCAAAAAATAACCACACTGTTGATGGTTAAATGCACTTGGGTGACACAGGCTCAGCCTGCAGCTGATGTAGGATATAGCACAAAATAACCACACTATCGATGGTTAAATACACTTGGTGATAGCTCGTGCTGGCGCACCACAAGTCACAAAATGGCCGCCGATCACCCCAGAAAAAAAGTGATCTAAAAACGCTCTGGGCAGCCTCAAAAAAGTGAGCAAGTCAATAATAGCACTTCAATGATCCACAGCTGCAGATCGATCACAGAATCAAGTCTTTTGGAGGAGTTAATCTGCCTAATCTCGCCCTAACGTCGCAGCTGCAACCTCTCCCTATACTGATCATAGCAGAGTGACGTGCGGCGCTACGTGACTCCAGCTTAAATAGAGGCTGGGTCACATGGTGCACTGGCCAATCACAGCCATGCCAATAGTAGGAATGGCTGTGATGGCCTCTTGGGCCAAGTAGTATGACGCTTGTTGATTGGCTGCTTTGCAGCCTTTCAAAAAGCGCCAAGAAAGCGCCGAACACCGAACCCGAACACGGACTTTTACGAAAATGTTCGGCTTCGGGTCCGTGTCACGGACACCCCAAAATTCGGTACGAACCCGAACTATACAGTTCGGGTTCGCTCATCCCTACTCTCTTGCGCCCAGCCAGCCTCCCCCAACTGCCGCTTTGAAGCGCCGCCCAGCTCATGAATATTCAGTTTGCTGGGCGGCTTCTGCGGTCCCCGCTCTGAAGCGCTGCGCTTAACAGTGCCCGGCGCATGCGCCGGATCTTGTGAAGTCCGGTACAGTAAGCGCCGCCCAGCTCATCAATATTCACTTCGCTGGGCGGCGCTTACTGTCCCCGACTTCACAAGATCCGGCGCATTCGCAGGGCACTGTTAAGCGCACCGCTTCAGAGCGGGGACCGCAGAAGCCGCCCAGCAAACTGAATATTCATGAGCTGGGCGGCGCTTCAAAGCGGCAGTTGGGGGAAGCTGGCTGGGCGCAAGAGAGGTGAAACGCCGCCCCTTGGGCAGATTGAAGACCGTTGGAGCAGGTTATAAAACTTAAGTTTACTCTATGTATAATGTGGACAGGGGGGATACTTAGATGATTGTAATACCCATTATAAGACCTGTACTGCCATATATATACCTCAATATGCTTATTGGCCCTGTCAGTGTCCCTTTAAACTCCTTCACTGTATTTGCAGCTACCACTTCTGCAGGAAGGCTATTCCATGCATCCACTACTCTCTCAGTAAAATAATACTTCCTGATATTACTTTTAAAGCTTTGCCCCTCTAATTTAAAACTATGTCCTCTTGTAGCAGTTTTTCTTCTTTTGAATATTCTCTCCTCTTTTACCTTGTTGATTCCCTTTATGTTTTTAAAAGTTTCTATCATATCCCCTATGTCTCATCTTTCTTCCAAGCTATACATGTTAAGGTCCTTTAATCTTTACTGTTAAGTTTTATCCTGCAATCCATGTACTAGTTTAGTAGATCTTCTCTGAACTCTCTCCAAAGTATCAATATCCTTCTGGAGATATGGTCTCCAGTACTGAGCACAATACTCCAAATGAGGTCTCACTAGTGCTCTGTAGAGCGGCATGAGCACCTCCCTCTTTCTACTGGTAATGCCTCTCCCTATACACCCAAGCATTCTGCTAGCATTTCCTGCTGCTCTATGACATTGTCTGCCTACCTTTAAGTCTTCTGAAATAATGACCCCTAAATCCTTTTCCTCAGATACTGAGGTTAGGACTGTATCACAGATTTTATATTCTGCTCTTGGGCTTTTACACCCCAGGTGCATTATCTTGCACTTATCAACATTAGATTTTAGTTGCCAGATTTTTGACCATTCCTCTAGTTTTCTTAAATCCTTTTCCATTTGGTGTATCCTTCCAGGAACATCAACCCTGTTACAAATCTTTGTGTCATCAGCAAAAAGACACACCTTACCATCGAGGCCTTCTGCAATTTCGCTGATAAAGATATTAAACAATATGGGTCCCAGAACAGATCCCCGAGGTACCCCACTGGTAACAAAACCATGGTCTGAATATACTCCATTGACTACAACCCTCTGTTGTCTGTCCCTCAGCCACTGCCTAATCCATTCAACAATATGGGAGTCCAAGCACAACGACTGCAATTTATTGATAAGCCTTCTATGTGGGACAGTATCAAAAGCCTTACTAAAGTCTAGATAAGCGATGTCTGCTGCACCTCCGCCATCTATTATTTTATCACCCAATCAAAAAAATCAATAAGATTAGTTTGACATGATCTCTCTGAAGTAAACCCATGCTGTTTCTCATCTTTTAATCCATGGGATTTTAGATGTTCCATGATCCTCTCCTTAAGTATGGTTTCCTTTAATTTCCCCACTATTGATGTCAGGCTTACTGGCCTATAATTGCCCGATTCCTCCCTACTACCTTTCTTGTGAATGGGCACAACATTTGCTAATTTCCAATCTTCTGGGACGACTCCTGTTACCAGTTATTGGTTAAATAAATCTGCTAATGGTTTTGCTAGTTTACTGCTAAGCTCTTTTAATAGCTTTGGGTGTTTCCCATCAGGCCCCTTTGACAGCTGACTTCGAACCTCTTCCTCTGTAAAGACACATGCATCAAAAGATTCATTAGTCTTCCTTCCTAACTGAGGTCCTTTTCCTTCATTTTCCTTTGTAAAAACTGAACAGAAGTATTCATTGAGGCAGTCAGCTAGTTTTTTATCTTCTGCCGTATACCTTCCTTCTTTTGTTTTTAATTTGTTAATTCCTTGTCTTAGTTTCCTTTTTTCATTTATGTATCTGAAGAATCACCTTTTTTCACTGACTGAGCTAATTTCTCTTCTGCCTGTGCTTTAGAAGCTCTTATAACTTGTTTGGCCTCTCTCTGCCTAATCTTATAAATTTGCCTGTCACCCTCGTTTTTTATTTTTTAATCATTCCTAAATGATATCTTTTTGTTTTAAATGATTTTGGCCACTTCTGTTGAGTACCACAGTAGTCTCTTCCTTTTTTTGCTTTTACTGACTAGCCTAATACAATTATCTGTTGCCTGCAATAGTGCCACTTTTAAGTAGTCCCCTTTTTCCTGGACTCCATTGAAACTGTTCCAATTTGATAGGGACTTGTATACCACTAATCTAATTTTAGAAAAGTCAGTTTTTCTAAAATCTAAAACTTTTGTTTTTGTGTGGTGTGACTCTGATTTATAGTAAACCACACTGACTGGTGATCACTAGATCCCAAGCTTTCCCCTACAGTAATATCAGATACCAAATTCCCATTTGTGAATACTAAATCTAAAATGGCCTCCTTCTGGGTTGGCTCCTCAACTACTTGCTATAGAGATAATCCCAGTAGAGAATTTAGAATATCTGTACTCCTGGCAGAACTAGCTATTTTGGTTTTCCAGTTTACATCAGGAAGATTAAAGTCTCCCATAATGATAACTTCCCCTTTCAATGTCATTTTAGCTATTTCCTCAACTAGTAGATCATCTAATTTTTTGACTTGGTTAGGTGGTCTATATATCACACCTACACAAGTTACCTTATGATTATCAAGCTGCAAGGTAACCCAAACTGACTCTAAATTGGTCTCGCTAACTGGTATTAAATTAGATTTTATGCTATCTTTTACATACAGGGCCACCCCTCCCCTTTCTTGCCTTCTCTGTCTTTCCTATATAGAGAGAACCCTGGTATTGTTATATCCCAGTCATTACTCCCATTGAACCATGTCTCAGTAACAGCCACTAAATCTATATTTTCAGATGCCATTATAGACTCAAGTTCATTGATCTCATTCCCTAAACTGCGAGCATTTGTAGACAAGACTCTGAGCTTGTCATTTCTTAACCTATGTGCTACTGGCATCTTCTGGCATTGTTCCAGGGGGCAGTCGGACTGCTGGATTATCACCCTTTTGCCCCCCTTTCCTAGTTTAAATGCTCCTTAGCAAATACTTTGAACTGTTCACTGAGGACATTCGTTCCCTTGAACGAAAGATGCAAACCATCTTTCTTGTACAGTTATTTTCCATTCCAACGAGAGCTAACATGAGACACAAAGCCAAACCCTTGGTTCAGACACCATTCACCAAGCCATGCATTGAATTCCTTAATGCGCATCTTCCTGTCATGCTGAAGGTTATGCACAGGCAAAACTGCAGAGAATGAAACAGTTGATGCAACCTCCCGTATATCATTTCCAAGTGTATGAAAAGCTTCCTTTACCTTTGAAACCTCATTGCAAGCCAAATCATTGTCCCAAGATGGACAATAACATCCAACTCACTTTCCTGCTTTGCTTGCCTAACAATATTAAGGATACGTCCTCTTTCCCTGCTAGCGGTAGCACCAGGGAGACATCTCGCAAAACCATTTTCCTCAAACTTCACACCTCTTATGATAGAATCGCCCACCAACAGCTGCTTACTATCAGTCCTCACCTTATCCTTTATGTCTTTGGCTGCAGTCTTGCATACTTTAGGCATGGGAGATGATTGTTCCTCACCCACTGTGCCTGAGCCATCCTCCATGTTGCTCTTCCACTCTGAAAGTGCTGCAAATGAATTATGAGTGTGCTCTGTGTGCTTTTATTGTGTAAAAAAAAAGCTATTTTATACTTATGCAAATTAACCTGAGATGAGTCCTGTCCCTGAGATGAGTCAGGGACAGGATTTATCTCAGGTTAATTTGCATATGTATCAAATCAGTTTTTTTACACAATAAAAGCACACAAAGCTATGGGGACTGGGTATTGCGAATGTGCTAGCGGCCATATAGCAACCCATGTCCTCAGCTCTATACACAAAATCCCAGTGACAGGTTCCCATTAACTTTAAAGTAAAAAAGAAAAGTAGACATATTAGGTATCACCGCGTCCGTTTCAACCGGCTCTATAAAAATATCACATGACCTAACCCCACAGGTTTACACCGTCAAAATTTTTTAATTAAAACTGTATTAAGAAAACATTTTTTGGTCACCTTACATCACTAAAAGTGCAACACCAAGCGATCAAAAAGGCATATGCCCCCCAAAATAGTGCCAATCTGTCACCTCATCCCGCAAAAAATGAGAACCTACCTAAGACAATCGCCAATAAAAAAAATAATATATGGCTCTCAGACTATGGAGACACCAAAACATTATTTTTTTTATTTCAAAAATGCTTTTATTGTGTTAAATGAAAAAAAAAAAAAAAAGTAGACATATTAGGTATCAACGCATTTGTAACAAGCTGCTCTGTAAAAATACCACATGACCTAACCCCTCGGGTGAACACTGTAAAAAATAAAAAATAAAAACGGTGTCAACTTACATCACAAAAACTGTAATAGCAAGTGGTCAAAAAGTCATATGCACCCCAAAATAGTACCAATCAAACCATGATCTCCTCCCGCAAAAATGATACCCTACCTAAGACAATCGCCCAAAACTGAAAAAACTATGGCTCTTAGACTATGGAGACACTAAAACATTTTTTTTATTTTCAAAAATTATATACCGTATTTTTCGCCCAATAAGACGCACCTGCCCATAAGAGGTTTTTGAAGAGGAAAATAAGAAAAAAAATATTTTTAACCAAAAGGTGTGCTTTTGGTGGGTTTTGAACTAATGGTGGTCTGTGGATGACACTATTATGGGGGATCTGTGGATGACACACTGTTATGGCGGATCTGTGGAGGACACACTGTTATGGAGGGGATCTATGGATGGCACTGTTATGGGGATCTCTGGATGGCACTGTTATGGGGATCTCTGGATGGCACTGTTATGGTGACATCTGTGGATGACACTGCTATGGGGGGGATCTGTGTATGACACTGCTATGGGGGATCTGTGGATGACACTGCTATGGGGGGATCTTTGGATGACACATATATAGCATCTTATTCTGTGTGCCATCCACAGATCCCCCCATAACAGTGTCTCTGCAGTGTGAATGAACCCCAATACAGGGGCTGGGGGTAGGCATCTGGATTAGGAATGACAGCGGGGACCGGTGCAGTCCCTGTATTCTAATGCACCGGCCCCGCTCACTGTTGTATAATCTTATCTAACCTGCATTGTTCAGATATAATAATCATATGTAATCCAGCTGTATTACTTACAACTAAGTTCCGTAGTAGAGAGGAGGGAGGAGGCAGGCCAAGAGGACGGGCGGGCGACGCGTCACTCACTACGTCATGCGCCCATGCCGCCTACTTCATTCCTAAAATGGCTGGCTCAGGCGCATGACGTTTTGAGTGACACACCGCCCGCTTGCCCTCCCGGCCTGCCTCCTCCCTCCTCTCTGCTACGGAACTTAGTTATAAGTAATACAGCTGGATTACACATGATTATTATATCTTAACAATGCCTACAGGTTAGATAAGATTATACAACAGTGAGCGGGGCCAGTGCAATAGAATACAGGGACTGCACCGGTCCCCGCTGTCATTCCTAATCCAGATGCCGGCCCCCAGCCCCCCCTCCCTCTCAGTTGATACAGCCACCTACCGTGCTGTGCGGCATTGCGGCGGCCATGTATCATTGTGAATGCCAGCATTCGCCCCATAAGACGCACTGCTATTTCCCCCCCACTTTTAGGGGGGGGGATGTGCGTCTTATAGGGCGAAAAATATGTTAATTGTTTAAAACTTATATAAATAAAAAAAGTATACATATTAGGTATTGCCACATACATAATAACCTCCTCTATAAAAATATCACATGACCTAACCCCTCAGATGAACACCGTAAAAAAAAAAAAAACGGTGTCAAAAAAGCCATTTTTGTCACCTTACATTACAGAAAGTGTAATAACAAGTGATCAAAAAGTCATATGCACCCCAAAATAGTGCCAATCAAACCGTCATCTCATCCATCAAAAATCATACCCTACCTAAGACAATCGCCCAAAAGCTGAAAAAACTATGGCTCTCAGACTATGGAGACACTAAAACATGATTTTTTTGGTTTAAAAAATGATATCATTGTGTAAATCTTACATAAATAAAAAATGTATTATACATATTAAGTATTGCCACGTCCATAATGACCTGTTCTATATAAATATCAGGTGAACATCGTAAAAAAATAAAAACTGTGTCAAGAAAGCCATTTTTTGTCACCTTACATCACAAATCGTGTAATACCAAGCGATCAAAAAGTCATACGGACCCCAAAATAGTACCAATCATACTGTCATCTCATCCCGCAAAAAATGAGAGCCTACCTAAGACAATCGCCCAAAAAATATAAAAAAATAGGTCTCTCAGAATATAGAGACACTGAAACATGATTTTTTTAAATTCAAAAATGCTGTTATTGTGTAAAACATAAATAAATAAAAAAAGTATACATATTAGGAATTTCCACATCAGTAATGACCTGCTCTATAAAAATATCACATGAACTCACATGGGGTTTCTTTTCTTTATCACTCTATATCATTTATCAAACGACTAGAGTGCGTTTTTGTGTTTCTTTGTGTTTTTTTATATACCTGGTGTACCCTGTACCTCCTGGCATTCCGTCACGAGGGTTGTATACAGTGGGCACCTTTTTTCTATCTGTTTGTGTATGTGTTAGTCATCCACTGGTAGGCCACTCTGACACCAGCTTTCACCACCTGTCACCATTTCAGGGTTAAGACAGGAGGCGAGGCTAGGCTTGAAGACAGGGAGTCCCCACCCCTAGGGGACGTCCCTGGGCTAAGGTTTTAGAATAGGGTAGCAGTTCAGGGACACCTTCCCCACCCATTAGCTAGCTTTACCCAGCCTAGTGTGTGCCTACCTGGATAACTATATAGTCTAGTGTGTCATTTCTCAATAAACTTTAGTTATCTATTTCATGAAGGGTTTCGTTGCTGGACTTGCGCTATCACATGAACTAACCCCTCAGGTGAACACCGTAAAAAAAAAAAAAAAAAAAAACGGTGTAAAAAAAGCCCTATTTTTTGTCACCTTACATCACAAAAAGTGTAATACCAAGCAATCAAAAAGTCATACGCACCCCAAAATAGTACCAATCAAACTGTCATCTCATCCCACAAAAAATGAAACCCTACCCAAGACAATCACCCAAAAAATAAAAAAAACTAGGGCTCTCAGAATATGGAGACACTGAAACATGATTTTTTTTAATTCAAAAATGCTGTTATTGTGTAAAACATGAATACATTTTAAAAAGTATACATAGTAGGTATCACCGCTTCCGTAAGAACCTGCTCTATAAAAATACCACATGATCTAACCTGTCAGAGGAACATTGTAAATAAAAAAAATAAAAACGGTGCCAAAACAGCTATTTTTTGTTATCTTGCATCACAAAAAGTGTAATATAGAGCAACCAAAAATAATATGTACCCTAAAATAGTACCAACAAAACTGCCACCTTATCCCACAGTTTCCAAAATTGGGTCTTTTTTGGGGAGTTTCTACTCTAGGGGTGCATCAGGGGGTCTTCAAATGTGAAATGGCAGCTTAAAATTATCCCAGTGAAATCTGCCTTCCAAAAACCATATGGCTTTCTTTTCCTTCTTTGCAATGCCGTGTGCCCGTACAGCAGGGGTGCACAACCTTTTTTGGTCTGGGGGCCGCATTGTCACATCGCTCTATTTCAAGGGGCCGCAAAAAAAAAATCTTGATCGGCGCTCATCTGCCTATTACACAAGCCAGTGCAAACTGACTGGGAGGAGTGATCGCTGCCACAGTCGTTCCATCTTCATTTAGATTACACAGGGAGATGTGCTGCAGATAATCGGACATCTTTCATCCTGATAAAATATGCAAATCAGCTGACGAATGAGCAATTCCTTGTTTATCGACTGATCAGCTGGACGATTATACTGGCCAGATATAAGATATGAGCGCTCCTATGAACACTTGTTCCCAGTAATTGTCCCAAATATTGTGCTGCAGCATAGCCCCTGAAACCGAAGAGTTATACTTATCTGCTCCCCGCCGCTCCGGTCCTTCAAACTGCCCCCGCTGTTTACACCTGGCAGTGCATGGACATGGTCATACACCACTCCAGCCAATGACTGGCTTACGCGGTGATGTGGCCACAAGCAACGTGTCACAACATTTCATTGTATTGTACATTGTATTACATTGTATTGTACAGTAACAATAAAGGCATCTTATCTATCTTATCTATCTTATATACTGCTGAAGCCAGTCATTGACTGGAGCCGTGCAAGTGACCATGGCCATGCACTGCCAGGTGTAAACAGAGCAGGAATCGGAAGATGGAGGCAGCGGGGGCAGCGCAGAGGACTGGAGTGGAGCAGGTAATTATGAATCTTCTATTTCAGAGGCCATGCTGCAGGAACTTGTTAAAAATCATTTTTATCAGAAAAGTGGCGACATTTCCTTCCATCCTGCCTCCTATTTATAAATCATCGTTTTCCTTCACTACATAGGACAGAGCTCACTGGTTATTACCATTTCCTGCCAATCCCAAACATTACCTTGCTAATAATTTTTGCAACAATTTTTATTTGGGGGAAACTGTACAAAACGTTTTTAAAAAGTATATTTTTTTTAAACTATAGCTCCTTATTCTTTAAATATGCAAATTGACACCAAAATAAATTATTATAATTAGTTCCCTATTTCGTGTAGGCCGTTTTGCTATATAATATGAAAAGTTTCACGTTAATGGCCGGTAATGGTGACGGTTTTGATTGGTGTGGGTGTTTTTTCTATTATGTATTTTTTTTTTACTTAATATATTTCTGCTACATAATATGTCCCCCAAGGGGTCATATAAAGACTGTCACTTTTTTAAATTTTGCACTTTTTCCTTTTTATTTTTTACTTCTATTTGAAATTTATTAATATTTTATTGTATTATTTTTTATTATTTTATAATAAAAAAAATTTTTTTTAATTTTCTCTAATTTTTTTAAAATATATTTTTGCCACATAATACCCCAGACAGTGAACACTCTTTTATTAAGCACTTTTTCCTTTCTATTGTATTTTATTTATTTTTTTAATTCATTTCCAATTTTTTTGTGCCACATAATATTTTATTTCTCTTTTCTTTTATTTATATTTTATTATATTTTTTATTTAGTTTTCAATTTTTTTTAAATCATTTTGTAACTTTTTTTTAAATATATTTTTACCACAATTTGTCCCAAGAGGTCACTGAAAGACCTTTGGGAGACAATAAGTGACTTTTTTTTGTACTATTTCTACTGTAATTGGAGCATCCAAAGGAGCCCCAGTTACAGGGAAACCAGCCTGCTGCGGAGGCTTTGTACCAGGGCAGCGCTCCTCTGTTCCCGAGACACCCAGCGATCACGTGATCCCCGGGTCCACACTGAGAGCGCTCATAGAGGAGAAGGCAGAAGCGCTAATAAAGGGCTTCTGTCTTCTCCTCGGCTTCCCCGCTCTCACTAATAGCCGGGGACCCTTTTCGCTCCTGCTACAGTGCAGGAGCAAAAACTGTGATCCATCTGCTGTGCGGTGCTCTGTGCAGAAACACAGCTGATTGCAGGATCAGCTATGTTTCTGCCCAGCAGGGCGGGGGCCGCAAACTATGGCTCTGGGGGCCGCATGCGGCCCGCGGGCCGCAGGTTGTGCACCCCTGCCGTACAGCAATTTATGACCACATATGGGGTGTTTCTGTAAACTACAGAATCAGGCCAATAAATATAGAATTTTGTTTGGCTGTTAACCCTTGCTTTGTTACTGGAAAAAAATTGAATAAAATGTAAAATCTTGCAAAAAAGTGAAATTCTGAAATTTCATCTCCATTTTCCATTAATTCTTGTGGAACACCTAAAGGATTAACAAAGTTTGTAAAATCAGTTTTGAATACCTTGAGGGGCATAGTTTGTAAAAAAACATTTTTGGGTGGTTTCTATTATGTAAACCTCACAAAGTGACTTTAGACCTGAACTGGTCCTCAAAAAGTGGGTTTTGGAAATTTTCTGAAAAATTTCAAGATTTGCTTCTAAACTTCTAAGCCTTCTAACGTCCCCAAAAAATAAAATGGCATTAACAAAATGATCCAAACATGAATCAGATATATAGGGAATGTAAAATAGTAACTATTTTTGGAGGTATTACTATCTATTATAAAAGTAGAGAAAAATTGAAATTTGCAAATTGCTCCAATTGGTCAATTTGGTATTTTTTTTATAAATAAAAAAATAATAATTTGACTACATTTTACTACTGTCATGAAGTACAATACGTGACGAGAAAACTATCTCAGAATGGCCTGGATAAGTAAAAGCGTTTTAAAGTTATTACCACATAAAGTGACACAAGATTTGCTTAAAATGGCCTGGGCAGAAAGGTGAAATTTTTTACACACAAAGATCTTTTGTTATGCACACTGGTCTGATTGGACAGCTAGAAAGAGAGTTAACCCTTTGTGACAAAACTGGTCAATATTTGTAATAAAGACCAATTGAAAAAAATATTTTTAGCCCCAAATAAGTAAAATGCAACCATGAAAAAATTGCCCCCGAAGAACCAGTGTGCTTCTTTTCTGGAAGTATTCAAGTGCAAAACAATACAGGCAAGACACCGAGCTGGCAACTCAAGTCTCAAGGTTTCATGCAGAGGAAAGGCCTGAGCCAGCTGTCCCTCTTTATTTCAAAAGGCTGGTATCCTGGCCAAAGGCTGGTGGCCCAGGGTCTGTGGCTCAGTTGTCCATCTGGAGAACTGGTCAACAGGCTAGTAAACTGGGGTCAGTGGCTCAGCATCCCCATCTCCCCGTCTTCTTCTGGTTACTCATGCAGTCTGGCAGAGACTCTCCTACTGAGTACTGTTCCCTATCTACAGACAACTAGGGAGTCTGAATGCTCCACTTATATACAGTTTCTAGCTGAACTAGAACCTTCTAGTTGGAGGGGTGGAGTGGAGAAGCACAGCCTAAACAGAAACATTGTTGCAATTTCTGTCTATTATAGTCTTGTACAGAGCTTCAATGCAAGTCTTAAGGGAGAAAATAAGCAGTTTTTCCAGACATAAACAAGTGTTTAGACATAAGCAACAGAGCTAAACCAGACAGTCAGAGGGTCAGTGTGTCTGTGTTTCCCCTATATATCTTTGCATTGGTAGAAAGTCATAGTCTATCTCCTGGTACGAGAAATTACTCACTTAGGAGAGGTTCCCTCGTAAACTGATTTCTATCATTTATAACTCCATGCTTGCCAATCAGAACAAAGGACCCCAGCTTACCTTACAAAATGGTCAAATGAGCTAGGTAGGCCCTTCTCTGAAATGGAACGCCTACGTATACACGCATGCTCACATGGCTACTCCAGATGTATGATAATTCAGGAACACTCCTATAAAATGATGACATATTGGTATAATACTCCTCAGAAATTATATATGTTGGGGTTACAGCCTTCAGATAAATGCTGGAGATGTGAGGACGGAGAGGGCAACCTGAGCCATATTTTTTGGTCGTGTCCCAAGATAACGAGCTATTGGGCTAAAATACAAAATGAGGTCAATAAAATCACTACATCTGGCATTTGGCTTACCCCTGAGATGGCTCTGCTGTGGCTACCCAATGATTCTTGGAGACCGGCCAAAACGGATTTATCCACGCACCTGATTCAGGCCGCTAGGCTTTTAATCCTGTTAAAATGGCTCAATAAGGAGCCTCCAACAATGGATCAGTGGATAGACAAAGTGGACCACATCTGCCGACTAGAGGAGTTAGCGGGATGGGAAGACAGAAATCATCAAGGCTTCATGAAACTTTGGGGTCCATGGAAGTCATACTGTAGCACACCACAACCATTAAGCCATATTGGTGGTCTCTTATTGCTCTAGCAGTCTTTCGCTCAGTGGGTTTCAGGAGTCGTCTGGAGATGATATAATGTATATCCAAGGCAAAGTAGTCCCGTCATACTTGTGTGTTGCGTGAAAATCGCACTATGCTCCTCTTTGTGCGTTTTTCACGTAACGCAGGCCCCATAGAAATGAATGGGGTTGCGTGAAAATCGCAAGCATCCGCAAGCAAGTGCGGATGCAGTGCGATTTTCACGCACGGTTGCTAGGTGACGATCGGGATGGGGACCCGATCATTATTATTTAACCTTATAACATGGTTATAAGGGAAAATAATAGCATTCTGAATACAGAATGCATAATACAATAGGGCTGGAGGGGTTAAAAAAAATTAAGAATAATTTAACTCACCTTAATCTACTTGTTCGCGCAGCTGGCATCTCTTCTGTCTTCTTTTGTGAGGAATAGGACCTTTGATGATGTCACTACGTTCATCACATGGTCCGTCAAATGATCCATCACCATAGTCAAACACACTCCCAAATACTATTCATAAAAACTACAGATCATCCCACAAAAAATGAGCCCTCGCACAGCTCTGTAGACATAACTATAAAAAAAAATAAGTTATAGGAGTCAAAATATGACAATAAAGGAAGATGATGGTTGGCACTCCAAAATGATGATGGTATATTGGTGCTCAGTGGTCGAGTAATTTTTCCCAGAGTATATCAGAAAGCACCACGGCAATTAGAGTCTAATTAAGATGCACAGTTGATTTTATTCCATCTAAAGTGTTATATTGACATGGCCAACCTTTCAGTCCAACCAGGAGCTTGTTCACAGCCTAAGTGACAATATATATATATATATATATATATACTATAAAAAGTCACGCAGGACTATATAAATAGAACAACAAAAGAATAAAGTAGCCAAAATAACATTATTTTAACCCCTAAAGGACATGGCCATATTATACCTTAATTATACCTTAAGGACCAGGCCATTTTTTGCAAATCTGACCAGTGTCACTTTAAGTGGTGATAACTTTAAAACACTTTTATTTATCCAGGCCATTCTGAGATAGTTTTTTCGTCACATATTGTACTTCATGACACTGGTAAAATGGAGTCAAAAAAATTCACTTTTATTTATAAAAAAATACCAAATTTGCCAAATAGTTGGAAAAATTTGCAAATTTCCAAGTTTCAATTTCTCTACTTCTATAATACATAGTAATACCTACAAAAATAGTTATTACTTTACATTCCCCATATGTCTACTTAATGTTAGGATCATTTTGGGAATTACATTTTATTTTTGGGGGACGTTATAAAGCTTAGAAGTTTAGAAGTAAATATTGAAATTTCTCAGAAATTTTCAAAAACCAACTTTCCAAGGACCAGTTCCGGTCTGAAGTCACTTTGTGAGGCATACAGTACAGACCAAAAGTTTGGACACACCTTCTCATTCAAAGAGTTTTCTTTATTTTCATGACTATGAAGGCATCAAAACTATGAATTAACACATGTGGAATTATATACATAACAAACAAGTGTGAAACAACTGAAAATATGTCATATTCTAGGTTCTTCAAAGTAGCCACCTTTTGCTTTGATTACTGCTTTGCACACTCTTGGCATTCTCTTGATGAGCTTTAAGAGGTAGTCCCCTGAAATGGTCTTCCAACAGTCTTGAAGGAGTTCCCAGAGATGCTTAGCACTTGTTGGCCCTTTTGCCTTCACTCTGCGGTCCAGCTCACCCCAAACCATCTCGATTGGTTTCAGGTCCGGTGACTGTGGAGGCCAGGTCATCTGGCGCAGCACCCCATCACTCTCCTTCATGGTCAAATAGCCCTTACTTTCAAAGTTTTCCCAATTTTTCGGCTGACTGACTGGCCTTCATTTCTTAAAGTAATGATGGCCACTCGTTTTTCTTTACTTAGCTGATTTTTTCTTGCCATAATACAAATTCTAACAGTCTATTCAGTAGGACTATCAGCTGTGTATCCACCTGACTTCTCCTCAACGCAACTGATGGTCCCAACCCCATTTATAAGGCAAGAAATCCCACTTATTAAACCTGACAGGGCACACCTGTGAAGTGAAAACCATTTCAGGGGACTACCTCTTCAAGCTCATCAAGAGAATGCCAAGAGTATGCAAAGCTTTAATCAAAGCAAAAGGTGGCTACTTTGAAGAACCTAGAATATGACATATTTTCAGTTGTTTCACACTTGTTTGTTATGTATATAATTCCACATGAGTTAATTCATAGTTTTGATGCCTTCAGTGTGAATCTACAATTTTCATAGTCATGAAAATAAAGAAAACTCTTTGAATGAGAAGGTGTGTCCAAACTTTTGGTCTGTACTGTACATAATAGAAACCACCCAAAAATGACCCCATTCTAGAGACTACACCCCTAAAGGTATTCAAAACTGATTTTACAAAAGTCATTAAACCTTTAGGTGTTCCACAAGAATGAATGGAAAATAGAGATACAATTTCAAAATTTCACTTTTTTGGCAGATTTTCAATTTTAATATTTTTTTCCAGTTACAAAGCAAGGGTTAACAGCCAAACAAAACTTAATACTTATGGCCCTGATTCTGTAGTTTACAGAAACACCCCATATGTGGTCATAAACTGCTGTACGGGCACACGGCAGGGCGCAGAAGGAAAGGAATGCAATACGGTTTTTGGAAGGCAGATTTTGCTGGACTGTTTTTTTTTACACCATGTCCCATTTGAAGCCCCCCTGATGCACCCCTAGAGTAGAAACTCCATTAAAGTGACCGCATCTAAGAAACTACACCCCTCAAGGTATTCAAAACTGATTTTACAAACATCGTTAACCCTTTAGGTGTTCCACAAGAATGAATGGAAAATAGAGATACAATTTCAAAAATTCACTTTTTCGGCAGATTTTCCATTTTAATATATTATTTTTCCAGTTACAAAGCAAGGGTTAACAGCCAAACAAAACTCAGTATTTATGGCCCTGATTCTGTAGTTTACAGAAACACCCCATATGTGGTCGTAAACTGCTGTACGGGCACACGGTAGGGCGCAGAAGGAAAGGAATGCTTGGAAAAAAGACGAGACAGAGGGGATATGATAGAAACTTTTAAATACATAAAGGGAATCAACAAGGTAAAAGAGGAGAGAATATTTAAAAGAAGAAAAACTGCTACAAGAGGACATAGTTTTAAATTAGAGGGGCAAAGGTTTAAAAGTAATATCAGGAAGTATTACTTTACTGAGAGAGTAGTGGATGCATGGAATAGCCTTCCTGCAGAAGTGGTAGCTGCAAATACAGTGAAGGGGTTTAAGCATGCATGGGATAGGCATAAGGCCATTCTTCATATAAGATAGGGACAGGGGCTATCCATAGTACTCAGTATATTGGGCAGACTAGATGGGCCAAATGGTTCTTATCTGCCGACACATTCTATGTTTCTATGTTTTTCAGTTACAAAGCAAGGGTTAACAGCCAAACAAAATTCAAAATTTATGGCCCTGATTCTGTAGTTTACAGAAACACCCCATATGTGGTCGTAAACTGTTGTACGGGCACACGGTAGGGCGCAGAAGGACTTAAATGGGGCTGCGGACCGATCTGTGCGGACAATTGTATTAAAAGCTTAATATTTTTGCGGACTAGAAATGATGAAACACGGATGCGGACAACATACTGAATGTTGTCCGCACATTTTATTCACCAATAGGAATGAATGGATCCGTATCTATTCCGAATAATGCGAAACAGATGCGGATCGGAAGCGGATAAAATTATACGGTCGTGTGAATGTACCCTAAGGGTCCATTCACACGTCCGTAGTGTATTGCGGATCTGCAAATTGCAAACATGTTCTATTTTTTTCGGGAGCCGCGGACCGGAAGATCGGGCCACGATCCCAAATGCGGATGTGCTGTCCGCATCTCTTCCGGACCCATAGACAATGAATGGGTCCGGATTCGTTCCGCAACGTTGCGGAACTGATCCGGACCCATTCTACAGATGTGTGAATGGACCCGAAGGGACATATTATACCTTCCAAATCCCTACTGGCAGCAGGGTTTTGTAAAGAAGGAATTAGGCCATGTCTGGACTTCCATGAGCTCAATCAGATGACGGTCCGTGATCCGTTCCCCCTTCCTTTGATTCCTGACTTGTTTAATCAGATTTTTGGTGCCCAGGTGTTCTTCAAGTTGGATTTAAGGGGGGCATATAATCTGGTCAGGATCAAGGAAGGAGATGAATGGAAGACTGTGCTTAATACCCCAGAGGGTCATTTTGAGAATCTGATCATGCAGTTTGGGTTAACTAATGCTCCTGCGGTTTTCCAACAATTTGTTAATGATATCTTTCATCATCTGGTGGGGAAGTTTGTTGTTGTGTATCTACATGGAGACTCATCAGGATCACGTGAGACAGGTGTTACAGATACTAAGAGAGGATAAATTGTATGCTAAGTTGGAGAAGTGTGTATTTGCAGTTTAGGAAGTGCAATTCCTGGGTTACTTACTCTCATCTTCAGGCTTTCGTATGGATCCAGTCCAGAGAAGGTCCGTGCTCTGTTGGACTGGGATCGACCCGAAAATCTGAAAGCGCTTAGGCGGTTTTTGGGATTTACCGACTACTACTGTAAATTCATTTTTAACTACTCGACTGTGGTTAAACCTTTAACGGACATGACTAGGAAAGGTTTGCATGTTTCAGTCTGGTCTGATGAGGCATTACAAGCCTTTTCAGCGGTGAAGAAATGTTTTGCTTCTGCTCCTATACTGGTGCAACCAGATGTGTCACAGCCATTCATTGTGGAAGTTGACGCCTCCGAGGTAGGGGTAGGAACAGTCTTGTCACAGGGTCCTTTACCTAGTAAATGGCACCCATGTGTATTCTTCTCTAAGAAACTCTCAGCTGCAGAAAGGAATTATGACGTGGGTAATAGAGAATTGCTGGCCATTAAGTTGGCTTTTGAGGAATGGCATCATTGGTTGGAAGGAGCAATTCATCCTATTACTGTGCTTACTGATCACAAAAATCTGGCTTACCTGGAGTCGGCTAAGTGACTGAACCCAAGGCAGGCCAGATGGTCGTTGTTTTTTTACCAGATTTAATTTTATTGTCACCTATCGCCCTGGGGTTAAGAACATCAAGGCTGATGCTTTGTCGCGTAGCTTTCCTGGAGGGGGTGATTCAGAAGATCCTGGTCCGATATTGTCTGAAGGAGTAGTAATATCCACCCTATATCCCGACTTTGAGGCAGAGGTGTTGGAGTCCCAGGGAGATGCACTGGATTCTTGCCCTCTGGGGAAGTTGTTTGTTCCTCCTGAATTACGTCACAATGTGTTTGAGGAACATCACTGTACAGTTCTCACAGGACATCCTGGGAGCAGATCCACCATCGATCTTATCTCTCGTAGATTCTGGTAGCCGGGGTTGCATAAGTGTGTTGAGGACTATGTGTCAGCTTGTAGTACTTGTGCACGTGCTAAGGTGATACATACTCGGCCTTTAGGAACTTTACATCTGTTGCCCATCCCGTCCCGACCTTGGACTCATTTATCCATGGATTTTATTACAGATTTGCCGAATTCTTCAGGAAAAACTGTGATTCTGGTGGTTGTTGATCGCTTTAGTAAAATGGCGCACTTTATAGCAGTGCCAGGTCTACCTAATGCTAAAACCCTTGCACAAGTGTTTGTCGATAACATCGTGAAATTACATGGTATTCCTTCTGATGTGGTGTCTGATAGGGAGACTCAGTTTGTTTCCAAACTCTGGAAAGCGTTCTGTACTCGTCTGGGGGTACAATTGTCCTTCTCTTTGGCCTTTAACCCTCAGTTGAACGGACAGACTCAACGCACTAATCAGAATCTGGAGACTTACCTGAGATGTTTTGTCTTGGAGAATCAGGAGGAGTGGTCTTCATTTTTGTCTTTAGCCGAGTTTGCCATAAATAACTGTAGACAGGAGTCTACTGATAAGTTGCTGTTTTTTGGGGCATATGGGTTCCACCCGCAATTTGGCACTTTTTCTGGTACTGAGACTTCTGGTAGAGAAACGATTTTCCTCTTGTAAAAATGGCAGTTGGCAGCCGCCAGCGTGCAGTGCATCCTGCCATGTACCTCAGTCGAACTGCACACAAGGCTCCTCCTCTCTGCTGAAGGCTCCGGACCTGCTTTCCTGCACTGTCGCATGCGGCGACAGCTTCAGTTGCAACTTCTTTAATGGTTCGTGCACGCCCCTCTCCAATCCCGGCCAGGCACTACCATTATAAGGGTGGTTCCCCCTTCCTGTGATGCCTGAGCAATATTGTAGTTTTCTACAGCGAAGGTTCCAGCTTGTTGTTCCTGTGTTGTTATCCTGCTTCCGACCTTAGCTTGTATCCTGACCTCGTCTCTGCCGGATCCTCCTGTACCTCGCTGCTCTAAAGTGTGTGATTCGGATTGTCGACCACGCCTCTGTCTGCTGTTCAGCTTGTTACACCTGCTGCACCTGAGCTATTCAGCTCTGCTGTTCTAACAGCTCCAGCTCTGCTTAATCACCAACTCAGCTCTGCTTCATCTGACTCTGCTGCTGCGCTTCTTCCATCCAGCAACAGCTCGCTCCACCTGCCTGTATCCCCAGTGCTTGCATCGGCCACTTAGCCGGGACCATTCTTGCAGTAGCGACCTGGTGTCTCCCCTGCAGCTAAGACCAGCTTCCGCATCCTGGAGCGAGATAAAGGGTGAAGACCAGGGCAACACTTAGATTCTGCTCCCAAGTTTGGCCCAAAGCCAAACCGGTAAGTGGCACAGCGGGTCCACACCCGTTGGAGCATTACACCTCATCTTTGTCATCTATTTGGCGGAATTTTTAAAATAATCTGAAAAAGATGGGCAACAAGTATAAACGTATGAATGGTCCGAACCTGAGAGTGGGTGATTCTATGTGGCTGTCCACAAGAAACATTAAGTTGAAAGTACCTTCTTGGAAGTTGGGCCCAAGGTTTATTGGTTTATATAAGATCACTGCCATTATTAACCCGGTAGCCTTTCGTCTTGAACTTCCTCAGGTTTTGAAGATTCATAATGTGTTCCATAAGTCGTTGTTGAAGAAATATGTTGAACCTGTTGAACCGTCCTGCTTGCCTCCCGCTCCTGTCATGGTGGATGGTAATTTGGAATTTCAGATCGCCAGGATAGTGGACTCCCGAGTTCTCCGTAGATCACTGGAAGGGTTACGGACCAGAGGAGAGGATGTGGGTTCCAGCGGCCAACGTAGGTGTCAGAAGATCTAAGAGACTGGCTGCATGTGATGTGATCTGACAGCCTCTTTGGTTTCACTGGGTTTCAGTGTTGTTGCTGGTATGACCAAACCTCTTGTCTCAGGTGTAACTTGTGGTCATTACAACTTCTATATTTAGTCTGGCTTCACCCATCATGCTATGCGGTTGATAGCTTCAGTTTGGTATTGGAAGTGCTGGTGTGTGGTCCTCTCCTGAGTTCCTGCTCGTCCATTTATTTCAGAAGTCAAGTGTTTCTTCCCTTTCATATTTGGTTGTTTCCTCTCTGTCTTTCGTTACTAGGCCTCAGGGAGACGCTGGTTCTTTCATATTGAAAGGAACAGGCCATCCCAAGCCCAGACACTACTCCAGGGCTATTTAGGGTTTCCAGGGTCTTAGGTTCCAGTGTATGAACATTCCTACCCTCAAGGTCCGTTCATACGGATAGGAGTCAGGGCTAGGATTAGGGTTTCCATAGGTGGTGACCGTTTTTATTTCCCTAGCTTTGAGGCCTAGTTCCTATTCCCTCCCCTCCTGTTGTTGGTGTGGTGTTTCCTCCCACATCACTACATGACAGGATATAGCAGTTTTGAAAAACAGAGTAAAGTAGTAGAATAGAGTAAAAAACAAAAATGGAAAATCGCAGGGTCCTAAAGGGGTTGAGGTACATTAACCACTTCAGTCCCCAGTGCTTAAACACCCTGAAAGACCAGGCCACTTTTTACACTTCTGACCTACACTACTTTCACCATTTATTGCTCGGTCATGCAACTTACTACCCAAATGAATTTTACCTCCTTTTCTTCTCACTAATAGAGCTTTCATTTGGTGGTATTTCATTGCTGCTGACATTTTTACTTTTTTTGTTATTAATCGAAATTTAACGATTTTTTTGCAAAAAAATGACATTTTTCACTTTCAGTTGTAAAATTTTGCAAAAAAAACTACATCCATATATAAATTTTGCTCTAAATTTATTGTTCTACATGTCTTTGATAAAAAAAAAATGTTTGGGTAAAAAAAAAAAATGGTTTGGGTAAAAGTTATAGCGTTTACAAACTATGGTACAAAAATGTGAATTTCCGCTTTTTGAAGCAGCTCTGACTTTCTGAGCACCTGTCATGTTTCCTGAGGTTCTACAATGCCCAGACAGTACAAATACCCCACAAATGACCCCATTTCGGAAAGTACACACCCTAAGGTATTCGCTGATGGGCATAGTGAGTTTATAGAACTTTTTATTTTTTGTCACAAGTTAGCGGAAAATGATGATTTTTTTTTTTCTTACAAAGTCTCATATTCCACTAACTTGTGACAAAAAATTAAAAGTTCTATGAACTCACTATGCCCATCAGCGAATACCTTGGGGTCTCTTCTTTCCAAAATGGTGTCACTTGTGGGGTAGTTATACTGCCCTGGCATTCTAGGGGCCCAAATGTGTGGTAAGGAGTTTGAAATCAAATTCTGTAAAAAATGACGAGTGAAATCCGAAAGGTGCTCTTTGGAATATGGGCCCCTTTGCCCACCTAGGCTGCAAAAAAGTGTCACACATCTGGTATCTCCATATTCAGTAGAAGTTGGGGAATGTGCTTTGGGGTGTCTTTTTACATATACCCATGCTGGGTGAGATAAATATCTTGGTCAAATGCCAACTTTGTATAAAAAAAATGGGAAAAGTTGTCTTTTGCCAAGATATTTCTCTCACCCAGCATGGGTATATGTAAAATGACACCCCAAAACACATTCCCCAACTTCTACTGAATACGGAGATACCAGATGTGTGACACTTTTTTGCAGCCTAGGTGGGCAAAGGGGCCCATATTCCAAAGAGCACCTTTCGGATTTCACTCGTCATTTTTTACAGAATTTGATTTCAAACTCCTTACCACACATTTGGGCCCCTAGAATGCCAGGGCAGTATAACTACCCCACAAGTGACCCCATTTTGGAAAGAAGACACCCCAAGGTATTCCGTGAGGGGCATGGCGAGTTCCTAGAATTTTTTATTTTTTGTCACAAGTTAGTGGAAAATGATGATATTTTTTTTTTTTTTTTTTTCATACAAAGTCTCATATTCCACTAACTTGTGACAAAATATAAAAACTTCCATGAACTCGCCATGCCCATCAGCGAATACCTTGGGGTCTCTTCTTTCCAAAATGGGGTCACTTGTGGGGTAGTTATACTGCCCTGGCATTCTAGGGGCCCAAATGTGTGGTAAGGAGTTTGAAATCAAATTCTGTAAAAAATGACGAGTGAAATCCGAAAGGTGCTCTTTGGAATATGGGCCCCTTTGCCCACCTAGGCTGCAAAAAAGTGTCACACATCTGGTATCTCCGTATTCAGTAGAAGTTGGGGAATGTGTTTTGGGGTGTCTTTTTACATATACCCATGCTGGGTGAGATAAATATCTTGGTCAAATGCCAACTTTGTATAAAAAAATGGGAAAAGTTGTCTTTTGCCAAGACACTTTGGGGCCCCTAAAATGCCAGGGCAGTATAAATACCCCACATGTGACCCCATTTTGGAAAGAAGACACCCCAAGGTATTCAATGAGGGGCATGGCGAGTTCATAGAAAAAAAAAAATTTTGGCACAAGTTAGCGGAAATTGATTTTTTTTAATTTTTTTCTCACAAAGTCTCCCTTTCCGCTAACTTGGGACAAAAATTTCAATCTTTCATGGACTCAATATGCCCCTCAGCGAATACCTTGGGGTGTCTTCTTTCCAAAATGGTGTTATTTGTGGGGTGTTTGTACTGCCCTGGTATTTGAGGGTCTCCGCAATCATTACATGTATGCCCAGCATTAGGAGTTTCTGCTATTCTCCTTATATTGAGCATACAGGTAATGAGATTTTTTTTTTCCGTTCAGCCGCTGGGCTGAAAGAAAAAAATGAACGGCACAGATTTCTTCATTCGCATCGATCAATGTGGATGAAAAAATCTCTGCCAAAAAAAGAAAAAGGAGGGGAAAGGCGTCTGCCAGGACATAGGAGCTCCGCCCAACATCCATACCCACTTAGCTCGTATGCCCTGGCAAACCAGATTTCTCCATTCACATCAATCGATGTGGATGAATAAATCATTGCCGGGATTTTTTTTTTTTATATATATACAAAGTGTTTGCCAAAGTATATGAACACCGCCACCTCCTCAGCTCATATGCCTCGGCAAACGTATCTTTTACTGCAGAGGAGAAATCTCGTCTTGCAGCGCCGCATACACCGACTTGCGTGTAATCTGACAGCAGCGCAATGCTTCTGTCCGAATGCACATCAGTGCTGCAGCTAGGCGATCGGTTGGTCCACCTGAAAGGTAAAAAAAACAAAACAAAAAAGAAAAAACCAGGCCGCAAAGCAATAAATTTATTAACTGTTGAACAGAACATAGAAACTTTTTTTAAACTTTTTTTAACTGAACGTTTAACTTTTTTACTTACCGGTATTTTTTTTTTTGTTTAGTTTTTTTTACCTTTATAGAACAAACCTCTCCTTCCCCATGGGACAATGTGCAAAGCGCAAATCGCCCAAAGATGTGGCGAAGTACGTTATGCACTTTATCCCAGGTGAAAGGAGAGGTTTGCAGCAGCTGTGAGTGAATGGGCCCTAATAGCCCTGTGTGCCTGTCCTGGTGAGATGTGATCCCTATGCTAGGTGTACCTGTGTGTGGTACTTCCGGAAACACTCTCCATAGCATAGGGCAGGGTGGTCAGCACAGTCAGGACAGACATAGCGGGTGTCACGCCTTATTCCACTCCTGCTACAGACACGACATCTTTTTCGGGGTGACGGTTGGGTTGAGGTACCAGGAACGACACTGGGGAAATGTCGCTCGTGTAGACGGCTAACTACACTGGTGGATGGGGCCACGGAACCTCCTGGGTAAAGGAGGTTCTCGATGATCTCTTCCTGGAATTTGAGGAAGGATCCTGTTCTCCCAGCCTTACTGTAGAGAACAAAACTATTGTACAGCGCCAATTGAATCAAATATACAGACACCTTCTTATACCAGCGTCTGGTTCTGCGGGAAACTAAATACGGAGACAACATCTGGTCATTGAAGTCCACCCCTCCCATGAGCGCATTATAGTCGTGGACACAGAGGGGCTTTTCAATGACACGGGTTGCTCGCTCAATTTGGATTGTCGTGTCTGCGTGAATGGAGGAGAGCATGTAAACGTCACGCTTGTCTCTCCATTTCACCGCGAGCAGTTCTTCGTTACACAAGGCAGCCCTCTGCCCTCTTGCAAGACGGGAGGTTACAAGCCGTTGGGGGAAGCCCACGCGACTAGTTCGCGCGGTGCCACAGGCGCAAATCCGTTCTAGAAACAAATGCCTAAAGAGGGCCACACTTGTGTAGAAATTGTCCACATAAAGATGGTACCCCTTGCCAAATAAGGGTGACACCAAGTCCCAGACTGTCTTCCCACTGCTCCCCAGGTAGTCAGGGCAACCGACCGGCTCCAGGGTCTGATCTTTTCCCTCATAGATCCGAAATTTGTGGGTATAGCCTGTGGCCCTTTCACAGAGCTTATACAATTTGACCCCATACCGGGCACGCTTGCTTGGGATGTATTGTTTGAAGCCAAGGCGCCCAGTAAAATGTATTAGGGACTCGTCTACGCAGATGTTTTGCTCAGGGGTATACAAATCTGCAAATTTCAGGTTGAAATGGTCTATGAGGGGCCGAATTTTGTGGAGCCGGTCAAAAGCAGGGTGACCTCTGGGACGGGAGGTGGTGTTGTCGCTAAAATGAAGAAAACGGAGGATGGTCTCAAATCGTGTCCTGGACATAGCAGCAGAGAACATGGGCATGTGATGAATTGGGTGCGTTGACCAATATGACCGCAATCATGCTTTTTTGTCAGGCCCATGTTGAGGAGAAGGCCCAAAAAAAGTTTGGAAACTTGGACTGGTTTCCACCGGAAAGGCTGGGCATAATAGCTTCCCGGGTTTGCGGTTATAAATTGTGTGGCATACTGGTTGGTCTCTGCCACGACTAAGTCCAAGAGCTCCGCAGTCAAGAACAGCTCAAAAAATCCCAGGGCCGAACCGATTTGAGCCGTCTCAACCCGAACTCCAGACTGGGCGGTGAAAGGGGGAACTACTGGTGCGGCTGAAGTTGGTGACTGCCATTCAGGATTTGCCAGCACCTCAGGGACTCTAGGGGCTCTACGGGCCTGTCTGTGCGGTGGCTGCGACGGGGTAACTATTGCACGTGCCACCGTACCAGCTTCAACTGCCCTTCTGGTGCTCGCTACTTCACCAGGTTGTACGGCAGTGCTGGTACTAGGTCCAGGAAGGGCTGCGCTGCTGGTGTATGCCTCACCACGTGATCCGGCAGCGACAGCCCCACTCTGCTGCTCTTGAAGCGGATCCTGCGTAACCTGTGGTCTAGCGACATGGGGCCGGGTACGCCTGGTGCTGCCAGGGACCTCCACCTCCTCGTCCGAACTTTGGGTCAGAGAGCCACTGCTTTCCACAGGTTCATATTCTGACCCGCTAGATTCGTCAGATGAGGGTTCCCACTCCTCATCCGACTGGGTCAGAATCCTGTAGGCCTCTTCAGAAGAATACCCCCTGTTTGACATTTTGGACTACTAAATTTAGGGGTATTCCCTGAGACTACCCAAGAAAAAAAGCAAACCTGTCTTACAAAGGGGAGGCTAGCGAAGTACCGGAGGCTGCTGCGGTTGATAAAAAATATCAAAACTGATTTTTTTATCGCCGCAGTGCGTGTAAAATGAATGTGCAGTGATCAAAAAAAATATATTTTTTGTCACTGCGGTGGGGCGGGCGTGGGTGAACGCACGTGTGGGCGACCGATCAGGCCTGATCGGGCAAACACTGCGTTTTGGGTGGAGGGCGAGCTAAGGTGACACTAATACTATTATAGATCTGACCGTGATCAGTTTTGATCACTTACAGATACTATAAAAGTACAAATGCTGATTAGCGATACGCTAAACAGCGAATAAAAGTGACTGCGGTGCGGTGGGGTGGGCGCTAACTGACGCTAACTACCTAACCAAGGGGCCTAAACTATCCCTAAAACCTAACAGCCAATACCAGTGAAAAAAAAAAAGTGACAGTTTACACTGATCACTTTTTTTCCTTTCACTAGTGATTGACAGGGGCGATCAAAGGGGTGATCAAAGGGTTAATTGGGGTGCAGGTGGGTGATCTGGGGCTAAGGTGTAGTGTTTGGTGTACTCACAGTTCAGTCTGCTCCTGTGCTGGATCCAACCGACGAAAAGGACCAGCACAGGAGCAGACAAGCCATATAACAGATCATATTTACTAATATGATCTGTTATATGACTTTGGATTGGATTTTTTGAAAATCGCCAGCCTGCCAGCCAATGATCGTTGCTGGCAGGCTGGTGACGAAATACTTCTTTTAATTTTGCCGGCCCGCGATGCGAATGCGCGGGCCGGCTTTGAGCGAAATCTCGCGTCTTGCGAGATGACGCGTATATGCGTGACTCTGCGCAGCGCTGCCACCTCCGGAACGCGATCCTGCGTTAGGCGGTCCGGAGGTGGTTAAAGGGGTCATGACTTATGTAAACATTGAAAATCAGACATCATATAGTACATGGAAATCCCTTTATAACACATCTAGAACCAGCCCTGTACCTCACATGGATCCATCAATTGTTCTGCTAGATTTACATCAAGCTGACAGCTCAAGGGGAGTGTTTTTTCTGCTGCAGCTAAAGTGGCGTGGCCATTCTGCTGCAGCTCTCTTTCTATCACAATTCATGAGGCAGTCATGTGCGGCCATCTCAGTGAGCTGGACAAAGAACAAAAACAGCAGGTGGCACTATACATATATAATATATATTTTTGTATGAAATAACTCAGAGGCTATGCTAAATTTTTTATTACATGCAATTACAAAAGTATTCAGATCCATGTGCTGGTTTGAAAACCATAGAATATTTTCTATGAGACAACCCATTTAAGAAATAAATCAACATGGAATTTAGAAAAAAATATATATATATTTCTCTTAGAAAAACAATTGCTTGTTAAATAGTCTGACAGTCCGAAAATGCCCCAGATTCTGATTCTTGCTTGTTTGACTTACTATGTAGCTTCAATTTTAGTATTGGGCTGGTATCGTTCAACTCGCTTCCATTAACTATCCATCATTTCACAAGCATGTGCAGAGCTTCACCCTCCAGATGGGGTTACAAGATTGTTTTCCTTTCTCCTCCAACAGTTATCTTCTCACTGGAACGTTTCGTCTTCTTTTATTGATATATCAGAGTATTTAATCTTGTATCATTATTCCTGTTTTAGTATAACTTCCTTTGTTAGAGAATTGCAATGGGAACATCATGTGCTGTGGGTTAAATCTGTAAGCATGAAACCAGATAGTAACAAGAATAGAGAAAGTCTTAAGGGAAAAGATGAAAAATGGACTCTGACATGAGTATACATCTATGTGTGTGTTATCTGACTGTGTAAAAGAGTTACACTATGGTTACTATATTGTAGCACCCTGAGGCTGTTGTTTCCATGATCCCTTAAATATTTTTTCCCACCATTACATGTGATATTCATTTTATAGATCATAAAAAATAAAACATATTTGCCATTTATATGCTGTTAAAGAGTATCTGAGAATGACTGACCATGGCTGACCAGCAGCACTCTGCTCAGTACATGTAAAGCAGAACAGATGCAGATGTTTCCTTTATAACTTATGTCTGTGGAGGCTCCAATCCAGGTTTTTGCTCACAATCACTGATGGAAATCACTGACCAAACACTGAGTGTGAATGAGTCTTTAGTTAGGGCAGCAAAAAACTATTGACAGATTTCCTTTAAAGAGGACCTATCATGGGTCCAGACATTATAAAATAAGTTGCACTTTAGGTAGGGCATCAAACAGGGATCGAATAGAGTTTACTATTATTCCTGGGCGCCGCTACAGCCAGGGAGAAGGAGACGCCCATTGAGAAACCCTGGCGTCTCCTCCTCATTCCACCAATACTAATAATTAGCATACCAAGCGAGATAATTAATGGGGGCCACAGGAGCGGCACAGGAGCGGCGCCCAGAAATAATAGTAAGCTTTATTAGATCCCTGTTTGATGCCCTACCTAAAGTGCCACTTATTTTATAATGTCTGGACCCATGAAAGGTCCTCTTTAAACAGGCAATCCAGTTAAAATATTAATATACATAGTATGTTGCCACCTAGTGTTCCAAGTGTATGGCTGCTGGTCACTTATGCTAAGTCACTCTCCCCACAGCCGGGTCTTTGCATAGCAATTATCTGTTCACTGCAGAGCATCCAACAGAAATAATTTTCAGCCCCGTTCACTCCAGAATAGCTAATACAAATTGGTGTCTTCCCTACAGAATCATTTGTATTATGCTGCAACAAATAACCTCTAAATTCTACAAAACTAAAGCATATTGACATATAAATGACAGACCTCTGATATCAAAGTGGCCTTCTAGGGTTGCCAACTGGCTGGGAAACCATAAGCCTAGCCAGTATTACCAGCACGTTAAAGGACCAGTAATTTTCAGTAGCCAAGGGGGTATTAGATAATTCCTTGCTACTATGGCTATATCTCAGCCTGTATAGCACCTAGAGATATGAGCCTGGTCTTGTTTGAAAACTAATAATCTATGCTTTAAAAGAAGATCGGATTTCTAAGAGTCATATCTCGAGCTGTGTGTTGGATAGCATAGCAATTCTGGTCATGTTTTAAAGCTTAGTTTCTTGGCTAAGCTCCTATTTCTAGTTGCTCTATATCCTGAGATATTCCAGGTTCCTCCCCCCTTCACACTCAGCTGGCCATAGTGGAGGAGGAGGGGGGGGGGGCAATAGGAAAAGTGCTGATGGGCTGCAGGGACAGAAGGAGAGGTATAGTACATGACTCCAGGGAAGATATGAGGCAGGGTTCACATTGACATTTTTATTTGTTTTTCTGCTCCATTATAGGAAAATGAAAATAATGAAAGTGGCCCTTCTGTCGCATGAACGAAAGGAGCGCCACATGACAGATCCCTTTGACTATAATGGGATCTGGTTTCTATTAGAAAACCTGGCATTTTACCTGACAAAAAGTGCAGCGTGTGTATTTTTATTGAATTAGCAACAGCAGCTTCTATGTTCCATTCATATGCGTTATTCAATTCAATTAACAGACCAGTTTTTCTGTTTGGGTCCATTCACATGGCTGCAACAGCTCTGTGCCTGTATTGCCGCCTGCAAATGGCGTGGATTGACTTGAATGGTTCCGCAATCCACAAGATATGACCGAAGATAGGACTTTACCTATCTTTTGCGGAGTGGAGGCATGGACTGGAAGCCCCTCAGAACCACTACAAAGCACTTCTGTGGGCCTTCTGGTCCGTGCCTCCACACCACAAAAAGATAGAACATGTTCTATCTTTGACCATATCTTGCGGATCGCGGACCCAAGAAGTGCACATGGCCAGTGCCCGTGCATTGCGGACTGCTATTTGCATAGGCACTGAGCCATTACGCTCGTGTGCATGAGCCCTTCTTCTGATGAAACAGAATAGGGGAAAAGTCAAAACAGATGTGAGCTCAGCCTAACAGAGCATACTTGTTTTCTGATTGTCACCTATAGAGGGGATCTTTTTTCCAGAAAAGCAGTGAAAAGATTATCACTTTCTCTGAATCACCCACCTGCCCCTAATTATGCCTTTTTTTTATGCCATGATGCAGACGTTTGCCAGCGTCTGGATCACAGCATCAAATTAGTTGCCCCAAACACAAACATCAATAAAGTAAAATTTTACACTATCCTTCTGTCCATACTGGACCTCTAGCATAAAACATGAGGACTGCTTTTCTAGCAATAGCTATTACACACTGCAGCAATAGATGCTGCTCCTGCATCTATACATCCATTAGTTCTCATGCACAGATAATCATGCTTAGGTCTTCAAGTCATGACAACCACCAGTACCAGACAATAAGCATAAGTAAGAGTAAGAATAATGAAAAATCTAATTTTTACATAAACTCCAGCGATGCTTTATGCCTCATCTTTATACTTTGAGCTGGCAGAGGTTGCCTTTAAGACCTTATCCACACAGTCAGTGTTTTCCATCAGTGATTGTGAGCCAAAACCAGGTGCAAGTCAAAAACACAGATCCGGTGCAGATCTTTCATTTATACTTTATTTCTGTATAGGCTCTGCTTCTGGTTTTGGCTCACAATCACTGATGGAAATCATTGACCAAACACTATGTGAAAGCAGCATAACAGTAAATCAAAGACTAGATATCTGAAAGTGACCCGCTTGGTTTGTGGAGACAGTGTGACCCTGTTCCAGTAGTGATTCACATTTATAAAACAGAGAAAGATTTGTGCATTTAAAGAAACACTGCAACATTAATGTAGATGAAAAATAGATCAACCTTTCAAAATTGAGGTTCATGTGCATGTGATCATAGGTAGATTTTTTTTTATAAATAAAAACAAAATATATCGACCCAAATTTGCCACTAACATAAAGTACAATTTGTCACAAAAAATAAATATATAATCTCAGAATCGCTTGGATAAGCGAAAGCATTCCAAGGTTATTACAACATAAAGTGACCCGTTAGATTTGCAAAAAAGCGCTGCACCCTCAAGGTCAAAATAGGGCTAGTTCTTAAGGGGTTAAAGTCACATTGTGAAAGCAGTATAATCTGCACCGAATTTTTTGTTGCCGTGCATTTTGAGCCTTACCTATTAGTAGGTACAGTAAGGCTCAGGATGCACAGCAATTAAAAATCCAAAATGTTATGTTTGCTTCTAAGACAGATAGTAATATCTCACAAAATAGTCTATAATTATGGCAATATTTACCATATGTCCAATATGTTTGGCATAATTTTCAGATGTAATTTTATTTTTTGGAGAGGTTAAAAGGCTTATAAGTTTAGCAGTAATTTCCACAAAATTTCCAAATCCTAGTTTTTGAAGGACCAATTTCAGTTATGAAATGGCTTTGAGGAGCCTATATATTATCCCCCTCCCCCCCCATAAATCACGCCATTTTAATAACTGCACCCCTCAAAGTATTCAAAATGACACTTAGAAAGTTTGTTAAGCCTTCAGGTGTTTTACAGAAATTCATGTAAAATGAAGGAAGATTTTCCACTGTAAACCATTTTTTTTAGCAACACAGCAAATGATACAATAGAAATAATACTCCAAATGTATTTCCCTGATTCTGTCATTTTTTGGAAATGTCTCATATGGCTCTAGAGTACTACTAGACTGAAATTCCGGCCTCAGAGTTAAAATAGCTTCTTATAGACTTTGGTACCCCCATTTTTTTAAAGAAGTTTTTAGGCACCATTTTAGGTTTGCAGGAAAGAAACAGCCCCAAAAGGCTAGATTTTGCAAACTATACCTCTCAATGAATTGATTTAGGGGTCCTTAGAATTTATTAGAATTGTAGCATGAAAATCAAAAATTACATGTTAACAATAATATCTAGTTCTAGCTCAAAATGTTTCATTTTTACAAGGTTTGACAAGAGAAAAAGCAGCAAAAAATTCTTACTCAATTTCTCCCGAGTATGACAGTAATCAATTTGTGGCCGTAACTTGCCGTTTAGGTACATAGCAGAGCTCAGAAGGGCACCATTTGGTTTTTGAAATGCAGATTTTACTGGAATGGGTTTGGGCACCATGTTGAACTTGCAACACCCTTGAGGTACCAGTACAGTGGAAACCCCAAGATAAAACCTTATTTTTTTTAAACTACACCCTCAGTTCTACTAGGGCTATAGTGATAGATTTGATCCCACAGAATTTATTAACATTGGACCGTGAAAATTAAAAATTCTAATATTTTCCAGTATTATGTTGCTTTAGTCCCAAATTTTTCATTTTTGCAAGGGTTAAAAGAAGAAAAAACACCAAATATTCACTTACGCAATTCACCTTATTACAGAAATACCCTAAATTTGGTAATAAATTGCTGTTTGGGGACACAGCAGCGGTGCTCAGAAGGAAAGGCATCTGGATTTTGTAACATGGAATTTGCTAAAATGGTTTTTAAGAGCCATAACTTTTTTATTTGTTTTTTTGTTGTTGACTGAACTGTGTGAAGGCTTGCTTTTTGTTTGAAAAAGCTGCAGTTTTTATTGGTACAATTTTGGGATAAATTTGGCTTTTTGATCACTTTTTATTTCATTTATTGGAGGTAAGGGGAGCAAAAATCACAATTCTGTCAGTGTTTTTTATTTTTATTTTCCCTACACAGTATATATGATATAATGACTTTATTCTGTGGGTTGACATGATTCTTGCTATACGAAATTTATATAGTTTTTCATGTTTTACTACTTTTGTATCATCATTTTTTTATAAAAAATTTGTTGCATCGTCATATACTAACATGGGCTAAGCGCTTGTTTTTGCTGGATGGGCTGTAGTTTTTATTGGTACCATTTTATTGTTACAACTGACTTTTTGATCATTTTTATATCACTTTTTGGAAGGTGAGGCGGGCAAAAATGAGGGGGTATTTTTTGCACTGGTACACATTATAAGGGGGTATTCTTTCTACTGGTGCACATTATAAAGGGGTATTTTGTACTCGCACACATTATCAAGAGGTATGTTTGCACTGGTGAACATGATAAAGTGGTATTTTTGCACTGGCATACATTATAACGGGGTATTTGTGTACTGGCACACATTAGGGGGCATTTTTCAACTGCAAAACATTATAAAAGAATTATTACTACAGGGTCACTATGGTGAACATGATTACTAGTAAGGGTATAATGGGGGCATTATTTCTATTGGGGGCACTGTTAACACTTGTCATGGTCTTACCTTCTTGCTGCTCTCCTTCGTTTGACATGTGCTGGCGGCCATCTTGGTTTCTGGGTTTCTTGTAGCCTCCCACCCTGCGGCTTCTCCTTCCCACTGGGAGGAGCTGGATGCCTAGCGCATATATATAGGAGGTCTGTGGCTTCAGTTCCTTGCTTGGTCCTCCTGTGTTCACATGCTTCTAGACTGCTGCTGCTTCTGGTTCCTGATCCTGGTTTCGTCCGACTACCCTACTGGTTCCTGATCCTGGTTTCGTCCGACTACCCTGCTGGTTCCTGATCCTGGCTTCGTCTGACTACCCTTCTGGTTCCTGACCTCTGGCTTCGCAAAGACTCTGCTTCGGTTTCGCCATCCGTTTAGACTTTTGCTTTACAGCTTTATTTTCAATAAAGCCTTCTTATTTTCACTCATCTCTTGTTGTACGTCTGGTTCATGGTTCCGTGACATTAGGACCAAGCCATGAATTCTGACGGTACAGGGCCATCCTCGCTACCCACGCTGGTTGCCAGACTTGATCAGCAGGATCACCTGTTGGGTCGGTTCGCTGTGGCGTTGCAAACCCTGCTTGAACGCACGGCTCATTTCGCTCCCGTTGCCGATGGGTCGGTTGTCGCTCCTGGGCCCGCTCCTACTGCCGCTCCGGTTGTTGCGCCAGAGTCTACCCCGACACCTGTTGTTGCACCTGCGGTGTTTCGGGGTATGACCGGTTCTGCCCCTCTTCCACAGCGCTTTGGGGGAGAGCCAACTCAGTGCCGAGGTTTCCTTAACCAGGTGGGCATTTATTTCGAGTTGCTGCCACATGCCTTTCCTACTGAGAGATCAAAGGTGGGCTTCTTGATCTCGCTGCTCTCGGACAAGGCCTTGGCCTGGGCCAGCCCTTTATGGGAGAACAACAATCCGGTGGTTGCCGAGTTTTCCGGTTTTGTTGCTTCTCTTCGGAAGGTATTCGATGTGCCGGCTCGTGCTGCCTCTGCTGCGAAGCTCCTTATGTCCATCAGACAGGGTTCACGATCCGTAGCTGAATACGCCATTGAGTTTCGTACCCTGGCAGCAGAGGTGGGCTGGAATAATGAGGCTCTGGTCGCTGCTTTCTCTCATGGTCTCTCGGATGCCTTGAAGGATGAGGTTGCAGCTAAGGACCTACCAGTGGAGCTCGAGTCTCTTATTTCTTTCCTGATTTTGATTGACACCAGACTCAGGGAGAGACCTTCCTTTAAGGAGAGCCTGCGGACGTTTTCTAACAGATTGGCGCCTACGTTTGCTGTCCCACCCGTGCCTCCCTCTCCTCCCACGCCTCCTGGGGATGACTTGTCTGGGGGTGAACCCATGCAGCTGGGGTTTGCTCGCCTGTCCGAGGGGGAGAGGGTACTCCGGAGACGCGAGGGCCGATGCATGTACTGTGGTCTCGGTGGGCATTTTCGGTTGGCATGTCCGAACCGTCCGGGAAACGCTCGCACCTGAGATCCTGTCGGGGGCAGATCTTGGGTGGAGTCTCCTCGTCCCCGGTTTCCCGTGTTGACAAACCACTGATCACTGTTGTCCTCTCCTGGGTCGGGGGCTCGGTGACGACCCAGGCGTTGGTGGACTCTGGTGCTGGTGGTTTGTTCATTAATAATGTGTTCGCTGCCGCCAATTCCATTCCTCTGCAGGCTCGAGGTTCCCCACTGGCTCTTGAGGCGATAGACGGCAGACCCCTTCTGCCGCCACACGTGACTCATGAGACCCTTCCAGTGGGGATAGCCATTGGTGCTGTTCACAGAGAGTCGGTCTGCCTCCAGGTTATTTCGTCTCCACACTACTCGGTGGTCTTGGGGTACCCCTGGCTCCGGAAGCATAATCCGACTTTCGATTGGAGATCGGCCGAGATCCTCTCGTGGTCACCGCAGTGTGGGGCTAGTTGCATCCATGGGTCTGTCAAGTTGCTGTGTACTTCCTCGGACTCTCTGTTGCCTCCTGAATACGAGGAGTACCGGGATGTATTCGATAAGGTGCGCGCGGTTGCCCTACCTCCGCACCGCCCATACGATTGTGCCATAGAGTTACAATCTGGTGCCGTTCCTCCTCGTGGCAAAGTCTATCCACTGTCGGTAGCGGAGAATGAGGCCATGGAGGAGTACGTGAGGGAGGCGCTTTCACGCGGACACATTCGCAAATCCTCGTCCCCGGCAGGGGCTGGATTTTTCTTTGTGAAAAAGAAGGGCGGTGAGTTGAGGCCTTGCATCGATTACAGGGGTCTCAATCGCATCACGATCAAGAACGCTTACCCGATACCCTTGATTTCCGAGCTGTTCGATCGCCTTAAAGGGGCCACGGTCTTTACCAAACTCGACCTGAGGGCGGCATATAACCTGGTAAGGATCAAGGCGGGCGATGAGTGGAAGACCGCGTTTAACACCAGGACCGGTCATTATGAATCCTTGGTTATGCCCTTTGGGTTGTGCAATGCGCCCGCAGTCTTTCAGGAATTCATCAACGATGTTTTCCGTGACCTGTTGCAGCAGTGTGTGGTGGTCTATTTGGATGACATCTTGGTATATTCTGAATCCATGGAGGCCCACATTCTGGATGTCAGACGAGTGTTGCAACGGTTACGAGAGAACAAGCTGTTCGGTAAGCTTGAGAAATGCGAATTTCACCGATCCCAGGTAACCTTCTTAGGTTACATCATTTCCGCTGAGGGGTTCTCCATGGATCCTGAGAAGGTTTCGGCTGTCTTACAGTGGCCCCAGCCCAGTGGTCTTCGTTCCCTGCAGCGCTTTTTGGGCTTCGCCAATTATTATCGGAAGTTCATCAGGGACTTTTCCATGCTAGCCAAGCCTCTCACGGATCTGACCAGGAAGGGCAGTAATTCCCAGGTCTGGCCGCTCGAGGCCATCCGAGCTTTTGAGGCTCTAAAGTCCGCCTTTGTGTCGGCTCCGATTCTGTCGCATCCCAACCCTGGGTTGCCCTTTGTCCTCGAGGTGGACGCGTCTGAGACGGGAGTAGGCGCCCTTCTGTCTCAGCGTAGAACACCAGAGGGTCCTCTGCTTCCTTGTGGGTTTTACTCCCGGAAACTGTCTTCCGCGGAGTGCAACTATCAGATTGGTGACAGGGAGTTATTGGCCATCGTGCAGGCCCTTAAAGAATGGAGGCACTTGCTCGAGGGTTCGGTGGTTCCGGTCCTCATCCTGACGGACCACAAGAATCTGACCTACCTTTCTGAGGCCAAGAGATTGACACCACGTCAGGCCAGATGGGCTCTGTTCTTGTCACGTTTTAATTACGTGGTCTCCTACCTACCCGGTTCCAAGAACATCAGGGCGGATGCCTTATCACGGCAGTACTCCGAGCTGTCCAGGGAGGAGTCGATTCCGACTTCGGTCATACCTCCGAATCAGATCTTGGCCGCCATTCGCACCAGCCTGACCTCTCCCCTGGGTGAGCAGATTTTGGCGGCTCAATCTGGTGCTCCCTCTGGGAGACCCAACGGCAGATGTTTTGTGCCTGAGGAGTTGCGCACTCGGTTGTTGCGAACCTACCATAACTCCAAGACCGCGGGGCATCCTGGAAAGAATCAGCTGTCCTGGGCTGTTTCACATCTGTTCTGGTGGCCTTCCCTACGTTCCGACATCGCCGCATATGTAGCGGCATGCTCCGTTTGTGCCCAGAGTAAGTCCCCTCGGCACCTTCCGTTGGGCCTTCTGCAACCCATAGCCACCGGGGAGCGCCCATGGTCACACCTGGGGATGGATTTCATTGTGGACCTCCCTGCATCCCGAGGCCATACGGTCATTCTCATGATTGTGGATCGGTTTTCCAAAATGTGCCACTGTGTTCCTCTCAAGAAGTTACCCTCTGCACAAGAGTTGGCCACGATTTTTGCCAGGGAGGTCTTCCGGTTGCACGGTTTGCCCAAGGAGATTGTGTCGGATCGGGGGAGTCAGTTTGTGTCCAGGTTCTGGCGCGCCTTTTGCTCCCAGTTGGGGATTCATCTCTCCTTCTCCTCGGCCTACCACCCTCAGTCCAATGGGGCCGCAGAACGATCCAATCAGGCCTTGGAGCAATTCCTTCGTTGCTATGTCTCCGATCACCAAGACAATTGGGTTGACCTCCTGCCTTGGGCGGAGTTTGCCAGGAACACGGCGGTGAACTCTTCCTCTGGGACGTCTCCCTTCATGGCCAATTATGGGTTCCAACCTGCCGTGTTACCGGAGGTATTCTCTCCCCAGGATATTCCGGCTGTGGAGGATCACCTTTCCGTCCTACGTGCTTCTTGGGTACTGATCCAGAAGTCCCTTGAGGTCTCTGCGCAGCGCCAGAGACTCCAGGCTGATCGCAGACGAGCGCCTGCTCCTTCCTACCAGGTCGGAGACCGTGTATGGTTGTCCACCCGCAACCTCAACCTTCGAGTGCCCACTCCCAAGCTGGCGCCTCGCTTTGTTGGTCCCTTCCGAGTGCTTCGCAGGGTAAACCCGGTAGCCTATGCCCTTGCGCTTCCTCCTGGCATGCGGATCTCCAACGTGTTTCATGTCTCCCTGTTGAAGCCACTGGTGTGTAATCGTTTCACTTCCTCGGTTCCTCGGCCTCGTCCGGTCCAAGTGGGCAATCGTGAGGAGTATGAGGTGAGCAATATCCGCGGTCGGGTGCAGTTTTTGGTCCATTGGCGTGGTTATGGTCCAGAGGAGCGTTCCTGGGTTCCCTCCGCAGATGTCCATGCTCCTGCCTTGCTCCGAGCCTTCCACGCACGCTTCCCTCAGAAACCGTTCTTTACTCCGCGGAGGAGGGGCCCTTGAGGGGGAGGTACTGTCATGGTCTTACCTTCTTGCTGCTCTCCTTCGTTTGACATGTGCTGGCGGCCATCTTGGTTTCTGGGTTTCTTGTAGCCTCCCACCCTGCGGCTTCTCCTTCCCACTGGGAGGAGCTGGATGCCTAGCTCATATATATAGGAGGTCTGTGGCTTCAGTTCCTTGCTGCTGCTTCTGGTTCCTGATCCTGGTTTCGTCCGACTACCCTGCTGGTTCCTGATCCTGGTTTCGTCCGACTACCCTGCTGGTTCCTGATCCTGGCTTCGTCTGACTACCCTTCTGGTTCCTGACCTCTGGCTTCGCAAAGACTCTGCTTCGGTTTCGCCATCCGTTTGGACTTTTGCTTTACAGCTTTATTTTCAATAAAGCCTTCTTATTTTCACTCATCTCTTGTTGTACGTCTGGTTCATGGTTCCGTGACAACACTAAGTGCACTCTAGCAGAGACTTGTTACTATTGGTGGGACTTTGGGGAGCACTATTACTGTAGGGGCACAGTATCAGCTTAGCACAATTATTTTGGGGGGACATTATGTTTATGGCACTATTTGTGTCTGGGACACTTTTTGCAGGCACAATTATTTTTAGGGCACTTTGTGCCAATAATTTTTTAAGAGGGCACTGTGTGGTCTGAATGGAGAAGATGAGCAAAGAGAGCATCTACATAAGAGTAGTGATTTGCTCTCAATTTTCTACTCAGGCAGCAAAAAGGCTAGGTGCACCCCTGCATGGTAGAGCCGAAGGAGGCATTTAATATATGACAAAGCTTGCGCCTCATCATTAATTGTAGGCCTCCTCCAGCAGTGCAGGCCTTATGAAGATTGACGTAGTGAGCACTACTCTTTATGATTCAGGGCTTATGTTCTTAAAACTTTAAAGGCTATGTACACCTTTTGGGGCAATTTATATTTTATTACTGCATTGTACTCATTTTGAGCTAAAAAACATTTTTCAGTTGGTCTTTATTAAACATTTTGAGCCACTTTCTCTGTGCAGCCTTGAGATTCTCTAGTAGCAGACTTTGTATTTTTACAGTGTTCGGTCAGGGAGCTCAGCTGATGGCTCCTTATCTCTGACCTTCTAAACACTCTGTAACGCCTGTAGTTAGGGACAGACACGTACAGTGAGCCCCGAACTAGAACCCAGCCTGTTTTTTCTACCTACTTGCAGTACAAGCCCTAGGAAGCAGACAACAGTCCCTATAATACTAAGGTGCAGAGACAGACAAACCCCCACAGACAAAATAACAAAAAACAGGGTCTTACGTGAATGGATCAGAACCAGACAGGCTATGCACTGGCTTAGCAGAGTGTCTCTCCTGCCGCAGCTGTGCTGAAGCCAGACCGCACCGCTGGAGCCCGGGCAGGTGAGTTTATGACATTAAGAGGGGCCACCAGACCCTCAACTTGAGGAGCAGGCTTTGAGGGAAATTTGAGATGAAACTTTATTATTAAATGAGGACCATGAACATCCTGAGCTGGCACTCATGTTCTCTCCTTAGTACCATATCCCTTCCAATGAATTAGGTACTGCAGAGAGCCCTGAACAATCAAGAATTTTCTCCAAATCATACTCAAACTTGCCTAGAATTACCAATGTTTCAGGAGGTTTAGGTGGAGGAATCACAGGAGGAATGTACTTCTTAAGCAATGATTTATGAAAAACGAGGATGGTAATTAAGGGCAAAAAGATAATGGGGTTATAACAGACGTGATTTTATATGGTACAATAAACTTAGGAGCAAGTTTACCAGATAGTACTTTGAGATGAAAATTTATTGTAGAAAGCCAGACGAGTTCTCCAAACAGGAAGTTCGGACCCAAAAAACGCTTTGTATGTAGCTTGCTTTGAGCTTTTTCCAGGCTACTGGGTCCAAACTGTGCACAGATCATTTACAATAGCATCCACTGAAGGATTCACAGAATTTGAGACAGATACTGAAGAAAAGCATGGATTAAAGACTTAATTACAATAAAAAGTTGAGATGCCACTAGAGGAGCTGATGTGGTTGTTAATAGCAAACTCCGCTAAGGGCAAACACCTCTTCCACGCTTGCTGACAGTCAGAGACAAAGCATCTTAAAAACTGCTCCAAAACCTGGTTGACCTTTTAGTTTGTCCATTTGTCTCAAGATGGAACGCAGGTGAGAAGGAGAGTTTGATCGCTAGCCTGTTGCTAAATTCCCTCCAGAATATTGAGACAAAATTGACGCCTTTGAGACAATGGACTTGTGTATCCCATGTAATCTAAAAATACTGTCAACAAATAAAACAGCCAATTCTTTGGTTCTTCAATTGTGCAAAAAAAACGATTTGATACATATGCAAATTAACCTGAGATGAGTCCTGTCCCTGACTCATCTTATGTACAGGACTCATCTCAGGTTAATTTGCATATGTATCACATCGGGTTTTTTTGCACAATAAAAGCACACAGAGCTATGGGGACTGGGTATTGCGGATGTACTAGCGGCCATCTAGCAACCCATGTCCACAGCTCTATACACAAAATTCCGGTGACAGGTTCCCTTTAAAGCTCAGTTCTTATCTAACTGATAAGAATGTGGCTTAAATAAGTGTTTATGACCTTTTAGAAATTTAGAGATAAGGTTTATTAGATGACCACAAAGTAAAAGTACGATTCACATAGCTAGACAGTTAACCCTTTATGCCATAACAGCTGAATATTTTTAATAAAAAACTATATTTTTAGCCAAAAATTTGTAAAATGCAATCATAAAAAAAATTGTCCCCAAAGGTGAACATAGTCTTTAATACAATTACCAAATTTAGAAGCAATTTTGAAAATTTTAGAGAAAATTTCCAAAGCCTAGTTTTTAGGGATCAATTCAGTTCTGGGGTGGTTTTGAGAGGCCTATATATTAGAAACCCATCATACTTTTCACCATTTAAAAATAAACAACTGCACCTCTCAGTGTATTCAAACTCACATTTAGTAGGTTTGTTAACCCTTTAGGTATTGTGGGGTTTCGCTCTGGTAGATAGAGTAAGTGGGCGCAGTACAGAGGCAAAATACAAGTTCTTAACTCAAAACGTCATTTTTTATTCACACTTGAGGCCATTGCACAAAACAGCACATAACTTTGCAGTCTTGGTGTTAATTCACACACAATGGAAAGTTCATATAACATAAGTCACCTTGCTGGCAGTTCTGCCTCCAGTAGTCCACAGCAGGCTTTAGGGGGCCTGTTTCCCCAACGTGCGGCTCTCAGCCCTCTAGCACGGCACAAAGCCTCAGATACCCAAAAACAGAGACATCTCTGCTGAGCCCAGCTGCCTATTTAAGGACAGCCAGGTGCTGCCAAAATCCGGATCAGCGCTTAAATTCCGGTCTGATATTTGACCTCACCTGGCTGGAAACCAGCCCAGCCGCACATGCTGGGAGGAAAATACCTGCTTTACAGGACTTAATGCAAAATGGATTTATTACCCTGATTCTACAGTTTTTAGAAACATCCCATAAATCTTCCTTCCATTTTTAGGAGGTATTTCAGGCACCATATCAGGTTTGCAGAGCCTTTCAATTGCCCCATAAGAAACTTTTGGAATATACACCCCTCAGGGAATTCATCTAGGTGTATAGTGAGTATTTTGATCCACCAGTTTTCTCATAGAATTCTAGTAATATACAGGGAGTGCAGAATTATTAGGCAAGTTGTAGTTTTGAGGATTAATTTCATTATTGAACAACAACCATGTTCTCAATGAACCCAAAAAACTCATTAATATCAAAGCTGAATATTTTTGGAAGTAGTTTTTAGTTTGTTTTTAGTTTTAGCTATTTTAGGGGGATATCTGTGTGTGCAGGTGACTATTATTGTGCATAATTATTAGGCAACTTAACAAAAAACAAATATATACCCATTTCAATTATTTATTTTTACCAGTGAAACCAATATAACATCTCAACATTCACAAATATACATTTCTGACATTCAAAAACAAAACAAAAACAAATCAGTGACCAATATAGCCACCTTTCTTTGCAAGGACACTCAAAAGCCTGCCATCCATGGATTCTGTCAGTGTTTTGATCTGTTCACCATCAACATTGCGTGCAGCAGCAACCACAGCCTCCCAGACACTGTTCAGAGAGGTGTACTGTTTTCCCTCCTTGTAAATCTCACATTTGATGATGGACCACAGGTTCTCAATGGGGTTCAGATCAGGTGAACAAGGAGGCCATGTCATTAGATTTTCTTCTTTTATACCCTTTCTTGCCAGCCACGCTGTGGAGTACTTGGACGCGTGTGATGGAGCATTGTCCTGCATGAAAATCATGTTTTTCTTGAAGGATGCAGACTTCTTCCTGTACCACTGCTTGAAGAAGGTGTCTTCCAGAAACTGGCAGTAGGACTGGGAGTTGAGCTTGACTCCATCCTCAACCCGAAAAGGCCCCACAAGCTCATCTTTGATGATACCAGCCCAAACCAGTACTCCACCTCCACCTTGCTGGCGTCTGAGTCGGACTGCAGCTCTCTGCCCTTTACCAATCCAGCCATGCGCCCATCCATCTGGCCCATCAAGACTCATTCTCATTTCATCAGTCCATAAAACCTTAGAAAAATCAGTCTTGAGATATTTCTTGGCCCAGTCTTGACGTTTCAGCTTGTGTGTCTTGTTCAGTGGTGGTCGTCTTTCAGCCTTTCTTACCTTGGCCATGTCTCTGATTATTGCACACCTTGTGCTTTTGGGCACTCCAGTGATGTTGCAGCTCTGAAATATGGCCAAACTGGTGGCAAGTGGCATCTTGGCAGCTGCACGCTTGACTTTTCTCAGTTCATGGGCAGTTATTTTGCGCCTTGGTTTTTCCACACGCTTCTTGCGACCCTGTTGACTATTTTGAATGAAACGCTTGATTGTTCGATGATCACGCTTCAGAAGCTTTGCAATTTTAAGAGTGCTGCATCCCTCTGCAAGATCTCTCACTATTTTTGACTTTTCTGAGCCTGTCAAGTCCTTCTTTTGACCCATTTTGCCAAAGGAAAGGAAGTTGCCTAATAATTATGCACACCTAATATAGGGTGTTGATGTCATTAGACCACACCCCTTCTCATTACAGAGATGCACATCACCTAATATGCTTAATTGGTAGTAGGCTTTCGAGCCTATACAGCTTGGAGTAAGACAACATGCATAAAGAGGATGATGTGGTCAAAATACTCATTTGCCTAATAATTCTGCACGCAGTGTAATTTTGGTGCAAAAGTAAGCTCCAGCTCCCCTGTACCTTTTTTGTACCAGACGTGCACAGTTGTAATCACAACCTTTTGTAATCCACAAAGTAAAAACCAGCACAGTTCTTAATAGCTGTGACGATCCTTTATTCTTGAGTACAGCAAGCACATAGAAATAGTCATGGCACCCCAACTGTAAACATGTTTCAGACAAACTACATGTCCTTAATCATTACAATATATATAATAATATAAAATATATATTCGGTTCCAAGTGGTACCTTGGAACCGAACCCGAGTTCGGGAAAAGGTTTTTAACAGTAGAAATAAATTTTTGAAGTTATTACCCGAAGTCTCGCGAGACTTCGCGAAGTAATAACTTCGGCTCATCTGAGCCAATACATTCTAATACTGTACGGAGTGCTCATTCCGTACAGTATTCAAACAAAGTTTTATGCGAATGGACTTCGGATGTTTAATCCGAAGTCGATTCGCTCATCCCTAATTAGCATCATAAAATCATATTTTTTATTTTGTGTCCAATATTCTTAGAGCTATGTGGGAGATTTATCAAGAATCTATGCCACTTCAGAGTTGCCATAGATTTCTGGCCTCGTTTGCGCCAGAAAACAGTTGTAAATGAAGATAAATTTGTCTTGGGTGTTGGTGATGCTCTCATTTGAAAAAGGGCTGTGTAAAAAGAGGCACTTGTGATTTAAAAAAAATCACAAACACACAAGTTGCTACTTTTTTTCACTTTCAGGTTTTTAAAGTTTTATCATTTTCGGTACCTATGAAAAAACAGCTATTTTGTCAATCGTTTTCCTTTGTATTTTTATGGGGTTCACCATACGGTATACATGGCATGGTAACTATTCTGCAGATTGATATGATTTTTGCAATACCAAATTGAAATCGTTTTTTTTAATGTTTCACTTATTGTATCATAAAATCACTGTTTTATTAAAATCATTTGTATTTTGCTTCAGCATATTCTAAGACCCAAAACATTTTAATTTTCCAGTTGAGGCTAACATCCTACTCGTCTTACCCATTGTCTGCTGACTCCTTTTGAAGCTGTCAGAAATCAGAACCCCTAAATCTTTCTCTTCTGAAGTCCTGGCTAACACTAGACTGCCAATATCACTATTGAATTTTACTATTTTCCCCAAACTCTTCCTTATTAACCTATACATTTTTTAGAAATAGTCACCCTAATTTTCATGTGTTGATAACAAAAATCTATAAATTCATGCCTTGTCGTGGTAAAATATTCCCTATTTTGTGTAGCTACAAATGCGCGTTTCAATTGGTGATATCGATATCGACTCATTAAGTCTAAGTTCGCTCCAGGGCATAAATCTATTAGTGATCTTATTTCCCCGTTCTTAACTAACTGTGATACATAAATTATACCGTATTTTTCCAAGTATTTGTATTCTGTGATTGATTGAAATTCTCTAATATTACTATTACACCACAAAGGTGAAAAATGTGAAGTGTTCAGAATTCCTAATATTCCTTTTATTTTACTCCAAACTAAGTCAACCATTCGGCATATTGGGCTTATCTTCCCTTTATTTTTAATAAATCCGGTCTCTAGTATACTAAATATATTATATTTTGGGCCATTGAATCCTCTTACTAGAAATTCATTTATTTTATTTCCCCCTGACTTTATCCATTGGATTTGGGAGGCTAAATAGTATCCCTGAAAATAGGGGACCGATAGCCCACCATCCTCTTCCGCTAACCAAAGATATTTTTGTTTTAGTTTTACCCTTTTTCTTCCCCAGATTAAGTCATTCAGCAGCCGTTCCAGATGGTTGAAGAAACGGTCCTCTATTCAAACTGGGCAGGCTGCCAGAATGTACAAGATCTGGGGAAGTAACACCATCTTTATTAATGCAATACTATCTGCCCGTCCTATCAGTAACTTCTGCCAAACATCAATTTTGTTCTTACATCTAATCAGCAAGGGGTAAAATCTAGTAAAGTCTAGTATATTTGCGCTCAGCTTTACCCCCAAGTATTCCAGAGATTCCGTAGACTTTAATATCCTAATCCCCAAGGAATTTGGTGGGGTTACTCGATCGAGCGGTAGCAATACTGATTTGGCCCAGTTAATTTTATATCCCGAAATATCACTAAACTTATTTATTACTTCCATAAGATAAACCAACTGGGAGATTGGGTTCTCCAGAAAAATCTAGATGTCATCCGCGTACATAAATATCTTATCTGAAGTCCCCCTCATACCAAAACCACCGATCCTATCATCCGATCTAATTCTAGCGGCCAATGGTTCTATAAAAAGAGCAAACAGTAAAGGGGAAAGGGGACATCCCTGTCTTGTTCCTCTACACAACTCTATTTGCTCAGACCATACTCCATTAATATTAATTCTCGCTTTGGGATGATTATATAAAATCTGTACCCACTTAATGAAGTATTGGCCCAGGTTCATCTTATACATTACTTGCCATAGAAATTCCCACTCCACCCTGTCAAACGCCTTCTTAGAGTCTAAAGACAGGATGGAGTGGGAACCTACCCCCACCTTGACCTGCGTATTCAGGAAAGCTCTACGAATACTAGACTGTACAAGTCCCTTGGGGATAAACCCCATCTGGTCTGGGTGGATTAGCTTATCAATAACACTCTTTAATCTATTAGCGAATATTTTTGCGCAGATCTTATAATCTGTGTTTAGCAGAGAAATTGGGCGATACGCGCCCATTTCTCTTTCATCCTTACCCTTTTTTAAGATAAGGGTGATCACGGCTTCAGATAAAGATGAGGGAAGTTCACCAATCTGATACGTTTTATTTAATACCTGTAGTAGCTTTGACAAAATTGTCTCTCCATACTGACGGTAGATTTCAAACGGGAGCCCGTCCGTCCCTGGAGATGAGTTTCCACGAATAGTCCCAACAACTTCAAATAATTCCTTTAAATCTATTGGTCGGTTTAATATTTTACTTTCCTGTTCTGATAATTTAGGGAGGTTAATTTTCTCCAAAATTTTTTCCACTTCTCGAAACTGATGGTTTTTATTATTTGTATATAAGGCTTTATAGTACCTAACAAACTCTTGCTCAATCTCCTCCGGGCACGTGGTAACCACCCCATTTTCCAATCTAATGTTTCAATAGTGAGGGAAAATGGGCAAGGGATATAGGAGTATACACAATAGATTGGGGAAATATATATAAAAATATTAAGATTTCAAACAACTTTAGGTTAATTCATTTTAATATTATCCACAGAATATATATGACTCCTATATTGCTGAGTAAGATTTATAAAGATCGAGAATCAAATTGCTGGAGATGTAGAGAAGAGTCCGTTGACTATATGCATATGATATGGAGCTGTCCGAGTGTGCAATCTTATTGGAGAGAAGTTTTCTGTATGTTGAGTGCAGAGTCTTTAGTATCTCTCCCATGTAATTTGGAGGTGGCCGTCCTAGGTAGTATGCCAGTATTAATTAGAGAGAAAAGGGAAAAAAGGATATGGATAAGAGGCCTTATGGTGGCAAGAGTGATTATAGCGAGAGAGTGGGGCTCAAAAAGAGCTCCCAATATCATGGAATGGAAGAACTTATTGGTACGGATTGTAAGGTTTGAGGAATATGTAGCCGATAGCGGATGAGTGGCGTTGTGGCCTGGGGCGGGGGGGATGGTGGGGGCGTGAGAGAGAGAGACTAATTGTGATGTGTACCGAGATGACTACCAAGGGGCGGGGAGGACGGGAGGGGGGGATTTATTTAATATGGGTGACAAATAAGGCTACTTTCACACTTGCGTTTGGGGTTCCGCTTGTGAGATCCGTTTGAAGGCTCTCACAAGCGGCCCCGAACTGATCCGTTCATCCCCAATGCATTCTGAATGGATAAGGATCCGTTCAGAATGCATCAGTTTGGCTCCGTTCCGCCTCCATTCCGCTCTGGAGGCGGACACTAAAACGCAGCTTGCAGCGTTTTGGTGTCCGCCTGGCCGTGCGGAGACAAACGGATCCGTCCTGACTTACAATGCAAGTCAATGGGGACGGATCCGTTTGACGTTGACACAATATGGTGCAATTGCAAACGGATCCGTCCCCCATTGACTTTCAATGTAAAGTCAGGAGTCCCTATTAATATACCATCGGATCGGAGTTTTCTCCAATCCGATGGTATATTTTAACTTAAAGCATCCCCATCACCATGGGAACGCCTCTATGTTAGAATATACCATCGGATTTGAGTTAGATCGTGAAAACTCAGATCCGACAGTGTATTCTAACACAGAGGCGTTCCCATAGTGATGGGGACGCTTCAAGTTAGAATATACTGAGAACTGTGTACATAACTTTATGTGCATTATACTTACCTGCGTTGTCTGTGGCCGGCCGGGCGCTCCTCCTACTGGTAAGTGAAAGGTCTGTGCGGCGCATTGCTTATAGCACAGACCTTTCACTTACCAGTAAGAGGAGCGACCGGCCGGCCACAGACAGCGCAGGTAAGTATAATGCTTCTAAAATTGCTAAGTAACCATGGCAGCCAGGACTGCAGTAGCATCTTGGCTGCCATGGTAACCGATCGGAGCCCAGCGATTAAACTGGGACTCTGATTGGAACTCTCCGCTGCGACCAATGATGGGGGGGGTGATTTTAATTAGGGGGGGGGGGGAGAGGGGAGGCCGCACTGGCCACCAATGAATTTAATACTGGGGAGGGAGGGGGGGCCGCACTGGCCACCAATGAATTTAATACAGGGGAGGGAGGGGGGGCCGCACTGGCCACCAATGAATTTAATACTGGGGAGGGAGGGAGGGGGGTGCCGCACTGGCCACCAATGAATTTAATACTGTGGAGGGAGGGGGGGCCGCACTGGCCACCAATGAATTTAATACTGGGGAGGGAGGGGGGGCCGCACTGGCCACCAATGAATTTAAAACTGGGGAGGGAGAGGGATCTGGCCCCTGCTGCCTGGCAGCACCTGATCTTTTACAGGGGGCTATGATACGCACAATTAACCCCTCGGGTGCGGCACCTGAGGGGTTAATTGTGTGCATCACAGCCCCCTGTAAGAGATCGGGTGTTGCCAGGCAGCAGGGGGCAGTTATGTACACAGTTCTCAGTATATTCTAACTTGAAGCGTCCCCATCACCATGGGAACGCCTCTGTGTTAGAATATACTGTCGGATCTGAGTTTTCACAATGTAAAAACTCAGATCTGAAAAAGCTGTTATGCAGACGGATCCATTCTGAACGGATGCAAGCGTTTTCATTATAGGTGTGGATCCGTCTGTGCAGATACCAGACGGATCCGCACCGAACGCAAGTGTGAAAGTAGCCTTATCCGGGTTAACTGTGAGGTGAAATTGAATTGGGAGCCTTGAAAATCTCCCAAAATAAACTAGATCATTTACTATTACTGTAATGTTTCTGATTATTGTATTTCACCATATTGACTGCTTTGGCAGAATGTATATTATGGAATCCGTTTTTTTTTTTGTATTGTTGAATTGTTATATAAAAAAATAAAAAAAAAGACTGCCAATATGATACTGAGACAGAGGATTCTCTCCAGTCTCCAAGTTCCCAACTGCTGCTTGCTCAAAGTAAATTTTTTGGGGTGTTCACCTGATTTGTGAATATAAGGCAGTCATTTTATGTAGCCTATATTCTAAATATATAAAAGAAGCCACTGACTCCCAGTTCATTAATAGTTTTAATTCTGGTCAGTACAAATTTGTCCCGCCAGCAAAATATGTGTCTCTACTTTGTAGAGGTGAGCAGTACAAACTTTATGTAGAAAGTGGAAATTACTTTCAACTTCTCCAACAAAATTGTACCATTTATTCCTTAGTCTCGTCTGTTTTATTTTTCATGGTGGTTTCATTTTAATGTGAGCATTTAACATATGCTATTTTTGGGGTAGGATTGCTGTTTTTGGATGGAAATCACTCTTCAGTCACTGCAGAAATGAAATGACGTACACAAATTGTAAGCCCTTCAAGGTTAGACTTCTCAGAGGTTATCGGTAGCAACTGTTCAAGACTTGAAACATCAGCGCAATAGGACAATAATAACAACATTGTACGACAGAGACAAAGGCTGGATTGAGGGCAATATTTTCTTGTTACACCACTAAAATTTCAGCTTATTAAGTTAACACAATTTCCACATAACATTTGGAAAAATAAACAGTTCAAATGTAATTTTTTTTTTTAAAAGAAAACAGCTTGGAAAGAATATTGGAAGCAGAAAGCTTTTGAGTTTGGTCTCAGTTTCCATGAGAACTTTTGCAAACTCAACCCATTGTATTGTTTAGTGGGGATTTCATTTTTTCCACAGGGTTCCAGTTTAAATCAATGGGTATTGTGACCCTTTTGTTCCTGGAAAACTGTGATAGGGCCAGACAGACGCAAATGAGTCACACTTATGAATTCATTTTCATATAAAGTACAGTTGAAGCATCTTCATACCTGCTTTGGTTAGAAATGAATTGCCTTGGTTAGAAATGAAGTGCCTAGGTAACCTTGTCATGCTGAACATGCTTTCAGATCTGCAGGCAGCATGAGCCCAGTAAGCAGTCCTATTTATGCATGTGCGCATATGTGGAAGACAATCATTGAGTAAGACCACTCACTAGATTCTGTCATGGTAGAATTTTTGTATGAGTCCTAAACAAGAGCTCTAACCATATTGTCTGCAATACTCCAAAGCTTAAAATTTAGTCTATGGGCAAAAGAATGAAAATACATGGTAATTGAGTATTCCTCCTCCAAACAGCAGAAGACCACTTTTATTAGCCAAAACCTGTGTGTTATCTTTACAATCTAAAAATGAGCCAATAAGATTCAGACGTGTTTAACAAAGAGTGATGTACATATCCTTGTAGTATGCATCTTGACACAATTAGGGCACTCTAGCATGGGAAAACCAAAGCAAAGTAATTCCTTTGTCTAGATACATGACGTTCCCGCTGTAGCCATCTAGTTTTTATACCAAATATTGCAACCTAGATATATCCAAGATTTAATTGTCATAAACTTACCTGTCTGGGCTCCAGTGGCGAGATCTCCAGCTATGGCGCGACTGCGTCGGGAGAGACGCACTGCTAACTGGTGATGTGACAGGATGCAATGCTCTTAACAACAGGATGCAATGCTCTTTCTCCCCACAGTGGGCATTTGCTGGAGGAGACTAGCAGTGGGCTGATTGCTCAGCTGATCTATTCCTGTGTGCTAGTGTTCTGACGCATAGAGTGCCAAATCATGACCTATCAGGGTCTGATCCTGGGACTCAGTGCTCTATTTAAAACCCTTCCTGGCCTTATACCAGTGCAAGTGATAGTCAATGACTCCCTAGCTGTGCTCCTGGTTCCGGGTGCGTTTGGATTGCTTCTACAGTACATTACATTGGAGAGTTATTAATTTTAATGCGTCTGTTAGCAGATTTAATCCTAAACCAACCTGAACACCTTGTGCAAAACTAATGGTCTCAGGGGTGTATATAAATCTCACAGGGCCCCATAGCAAAACTTAGTGCTCCCCCACCCAGTGAGATTTTTGCAGAATTTATATTTTAATTAAGTGGAGGACTTTTTTAATGAAAAAAAAAAAAGAAAAACAGTCATGCTCTCCCTCACTGATTTTTATGACGGAAAGGTGGAAGAGGTGCTTCATAAATATGGCGCTCATTCTAAAAACCAAATGTATCAATGTAGTTACATCATACAACTGACATAACTACATTGATACATCTCTTTGATATATTAATACATACAGAGCTAAATCCTTTGCTTCCCATCGCTAGCCACCACTAGGGGGATCTCAGTGCATAGGAATTACAATTTGAATACAGTTACAATTGTATCCAATGGAAGCTGTACACATCTGTATTCACTGATTGCTTGTAGTGGTGGCAGCAGAAAAATGTGGTGGATTCTTGTCTGGAAAAGAAGTTAAGCACCGACCCCCTCCCCCTAGCCTCCATAGCAGTTGCATGGTCTGCCTCCATGGTATGTACACCACTGACTGGTCAGTAGACATTGGACCATCAAATTACTGAGCTTAAGGGATTGCAATGCAAAAATAATGGAGATGTTCATTGGGCCAGTGTTGTGTGAGTTCTTAATATAACTACCACTATAATGAGATGTCCACTGTGTTAAGCCCATTGCCTTCAACATTTATGGCTTATCCACAGGTTACTGCAGAAAGGCCTGAAAGATTTGGGTCTCTATTGACTTCTGTGTGGGGAATGGTTGGTGTATATAGGCAAACAGGGGTCCCATGAGCCTATTAGGCACTTATGCATAAATGAAGATTGCAATACTGCTTTAATACATTTTAGATTCTGTAACATAAAGCTTGAGGCCATTCGGCATTGCCTAGCTGCTCTACTTGTATGGTTTGATTATGTCAGAAGATTTTTGTCAAGAATTTGCTAAGTGCGATACTCCCATTACATGCAATATTCATACATTAATACCATTAAGTATTTTAAATTGCCCACCATAGTTACAGATTCTGGGACTGGAGCCAAAATGAACATCCAAGTTCTTCCCAGGACTTCTAATAGATTATTCTTGGTACTCTTTAAATCTACAAACTGGTTGGTAGTTCATGTCTGTATAAGGCTGACAAATATGGACAAAATTGTCCTTGTCAGATCTTGTTAATAGGGTGGTTCCAGGAGAAATTTTACAAATTTTACATTTTTCGAGCCAGCAGCTGGCTTTTGAAATTATATGTAATTAAAAATATAGTATAGCCACTATTTAATTAAAACTATCTGTACAGTGCCACCTGCCATTTGTTCTTTTCCTTATTTCTGTCCACCTGATTATCATTGCTGAAGTGGTCACACATTTCCAGTTACATCCTTCAACTGCCACTAGCCATATCTACTGGGAGAAGCTTACAGAGCTGCAGCAGAAAGGACCTGCCCATTGAGAAAGGACATGTCCCTGCCAGCTTGGAATAAGTCTAGCAGAGCAATTAGTTATTAATTATAGAAAAATCGCTGCACTCCAGTGTTGTAATGCAATTAAAGTATTGTTTTATTATACAAATTTATATTAACATTCCTTGATCCAGACATGTGTATGCATATAATCAAAAAGGTCCACAATATGATTAACCAGATGTTTTGGTCCACCAGGACCTTCCTCAGCAGTGTGACCTATGTACAAGTATGATAAGGATAACATAGTAAAGATAATATAGTTCATAATCTAATATATGATGTCTTCCAATCCTGGATAGGTATTCACCCCCCTTGACTTTTTTCGTATTTTGTTTCATTACAGCCTTAAGTTCAATGTTTTGTTAATCTGAATTTTATGTGATGGATCAGAACACAATAGTCTAAGTTGGTGAAGTGAAATGAGAAAAATATATAAATAAAACTATTGTTTAGAAATAGAAAACAGAAAATTGTGGGTATGTATTCACCCCCTTTGTTAGGAAGCCCATAAAAAGCTCTGGTGCAACCAATTACCTTCAGAAGTCACATAATTAGTGAAATGATGTCTACCTGTGTGCAATCTAAGTGTCACATGATCTGTCATTACATCTACACACCTTTGTAGAAAGGCCCCAAAGGCTGCAACACCTAAGCAAGAGGCATCACTAACCAAACACTGCCATGAAGACCAAGGAACTCTCCAAAAAAGTAAGGGACAATGTTGTTGAGAAGCACAAGTCAGGGTTAGGTTATAAAAAAATATCAGGATCCTCAGGAGCACCAGCAAATCTATCATAACCAAATGGAAAGAACATGGCACAACAGCAAACCTGCCAAGAGATGGCCACCCACCAAAACTCACGGACCGGGCAAGGAGGTCAATAATCAGAGAGGAAGCACAGAGACCTAAGGTTACCCTGGAGGAGCTGCAGAGTTCCACAGCAGAGACTGGAGTATATGTACATAGGACGACAATAAGCCGTACGCTTCATAGAGTTGGGCTTTATGGCAGAATGGCTAGAGCAGGGGTCTGCAACCTTTAAGACATAAAGAGCCACTTGGACCCGTTTCCGAAAATAAAAAAAAACTGGGAGCCGCAAAACCATTGCAACATAAAACAAATCTAACACTGCATATATTGTTTCTTACCTTAATGCTATATACAGGATCGTGCAGTTAGCTGTCAATCTGAAGAAAAAAAGGACTTTTTCACTTAACAATGTAAAATATATTTTTGCACATTAATAGCTAATTAAAATATTTAATTTACCTGGTTAATGGGATTTTTGCTCCTGAACCTCAGTGCACAGTGTCTGCACATCAGGGCTGTAAGACGTCACCTTCATTTTTACACAGGCTTGCAAGCTGTCACCTGTGAGGCGTGATCGATGTTTGTTTTTAATATAGTTCATGTTGGAGAAGACCTGCTCACATACATATGTGGAGCCGAAGATCGACAGCACTCCAAATGCATACTTTTTCATGTTTATATAAGTGTTGGGGATGGCATTCCATGTTTCGAATACAAGTTTGTCCTGTTTGGGAAGGTTTTCAATATCAGTCCATTTATGATTCTGAGCCAGAATGGCCTTCTGACGGGCAACATCCTCAAGAGTAGCGGTCAAGCATTTGAACTTGGACACCCATAGATCTTTGTCGGCTATATCGGCCAATTCCATCTCAAGATCAGGTTGACTTACACCTGCAAATGCAGTCATATTCAATAGGGATGGATCGATCTCCAGGGGAGTGACAGGGAAGGATAATGTGGTTTTTTCCTCTCTGAACTCACAGAATCGTTTCCCAAATGAACTTTGCATTGCGGTGATTGCAGACTTGAAATATTCCAAATTGATTGTATCATGTCTGATGGTGGACACTTAGGCCTAATGCCCACGGCCATTTTCCACGTCCGTGTGCGGACCGTGGAAACCCGGCCTGGCCTTTCTGTGCCGGCCTGAGTGCACGGCGTCATGGGTTTCCATGACGCCGTGCACTCAGGCTGGCACAGAAAGGCCAGGCCGGGTTTCCACAGTCCGCACACAGACTTGGAAAACGGCCGTGGGCATTAGGCCTTACAGGGGTGTGTTAGCTGTTTGTAATTAGTGACAAGACAGTCTGATGATCTGAATGCTGAAGTTAAAAAGAGCTGCCTGCATACCTGCAATGATAAGGAGGAAGGGGGGCAGGGGCCCCTGTGCCCTCCTTTACTTCAGGACAGCTCTTTTTAACTTCAGAATTCAGAGACCATTCATTATCAACATCAGTATCATGCCATCTCATAATTATATAGCTTTTTCCCTTATGATGGTACGTTTAAAATTTAGGTTTTAGGGGCAGCCAGCACACACTGTCAGACTCAGAACAGCAACAGGTCAGGCAGGCAGCTGTTCTGTTACAGCCCTGCAACAGGTACTCACTGTGGACAGGCAGTAGGCTGAGTGGGCAGTGGGGCACAGCCACAGTCTCAGAGTCCAGGCCAGGGGAGTCAGTGGAGACCAGTCCAGAAGATGAGATGAGGCACAGAGGCAGGTCCAGGTGACAGGTCCAGGAGCATCATCAGGCCAGGCACCCAGGTCCAAGAAAAGAGGTCCATTCCAGTGGCACCACTCTCCACTCCAGTAGTCCCACCACAGCGCAGGCAGGCTGGGGCACACAGGCTGGCAGTGACTCGCAGCCGCTCCAGACTGATTTCGGGCAGTCAGTGTCAGTCTCTCAGAGCGGGAAACTGACTGGCACTGGCACCGGCGCCGCGGCGGGAGTCGGGACCACTCCCCCTCCTCCTCCCTAGATTCCAGTAATAGGCCGGCCCCATCCACCGCGCGGAGCGGCCTCTCTTATCTGCGACTGACAGATCCCTACGCCACTGGTGCCTGGTGACGTCAGGCCGCCTGCGTGTGAGGCACTGGGCAGTGTTCTCCGGAGCCGCGGCAAAGGTGAAAAAGAGCCGCATGCGGCTCTGGAGCCGCGGGTTGCCGACCCCCGGGCTAGAGGAAAGCCATTACTTTCAGCTAAAAACTAAAAGGCACGTTGTGAGTTTGTGAAAAAGCATGTGGGAGACTCCCAAAATGTATGGAGGAAGGTGCTCTGGTCTGATGAGACTAAAATTGAACTTTTCGGCCATCAAAGAAAACACTATGTCTGGCGCAAACCCAACACATCACATCACCCAAAGAACATCATCCCCACAGTGAGACATGGTGGTGGCAGCATCATGCTGTGGGGATGGGACTGGGAAACTGGTCAGAGTTGAGGGAAAGATGGATGGTGCTAAATACAGGGATATTCTTGAGCAGAACCTGTACCACTCTGTGTGTGATCTGAGGCTAGGACGGAGGTTCACCTTCCAGCAGGACAATGACCCCAAACAGACTGCTAAAGCAACACTTGAGTGGTTTAAGGGGAAACATGTAAATGTGTTGGAATGGCCTAGTCAAAGCCCAGATCTCAATCCAATAGAAAAATCTGTGGTCAGACTTAAAGATTGCTGTTCACATGCGCAAACCATCCAACTTGAAGGAGCTGGAGAAGTTTTGCAAGGAGGAATGGGCACAAATCCCAGTGGCAAGATGTGGCTCTACAAAGTATTGACTTTAGGTGGGTGAATAGTTATGCACATTGACTTTTCTGTTATTTTGTCCTATTTGTTATTTGCTTCACAATAAAAAACAAAAACAAAAACATCTTCACAGTTGTCGGCATGTTTTGTAAATTAAATGATGCAAATCCTCAAACAATCCATGTTAATTCCAGGTTGTAAGGCACCAACATATGAAAAAAAGTCAAGGGGGGTGAATACTTTTGCAAGGCACTGTATAACATACGTGAATAAAATAAGAAAACATGGCCAAAACGGCCTCACCCTAAATAAATATTGCCAATAGCAAGAAATGGCAGCACAGAGGTGAATCTCCAAGAAAAATATTGGGAAGAGATGCAGTGTCTTAGAAGAAAAGCAATAGGGGAACAGTATGCAATTGTCAGATGAGTGATATGATCTAAAATCGCTGATGTCTAAAAGTAAATCAGAAAGGTAAACATAAATGGGCAATTAGAGCAATGAATGGAGAGATCTCTGAATCCATGTGAGGTACAAAGCTGGGTCTAGTTTTGTTAAAAAGAGATTGTCATGTACTCTACAATATCTGATTTTGATATTAACATTAATCACGTGATAAATAATCCCTTTAAAATGCATGACTAAAATACTAGCAGTGTATGCGTTCCAATATTTGAATCCCCAAATAACCACAAAATCTCTACCATTTTGGGGAACATTTGTGTAATCATGGTCCAGTTTGGACCACATTTATCTTTTGTATTTTAATTGTATGTAGATTAAAGGTTAAGTTTTAGGAAGTTGCCCTCAGTGATTTATGAACATTTGTGTAAGCTCAGTGTCTTTTCAGGAACAATATGGGGTAGATATCTGGGTGTAGGTATTTTGTATTGTCTGTATAGACTAGGGGTCAGAAACCTTCGGCACTCCAGCTGTTGTGAAACTACAATTCCCAGCATGCTCTATTCATTTCTATGAGAGTTCTTAGAAGAGCAGAACAAGTATGCATGCTGGGAGTTGCAGTTTCAAAACAGCTGGAGTGCCAGAGGTTGCTGACCCCTGGTGAAGACAGTGTAGCAGGTTATGTGTGCTTTATTTTTAGCTGCAGAAAAAAGGAGTTAAAGGGATCCTGTTACCTCTTTTCACCCTATAGAGATGCGGATATGCACGGCTAGATCGCCACTAGCATGTCCGCAATATACCTGTCCCATATCTCTGAGTGGTTTTATTGAGTGTAAAAAATGATTTTATATATATGTAAATAAGCCTGGTAAGGAGCCCAAGGGGCTGTACTAACCAGTCTGGAGCCCAGCCACGTCCCCCTGTGAAGGAGCCCAGCACCGCCTGTATCCACGAATCTCCTTGCTCGCGAAGTCAGATCGCCGCAAGCTCGCGCATCGCGAGATTACGGCTATCTGACTTCGTAAGCAAGGAGGAGATTGCTGGTTACAGGCGGTGCTGGGCTCCTTCACAGGGGGACGTGGCTGGGCTCCAGAACGGTTAGTACAGCCCCTTGGGCTCCTTACCAGGCTGATTGCATGTCCGCATTTAGTAACATAGTAACATAGTAACATAGTACATAAGGCCGAAAAAAGACATTTGTCCATCCAGTTCGGCCTGTCATCCTGCAAGTTGATCCAGAGGAAGGCAAAAAAGAAACAACTGTGAGGTAGAAGCCAATTTTCCCCACTTTAGGGGAATAAAAATTCCTTCCTGACTCCAATCAGGGTAAAAGAGGTGACAGAATCCCTTTAATGTCAGAAAAGTATCCACAGACTAAGACAGTCCAGAAAGTAATAAAGTACAACCCCTCCCACAGAGACCAGAAATTTTCAGGGGCACATAGAGCCCTTTCTATGTTTAGAGTGTATGGAATTACAATCCTGCTTTATCTAGCATTATAATACAGCTGTGATATGTCATTCAATAGCCCATACTGTAATGATAATATGACTCTCTAATGATAATAATAATATGACTGCTGATTCTACCCTCTAATTGTAATAAAATTACTCCAATGACTCCCCCCTCTAATAATGAGATTACTCTACTGACCCTGCTGTCTAATAATAATAATGAGGCGACTCTTATGATAATAAGATGACTCTGTAGGCCTTAACCTTTAGTGATAATGAGATGATTTTCCTAACCTTGATGCTATAATGGTCGGCCTGTGCCCACTACTGCCCCCCTCCTCGAGGCAGGCAAGGGCGACGTGTTCCTTCCTGGTTCTGCACTCCACTTCACTGGCATTCCGGACCCACATGCCTTCTTTTGCTATCTGCTGCTGGCCCATCTACTGACGCTCCACGTGCCAGCTGCTCTCCTCCTCCTCTGTTGCAGACTTAGCCCTGCGCTCCTCTGCTTAGCTTGTGTCTTCCCCAGCCTATAGCTGACTGTCTCATATTGACCATTTGCCGCCTGTCCCAACCTTGGATTTGCTTCTCATATCTGTTTGTACGCAACCTGTCTTGACTTCAGCCTGTTTGCTGACTGCGGATATTGCCTGACCCCCTTGGTGCTTTGCACCAGTGTCTCTGACCCCTGTGGGTTAGCTACTATCTACACCGGGAGGTAGTAGACTGGTGGCTCCCCTGCAGCAAAGGCCAGATCTCTGTATAGGAGTTAAAAGAAGCAAATCAGGGGACTGCCAGGATCATACCCTTAAAGTAAGTCCAAAGTTAAACCTGTTAGTTGGTACAGTGTGTCTACACCCACTGCCTGTTACACTTGACTTTTAATGATAATGAAATGACTCTGCTGACCGCATCCTAATCTACACAGCAAAGCTGAAAAGTGAGCTGGTGAAAACTGTAGATGTCATCTTATAATCTACACAGCAAAGCTGAAAAGTGAGCTGGTGAAAACTGTAGATGTCATCTTATAGTGTTTTTTTAATGGTTAACTTTAGTGTTGATCGATCACCGTAGTGCTCAGGGGCTCGGGCCGAACACATCGGGATGTTCGGGTGCTCGACCGAGCAGCTGAGTATAATGGAAGTCAATGGGAGAACCCGAGCATTAAACCAGGTACCCCCTGCTCTGAAGAGGGGAGAGTGCCTGGTTCATAGGAAAATGTCAGAAATTTATGGAAACACCACCGAAATGGTTCTGTAACAGCATTGGAAGGATGTCTGGATGCATTTTGGACTCCCTAGTCGCTGCTGGGAATGATGTTGTCCAAATAGTTCGCCACTTTTACAGACTGACAATAATACGCACAAAACCCAATAAAAAATAGATTTTAGAAGAAAAATTGTTAGGAAACAAATTACTTGTATATAAAGTGCAAGTGCTGGCAAAAATTACAAGGAAGAGGCACTCCGATACAACCTGTATAGCACATAAAGGAGGGCCTCATTCACATTGTGGTACAATTGTTCATGTAGTGGGACTCCTACACTCATAAAGCATATGCACTAACTGAAAGGGCTGCCAAAAATCACAAGGAACCTGCACTCCAATACACTCTTTATTACATATAAAGGAGGGTATCATAGACACCCTTGAAAAATAATAATTGATGGCCTGCTGGTGACCCTCAAAAACATTTGGATCAAGGGCCTGCTGATCTGACCATCTAAAACATTATGGGTGAGGGCCTGTTGCCGCTTTGGTGACTCTAGTTAACCTGGTGACGATCGCATGTCCCCGTGACGGTGACGATCCATTCGGATGTCTTGCCTATCAACTTTCAATGTTATTGTCAGCGAAAACAATTGTAACTACGGGTAACGGGGAAATCAGGAGAGGGAGCATGAGAAACGGCTACGGCTACCACACCCAAGCAAGGCAGAATGCGCGCAAATTACCTATTAGGTATAATTAGGTAAGGGGCTGGAGGTGAGCTGACCCAGTAAAAGATTTTAGATGCGGGCCTGCAGGTGAGCTGACCCTGTAAAAGATTTTAGGTGCGGGCCTGCTGGTGAGCTGACCCTGTAAAAAATTATATGCGAGTGCCTGCTGGTGAGCTGACCCTATAAAACATTATATGAAAGGGCCTGCAGGTGAGCTTACCCTCTAAAAAATTATATACGAGGGCCTTCAGGTGAGCTGACCCTGTAAAAGATTTGAGGTGGGGGCCTGCAGGTGAGCTGACTGTCTAAAAAATTTAATGCAAGGGCCTGCAGGTGAGATGACCCTATAAAAGATTTTAGTTGCGGGCCTGCTGGTGAGCTAACCCTGTAAAAGATTTGAGGTGCGGGCCTGTTGGTGAGCTGACCCTGTAAAAGATTTAAGGTGCGGGCCTGCTGGTGAGCTGACCCAGTAAAAGATTGTAGGTGAAGGCCTGCAGCTGAGCTGACCCTCTAAAAAATTATATGCGAGGGCCTGCAGCTGCGCTGACCTCTAAAAAATTATATGCGAGGGCCTGCAGTTGAGGTGACCCTCTAAAAAATTATATGCTAGGGCCTGCAGCTGAGTTGACCCTTTAAAAAATTATATGCGAGGGCCTGCAGCTGAGCTGACCCTCTAAAAAATTATATGCGAGGGCCTGCAGCTGAGCTGACCATCTAAAAAATTATATGCAGGGGCCTGCAGCTGAGCTGACCCTCTAAAAAATTATATGCGAGGGCCTGCAGCTGAGCTGACCCTCTAAAAAATTATATGCGAGGGCCTGCACCTGTAAAACATTATATTTGAAGGGCATATATGTGACGAATAAGTATGTTGATATGATGGAAGAGGAGGAGGATAAGAAAAGGAAGATTCAACCATATACCCTTGTTTCTGGTGGAAGGGGTGCATGAGAATACAATGTATTCAGTACATTATAAACAACACATTTAAAGTGCCTTTATGTTCAGCTGCTTTCCTCTGGAGAAGTCATGGTCAATCCAGGCCTTGTTCATTTTTATAAGAGTCAACCTGTCAGCATTTTAAGTTGACAGGTGGATACGCTTATCTGTTATAATGCCACCAGCAGCACTAAATACCCGCTCAGACAAAACGCTGGCGGCAGGGCAGGCCAGCACCTCCAAAGCGTAGAGCGCCAGTTGGTGCCACGTGTCCAGCTTGGACACCCAGTAGTTGTAAGGCACTGAGGGATCATTGAGGACGCTGACACGGTCCGCTATGTACTCCTTCACTATTTTCCAAAATTTTTCTCTCCTTGAAACAGTAGGCCGCACATCACGGTGAGGGTGCTGGCGGGGTTTCATGAAACTGTCCCAGGCTTTGGAGAGTGTTGCCCTGCCTGTCATGGTCATGGTCGTGACTCCCCCGCATGCAGTTGCCTGTGGTTTGGTCTGTTGTCAACCACATGGTGAGGACTGTTGGTATGTTACCTCACATGTGGTTGCCGTTGGCAACATGATTGTATTCACAGTATAGCAGCCTGAGCTGTTGCTAGGCAGCTTGCTGTGAAGGGCATGCGGTAACACCTGGCAACCTCTCTTTGTTTGTGTGCACTTTCCCTGTTTGTTGTGCACAAGGTTGTTGTATGTGTGTACTGTGAGACTTTCCTGCACTTGCGGTTGTCCGTGGCAACGTGTGGATTTGTGTACATTTGGTGGCAGTGTCTCGGCCTTCTGGCTGTTCCCTAGAACATGGTTGCCACGCATGTCGTTGCCGGCGGTAACAGCTCCAGTGTGTTTATTGTGTGTGTATTCCCCTTCACTTCCCTGGTTGGTGTTGGAAGGGTTAATTCCCTTTCCAGTGTGTGTCTGTGTGGGTGTGGCCACTTTGGGCTATAAAACCTCTGTGGAGACCTGAAGCTGAGGGGTACTCCAGCCTTGTAGTTAGGCTACTTTCACACTTGCGTTCGGGGTTCCGCTTGTGAGCTCCGTTTGAAGGCTCTCACAAGCGGCCCCGAACGCATCCGTCCAGCCCCAATGCATTCTGAGTGGATGCGGATCCGCTCAGAATGCCTCAGTCTGGCTCCGCTTGGCCTCCATTCCGCTCAGCAGGCGGACACCTGAACGCAGCTTGCAGCGTTCGGGTGTCCGCCTGGCCGTGCGGAGCCAAACGGATCCGTCCAGACTTACAATGTAAGTCAATGGGGACGGATCCGTTTGAAGTTGACACAATATGGTGCAATTTTCTAACGGATCCGTCCCCCATTGACTTTCAATGCAAAGTCTGGACGGATCCGTCTGACTAACTTTCACACTTAGATTTTTTTGTGAAATATAATGCAGACGGATCCGTTCTGAATGGATACCATCGTTTGCATTATAGGAGCGGATCCGTCTGTGCAGACACCAGACGGATCCGCTCCGAACGCAAGTGTGAAAGTAGCCTAAGCTGGAGGCATCCTCCTGGTTTCTAATACCATCTGCCAGTGAGAGACACCCTTGTGGTCATAAACCTATGTATTGATGTTATTTTATGTTTATGTGGTGTCTGTTATTACTGCAGCTTTGGATCTGGGTTCCTGTGTGTTTATGTGTGTGTGCTGTGTCCTTTTATGTTTGGGTGTGGACATCAGCTTGTGAGCACGGGATCCAGTCAGTGTTTCTGTGGCAGGTAGGTGTGGAAGTGCTTTTCAATCTCCTGCCATATCCATAGGCTGTTTATGTTTCTTGTCCCATGCAGCTTGGCCAGTTTAGAATCCTGTTCGTCCGTATCCAGGAGGAACAGGTTGTCTTATCCAGCTCCTAGCGCAGGGATCTATCCAGGGCTAGTAGGGAAGCGAGGTTCCTGAGTATGAGCCCTCCTACCATCAAGGTCGGCTCATACAGCTAGGAGTCAGGGTCAGATTAGGGATGTGCTAGGAGGTGACCTGCTCCCTAATTCTGTTGTCCTGGTCAAGCAGCTTCCACTTACAATAACATCACACAGATTAGAGTTACCCCCACTGTGGCAACTGCCTCTATTGGAACTGCTGTGTGTTCCCCTTGTCTCCCCTCCTCAGTTGGCCAAGGAACTAGGGACTCTGCCGCCAGCGTTGTCAGATGGAAATTTTGGGAGCAATTTTTCAACAAGGACCTTCTGGTATTGCACTGTTTTGCTCGTCCTCTCCACCTGAGGAAAGAGAGATGAGACGTTCTCTCTGTAGCGCGGGTCGAGAAGGGTGAACAACCAGTAATCCGTGTTGTCTAAGATGCGTATAACGCGCGGGTCGCGGGAAAGGCAGCCTAACATGAATTCAGCCATGTGTGCCAGAGTACCAACAGGCAAAACTTCGCTGTCGTCATCAGGAGGATCACTCTCAATCTCCTCATCCTCTTTCTTCTCTTCTGCCCACCCACGTTGAATAGTTGGAATTAAACTTCCATGGGTACTACCCTCTGTAGCGGAGGCAACCGTCTCCTGCTCCTCCTCCTCTTCATCGTCCAATTCGTGCTGAGAAGACGAACTGAGGATGGTCTGCCTATCTCCCAGTGTAATGTCTTCCCCTATTTCCATCTCTTCCACATGCAAAGCGTCATCCTTAATTGTGAGCCGAGCATTAGAGTAGACACAGAAGTGGGATGGTTACACTGATAATAGTGTTATCACTGCACACCATCTGTGTTGATTCCTCAAAATTTCTTAAAACCTCACAAAGGTCAGACATCCATGCCGACTCCTCGCTTGTGAATAGCGGAAGCTGACTGGAAAGGCAACGACAATGTTCCAGGTGATATTCCACTACTGCCCTCTGCTGCTCACAAAGCCTGGCCAACATGAGGAACGTGGAGTTCCAGGGCGTGCTCACGTCATGCAACAGCCGGTGAGCTGGCAATTTTAAGCGCTGCTGCAGCGTTGACAGACCGGCTGAAGCTGTTAGTGACTTTGCGGAAATGTGCACACACGTGGTGTAGCTCAGGCAAATTGGGGTAGGTTTAGAGAAACCGCTGAACCACAAGGTTGAAGACGTAAGCAAGGCACGGGATGTGTCTAAGCTTGCTGAGCTCCAAAGCCGCCACCAAGTTATGCCCATTATCAGACACAACCATGCCTGTTTCTAGGTTGAGTGGCGAAAGCCACAGCTCAGACTGGTCTCTTATCCCCTGCCACAGCTCTGCGGCGGTGTGCTGTCCCCTAACCATATTAGCTTCAGCTTGGCCTGTTGCCGCTTCCACCTGTGCCATCCGAGGGTACAACTCGCTCCCAGCCTCCACAACATTTACCCAGTGTGCCGTCAGTGAAATGTAGCATCCCTGGCCGAATGTACTTGTCCATGTGTCCATGGTTAAGTGGACATTCCCAGTAACTGCGTTGGTCAGGGCACGTATAATGTTACGGGACACATGTTGGTGTAAGGCGGGCATGGCACACCTTGAAAAATAGTGGCTGCTGGGGACTGCATAAGGCAGGACGGCCGCCGACATCAGGCTGCGGAAGGCTTCAGTGTCCACTTGCCTAAATGGCAACATTTCCAGGGCCAGTAATTTGCAAAGCTGCGCATTTAGTGCTATGGCCTGTGGGTGGGTGGCTGGGTATTTTCGCTTGCGTTCAAAGGCCTGGGTTAAGGACATTTGGACGCTGCGCTGGGACACGGAAGTGGATGTGGTCGCTGATGGTGCTTGCGAAGGTCCAGGTGCAGGGCGGGAGGCACCCGGCCCTGAGCCTTCGACAGGGGATTGGCCAGCACGTAACATAGGGAAAGAGGAGGCAGTGGTGTGACCCGCAGACACAGATTGTGGACCCAGGCATTTGTCCCACTTATTACGGTGCTTGGATGCCATGTGGCGGATCATGCTGGTGGTGGTGAGGTTGCTAGTGTTCATAACCCGGCTCATTTTCGTATGGCACAGGTTGCAAACTACTATTCTTTTGTCGTCTGCACTTTCCTAAAAAAAACGCAATACTGCGGAACATCTACCCCTTGGCAAGGGAGATTTCCGCAAGGGGGTGCTCCGCGGAACAGTTGCGGGCCTGTTTGGTGTGGCCCGCCTTCTCCGTTTTGCCACCCCACTGCCTCTTCCAGCCTGTTGCAGTGCTGCAGAATCTTCTCCCTCTGTACTGCTCTCCTCGCTCGGCTTGCCACCTTCCCAGGTTGGGTCAGTGACCTCATCGTCCACCACCTCCTCTTCCACTTCCTCACTCTGATCATCCTCCTGATTTGTTGACCTAACCACAACCTCAGTGATTGACAACTGTGTCTCATCCTCTTCATCAACCTCTTCAGACAGTAATTGCGGTTGACTCATTGGCAACTGTGTCTCATTATCATCCACCTCATTAAATTCTAATTGGCACCGTCATGTTCTTGTGACTGTGGATGCTCAAGAGGTTGGGAATCAGAGCACAAGATATCATGTCCCTCTTCAAGCATGCTTGGCGAGAGGGCCAATCAAGTTATGGCGCTGAAAAGAGCTCCTCGGAATATCTGAGTGTGGGATCACTTGTTTGGCCACACTGTAAATGGTGGGAGGAAAGAGGATCAGGGTTAGGATTGTGTGGACCAGACTCCTTGATACTGAGACTGGACTTGATGGAAGACAGGGGGATGCTTAACCGACTGGAAGCATTACGGTGTGCTGTCCGCATTTTCTGCGGACCCATTGAAATGAATTGGTCTGCATCCTATCCACAAAAAAAATGGAACGGACACGGAAACAGACAACGTTCGTGTGCATGTAGCCTAAGGGCTCATTCAGACGGCCGTATGCTGTCCGCAAAAATGCGGATCTGTTTTTTTTGTGGAAAGTTCAGCATGTCCGCAAAAAAACTGAAAGCTTTCCGTTTTTTTGCTGATCTATAGACTACAATAGGGCCATGTCCTGATTTTCACTGACAAGTATAGGACATGTTTAATTTTTTTTGCTGAGCTGTGCAATGGAAGAAAAGGGCCCCATAGAAGTGAATGGGACAGCATCTAATCCGCAAAAAAATGGATCCGCATTTTTGCGGACAGCATACGGCCATCTGAATGAGCCCTAAGGCCTCCTGCACACGGCCGTATGGCTTTTTCAGTGTTTCGCGGTCTGTTTTTCACGGATTCGTTGTTCCGTTTTTTATTTCTATTGTGTTTCCGTTTCTGTTCCGTTTTTCCATTCCGTTTTTCCATATGGCATATACAGTATACAGTAATTACATACAAAAAATTGGGCTGGGCATAAAATTTCATTAGATGGTTCCGCAAAAAGGAACGGATACGGAAGACATACGGAGTACATTCCGTATGTGTTCTGTTTTTTTTGCGGACCCATTGACTTGAATGGAGCCACGGAACGTGATTTGCGGGCAATAATAGGACATGTTCTATCCTTCAATGGAACGGAAATACGTAAACGGAATACATACGGAGTACATTCCGTTTTATTTGCGGAACCATTAAAATTAATGGTTCCGTATACGGCCCGTGTACGGAACGCAAAAAACAGCCTGTAAACAGGGGAAAAAACTGACGTGTGCAGGAGGCCTTACACTGAGCAATTTAGCGCAGGTTGTGCTACAAAAATGTATTGCTGCTGTCACACACAATAGTCCTTACAAGGACTTTTGGGTCTCTGAAACTTTTTTGTACACTTATAATATTCAATTACACTCTCTACACTCTCTGTCCTTTCCTATCCTCAGCTCTCCTTGACTATATAGCACCTGATGATGCGTTCCGGCCAGCCAATCACTGTAATGCCAGTAACCAACATTTCTACTGGCATTACAGTGAGGGCAGTACTTACCTGCATGTTTATTGGCTGCTTAGCAGCCGGGAAACATGTGGGGAGGAGACTCGAGTATTGCGCTCGAGCACATGCGGTACTCGGCAGTACCGCCATGTGCCGAGCATAGCGATGCTCAAGCCGAACTGGTATTCGGCCGAGCATGCTCGCTCAACACTAGTTAACTTGTTATGGTAAACCGGACTTAAAGTTTTTTTTTCTATAATGATAATTTATAACATACCCACAATTTCCAATTTACCCCCCAGTTCTCCTCATTGCATGACCACAATGAGAACACATGCAGTGGTAATTGACCATGTGCATTGCTGCTGCATTCAAAGTCTATAGGACTGATGCAGAAAGCTTTGCATGTTGGTTAGCTGTTTAATAAAGGGGTTATCCCATAACTGATGCAAATATATGAAAATCAGAGATCATATAGTACACGACGATAACAAAGCTACAACTAGCCTTGTACCTCACATGGATCCAAAGATCTTCCCATTCATTGCTCTGCTAAATTTATATTAAGCTGACAGCTTAAAGGGGTTCTTTAGGAATTAAAAAAATTTAAATACTTAGGGCTCTTTCACACCTGCGTTATTGTCTTCCGGCATAGAGTTCCGTCGTCGGGGCTCTATGCCGGAAGAATCCTGATCAGGATTATCCTAATGCATTCTGAATGGAGAGTAATCCGTTCAGGATGCATCAGGATGTCTTCAGTTCCGGTACGGAACGTTTGTTGGCCGGAGAAAATACCGCAGCATGCTGCGCTTTTTGCTCCGGCCAAAAATCCGGAACACTTGCCGCAAGGCCGGATCCGGAATTAATGCCCATTGGAAGGCATTGATCCGGATCCGGCCTTAAGCTAAACGTCGTTTCGGCGCATTGCCGGAGCCGACATTTAGCTTTTTCAGAGTGGTTACCATGGCTGCCGGGACGCTAAAGTCCTGACAGCCATGGTAAGTGTAGTGGGGAGCGGGGGAGCAGTGTACTTACCGTCCGTGCGGCTCCCCGGGCGCTCCAGAGTGACGTCAGGGCGCCCCAAGCGCATGGATCACGTGATCACATGGATCACGTCATCCATGCGCATGGGGCGCTCTGACGTCATTCTGGAGCGCCCCGGGAGCCGCACGGACTGTAAGTATACCGCTCCCCCGCTCCCCGCTCCTACTATGGCAACCAGGACTTTAATAGCGTCCTGGGTGCCATAGTAACACTGAAAGCATTTGGAAGACGGTTCCGTCTTCAAATGCTTTCAGTACACTTGCGTTTTTCCGGATCCGGCAGGCACCTCCGGCAACGGAAGTGCATGCCGGATCCCAACAACGCAAGTGTGAAAGAGGCCTTAAATATTATTTTATAATAAATATATTCACAAACAGTGATGGCCAGTTCGCATTGTTCGCCCGCGAACATATGCGGGCTGCCATCTTTTTTCACAAGTCTGGCGAGGCACAGGTAAGCCCTTACCTGTACCTGTGCGCGAGCCAGTCTAAATACAAGTGCGGTCAGCGGGAGCAGACAGTTCCGAGAACAGCCACCGGGAGCCTTTATCAGGCTGTTCTCGGAACTGCCTGCTCCCGTTGACCGCATTTGTTTTCAGACCGGTAAAACAGGGGAGCTTAGTACTCTTGTTCTAGTGATAATGGGGATCCAAGTGGTGGGGACCCTAGTGGTCAGACATTTATCACCTATCCTATGGATAAGTAAAACATGTCCATGGTGTCATACTCCTTTAAATAAATATGTTATTTTCCTGGTGATACAATTTTCTAAATTTCCCACTGTGACCTTTAGCTCCAATTAGAATGCTTATTTTTGTCCATGTTAAACGGTCCCTTTTGGGGGTGAATTTCTGGGTCATTCCATTGCTGTCAGTCATCAAGTGGCACAGTGGAATGTAAACCTGATTCATCAAGAGGTTGTGTTTTATGCTTCGAACATTTGTCGCCCCCCCCCCCCCCCCCCCTCCCCGGGTTATATACTCATTACATCATTCTGTCATGTAGGCCCTTTCTTACACAAACGTGCAGTGTGCTTGCAAGGAATTGGCAAGAATGGCCTCAACTCCCTAACGGAATAAATCATTATAAGCAGTAAGGTTACACAAAGCTTCCCTTTCTGAGTATATTTCTGAGTATATAAACGAGTCCTTCCATTTAGGTTATATTCTACTTCATGTTCGTTTTCACAGAGATCTTTTTGTAATGTTTGTGGTTGACAAGGTTTTACTTAAGTTTTTTTTTTTTTTTTTGTGTAACTTGGATACTGAAACACCATTACATCATGTGAAACCCAAAGGAGTTGATATTGTAGCAGGTTCAACAACATCAGCTTCGACCTGAACAAGATAATGCTAGCACATCCTAAGTGGTCCCTAGTGATCAGCTGATGTCTGCAAGTCAGGCAACTGAATGGGATGTGCAGTTGTAATAACCCTGCATTGCCACTACAAGGGTAACAGCATGCAGTTAAACTATGAAGTGGGGGCAGCACTTGTGAGATCTCCATGACCCTTCAAACAGCTAATCATTGGAGGTGTCTGAAGTAGGACCACTGACAATCTAATATTTGTGATCGATCCTGAAGATAGTTCATCAATATTTTACCACTGCAAAACCCTTCTTACAGTGGTGGCTACTGCTCTGGTGTACTCACCCAGTGAGCCAGACCCGCCTTCTGCTCTCCTTCCACACAGGCTGTAGCCTGCTTGCTAGCAAGGTCTCACCTCCTCTGCCCTTAGGGAGCCGCACATGCTCCATCCAGCTCTTAAAGAGCCAGCATGTACACACCCTAATCTTCACCAGTCAATGGTTAGAAACCCTGGGGTATTTCAGGCACATTCCCTAGTGGGAGGGTGCCTGAGCAAAAGGTTCATAAGCATGCTAAGCTCCCTGTAAAGGTGTGCTGATCAGTTGGATGCCCATGTACCGAACTGTTTACCATAATCTGATCCTCTGCTGCGTGACCTGTTACCAGTATTTATTCTACACTATCTGCCCTGACATTGGCCTCATTCCTGTATTGCAAATACTCCACCAGCCTGTCCCTGAGTATGATACTGTTTGACCCCTTGATGTCTCTGACCCCCATGAGTCAGCTGTTAACCACAAAGAGACTACTTCAGGAGGTATTGGCCTGGTGACTCCGCTGCAATAAGGTTCAGATCCCTGTATAGGTGTTATAGGGTAAATACTAGGGGATAGTCAAGATAACACCCTTAGGATTACCTCTAAGCCAAATCTGTTGGTGAACACAGTGATTCCATACCCACCACCATAACATCCTTTAATTAAAGACAGAAGGAAGAGGACAGAATGTAGAAGCAGGTGCTGTCTACAGAGGGGATCTTCTGGGGAGGTATTTTGTGCTGCACTATGCTATTCGGTTCTCCTGGGGCAGTATATTGTGCTGCACTATGATATTTGGTTCTGTTGGGGTGTACTGTATTCTGAGCTGTATTTGATTCTGCTGAGGCCATATATTGTGCTGCATGGTGGTATTTGGATTTACTGGGGAGTATTTTGTGCTGTACTATGGTATTTGATTCTGCTAGGACAATATATATTGCTGCACTAGCCTACAATAATAGCTTGGATAAGCTGGAAGTTGTAGTTCTCTCCTATAATATTCGGCTATAATAGTCTGTATGTGCTTGTAGTTTCCTTCTCTGATAGCTGTGCAGTGTGACTAGTTTGGGGGTGGATAGGGAACCTTCATGTAATTGCTGGGGGGAGGATGAGGAGACAATTTTCTGACTACTTTGGTGTGTGTGTGTGTGAAGAGGATAGTGAGCCTGCATTTGATTAATAAGGGATAAAGGGGAGCAAGCTGTCTGACTACTTGGAAGGTGGAGCTGATGGTGAGCCTGCATGTGATTCTTGGGGGGAAGGAGGTGGCGGGAGGATGGTGAGCCTGAACATGATTGCTGGGGGGGGGGGGTTAGGGGCTGGTGATGATGGGAAAACAGCTTTCTCACTACTTATGGGGATTGGGGAAGGGGGGAGTGGTGAGCCTGAAAATGGTTGCTTGGGTGTATGGAGAACCAGATGGAAAATATGAATGTGATTAATCTGTGTGTGGGGATGAGATCTGGATGTGATTGGTGCATGGGGGTGAGCTCTGATTGTGGGGATGACCAGTATATGATGGACTGTCAGTAAGGGTCATTCACATCTGGAATCCGTTCCGCAATTTTGTGGAACAAATGTGGACCCATTAATTTTAATGGGAGTGCAAAAGATTCGGACAGCACATTTTATGCTGTCCGTATCCGTAGTTCTGTTCTGTGGCCCCATAAAAAAGATTGACCCTGTCCTATTCTTGTACGCAATTGCGGGCAAAAATAGGCATTTCTATCATCGGGCTGGCCATGTGCATTCCACAAATTGCCGGTATTTGCAGAACGCAAAACACATACGGTCGTGTGAATGTACCCTAAGTGTATGGTTTGTTCAGGGGTCCGCCATATACTATTCTCCCATATACTGGTCTCTTAGGCAGATTCAGATGAGCAGTGACATGCTTTATTATCCATATATTTGCCTGAAGGCAATTTTTCTAAAGCTGGAAACTCCTTTAAACCGTGCAGGTCAGGCAGTGTTATTGAGAATTTTGGGATGTTATGAGTAAACCTAGTTTATGTCACATGTTTGTGTTATACGACTTTGCACGGCTTGGCACACTGAACACTTCAGCTTTGATTTGTTAAATTTTTCCCCGACACTCCATACTAAAAAGGTGCCTGACCCCAGATATATCCCAAAGATTTATAGATAAATTTGGCTGTTATATAGATTATGGCTTCCATTCTGTGTATCATGCCCCACTGTTCCGAGTATAATTTCTTCTTTTGGGGGTATAATGTCCTCCTTTTTGTGGTTATGAAAATGGGCACCCAAGTCAGACTCCATATGCAGCAGCCCAGATGGACTACTGCAAACTGTTAATTACCATTGACAAAGTTAAAGCAATGTTTGTTCAGTTGAATATTGTAGTTTGTTATATACATGCACTTAATGGCACTGTATGGACAACACAAGGTTAACAATTTGGCAAATTGGGTCCAGGAGCAGGTCTGCCCCATGGCTCTTTAGTATTCAGGGAGTCTAGTCTAAGCGGTGCAAAGGAGAAGATGTCACAGCTAGGCCCAAGTTCAGAGAAGCCTAATCTCCGAGCCTACAACTGCTGTAGAAGTAACCCTACTACTAAAGTACTCCTGAAAAGAGACAGATCAGACATCTAGAACTCACAAGGCCGTGCAAGCTTCAGACAGCAAGACGTTGTGCTTGTTTAAGGCAGAAAGGCTTTTCTGCTGTGAAAGGATTATTGCTAAGGCAACTTCCATACCTTAAGATGGATTGGCCACTCATTTCTAAATTTCTGCACCCCTCAGTCCAGGAACTGCAGAACGACTTAATAAGAACCTTGTTGCATGCCTGGGGTTCTGCTGAGAGACTACAAAGTGTTGCTTATAAAGAAAGAAGAGTACTATAACCATCATCATTGTTGCTGTCCATACGCTACTATGGAGAGAATATTGCACTGTGATATACTGCAGATATGTGCCCTGCTGCTTTTTGTACTACTATCTCTATCATCCACTAAAGAGAGACAACTAATGGGCCATAGAGTCATACAGATAGCAGCCACTTGATGCTGCAGTGTTGAAAATATGTAGTAGCAGGAAATAAAAGAGATCAGAAAGCCTGAACAATGTTAAAGAAGGGAACACATATAAATACAAAGTTATGGCTGATTTTTCATTTTTGACCAGACTATGGTCCTTTAACAGAAGTAAGAGGGGAATATTGCTGCATATTCTACAACACCAGGAGATGAACATTGTAAATATGACATTACAAGGGGCAGCCATAAAAATGATACAATATTTACCAACAGCAGATTGTCTTAAATGTGGAAATATTCATGAGTAGATTTACTGCCCCATTCATCAAAAACCGTGCAAGAAATGTAAATAGTTCAGTATATTCATTTTGCCAAGCAATCCTATTAGAATTAGAGTTGAGCGAACACCTGGATGTTCGGGTTCAAGAAGTTCGGCCGAACTTCCCGGAAATGTTCGGGTTCGGGATCCGAACCCGACCCGAACTTCGTCCCGAACCCGAACCCCATTGAAGTCAATGGGGACCCGAACTTTTCGGCACTAAAAAGGCTGTAAAACAGCCCAGGAAAGAGCTAGAGGGCTGCAAAAGGCAGCAACATGTAGGTAAATCCCCTGCAAACAAATGTGGATAGGGAAATGAATTAAAATAAAAATAAAATAAATAAAAATTAACCAATATCAATTGGAGAGAGGTCCCATAGCAGAGAATCTGGCTTCACGTCAGCAGAGAATCAGTCTCTTCATGCCATAGCAGAGAATCTGGCTTCACGTCACCCACCACTGTAACAGTCCATTGTCATATATTTAGGCCCCGGCACCCAGGCAGAGGAGAGAGGTCCCGTAACAGAGAATCTGGCTTCATGTCAGCAGAGAATCAGTCTGCATGTCCTAGCAGAGAATCATGCTTTACATCACCCAACACTGGAACAGTCCATTGTCAGATATTTAGGCCCAGGCACCCAGGCAGAGGAGAGAGGTCCCGTAACAGAGAATCTGGCTTCATGTCAGCAAAGAATCAGTCTTCATGTCATAGCAGAGAATCAGGCTTCACGTCACCCACCACTGGAACAGGCCACTGTCAGATATTTTTAGGCCCCGGCACCCAGACAGAAGAGAGAGAGGTCCCATAACAGAGATTCAGGCTTCATGTCAGCAGAGAATCAGTCTGCATGTCATAGCAGAGAATCATGCTTTACGTCACCCAACACTGGAACAGTCCATTGTCAGATATTTAGGCCCAGGCACCCAGGCAGAGGAGAGAGGTCCCGTAACAGAGAATCTGGCTTCATGTCAGCAGAGAATCAGTCTGCATGTCCTAGCAGAGAATCATGCTTTACGTCACCCAACACTGGAACAGTCCATTGTTAGATATTTAGGCCCAGGCACCCAGGCAGAGGAGAGAGGTCCCGTAACAGAGAATCTGGCTTCATGTCAGCAGAGAATCAGTCTGCATGTCATAGCAGAGAATCAGGCTTTATGTCACCCAACACTAGAGCAGTCCATTGTCAGATATTTAGGCCCAGGCACCCAGGCAGAGGAGAGAGGTCCCGTAACAGAGAATCTGGCTTCATGTCAGCAGAGAATCAGTCTTCATGTCATAGCAGAGAATCAGGCTTCACGTCACCCACCACTGGAACAGGCCACTGTCAGATATTTTTAGGCCCCGACACCCAGACAGAGGAGAGAGGTCACATAACAGAGATTCAGGCTTCATGTCAACAGAGAATCAGTCTTCATGTCATAGCAGAGAATCAGGCTTCACGTCACCCACCACTGGACCAGTCCATTGTCACATATTTAGGCCCAGGCACCCAGGCTGAGTAGAGAGGTCCCATAACAGAGATTCAGGCTTCATGTCAGCAGAGAATCAGTCTTCATGTCATAGCAGAGAATCAGGCTTCACGTCACCCACCACTGGAACAGGCCACTGTCACATATTTAGGCCCAGGCACCCAGGCAGAGGAGAGAGGTCCCATAACAGAGATTCAGGCTTCATGTCAGCAGAGAATCAGTCTTCATGTCATAGCAGAGAATCAGGCTTCATGTCACCCACCACTGGAACAGGCCACTGTCAGATATTTTTAGGCCCCGGCACCCAGACAGAGGAGAGGTTCATTCAACTTTGGGTTGCCCCGCAATATAATGGTAAAAGAAAATAAAAATAGGATTGAATAAGGAAGTACCCTGGAGTACAATAATATATTGTTAAGGGGAGGTAGTTAATGTCTAATTTGCACAAGGGATGGACAGGTCCTGTGGGATCCATGCCTGGTTCATTTTTATGAACGTCAGCTTGTCCAAATTGGCTGTAGACAGGCGGCTGCGTTTGTCTGTAATGACGCCCCCTGCCGTGCTGAATACACGTTTAGACAAAACGCTGGCCGCCGGGCAGGCCAGCACCTCCAAGGCATAAAAGGCTAGCTCTGGCCACATGGACAATTTGGAGACCCAGAAGTTGAATGGGGCCGAACCATCAGTCAGTACGTGGAGGGGTGTGCACAGGTACTGTTCCACCATGTTATTGAAATGTTGCCTCCTGCTAACACGTTCTGTATCAGGTGGTGGTGCAGTTAGCTGTGGCGTGGTGACAAAACTTTTCCACATCTCGGCCATGCTAACCCTGCCCTCAGAGGAGCTGGCCGTGACACAGCTGCGTTGGCGACCTCTTGCTCCTCCTCTGCCTTCGCCTTGGGCTTCCACTTGTTCCCCTGTGACATTTGGGAATGCTCTCAGTAGCGCGTCTACCAACGTGCGCTTGTACTCGCGCATCTTACTATCACGCTCCAGTGCATGAAGTAAGGTGGGCACATTGTCTTTGTACCGTGGATCCAGCAGGGTAGCAACCCAGTAGTCCGCACACGTTAAAATGTGGGCAACTCTGCTGTCGTTGCGCAGGCACTGCAGCATGTAGTCGCTCATGTGTGCCAGGCTGCCCAGAAGTAAGGACAAGCTGTCCTCTGTGGGAGGCGTATCGTCATCGTCCTGCGTTTCCCCCCAGCCACGCACCAGTAATGGGCCCGAGCTGCGTTGGGTGCCAGCCCGCTGTAAACCTTCTTCATCCTCATCCTCCTCCACCTCCTCCTCATCCTCGTCCTCCTCGTCCTCCAGTAGTGGGCCCTGTCTGGCCACATTTGTACCTGGCCTCTGCTGTTGCAAAAAACCTCCCTCTGAGTCACTTCGAAGAGACTGGCCTGAAAGTGCTAAAAATGACCCCTCTTCCTCCTCCTCCACCTGGGCCACCTCCTCTTCCATCATCGCCCTAAGTGTTTTCTCAAGGAGACATAGAAGTGGTATTGTAACGCTGATAACGGCGTCATCGCCACTGGCCATGTTGGTGGAGTACTCGAAACAGCGCAACAGGGCACACAGGTCTCGCATGGAGGCCCATCATTGGTGGTGAAGTGGTGCTGTTCCGCAGTGCGACTGACCCGTGCGTGCTGCAGCTGAAACTCCACTATGGCCTGCTGCTGCTCGCACAGTCTGTCCAGCATGTGCAAGGTGGAGTTCCACCTGGTGGGCACGTCGCATATGAGGCGGTGAGCGAGAAGGCCGAAGTTACGCTGTAGCGCAGACAGGCGAGCAGCGGCAGGATGTGAACGCCGGAAGCGCGAACAGATGGCCCGCACTTTATGCAGCAGCTCTGACATGTCGGGGTAGTTGCGAATGAACTTCTGCACCACCAAATTCAGCACATGCGCCAGGCAAGGGATGTGCGTCAAACCGGCTAGTCCCAGAGCTGCAACGAGATTTCGCCCATTATCGCACACCACCAGGCCGGGCTTGAGGCTCACCGGCAGCAACCACTCGTTGGTCTGTTGTTCTATACCCCCCCACAACTCCTGTGCGGTGTGGGGCCTGTCCCCCAAACATATGAGTTTCAGAACGGCCTGCTGACGTTTACCCCGGGCTGTGCTGAAGTTGGTGGTGAAGGTGTGTGGCTGACTGGATGAGCAGGTGGAAGAAGAGGAGGAGGAGGAGGAGGAGACAGGAGGCAAAGAATGTTGCCCTGTGATCCTTGGCGGCGGAAGGACGTGCGCCAAACAGCTCTCCGCCTGGGGCCCAGCCGCCACTACATTTACCCAGTGTGCAGTTAGGGAGATATAGCGTCCCTGGCCGTGCTTACTGGTCCACGTATCTGTGGTTAGGTGGACCTTGCCACAGATGGCGTTGCGCAGTGCACACTTGATTTTATCGGATACTTGGTTGTGCAGGGAAGGCACGGCTCTCTTGGAGAAGTAGTGCCGGCTGGGAACAACATACTGTGGGACAGCAAGCGAAATGAGCTGTTTGAAGCTGTCTGTGTCCACCAGCCTAAATGACAGCATTTCATAGGCTAGTAGTTTAGAAATGCTGGCATTCAGGGCCAGGGATCGAGGGTGGCTAGGTGGGAATTTACGCTTTCTCTCAAATGTTTGTGAGATGGAGAGCTGAACGCTGCCGTGTGAAATGGTTGAGATGCTTGGTGACGCAGGTGGTGGTGTTGGTGGTACATCCCATGTTTGCTGGGCGGCAGGTGCCAACGTTCCTCCAGAGGCGGAGGAAGAGGCTGAGGCGGCGGCAGCAGCAGAAGAGGCCGAGGCGGCAGCAACAGAAGAGGTAGCAGGGGGAGCCTGAGTGACTTCCTTGTTTTTAAGGTGTTTACTCCACTGCAGTTCATGCTTTGCATGCAGGTGCCTGGTCATGCAGGTTGTGCTAAGGTTCAGAACGTTAATGTCTCGCTTCAGGCTCTGATGGCACAGCGTGCAAACCACTCGGGTCTTGTCGTCAGCACATTGTTTGAAGAAGTGCCATGCCAGGGAACTCCTTGAAGCTGCCTTTGGGGTGCTCGGTCCCAGATGGCGGCGGTCAGTAGCAGGCGGAGTCTTTCTGCAGAAGACTGGGTGGGAGATAATGTGAACGTGCTGGATGCACTGTCGGCCACCCAATTGACTAATGCCTGTACCTGCTCAGGCCTTACCATCCTTAGAACGGCATTGGGCCCCACCAAATATCCCTGTAAATTCTGGCGGCTACTGGGACCTGAGGTAGTTGGTACACTAGGACGTGTGGCTGTGGCAGAACGGCCACTTCCTCTCCCAGCACCAGAGGGTCCACTAACACCACCACGACCATGTCCGCGTCCGCGTCCCTTACTAGATGTTTTCCTCATTGTTACCGTTCACCACAATAAGAAAAATATTATTCGGGCCAATGTATTGAATTCAAAATCAGGCCTTTTTTTACAGACACCTAACACTATCTGGCTATCTATTTAGGTACCGTATTACACTAATACAGGCACACCAGTAATGACAGATTTAGCTGAATACAAATTTGAGGCCTATTATTTAGGCGCTGGGTGACAGGTATACGTTTACAGACAGAATTAGACTTGGATCTGCACTGTAGTGTGTGTGTGAAGTTCTTGAGAATGACCCTATCAGCACCTTGAATCTAATCTACCCTTTTAGGGATAGATTTAAAGTAGGCCTGATACAGCAGAAACCACTAATTTTGAGAATTGCAAAATTGGGAAATGTTTTTCAACCCAGAACAAAAACTGTGCTTTGACGGACACTAAATAACTTGACCAACTAAAACAGTAATGACAGATTTGGATGAATATAAATGTGAGGCCTATTTTTTAGGCGCTGGGTGACAGGCTCAACTTGCCCCTGATGTAGTATATGGCCAAAAAATAACCACACTATTGATGGTTAAATGCACTTTGTGACAGGCTCAACTTGCCCCTGATGTAGTATATGGCCAAAAAATAACCACACTATTGATGGTTAAATGCACTTGATGAAAGCTTGACCCTGATGTAGGATATAGCAAAAAATAACCACACTATTGATGGTTAAATGCACTTGGGGGACAGGCTCAGCTTGCCCCTGATGTAGTATATGGCCAAAAAATAACCACACTATTGATGGTTAAATGCACTTGATGAAAGCTTGACCCTGATGTAGGATATAGCAAAAAATAACCACACTATTGATGGTTAAATGTACTTGGTGGCAGCTTGTGCTGGCGCACAAGCAAGCCACAAAATGGCCGCCGATCACCCCAGAAAAAAGTGACTGAAAAACGCTCTGGGCACCCTAAAAACACTGAGCAATTGAATAGCAGCAGTTCAATGATCCACAGCTGTAGATCGATCACTGAATGAAGTCTTTTGGAGGAGTTAATCACTGCCTAATCTCGCCCTAACGTCGCAGCTGCAACCTCTCCCTACACTTGTATCAGCAGAGTGACGTGCAGCGCTACGTGACCCAAGCTTATATAGAGGCTGGGTCACATGCTGCACTGGCCAATCACAGCCATGCCAATAGTAGGCAAGGCTGTGATGGCCTCTTGGGGCAAGTAGTATGATGCTTGTTGATTGGCTGCTTTGCAGCCTTTCAAAAAGTGCCAAGAAAGCGCCGAACACCGAACTCGAACCCGGACTTTTATGAAAATGTTCGGGTTCGGGTCCGTGTCACGGACACCACAAAATTCGGGTTCGCTCATCCCTAATTACAATACACCAATCTATAAGGCCAAGCGTACCGAGCTTGACTAATTACTCCCAAAATATAATGGCATTATGTACTGATCCACTAGGGGACAAAGGGGTAAAACTTAACAATTAATAGATAATATTATGAAATATAAAGCGCCACGAAAGGTAAACCCTCAAAAACAAACAAACATGAGACAGCCAGAGTGGGCCTGGACAAACAGACACTGAAAGGTAACAGTAACATAAGCATGTAAATGGAACGTTCTCACCCATCAGAGGCTGTAGAAATGGGTGGTGGAGTCACTTTCAATGAAGCGGGCTTCCATGCGGTAGACTGTGATACCAATCAGAGACGATGCCAACGTATTGACCTCGGTGTAGATGAGAGTGGGGAGCATAGAATCCCTAAATCACCCTAGAAGGTGGCGGGGGCTAAAACACCCTACCTATCTATATGAGGTACTTGCCCCGCAAGGGGTGTCCCCATCCGGATACCTTGCCCTAGTCCCGGGTAGAGAGGTCGCGAACATAAAATTTTTCATTCGCGAACGGCGAACGCGAACTTCCGCGAATGTTCGCGAACTGGGCGAACCGCCATAGACTTCAATAGACAGGCAAATTTTAAAACCCACAGGGACTCTTTATGGCCACAAAAGTGATGGAAAAGTTGTTTCAAGGGGACTAACACCTGGACTGTGGCATGCCGGAGGGGGATCCATGGCAAAACTCCCATGGAAAATTACGTAGTTGATGCAGAGTGTGGTAAGTTGAATTCGCAATGCGATTAATATAACCTGAATTAATCGCATATCAAATTCAACTTAGAGCTAAGTTCCTAATGGTTGTATTGCTAGAATTGACGAATATAACAAATATAGCACTATATTCTCAATCTTCGTTATATTCTAGCAATACAACCATTAGGAACCCAGCTCTAAGTTGAATTCGCAATGCGATTAATATAACCTGCATTAATCGCATTGCGATTACAACTTAGTCAAATTTGTGACACTGCAGCTTCAGAATGAATCTAAGATGGATGCTGTCCTTGCAACATCGCATATGTTCACCCGCCGCGGCGAACGCGAACAAGCTATGTTCGCCGGGCGGATTCCCTAGTACACCCTACTGGAGGTAAACTCGTCACTCGTTACTAGTCACATTTAGTATTACTTTGAAAGAAGATATTAAACTGGTTTTACAAGATGTATACAAAATGGAGGTTTAAAGCAGTTTTCCAGATTTTGATATTGATGTTTTATCCTCAGGTCATCAGTATTAAACCCCTCTGAATTCCAATTTGGTAAAGCTCTTAGCCCTTCATTTCCTATCAAAAAGCTAAGAAACCAGAGGAACTGTGTACTTGTTTTTGATAGCGACCCTATTTACGTCCTAGTAGTCAATACAGCATGCAGGAAACCGTCCTTTTTCTCAATAAAGAAGAATTTAGCTCCTCCTGGTGATAAAGATTTATAAATAAAACTTCTTTACAGGCTCTCCTCCATGTAGCAATAGCCATAATTGGTACACTCTACCAAGAGACGGAACTATGCCAGAAAGAAGATCCATATGGTAGTCAGAAAGGCGATATGGAGGTAAAGTCTCTGCTTATTGTTTACTAAAGACATCAGAATAGTCAATGTGTAGCTCATTTAATCCAAACAAGTCTTGTACTATAGGCCGAGACTGAAGATGGATTACTGGTAAGCAGCACTAGAGACAAACATCTCCCAGTGGGTAATCTGACCTAAACTCAAGTCTATCACTGGAGCATGCTTCTGTAGCCATGATAGTCCTAATAATAGAAGATAGGTGGACCTTTGTTAAACATAGAAATTAATCAGTTTTTTTGTGGACGAATACTATAAGTTACTTACATGAGGAAGACCTTCGAAGCAATGGAGAGAGGTATTTCCAAAGCAGTTGTGGATATGTGATACTTGGAGACCAAAGACTGTTCCCAGCTGACCTAGAGTCCAAGAAGGCTTGTACAATAACCCTGGATGCAGAAATTACCAGTGTAACAAGAATTTAGATATTAGAAGTTTCCACAGCTTTATGAGATAATCCTGAAGAAAGTGAGACTTATCTCCACAGTAGAAGCACATATTATTGCTATGGCTTATGTCCTCCATAACCAGATGAAATGTGAACAAAAGGATTCCCTCGCTCCACAGCAGGATTACATGTAGATGAATTGGGACTAAGTCCATCCTTCTGTGTCTACTACAACCAGTGGAAATGTGAATATAATGTATAAGAAGGACCAGACTATAAGATGCACGCAGAATTTAGAGGAGGAAAATAAGAGAAATTTCTTTCTTCATCAGACCTCATATCAGACCCCCAATCCTCATCAGACCCCCAAATCAGACCCCTATTCTTCATCAAACCTCAGAACAGACTGCCAAATTAGACCCCAAACTCATCAGATCAGACTCCTCCAGCCCACAGATCAGAACCCCATGGGCCTCAGATCAGACCCCCATCAGCCTCAGATCAGACCCCCATCAGCCTCAGATAAGACCCCCATCAGTCATAGATCGGACCGCTGTCAGCCTCAGATTGGACCCCCATCAGACCATAGATCAGACATTAAAAATAAACTCCACTCACTGCTCCCTGGTCTTCTTCCAGTATGCGCTGCACTGTGACCAGACCGCACATTTTCAGGACATAGTGCGTGCCTACATGCACTATGTCCTGATGCTGGGCAGAGTCAGGACACAGAGCAAAGCAGAGCCTGGAAGAACAAGACCAGGGAGGGTGAGTACCGCCACGCAGGCGCTTTCACAGTTCCCCGTTCCTCCTGCATGGTAATGACCGCTTCCACAATAGAAGAGATCATTAGCATTTGGACTATAAGATGCACTGCCATTTTCCCCTCACGTTTGGGGGAAAAAAGTATTGGGGTCATTTATGACCAAATACTATATACGCCACATTTTGTCACAGGTGATCTGCTTCAAAATCTGCGACTTCTTTCCCTTGCACACCACATACGCCAGTTCTAAAGAAGGGGCATGGCCTGGTGGGTAAGAGGACAGGCTGGCAGTCCCATCTCATTTATAATTTTCTATGCCAGTTTTTGTCGTAGAAAAATATCTAAATATTTGACAGAAAGGTATTGTAGCTGGCACAGATTTAAGGCCATTTGGATGCCAGCGGGGATGCGCCTATGTTATATATAGGCCGGGGCCTCTATATAACTTAAGCACATCATGCGCCAATGCAGGGGGATAAATGACCCCATATGTCTTATAGTCATAAAAATACAGACCAAAAGTTTGGACACACCTTCTCATTCAAAGAGTTTTCTTTATTTTCATGACTATGAAGGCATCAAAACTATAAATTAACACATGTGGAATTATATGTATAACAAACAAGTGTGAAACATCTGAAAATATGTCATATTCTAGGTTCTTCAAAGTAGCCACCTTTTGCTTTGATTACTGCTTTGCACACTCTTGGCATTCCCTTGATGAGCTTCAAGAGGTAGTCCCCTGAAATGGTTTTCACTTCACAGGTGTGCCCTGTCAGGTTTAATAAGTGGGATTTCTTGCCTTATAAATGGGGTTGGGACCATCAGTGGCGTTGAGGAGAAGTCAGGTGGATACACAGCTGATAGTCCTACTGAATAGACTGTTAGAATTTGTATTATGGCAAGAAAAAAGCAGCTAAGTAAAGAAAAACGAGTGGCCATCATTACTTTAAGAAATGAAGGTCAGTCAGTCAGCCGAATAATTGAGAAAACTTTGAAAGTAAGGGCTATTTGACCATGAAGGAGAGTGATGGGGTGCTGCGCCAGATGACCTGGCCTCCACAGTCACCGGGCCTGAACCCAATCGAGATGGTTTGGGGTGAGCTGGACCGCAGAGTGAAGGCAAAAGGGCCAACAAGTGCTAAGCATCTCTGGGAACTCCTTCAAGACTGTTGGAAGACCATTTCAGGTGACTACGTCTTGAAGCTCATAAAGAGAATGCCAAGAGTGTGCAAAGCAGTAATCAAAGCAAAAGGTGGCTACTTTGAAGAACCTAGAATATGACATATTTTCAGTTGTTTCACACTTGTTTGTTATGTATATAATTCCACATGTGTTAATTCATAGTTTTGATGCCTTCATAGTCATGAAAATAAAGAATACTCTTTGAATGAGAAGGTGTGTCCAAACTTTTGGTCTGTACTGTATGCATTTTATTGGTTTTGATTAAGTAAACTATATGCAAATTGACTGTGAGCTACCCATTTTCTTTTGAGTTTCATATTATGTCTGGAAATCCAGTCCCCCCCCCCATTTTTTTTTTGCTGGATAAGCGGTTCTGTGATGAGAGGACCCCCAAACATATGTCAGGAATTGTTTACTGAGCTTAAGGAAAAAAGAGCGGATAAGATAGGCAGAGTTTGCAGCAAGTACAATATCTTGGGGACTATAAGCATCTTAAGTAAATTAGAGCGTCCTATCCAGGAAATATATGGGATTTTGGGCACAAAATATTCAATGCTGCCGACTTGCTGCCGATTGAATAGTAGATGGAATTGCTCAAAAAGTTGGGCTAGGGCCAGGAAGGAGGACTCCGGGTTGGAGGTAATGATCAACAAATCATCTGCATGAGCAGCTGTAAGATGTTCAACCCCCCCAACCCGGACCCCTCATCTTTCAGAGTGTTGTCTGATAGTACAGCATCATGTTTTACACTGCCCCTTCATTTGGAGAGCCCAGGCAACTGTCTGTTGGCTGTAGTGTATAACAATTGTATCGCTAACAGAAGTCATTCGCTATGATAAATTTTGCTCCACTTCACACATGTACAAAGTGAAGTATTTAACTGTGGTTTTATACTGACACTATGTAACACAACACAGCAAACTCTGTCAGGTAGAGAAAAGACACTGAATTTCAAAAAGGCTTATTTCCCTGGGTTGAGGGCAGCATTTCAGGGCATAGACTGGGAGCAGCTACTGTCACATAATAATACTGAGGATAAATGGGAAAGCTTCAAATCCACATTAAGTAATTGCACTAAAAAATGTATCCCTTTAGGTAACAAGTATAAACAGATAAAATTAAACCCCCCATGACTTACAGCTACTGTAAAAAGAGCAATAAAAGACAAAAAGAGGGCATTTACAAAATAAAAATCTGAGGGGTCAGCTGTAGAGTTTGAAGATTACAAAGGGCTTAATAAAATCTGTAAAAAGGAGATAAAATTAGCAAAGATACAAAACGAACAGCAGGTAGCAAAAGAAAGCAAAACAAATCCCAAAAAGTTTTTTAAATATCTAAATGCTAAAAAACCTAGGTCTGAGCAGGTAGGCCCCCTAAATAATGGTAAAGGGGGGTAGTCACTGAAGATTAAGAAAAGGCAGAGTTCCTAAATACGGTAGGTATTTTAGCTCTGTATATACAAAAGAAGAGAAAGTACTGTATATACTCGAGTATAAGCCGACCCGAGTATAAGCCGAGCCCCTAATTTTACCCCAAAAAAATTGGAAAAATTATTGACTCGAGTATAAGACTAGGGTGGGAAATGCAGCTATAATGCAGAGTGTATGTGTATATAATGCACACACTCTACATTATATACACACATCTGCAAGAGGGTGACTCCCTGTATTTAATGCAGAGTGTGTGCATTATATACACACACACTCTGCATTAAATACAGGGAGCCATCCACAGATCTCCCCCCTAAACAGTGCCATCCACAGATCCCCCCTAAACAGTGCCATCAACAGATCCCCCCTCCCCTAAACAGTGCCATGATGGCACTGTTTAGGGGAGGGGGTATCTGTGGATGGCACTGTAGGGGGATCTGTGGCTGGCACTGCCATCCACAGATCCCCCTACAGTGCCATCCACAGATCCCCCTACAGTGCCATCCACAGATCCCCCTACAGTGCCATCCACAGATCCCCCTACAGTGCCATCCACAGATCTCCCTACAGTGCCATCCACAGATCCCCCTACAGTGCCATCCACAGATCCCCCTACAGTGCCATCCACAGATCTCCCTACAGTGCCATCCACAGATCCCCCTACAGTGCCATCCACAGATCCCCCTACAGTGCCATCCACAGATCCCCCTACAGTGCCATCCACAGATCTCCCTACAGTGCCATCCACAGATTCCCCCTACAGTGCCATCCACAGATCTCCCTACAGTGCCATCCACAGATCCCCCTACAGTGCCATCCACAGATCCCCCTACAGTGCCATCCACAGATCCCCCTCCCCGACGCTCACAGCAGTATGCTTACTTTGTCTTTGCTCCGGTAATACAGGCAGTGCGGGGAGCGGCGCTCACTCACTGACGTCACGCGCCTTCTCCCACTAGGCGGCGCAGACGCGTGACGTCAGTGAGTGAGCGCCGCCCCCCGCACTGCCTGTATTACCGGAGCTAGACTAGACTCGAGTATAAGACGAGGAGGCTTTTTGAGCACAAAAATATGTGCCAAAAAACTCGTCTTAGAAACATAGAAACATAGAATGTGTCGGCAGATAAGAACCATTTGGCCCATCTAGTCTGCCCAATATATCTGAATCCTATGAATAGTCCCTGGCCCTATCTTATATGAAGGATAGCCTTATGCCTATCCCATGCATGCTTAAACCCCTTCACTGTATTTGCAGCTACCACTTCTGCAGGAAGGCTATTCCATGCATCCACTACTCTCTCAGTAAAGTAATACTTCCTTATATTACTTTTAAACCTTTGCCCCTCTAATTTAAAACTGTGTCCTCTTGTGGTAGTTTTTCTTCTTTTAAATATGCTCTCCTCCTTTACCGAGTTGATTCCCTTTATGTATTTAAAAGTTTCTATCATATCCCCTCTGTCTCTTCTTTCTTCCAAGCTATACATATTAAGGTCCTTTAACCTTTCCTGGTAAGTTTTATCCTGCAATCCATGTACTAGTTTAGTAGCTCTTCTCTGAACTCTCTCTAGAGTATCTATATCCTTCTGGAGATATGGCCTCCAGTACTGCGCACAATACTCCAAGTGAGGTCTCACCAGTGTTCTGTACAGCGGCATAAGCACTTCACTCTTTCTACTGCTTATACCTCTCCCTATACATCCAAGCATTCTGCTGGCATTTCGTGCTGCTCTATTACATTGTCTTCCCACCTTTAAGTCTTCTGAAATAATTACTCCTAAATCCCTTTCCTCAGATACTGAGGTCAGGACTGTGTCAAATATTCTATATTCTGCCCTTGGGTTTTTACGCCCCAGGTGCATTATCTTGCACTTATCCACATTAAATTTCAGTTTCCAGAGTTCTGACCATTCTTCTAGTTTTCCTAAATCCTTTTCCATTTGGCGTTTCCCTCCAGGAACATCAACCCTGTTACATATCTTTGTGTCATCAGCAAAAAGACAAACCTTACCATCGAGGCCTTTTGCAATATCACTTATGAAGATATTAAACAAAATTGGTCCCAGTACAGATCCCTGTGGAACCCCACTGGTAACATGACCTTGTTTTGAATGTTCTCCATTGACTACAACCCTCTGTTGTCTGTCACTCAGCCACTGCCTAATCCACTCAACAATATGGGAGTCCATGCTCAATGACTGCAGTTTATTGATAAGTCTTCTATGTGGGACAGTGTCAAAAGCCTTACTAAAATCTAGATATGCGATGTCTACTGCATCACCACCGTCTATTATTTTATTCACCCAGTCAAAAAAATCTATAAGATTTGTTTGACATGATCTCCCTGAAGTAAACCCATGTTGTTTTTCATCTTGCAATCCATGGGATTTTAGATGTTCCACAATCCTATCCTTTAATAGGGTTTCCATTAATTTGCCTACTATTGATGTCAGACTCACTGGTCTATAGTTGCTCGATTCTTCCCTACTACCTTTCTTGTGAATGGGCACGACATTTGCCAATTTCCAATCTTCCGGGACGACTCCTGTTACTAATGATTGGTTAAATAAATCTGTTAACGGTTTTGCCAGCTCACCACTAAGCTCTTTTAATAATTTTGGGTGTATCTCATCAGGCCCCTGTGACTTATTTGTCTTCACCTTAGACAGCAAACTTAGAACATCTTCCTCTGTAAAGATATATGCATCAAACGATTTATTAGTCATCCTTTCTAGTGGAGGTCCTTCTCCTTTTTCTTTTGTAAAAACTGAACAGAAGTATTCATTAAGGCAGTCGGCTAGCCCTTTATTCTCTTCTACATACCTTCCGTCCTTTGTTTTTAATTTAGTTATTCCTTGTTTTAATTTCCTTTTTTCATTTATATATCTGAAGAATGTCTTATCCCCTTTTTTCATAGACTGAGCTAGTTTTTCTTCTGCCTGCGCTTTAGAAGTTCTTATAACTTGTATAAGTCTTATACTCGAGTATATACGGTAGCTGATATCTGTGGCGCGGGGCTGTTAGTACATCCAGTGATATACTCAATTGGCTAACTGTAGATATGGTCCAAGAGAAGTTAAATAGGGTAAATGTGAAAAAATAAATTCTAGAGAAGCTCCACCAGCAAACTACTGGAGCCCAGCCTATCAGTTACCAGCTGATCAAAAGGGAATAAATCAATAATGAATCAATCAGGCTGGCTCACAGTATTTTTGCATACATAAAATTTATTATCCCAATAAAAATATCATAAAAATGTTAAAATATTAAACATGACCTTATTTCCTATCAGCATATCAGCATAAATACATATAGATACATATAATGCGGAGCTCACGCATACATCTATATAACTGGAGTACTCCAAATAAATATGACCTCTTTGCTTTCAGTGTTATCGCCTATCTGCAAAAATTCAACTACTAGATAATCGTACGATTTAACAGTAGAAAAATTTGACTACTAAATAATCGTATAACTTTGTGCGATTTTACCAGTAGTTCAAACCTAGATGGTTCGAAGGAATGTCCTCGTTGTGATTTGAAATGATGAAAATTCACGCTCAAACAGTGCTTCCAGATGGTGGATATCTCGCCTTCGGCCCGTACTTATTCACTGCCGCCTCTTTCGCAGTAATCCCTCGTGTTGATCTACGTGGCGTCCCACGTGATTAGCCAGGGAAAGGATTTGTTGGTCGATAGTAGAATCCGATTGGGTTAATCGAAATAACGTAATCGATGAAGCAGAGTTCGATTGGTATAGAGTTCAGTTCCATGCAACAAAGTTAATACAATATGTAGAGCATGCCGGCATAGGCGGATCGGCTGTGATGATATTTTGAACTGATGTCCCTTGGTGCCGGTATTGAACTCACCACCTTCGAAAGAATAAGTTCGATGGAATAATCGCAAAGTCCTTTTTGCAGTGTTAGAAAAAACGCACAGAAAGCTGGGTCAAATTCAGACTAGACGCGTTTCGGAACACAAGTTCCTTCCTCAGTAGTAGAATATAAAGTGCTGAATGAAAACCTGCTGGTCATGCCTTTAAATACCCTATTTGGGCATACTACAATAAATGAACTGGATTCTGGATCGTGCAGTAGCAAGCTGATTGCAAACTGCACACCCACAATCACTACTTCAGGTATATAAAAATACAAAATAGTAACCTTTTTAAAAAAAATACTTATTATAAACCATAAAACGCAGACATTTAAAGAGTCAACAATACAAAAATACAAATATTCAAATTAAATCGCAGACTCAGAAACTCCAGAGGTCTGGGGAAGGGGGGAAAGATGCAGAGGGAGTCAATGCGCTGATACACAGCCTGGCATCGACTCTCTGTGCAATCCATCCCACCTCCCCCTATAGGAAACCAAAGATCTCCATCTCCGAGTTTAATCCTAGAGGCATCAAAGATCCAAAATCTTCTTAGATTCTTGTCTGGACATTATGGCCACAAAATCACCCCCTCTCCAGTCTTGCTTGATCGATTGAATACCCATATATTTCATCTTACTGGGGTCACCTGCATGGTATAATTTTAAGTGCTTAGATAGTGGATGTGTATCTCACTGTTTCCTAATATTATCGATATGCTCCGCGATTCTGGTCCTAAACATTCTTTTTGTGTGCCCTACATACTGTTTTGGACATGGGCATTGAATTATATAGATCACTGCTTTGCTGTTACATGACAGAATTTCTTTAATTTCCCATTTGAAATTATTGGTGGTTGATGCTACCTCTTTTGTGTTCCTATCAAAATGTGTCTGTCTACAATTGTGGCAGCAGCCACATCTGAAGAAGCCTTTCAGGTTGGACCATGGAGTTATCATTGATTTTATTGTATTCTTCCTTTTTGTCGGAGCCACCTGAAGTCCCAAATTTGAAGCCCGGGTGTAGACAATTGGAGGATGGGCTTTAAGTATAGGGCCCAAAAGCTTATCTTCTTTTATTAAATGCCAATGTTTATAAATAATATTATTTACCAACCTATAGTCTTTATTGAACGGTAAGATTATTTTGGCCGTCATATCTTCCTTTTGGGTAGTATCAGGCACTTCCTTAGGTTTAAAAAAGGCCTCTCTGTCCAATTGTCTCACCCTTTGTATGGAATCTTCAAGTAGCTCATTTGAATAATGTTTTGTCAGAAATTGTGCTTTCATATATTGTGCCTCTACTTCAAATTGCTCTTGTTCGGTGCAATTTCTTTTTAAACGCCTAAACTGGCTAAAGGGAACTGTGTGGCGAAACCAACCTCGCCACTGGGTTTTGGAGAGGCCTGTTTACCAGCCTCTTGCCCTACGACTATGGCCTCGGGACATATTACCCTTCAAGAACAGTGTAACAGAACTATGCCGCATGTCTGGACTGTTAATAGGACCGAACGCGGTCAGCGGTGTATACTAAAGATTCTGTGGAACTAAAATCGGATGCGCAAATACACGAACACCGCTGACCCTTACCTTCTTCCATACGGAACTTTCAGCTCCAGAGACTAAGTCCCGTTCGAAGATGGGACTTAGTAGTTTTTCTGCATGAAATTGACCGACCGCACAGCCCAAATCTATGGAACTGTTTTGGGCAGGAAATTGTGCTTGCGGTCGGTCATAAAGGACTTCCACTTAACTTTTGATCCGCTGGAGGGATTTGTGTGATTTTCGGAAGTGGTTATATTTGATGTATGCTGAGTTTAAATATGTAATTTTTATGGAGATGGAATGTATGGTTTTAAAGTTATAAAGTATGTTTAAAAACTGTATTTTTACTGTCTGTGATAGTTATGTTAATCCATAATTATATCACAGACAGAAGGGAGGATTTTGTGTGTTTGGGTGGGGATTCCTGTCCTGTTGTTCCACATGTGTATTGGCGATTTCCCTTTGTCCTGAGAGATAATTGGATTACTCCCCGGTTGTCTCCAGGACAGAGAGAAAGAAACCATGATGCATTGTGGGGATGTGTTGTGTCTGTATCCTGAATTGCTACATATCTGTCCTGTGTCGCAGTCTCCCTTCTGGTCCCCTAGGGGCGTGAACGATTGGTTGCTGTACTTACATTGTATGTGTTGTAATATATTGATTGGTTGTATTTCAAAACCCTGTGGGCAGTACTATGTTTTTGGTTTGTGAATAAAAGAGGCTGTACATGAAGTACAGTGAGTTCCTGTTTTATACCTTCATGAAGTCTTGGCTCATGTTTGGCTCATGGGATAACTACACTCTTGGGGATTGCTATATCATAATACTCCCCTGAGTATAAGCTCTTGTAAGAGCTTGCTCCTGGTTCCTGTCTCTGGATTTAGGAGAGGTTCACCCACTGGAGCCTGGAGCCTTGTCGTAGGTCCAGGGTGGGTAGGAGACGGCGAGACCTCCACCAAGCTTCAGTGGTTCGTGGGGTCTGCAGTGCTGACGGTGTCAAGTGGAGTGCTTGGAGTCCTCTGGAAGCACTAGGAGCATCTATCGACGGAGGTACCCGGTCGGGGTGCTAGGCGTTCCGTTACAGGGAACATTTAGGAGCCACCTCGGAAGGTGACAACTAGTGTTAAGGATGAAGCTGTTTTTGGCTACATCCTTTTGGTATGTACTGCAAACGAAGGTTTCTAGTCTCTTTTCTATCCGTAAATCTAAAAACTCCACTGTTTGTAAATTAATATTTGGTGTGAATTTCAAATTAAACCCATTAGTGTTGAGCTCATCTATGAATTGTAATAGAGATTAATGTGATCCTCCCCAAATTAACAAAATATCATCAATATAGCGCCGCCATAGGACCAGGTCCGTCTCAAGTTTTGTGGTGATGGTATTCTGCTCCCATGCTGCCATAAACAGATTGGCATAACTTGGGGCGAACCTGGTACCCATGGCGGTGCCGGTAATCTGCAAATAAAAACTGGACTCAAAGTAAAAATAATTATGATCGAGTACGAAATTAATCCCATCTAATATAAATTGTAGTTGTTCTAATGATAAATTGCCTTTTTGAGACAATATTTTGGATATTGCTTGTATACCCTGACTGTGATTAATGCTCGTATACAGTGAGCTCACGTCAAGTGTAGCAAGTATTCAATTTGGGTGACAGTACATAGGTGGGAGGGAGTGTCTCTGACATAGGGTTGTAAGAACCTGTCCAGATACTGAGACAGGTTAGATGTTAATGACCCTATGCCAGAGACAATCGGCCTTCCTGGAGGGTTCATAGGATCCTTATGTATCTTGGGGATACAATAAAAAATGGGCAATCATTTCTGTGTGCCCAGAATAAAATTAAATTCTGTCTCATTCAGAATACCTCTTTCCTTTGCCCTATTGCACAATGATGATAATTCTTTGTAATATGGAACTAACGGGTCCTCACGTAGTTGTATGTACGTTGTAGTGTCTGACAACTGTCTCAGACATTTTTTTTTGTATATTTCAGTATCCAAGATCACAATCGCCCCTCCTTTGTCGGCTGGGCGTATTGTGACCTTGAGATCTTTCTGCAACTCTTTTATTGCCTGCATTTCTTGTTGGGAAAGATTTGCACTTCCCTTCATTTTAAGGTTGAATCTTCTTATGTCTGCTTCTACTGCCCCTCTAAATGTGGCCATTTCATTACTCAATTCCTGTTTAGGATACATTCTAGATTTAAGTCTTACGTCAACATGATGTCATTCCATTAGGTTGGTAAATGTTATTTTTCATAAAATATTTTTTACAACATAATTTTTTTATATATTTTTCAATTCCAATATAGGACCCGTTAGTTCCATTTCCCAACAAGAAATGCAGGCGGTAAAAGAGTTGCAGAAAGATCTCAAGGTCACAATATGCCCAGCCGACAAAGGAGGGGCGATTGTGATCTTGGATACACTACAAGCTGACTTGAACACTCTGAGTGATTGGGCATCAACTTAGCAAATGAGGTTCAATGTGGACAAATGTAAAGTTATGCATCTTGGTAGTAATAATCTCTGTGCTTCATATGTCCTAGGGGATGTAGCACTGGGAGAGTCACTTATAGAGAAGGATTTGGGTGTGCTTGTGGATGGTAGATTAAATTACAGCATGCAATGTCAATCAGCTGCTTCTAAGGCCACCAGGATATTATCATGCATTAAACGAGACATAGACTCGTGGGGCAGGGATGTAATACTACCACTTTACAAAGCGCTGGTGCGGCCTCATCTGGTGCCCCAGTCAAGTTCTGGCCACCAGTACATAGAAAGGATGCAGCTGGAAAAAGTACAGAGGAAAGCGACTAAAATGATAAGGTGCATGGAGGGTCTTAGTTAGGAAGAAAGATTAAAAGAATTGAATTTATTTAGTCTTGAGAAGAGAAGTCTAAGGGGGACATGATTAACCTATACAAGTATATAAATGGGCCATACAAAAAATATAGCGAAAAGCTGTTCCATGTAAAATGTGCTCAAAAGACAAGGGGGCACTGCCTCCGACTGGAGAGGAAAAAGTTCAGTCTCCAGAAGCGTCAAAGCTTCTTTACTGTAAGAACTGTGAATCTGTGAAATAGACTTCCCCAGGACGTGATCACAGCAGGAACAGTGGACAGTGGACGAATTCTTAAAAGTAAAAAACATTAATGCTTATGAAAACGTGTAGAAATCTGAGTCTCACTTCCTTCTGGGACTCGCGTCCCCACCTATCCCTTGGTTGAACTTGATGGACGTATGTGTTTTTTCAACTGTATTAACTATGTAACTATGTAAAATAATCAATTAAGTTCCATTGCACACATATAGAGGGCGAAATATTTAACCTTGGCCTAATACTGACCCTATGTAAGGCAACAGCTAACAGAAAGCATTCGCTATAATAAATCTACATTCACTACACAAATGGCCTCATACTGACACTATGTTACGTAACAGCTAACTGAAGGCATTCGCTATGACACATTTCACTACACTGCACACATGTACAGGGCAAAGTATTTAAAGGGTTTCTGTCATCAGAAAAATCGTTATGTAGCTGGCTGACATTAGCGATATGCTAATGTCAGCAGAACATAACTGAGTTATAAGCAGCGCCCTCTATTGGTTTCACAGTCTTATGACGAGACAAACATTCTTGTCAGAAGACTATGAAACCAATGGAGGGAGCTGTTCATAACTCAATAACGCCTTCTATTGGTTTCATAGTCTTCTGACAAGAATATTAGACTGATTCTTATGACAAGCTTATTAGTGCAGCATTTTGCATGGAAAATTTGCGATTAGAATATTCGCGATTAGAATATTCGTGATCTACACTAGGATGATATCTGACACTGGGAAAGCTGGGTAATAACTCAGTGATAAAATATGACACTGGGAAAGCTGGGTAATAACTCGCGATCTACACTGAGTTATTACCCAGCTTTTCCAGTGTCAGATATTATCACTGACTTACTACATAATTATTACATAATATTCGCTATATTGCTATCTATTTATTTTTTAGAATATTACAAATATCGCTCATCGCTAGTTATAATCAATTTTGCTCCACTGCACACATGTACAGGGCGAAAAAATTACACTGCACTGGAAAATGGACACAAAGTAACTGTATCACTAAAATAAGGGATTAACTATGAATGTGGGTGCACTAGAATGTGATGCATATGGTGATTACACCTGCCTTATATACTCAGGCACATTAACTGTATTACTATAATAAGGGATTAACTCTGAATGTGGGTGCACTAGAACGTGATGCACACGGTGATTACACTCAACCTGCAGTCTCCCTGCTGTCTCCTTACGCTCCCTCTACAGTCTAAAAAATTTCTTCATGTGATCTCCCTGCACTATCCCTCTCCAATATTTCTTTTTAAAACAGTTTTCAGCTACGCTGTCCCTAGTGTATGAGTGCTTGCCGCATCTCTCCCTATGCTCAGCTCACAGTGAAATGGTGGTGACCGCACGGGAGCTGGATTTTATAGGGTTGTGACATCACAGGGGATGGCTATCTGCGGATTGGCTGGCATTATGGGTGATCTCAGGAAAACTTGATTCGTTCCGACGAAGCGCAAGGAAATTTAGCTTTGTTGTGAATCAAAGTTTTCCTAAACTTCAGACAGAATTCAGCTTCGAATGCTTCACTTCGCTCAATACTAATAGCCACTGAACTTTTTAATAAAATATACAGAGCCAACAGCTGTTTATTTTACTTATTTTTTTGTCCACTTCACTGAGGTGGTCACACATGCTAAGTTTAAACCTTCAACTGCCAACATATATATCTGTTAGAAGCCGTGGCAGTTACAAGCTTCTTGATGAACGCAAAAAGTATAGTAACAGACAAATGGAAAAACATTCTGTCGTTTTTTTCACCTGTTACATTATGGAATCTGGAGCAATTTGCAATATCATTACGAAGTTCATCCTTATTCTGTACCGGAACTAGGCTTTTCAAAGGTGTTAGATCAGAGTATAAAATGTGTTGTCCGCAAGGCTCCTTCTTTAGGTCAAATGTTTTATCCAGTTTGTATATGGATTAGTCATATAAGCAGTGCACATGGTTGCAACATAGGGGCATGTTCACATGTGGGCACAAGGTTTGCATATGTTATATTGTTGTCTTGGCATCCTGATTATTCCACTAAGTGGCAACAATCAATAGTAAATAATTTCCCAGTCCCCAACCAATTTCGATCTTTCTCCCTCCCACACTTCCTCATACTCTCTCTCCTCTTTCAACCCTATAACAGATGAAGTAGTCTCAGGTAGTGATCTTATTCCCTCACACCTTCTCCAGTCCCTCTCCCCAGCTGTCATTACTCACCCTACTATTTTTACATCCTCTTTCAAACATTCTGTTAAAAATGGGCAGCACGGTGGCTCAGTGGTCAGTCCTGGTGCCGTCCAGCACAGGGATCCTAGGTTCGAATCCAACCAAGGACAACATCTGCATGGAGTTTTGTATGTTCTCCCTGTGTTTGTGTGGGTTTCCTCCCACACTCTGAAGACATACTGATAAAGAACTTCGAGCCCCATTGGGGACAGCTTGATGCTAATGTCTGTAAAGCGCTGTGGAATATAGTATTGCTATATATGTGCATAGAATAAATAAATAATAGGTCCTCTACTCTTCTCTCTGTACACAGCCCCAAACGGACAGATCATTAGATTTGGTTTTCAGTACCATCTCTATGCTGATGACACCCAACTGTAACTTCCTCCCCTTATTTACTCCAAAACACCAGTGATTGTCTGGCAGCTGTCTCTAACATCATGTCCTCTCAGTATCTAAGATTGAACCTCTCAAAAACGGAACTTCTTGTCTTCCCCCATCTACTAACCCACCTAAACTTGATATTTAAATTTTGGTCTACAGTACTATGATAACTCCTGGGAAGTACACCTGCTATCTTGGGGCCATGTTTGACTCGGATCTTTCCTTTGTTCCCCATATCCAACCACTTGAACACTCTGAATTGTAAAGCGCTATATAATTAAAGGTTATTATTAAGCGATTACTAATAAAACTTGCACAATACATTTTTCAGATACGTACCCACCCGTGCTTCTGTGGCAAGTCCATCCGTGATATTACTGCCTTGCCTATCAGGGAGCAAGGACACCAAGCCAATGAGTGTTGGCACCTGCACCATGTACTTCCTGAAGGAGGGGTATTTAAACAGGCAACTGCTCGCCACATTTGTCTGGGTTTGGTCTTCTTGCCTCACGCACTTAGTTTGTGTTTCATGGGATTCCTAAACTTCTGACCTTCTGCCTGTTAGTGACCTCATCTCTGACTGCTGATTCTGATGTTACCTCCTGGTTTTGACCCTGCTTGGTATATTACTCTGTGTTTGTTTCTTCCATGGTTCAGAATGGTATTCTTTGGTTTTGACTTGGCCTGTCTGACTTCCCATTTTGTCTCCCCTAAGCAGGCCATGCACAATTAGGTCAGGGACCACCGCCCAGAACTCACTAATGTATTGTGGTTGTCCATATTACTTCCTTTGCTGGCTTGATTCATTTTTCCATCACATTATACACTGTTCATTTCCATGTTTACAACCATCAGTGGTGGTTGTGATGCAATCCATCAGTGGCGGTCGTGCTTGCACACTATAGGAAAAAGCATCAGCCTCACTGGTGGCCAGGACTGCAGGAGTGCACATAGGCTAGTGCTTTTTCCTATATTGTACAAGCATAGCCACCGCTGCTGGATTGCAGGGTGGACATAACCATGGAAACGAGCAGTGTATATTATGATAGAAAAATGAATTGAGCCAGCAAAGGAAGCAATATGGATAATAACAATATATTAGTAAGTGGCTTATATTAAAGGGGTTGTCTCATCTCAGACAATGGGGGCATATTTCTAGGATATGCCTCCATTGTCTTATAGGGACCTATATTGGGACCCACCTATATTGGGAACAGAGCCCCGCAAAGTGGTGGCTGGAGGACTCCTGTCTGGCCACCATCAAGCGCTCTCTTCACAGATGGGTGACTAAAATAATAGATGGCGGAGGTGCAGAAGACATAGCTTATCTAGACTTTAGTAAGGCTTTTGATACTGTCCCACATAGAAGGCTTATCAATAAATTGCAGTCTTTGTGTTGGACTCCCATATTGTTGAATGGATTAGGCAGTTGCTGAGGGACAGACAACAGAGGGTTGTAGTCAATGGAGTATATTCAGACCATGGTCTTGTTACCAGTGGGGTACCTCAGGGATCTGTTCTGGGACCCATATTGTTTAAAATCTTTATCAGCAAAATTGCAGAAGGCCTCGATGGTAAGGTGTGTCTTTTTGCTGATGACACAAAGATTTGTAACAGGGTTGATGTTCCTAGAGAGATACACCAAATGGAAAAGGATTTAGGAAAACTAGAGAAATGGTCAAAAATCTGGCAACTAAAATTTTATGTTGATAAGTGCAAGATAATGCACCTGGGGCGTAAAAACCCAAGACCAGAATATAAAATCAGTGATACAGTCCTAACGTCAGTATCTCAGGAAAGGGATTTAGGGGTCATTATTTCAGAAGACCTAAAGGTAGGCAGACAATGTCATAGAGCAGCAGGAAATGCTAGCAGAATGCTTGGGTGTATAGGGAGAGGCATTACCAGTAGAAAGAGGGAGGTGCTCATGCCGCTCTACAGAGTACTAGTGAGACCTCATTTGGAGTATTGTGTGCAGTACTGGAGACCATATCTCCAGAAGGATATTGATACTTTGGAGAGAATTCAGAGAAGAGCTACTAAACTAGTACATGGATTGCAGGATAAAACTTACCAGGAAAGATTAAAAGACCTTAACATGTATAGCTTGGAAGAAAGACGAGACAGAGGGCATATGATAGAAACTTTTAAATACATAAAGGAAATCAACAAGGTAAAAGAGGAGAGAATATTTAAAAGAAGAAAAACTGCTACAAGAGGACATAGTATTAACCCCTTAGGGACCGGGCTCATTTTCACCTTAAGGACCAGGCCATTTTTTGCAAATCTGACCAGTGTCACTTTAAGTGGTGATAACTTTAAAACGCTTTGACTTATCCAGGCCATTCTAAGATTGTTTTTTTCATCACATATTCTACTTCATGACAATGGTAAAATGAAGTTAAAAAAAAAAATCATTTTTATTAATAAAAAAATACCAAATTTGCCAATTTTTTTTAAAAATGTGCAAATTTCCAAGTTTCAATTTCTCTACTTCTATAATAAATAGTAATACCTGCAAAAATAGTTATTACTTTACATTCCCCATATGTCTACTTCATGTTTGGATCATTTTGGGAATAACATTTTATTTTTGGGGGACATTACAAGGCTTAGTTAGAAGTTTAGGTCCTGAGGACCAGTTCAGGTCTGAAGTCACTTTGTGAGGCTTACATAATAGAAACCACCCAGAAATGACCGCATTATAGAAACGACACCCCTCAAGGTATTCAAAACTGATTTTACAAATGTCGTTAACCCTTTAGGTGTTCCACAAGAACTAATGGAAAATAGAGATGCAATTTCAAAATTTCACTTTTTTGGCAGATTTTCCATTTTAAGATTTTTTTTTCCAGTTACAAAGCAAGGGTTAACAGCCAAACAAAACTCAATATTTATGGCCCTGATTCTGTAGTTTACATAAACACACAATATGTGGTCGTAAACTGCTGTACGGGCACACAGCAGGGCGCAGAAGGAAAGGAATGCCATACGGTTTTTGAAGCCCCCCTGATGCACCCCTAGAGTAGAAACTCCATAACAGTGACCCCATCTAAGAAACTAAACCTCTCAAGGTATTTAAAACTGATTTTACAAACGTCCTTAACCCTTTAGGTGTTCCAAAAGAACTAATGGAAAATAGAGATACAATTTCAAAATTTCACTTTTTTGGCAGATTTTCCATTTTAATATTTTTTTTTCCAGTTACAAAGCAAGGGTTAACAGCCAAACAAAACTCAATATTTATGGCCCTGATTCTGTAGTTTACATAAACACACAATATGTGGTCATAAACTGCTGTACGGGCACACAGCAGGGCGCAGAAGGAAAGGAATGCCATACAGTTTTTGGAAGGCAGATTTTGCTGGACTGTTTTATTGACACCATGTCCCATTTGAAGCCCCCCTCATGCACCCCTAGAGTAGAAACTCCAAAAAAATGACCCCATTTTAGAAACTACGGGATAGGGCGGAGGTTTTGGTGGTACTAGTTTAGGGTACATATGATTTTTGGTTGCTCTATATTACACTTTTTGTGAGGCAAGGTAACAAGAAATAGCTGTTTTGGCACCGTTATTTTTTTTGTTATTTACAACATTCATCTGACAGGTTAGATCATGTGGTATTTTTATAGAGCAGGTTGTCACGGATGCGGCGATACCTAATATGTATACAATTATTTTACTTATGTAAGTTTTACACAATGATTTCATTTTTGAAACAAAAAAAATCATGTTTTAGTGTCTCTATAGTCTGAGAGCCATAGTTTTTTCAGTTTTTATGCGATTATTTTAGTTAGGGACTCATTTTTTGCGGGATGAGATGATGGTTTGATTGGCACTTTTATTTATTTTTTACGATGTTCACCTGAGGTGTCAGGTCATGTGATATTTTTATAGAGCCATTCAATACGGACGTGGCGATACCTAATATGTATACTTTTTTTTTATTTATGTAAGTTTTACACAATGATTTCATTTTTGAAACAAAAAAAATCATGTTTTAGTGTCTCCATAGTCTGAGAGTCAAAGTTTTTTCAGTTTTTGGGCGATTATCTTGGGTAGGGTATGATTTTTGCGGGATGAGATGACGGTTTGATTGGCACTATTTTGGGGTGCGTATGACTTTTTGATCGCTTGCTATTACACTTTTTGTGATGTAAGATGACAAAAAATGGCTTTTTTTACACCGTTTTTTTTTTACGGTGTTCGTCTGAGGGGTTAGGTCATGTGATATTTTTATAGAGCCGGTCGATACGGACGTGGCGATTTCTAATATGTATACTTTTTTTTTATTTATGTAAGTTCTACACAATGATTTCATTTTTGAAACAAAAAAAATATCATGTTTTAGTGTCTCCATAGTCTGAGAGCCATTTTTTTTTTCAGTTTTTGGGCGATTATCTTAGGTAGGCTCTCATTTTTTGCGGGATGAGATGAAGGTTTGATTGGCACTATTTTGGGGTGCAAATGACTTTTTGATCGCTTGCCATTATACTTTTTGTGATGTAAGATGACAAAAAATTGCTTTTTTTACACCGTTTTTTCTTTTTTTTTCTTACGGTGTTCACCTGAGGGGTTAGGTCATGTGATATTTTTATATATCCGGTCGATACAGACGTGGCGATACCTAATATGTATACTTTTTTAAATTTACTTAAGTTTTACACAATAACAGCTTTTTTAAAACAAAAAAAAATGATGTTTTAGTGTCTCCATATTCTGAGCCATAGTTTTTTTATTTTTTGGGTGATTGTCTTAGGTAGGGTCTCATTTTTTGCAAGATGAGGTGACGGTTAGATTGGTAGTATTTTGGTGGGCATACGCCTTTTTGATCGCTTACTGTTGTACTTTTTGTGATGTAAGGTGACAAAAAAATGGTTTATTTAGCACAGTTTTTATTTTTTATTTTTTACGGTGTTCATCTGAGGGGTTAGGTCATGTGATATGTTTATAGAGCCAGTCGATACGGATGCGGCGATACCTAATATGTCAACTTTTTATTTTTTACCAATTTTTTTAACTTTATTTGGGGAAAATGACGTTTTTGTTTATTTTTACTTGAAACCTTTAATTTTTGGCTGGGAAAACTTTATTTTTTCAACTTTCTTTTTTACTTTATTTTTTTGTCCCACTTTGGGACTTCAACTTTTGGGGGTCTAATCCCCTTTACAATGCATTCCAATACTTCTGTATTGAAATGCATTGGCTGTATGAGTAATACTGTGTGTATTACTCATACAGCTTCCGGCCTGTGAGATCCAGGGGGCTAAGGAAGGTATCGCGTTGCCTTCCATGCCATCGGGTCCCCCCTACAGCCCCACGGGGACTCGATGGCACAGCTGCCCGCCGCCGCCCGCAACATGAAGAGCCGCAAACCGCAGGTCTGAATTGACACGGGACCCCCCTTCGCATTTAGCCAAGGTGCCTGCTCAATGATTTGAGCAGGCACCTTGTTCCGATCATCGCCTGCCGCGCGGCGATTATCGGAAATACACAGGGCAAACAGGTACGCCCTGTGTCCTTAAGTACCAGGACATCAGGGCGTACCTGTACTCCCTGTGTCCGTAACAGGTTAAATTAGAGGGGCAAAGGTTTAAAAGTAATATCAGGAAGTATTACTTTACTGAGAGAGTAGTGGATGCATGGAATAGCCTTCCTGCAGAAGTGGTAGCTGCAAATACAGTGAAGGAGTTTAAGCATGCATGGGATAGGCATAAGGACATCCTTCATATAAGATAGGGCCAAGGGCTATTCATAGTATTCAGTATATTGGGCATACTAGATGGGCCAAATGGTTCTTATTTGCCGACACATTCTATGTTTCTATGTGAATGGGAGCACACTGTGCATGACCAGCATTCGACTATTTTTGGCTGCCCCATAGAAAATGAATGGAGGGCAGCTGCAGACCACTTTTGGGGTGTCTTTCTTGATATAGGTACGGGTCCCAGCGCTGGTCATGCGTGGTGCGCTCCCCTTTACTTCTATGGAGAGAGCGATTTATGGTGGCCAGACAGGAGTCCTCCAGCAACCACTTTGCGGGGCTCTGTTCCCAATATAGGTGCAAGTCCCAGCAGTGGGACCTGCACCTTCCAGACAATGGGGGCATATCCTAGTGATATGCACCCATTGTCTGAGATGATACAACCCGTTTAACCTTCTCTACATAATAAATTCTATTTTCTGAAGTGAGACAACCCCTTTAACTGTAACATGACGTTTGCGGTTTATTTGATCACATGTGGTGCATACAGCATGCAATATGCTTGCTGGTCCATTGGTGATCTCAAAACCAGAATAAGGGGACTACTGCTATTAAAAATATTTCTAAGCAGGGAAGCATTTTGGATTTTTATGCTCAATACGTGTGCTGTTGCACCAGAAGGTATGAATAGGTGTATAGACTTGATTCTTCATGATTAATTCCTGGATGACTTTATGTATTCTTTAGTTACTTGTAAAGGGTGCCAACATGATGATGTCATGATTTTAATTATATATCTGTGTGTATGTATTTCTGATTGGTTTATAGAAGTATTTAAATGATGCAGTTTCTGTCAGTATGCTATAAATAAGGGAATTGAAAAATGGGGTCAATCAATACATCCTAATGCACAGGTCCACTTCACCATGGCTGGAAGCACAAAGACAAACAATGCAACAGCACTCTGCAAACACAAATAAAATACACTAATGTCATAATAATTAACGCGTAGGGGCCTCTGTCATTGACAGCCAGGCCCCTGCTGCATACGCCAGCATCGGAAAACACACATGCCGTCGTATTAACCCTTTGTATGCCGCGGTCAAAGCTGACTACGGCATGCAGAAGGTTCGCGGAGGGTACGGGGCCCTCCTCTTCCCCATCGGGTCCCTGCCCTGCAGTGATGGGGACCCGATGGCAGAGAAGGCAGCCCGAAGACAGCCAATGCATTACAATACAGGTTGTATTGTAATGTATTGCAGAGGGGATCAGACCCCAGAAGTTGAAGTCCCCGAGTGGGACAAAAATAAAAAGGAAACAAAAGTGTTTTTCATAATTAAAAAAAAAAAAAGTTTCAAGTAAAAAATAAATAAAAATTTCCCAAAATAAAACACATAAAATTGTAAAAAAAAAAAAGAAAAAAAAGAAAAATAAACCCAGACATATTGGATATTGCCGCGTCTGGCCCTATAAAAATATCACATGATCCACCCCTTCACCTGAACAACCTGCTCTATAAAAATACCACATGATCTAACCTTTAAAATGAACATTGTAAATACAAAGAATAAAAACGGTGTCAAAACAGTTATTTTTTGTTACCTTGCCTCAAAAAAGTGTAATATAGAGCAACCAAAAATCATATGTACCCTAAAATAGTACCAACAAAACCGCCACCTTATCCCGTAGTTTCCAAAATGGGGTCACTTTTTTGGAGTTTCTACTCTAGGGGTGCATCAGGGGGTCTTCAAATGTGACATGGCAACTTAAATGATCCCAGTGAAATCTGCCCTCCAAAAACCACATGTCGTTCCTTTCCTTCTGCGCCCTGGAGTGTGCCCGTACAGCAGTTTATGATCACAAGTGGGGTGTTTCTGTCAACTACAGAATCAGGGTAATAAATATTGAGTTTTGTTTGGCAGTTAACCCTTGCTTTGTTACTGGAAAAAATGGATTAAAATGGAAAGTCTGCCCAAAAAAATCTGAAATTTAATCTACATTTTCCTTTAATTCTTGTGGAACACCTAAAGGGTTAACAAAGTTTGTAAAATCAGTTTTCAATACTTTGAGGGGTGTAGTTTCTAAAATGGGATCATTTTTGGGTGGTTTCTATTATGTAAGTGACTTCAGACCTGAACTGGTCCTTAAAAAGTGGGTTTTGGAAATTTTCAGAAAAATTTCAAGATTTGCTTCTAAACTTCTAAGCCTTTTAGCGTCCCCAAAAAATAAAATGGCATTCACAAAATGATCCAAACATAAAGTAGACATATGGGAAATGTAAAGTAAAAACTATTATATGAGATATCACTATGTGTTTTAAAAGCAGAGAAATTAAAATTTGGAAAGTTGCTAATTTTTCAATTTTTTTTGTCAATTTGGTACTTTTTTAAAAGAAAAATGAAAAATCACTGAAATTTACCACTGTCATTAAGAACAATGTGTCACAAGAAAACTCTCAGAATGACTTGGATAAGTAAAAGCGTTCCAAAGTTATTACCACGTAAAGTGACACATGTCAAATTTCCAAAAAACGGCCTGGTCCTTAAGGTGAAAAATCCTGATGGGGGTTTAAGAAAATATACTGGTGCAAATGCTACGCTCATTTTGTAAATATGAGATTCTTTGCAAATACATTTTGTACAAAATTATTTGTGCCTGTCCACCAGCGATTTCTATAGGACATGAAGCTATACTAAATACTACCTGTTGCGATGCCATATTGACCACTATAAAATAAAGGGAATGCAGGTTCCAGCTGAATGCTCGGTCCACTCTGCCTTTTGCCACTTTTGGTGCCATAATGGCCTCCGTTAAATCCAGGGAATGCAGAGTGGACCCATGTGGAACCTGCATTCCCTGTATTTTATAGTGGCCAATATGGCACCACAATAGGTAGTACTTAGTGTAGGTTCCTGTCCTATAGAGATCACCTTGACGCTGGCAAACAGGCACATATAATTTTGTAGAAAATGTATTTGCCAAGAATCTCGTATTTACAAAATGAGCATAGCATTTGCACCAGTGTATTTTCTTTAATGATTACTGCATTGGTTATTTTTGTTTGTGTTTGCAGATAACTAAGGGCAAGAAAATGCCTGAAATGCAATAGTCCTTTCTTATCGCTTATGCATTTTATGAGGATTTCTAGTAAAGCCTAATGCTTTTTTTTCTATGTGAAGCTGAATCTTCTTTTTTCATTTTTCTGCTATGGGTGGAGCCATACACATCTATGCATTCTGACAGAAGTTGGTGAGCCAACCATACAGTTGATTCACTAGAAAATCTCTGAAATTCTGAAAAGGGACACAGAAATAACTGAGCGGAGTTCTTTAAGAACTCTTGGGCGCATTCCATCTGGACCTGGAGCCTTGTTCACATTCATTTTACTTAGCTTAGCTTGGACCATTATACCTCATAATGATCCAAAAGTTATCCGGGAGATTGGGAATATAATCCACATGATCACAGAGTCTAAACATTTAAACTACGTGTATCTGGCTCTGAACTGTTTTATAGTGTGCCCCAGGGCATGCCCGAGTGTCTACGAATGATTACTGCTATGTAAATAGAAAGTCTACATCGAGGGCATTACGTAACCCTTTAAGGCCCGGAGGTTGTTTTTTTTTTTGTGTTTTTGTTTTGCGTTCCCGGCTTTTCCAGAGCCATAACTTTTTTATTTGTCTGTTCACATAGCCATATGAGGGCTTGTTTTTTGCAGGACACGTTGTACTTTCTAACGCCACCATTTAATATTGCATATGATGTAGTGGGAAGTGGTAAAAAAAATCCAAATGGGGTGAAATTGCATAAAAAAGCAATTCACCAATTTTACGGGTTTTTTATTTACGATGTTCGATGTGCAATAAAACTGACCAGTTACTTTTATTCAACAGGTCAGTACGAATCCGGCGATACCTTACATGTATAGTTTCTCTTGCGTTTTGATAGTGATAAAAAAATCAAAAAGTGGGGAAAAATCAGGTTTTTTTTGTCACCATATTTTGACCCCTATAACTTTTTTGTAATTATGTGTACGGAGCTATTTGGCTCATTTTTTGCGGGGCAATCTGAACTTTTCATTGATGCCCTTCTGGGGTGTGTATGACTTTTTGATCACTTTTTATTAAATTTTTTATAGAAAATGAAGTGACCAAAAACTGCGAATCGGCCATTTGGACACTTTTTTTTATGTTTTGCTGTTTGCCGTATGGGGAATATATTTTTATATTTTTATACTATGGGCGTTTTCGCACATAGCGACACCCATGATGTGTATTTTTTTATTTTTTTAGTTCTTTTATTTTTATTTTGGGAAAAGGGGGGTGATTTAAATTTTATTGATTTTTTATTTATTTATTGTTTTTAATTTAATTTTATTTTTACACTTTTTAGTAGTTCCCATAGAGAACTACAGTCAGGTCCATAAATATTGGGACATCGACACAATTCTAAAATTTTTGGCTCTATACACCACCACAATGGATTTGAAATTAAACAAACTAGATGTGCTTTAACTGCAGACTGTCAGCTTTAATTTGAGGGTTTTTACATCCAAATCAGGTGAACGGTGTAGGAATTACAACAGTTTGCATATGTGCCTCCCACTTGTTAAGGGAACAAAAGTAATGGGACATAATAATCATACATCTAACTTTCACTTTTTAATACTTGGTTGCTAATCCTTTGCAGTCAATTACAGCCTGAAGTCTGGAACGCATAGACATCACCAGAAGCTGGGTTTCATCCCTGGTGATGCTCTGCCAGGCCTCTACTGCAACTGTCTTCAGTTCCTGCATGTTCTTGGGGCATTTTCCCTTCAGTTTTGTCTTCAGGAAGTGAAATGCATGCTCAATCGGATTCAGGTCATTCTTGGCCATTGTATAACATTCCACTTCTTTCCCTTAAAAAACTCTTTGGTTGCTTTTGCAGTATGCTTTGGGTCATTGTCCATCTGCACTGTGAAGCGCCGTCCAATGAGTTCTGAAGCATTTGGCTGAATATGAGCAGATAATATTGCCCGAAACACTTCAGAATTCATCCTGCTGCTTTTGTCAGCAGTCACATCATCAATAAATACAAGAGAACCAGTTCCATTGGCAGCCATACATGCCCACGCCATGACACTACCACAACCATGCTTTACTGATGAGGTGGTATGCTTAGGATCATGAGCAGTTCCTTTCCTTCTCCATACTCTTCTCTTCCCATCACTCTGGTACAAGTTGATCTTGGTCTCATCTGTCCATAGGATGTTGTTCCAGAACTGTGAAGGCTTTTTTAAATGTCGTTTGGCAAACTCTAATCTGGCCTTCCTGTTTTTGAGGTGGTTTACATCTTGTGGTGAACCCTCTGTATTCACTCTGGTGAAGTCTTCTCTTGATTGTTGACTTTGACACACATACACCTACCTCCTGGAGAGTGTTCTTGATCTGGCCAACTGTTGTGAAGGGTGTTTTCTTCACCAGGAAAATAATTCTTCAGTCATCCACCACAGTTGTTTTCCGTGGTCTTCCGGGTCTTTTGGTGTTGCTGAGCTCACCGGTGCGTTCCTTCTTTTTAAGAATGTTACAAAGAGTTGTTTTGACCACACCTAATGTTTTTGCTATCTCTCTGAGGGGTTTGTTTAGTTTTTTCAGCCTAATGATGGCTTGCTTCACTGATAGTGACAGCTCTTTGGATCTCATCTTGAGAGTTGACAGCAACAGATTCAAAATGCAAATAGCACAATTGAAATGAACTCTGGACCTTTTATCTGCTCATTGTAATTTTGATAATGAGGGAATAACACACACCTGGCCATGGAACAGCTGAGAAGCCAATTGTCCCATTACTTTTGGTCCCTTAACAAGTGCAAGGCACATATGCAATCTGTTGTAATTACTACACGGTTCACTTGATTTAGATGTAAATACCCTCAAATTAAAGCTGACAGTCTGCAGTTAAAGCACATCTTGTTTGTTTCATTTCAAATCCATTGTGGTGGTGTATAGAGCCAAAAAAGTTAGAATTGTGTCGATGTCCCAATATTTATGAACCTGGCTGTATAACATGCAATCATCTGATTGCTATTATCATAGACTCCAATGCACTTGCATTGGAACCTATGATGATTTTACTACTACCATTTCACACCCCAAGGAAGAGAATTCCAAATAAAAGACAACATGCAGATTTACGGTTCATCTCTTTAGAGCACAACCTGAATCAGAAACCAGAGATGAAGATACATTTTGTGGACTTTATGCAGAAGGTGTTTGAGAGAGATCATGCTGAGCCTGCACCCCCTCTTGCACAAGGAGAAGAATGCTGGTACCTCCCGTGTTTTGGTGTCTACCATCGTCGCAAGCCTGACCAGATTAGGGTGGTCTTCGACTCAAGTGCTCGTCATGAAGGCGTTTCTCTCAATAACAATTTTCTCACTGGGCCTAACCTGAACAACAACCTCCTAGGAGTCTTAATCCACTTTAGACAAGAACCAATTGCCATTATGGCCGACATCCAACAAATGTTTCATTGTTTCATCGTCCGTGAAGACAACAGAAACTTCCTCAGGTTCTGATGGTACAGCAATAATGATGTCAACAACGAGGTTATAGACTATCGGATTAATGTACATGTTTTCAGTAATAGCCCTTACCCCGCAGTTGCCATTTACGGACTGAGAAAAACATCCCAAGAAGGCGAACAAGAGTTCGGGTCTGATGCACGTCAGTTTGTTAAGAAGGACCTCTACATAGACAAACCTCTCAAGTCTCTACCTACGGAAAAAGAAGCCATCGACTTCCTCACCATAACTCAGAACATGCTCGCTACTGCCAACCTCAGACTTTACAAAGTCATCTCCAACAGCAATGAGGTAATGCGAGCATTTCCTTCTGATGATCATACTGTCAGTGCTAAGGAATTCCAACTAGGGTCTGACCTTTCCCTCACACAACACAGCCTTGGATTGCTGTGGGATGTTAAACACGTTCACATTTCAAACATCAGTCTGTGACAAGCCGTTCACAAAATGAGGAGTGCTGTCTGCAGTAAACAGTATCTATGATCCCTTGGTATTTATAGAACCCTTTACTATTCAGGGAAAGATATTACTCAGACAACTTACTTCAGAGAACATTGACTGGGATACCGCTTTACCCAGAGAGAAACAACAACGGTGGGAATCCTGGAAGCAGTACCTCCAGGCATTGGAACAGTTTAAGATACCACGATCTTGAGATCCATGTCTTCTCTGATGCATCCATGGAAGCCATAGCTGCGGTAGCCTATCTCCGGGTTGTACACCCTAATGGGGAAATAGGTGTCGGATTCGTCATGGGCAAGGCCAAGCTAACTCCAAAGCCTGCACATACTATTCCAAGGCTCGAACTCTGTGCAGCCATGTTAGCTGTTGAAATTGCTGAGCTTAAAAAGCATGAAACAGACTTCAACATTGACTCCTTTGACTTTTACACAGACAGCAAAATCGTGCTAGGATACATATACAATCAAACAAGACAGTTCCATGTGTATGTTGGCAATCGAATGGAACACATTAGGAAATTCTTCATTCCCGAGCAATGGCACTATGTACCCACTGATCTTAACCCTGCCAACCTAGGCAGTCGTGCAGTACCAGTTTCTGGGTACATCATGGATATCTCCACCAGTACTCTTGAATGACGAATTCTTCTCAAGCCCTGTAGAGTCTACCTTTGAACTTATCCATCCGGAGTCCAATAAGGAAATCAAAGCCATTGTAGTTACACTTAATACCTCTGTGGAGGCAAAGGTGAAACTGAAATCTCACAGTTTTGAACGTTTTTCCAAGTGGTCTTCTGCTGTACGAGCGACTGCACGTCTTATTCACTTTGCTCATCACTTTGCAAACAGCGGTGACACTAATCAAGAGTGTCGTAAGTGGCATATCTGTAAAGGACCCCCCACAATTGCAGAGGTTGCTCAAACGGAAAGGCTCATCATCCATTGTGTCCAACATGAAGTACATTCGCAAGAGAATCCCAATATGTCAAAGGGACTCAATCCTCTAGAGACAGCCCTTCAAGTCAATTTGATTAAAGGGAGGTAAGAAGGACTGGTGCATGTTGCTACCTTCCCCTCTGAAGATGGGCTTACGGATCAATCTTCCTCCTAACGCTGTCAACACTTTAAAGAGCACGTCTACAAGTATTGTAGTAATGTTTTCCTTGTCGAATTTTTTTTGTTCCTTTTCGTTTTCCAGATTTTCCAGAAGAAGAAACATCTATTATTCATGGACTTATCTAAAGTTTATTATTGTTATCAGAAATCATAGATTTCGATGGGAAGAGTCATGTTACACATGCATGGTTTGCCTTTTTATTCTGTGTGTCCCTTCTCTCTTCCCCTCCTGCTGTGCTCTCTGTAAAGTCTCCTCCCCTCTCTCCCTTACATTCTGGCTTCACTCTTCATCTCAGCCACATGTATCCTGTTAGCTGCTCACACCATGATTTTTTGACCTATACATTTGTTCATTGGTGTATGATCTGCACAATTTGGAATAAACTCCTTCATGATCTACAAGGTGTCGTTTGGATCGAGTCACTGTCAGCCAATTCTTGATGGTTACTGCTATCTTATCACAACTGTAAGTTACAGAGATCACACTTTGAATGCTTAGACTGGAGAGGCAGAACAGCCATGATTGATATAAAAAATCAGGCATCCTATAGTACATGACAATTTATTTCAGGCTGGCAGCTCAGGGATCGTGTCTTTTCTCAGGGGGGGCATGTCTTTTCTACTGTAGCTCTTTACCTGTAATTGCAACATCTTTTAGCAGGCAGTGGCAGTTGAACATTTAAACTGAGCATGTGCGACTACCTCAGTAAGGTGGACAAAAATAGGAAAAGAACACACAACAGGTGGCACTATACAGATACATTTTTATTTAATAACTTAGTGGCTATACTAAATTTTTAATTACAAGCAATCGCAAAAGTATTCAGAGCCAGATGCTGGTTTGTAAACTGTATAATATTTTTTTTGTGGCACAACCCTTTTAAGTTTATTAACTGCATACATACACACAGCGACATAGCAGAAATAAGTACTTGACCATATCCAAAAGTGCAGCAATTCCACATGTAGTGAGCTTGTTATTTCAATCATGCATCAAACAGCTGCAAACAGAAACTTTTAAGAAAAATTGATCAGGGGTCTTCCCCAACAAACCAGCATAAAAACTCTTAGTGAAAGGATGTATAAAACAATCCAAGTTAAAGTGTAACTGCCATTTCACTACCAAAAATGAAATTCCTAACATATGTGATGCTAAACGGAAGATATTCATGAAGCTTTATTTTTCAGTTAATTTTACCTTTCTGATGTCTGTATTCAGCCCTTAGCAACCCTATTTCTCTGTGCCTCTATTTCAGCATCTTCCTAAGATGGCCTCTGCTGCACTTTCTGTGATGATCTTTGCCCTGTCCTTTAGGACATCCTGTATTTCCCTCACTTCCCATAAACCCTTGCTCTCCTCACATGAACTAACAGGACCAATCAGAATGCAGATAACTTCCCCCACTACCCCAGAGCAGTGAATATCCTCTCACATACAGCTAACCAGAGACAGACAAGACCAATCAGAATGCAGATAACCTCCCCCACTACCCAAGAGCAGTGTGTATCCTCTCAAATAAAGCTAACCAGAGACAGACAAGACCAATCAGAATGCAAATATCTTCCCCACTACCCCAGAGCAGTGTGTATCCTCTCACATACAGCTAACCAGATACAGACAAGACCAATCAGAATGCAGATAACCTCCCTCACTACCCCAGAGCAGTGTGTATCCTCTCACATAAAGCTAATCAAAGACAGACAAGACCAATTAGAATGCAGATAACTTCCCCACTACCCCAGAGCAGTGTGTATCCTCTCACATAAAGCTAACCAGAGACAGACAAGACCAATCAGAATGCAGATAACTTCCCCCACTACCCCAGAGCAGTGTGTATCCTCTCACATTAAGCTAACCAGAGACAGACAAGACCAATCAGAATGCAGATATCCTCCCCCACTCCCCCTGATCAGTGTGTATCCTCTCACATACAGCTAACCAGAGACAAGCCCTGCAATTACATGAAATCAGTAAGCATTTGTTTTAGCCTCTTAATAGTCACATTCAAAGGTTTTTTAGGAACCATTTTGGGGTATATATAGTATATTAAATAACTTTTATTATTTAATTTTTAGGGGGGAAGATAAAAAAAACTGCTTCAACTGCTTATGTTTCTGGTTTGGTATCAGCTAGATATATGGGTTTTGTATTGTTTGAAAGCTTTCAGACAATACCAGAAGGACAGCAATATGTTCAGTACAGGGGAAGATATCACTGATTCAATGATCGGGATGCTGTGAATGAAGCTGAAAGTGAAAGTAAAAGCACATTTTACCTGCGATTATTCCCAACTTGATTTCTAACAGTGTTTTCTCCTCTGTTGCTTGGACTCTGTTAGCTGTCATTCTGGTCTTGTATGAAATCCTGGAATATCAGGTTTCAAACAAGACCAGTTGCATGTTTCTAGCTGCTACCATTCAGGAGATAGCAGCATGTAAAGCAGCCCTCCCCCCTCCACTTTCTGCTGGAGCCCAGGCACTCCGGAAGTTGCTTCTCCTCCCAGGGCTCTTCCGTCTCTTGTTTATATCAGCGAGGAGATGGCTGCACATGACAAGGCTATGAGAAGAGGCTGCAGAATAGAAAAGTAACACACATTTGTGGGATTTATTATCAGGTAAAACTGAAAATGATTACATTTTAAAGCACAAAAGTATTTATACCATTAGGGTATAAAAAATGAAATGGCAGTTACACTTTAAAAGCAATGCTATTCATACTAAAGGCTGTAGTATAAAAAATGCATATGAAAGATATAACAGATTCTAATACATAACCTTAACTCCTTCATGACATGGTGATTTTCCATATTTGCGTTTTAATTTTTCAGTCCTTGCCTTCCTGGAGCCATAACCTTTTTATGTTTCTGTTCACATAGCCATATGAGGAACTGTTTTTTGCGGCAGAAGTTGTACTTTCTAATAATACTATTTTATATTGCATACAATGTAGTGGGAAGCTGAAAAAAAAAATCCAATTCCATCACAGTTTTATGGGTTATGAGTTTTGTTTTTATGACGTGCAGTAAAACTGACCTGTTCTCTTCATTCTCCAGCTCATTATAATTATAGCAATACCATACTTACACTACTCACATAAAGTTAGGGATATTTGGCTTATGGGTGAAATTTCAGGATGAACCTTAAATGCACTTTAACCTTTACAGGTGAACATAATGTGATCTTCTCTAAACTTTTAAATGCACATGTTCAACGTTTCAGTACTTTTTGCACAACTTGCTGTTCTCTAATAAGGAGCTTAACGCCTTTATTCACAAGTGGTTCCTGGTTCAATTAAAATTGGTACAGTCCTCCTCATCATGCTGTTCACAATTTGACATCATGAGACCAAGACGACACCTAACAACTGATCAACAGTAACTTGCCATTGCGAGGTTTCAAGCAGGATGGTCTCAGACGGAAGTGGCCACTTAGCTTAGAGTGTCACAGAGTTTCATCAGCAGGTTGCAACAGAGAGACTGGAAGAGTCCCAGTAAATCATAGAAGTGGACGTCATTTGGCCAAATCCCACACTGATGACCGCTTCATTGTGAACAATGCCCTGCAGAACTGGATGATGAATGCCACACAACTCCAGGCACATTTAAGGGAGGTGAGAGGCACCCAAGCGTCAATTCAGACCATTCAAAACCATTAACATCAGCGTAGTCTGCGTGCCAGATGACCTGCAAGGGTACCTGACCACACCACCAGGCCCAGGCGTCGTAGCCTTGCATGGGCCAGGGAACATCTACACTGGACGAGGGACCAGTAGGTCTATGTAACACCACACATAACACACATTGATAACTCTCTGAGTACAGATAATATAGTAGATGCTACCTGCAATCCTATGTAACACCATTGATAACACACAGTCATAACTCTCTGAGTACAGATAATATAGTAGATATTACCTGCAGTTGTATGTAAGACCATAGATAACACACAGTGATAACTCTGAGTACATACACTCACCTAAAGAATTATTAGGAACACCTGTTCTATTTCTCATTAATGCAATTATCTAGTTAACCAATCACATGGCAGTTGCTTCAATGCATTTAGGGGTGTTGTCCTGGTCAAGACAATCTCCTGAACTCCAAACTGAATGTCAGAATGCGAAAGAAAGGTGATTTAAGCAATTTTGAGCGTGGCATGGTTGTTGGTGCCAGACGGGCCGGTCTGAGTATTTCACAATCTGCTCAGTTACTGGGATTTCCACGCACAACCATTTCTAGGGTTTACAAAGAATGGTGTGAAAAGGGAAAAACATCCAGTATGCGGCAGTCCTGTGGGCGAAAATGCCTTGTGGATGCTAGAGGTCAGAGGAGAATGGGCCGACTGATTCAAGCTGATAGAAAAGCAACGTTGACAGCAAAGCATTTGTGAAGCCACAACACGCACAACCTTGAGGCGGATGGGCTACAACAGCAGAAGACCCCACCGGGTACCACTCATCTCCACTACAAATAGGAAAAAGAGGCTACAATTTGCACGAGCTCACCAAAATTGGACTGTTGAAGACTGGAAAAATGTTGCCTGATCTGATGAGTCTCGATTTCTGTTGAGACATTCAAATGGTAGAGTCCGAATTTGGCGTAAACAGAATGAGAACATGTATCCATCATGCCTTGTTACCACTGTGCAGGCTGGTGGTGGTGGTGTAATGCTGTGGGGGATGTTTTCTGGGCACACTTTAGGCCCCTTAGTGCCAATTGGGAATCGTTTAAATGCCACGGGCTACCTGAGCATTGTTTCTGACCATGTCCATCCCTTCATGACCACCATGTACCCATCCTCTGATGGCTACTTCCAGCAGGATAATGCACCATGTCACAAAGCTCGAATCATTTCAAATTGGTTTCTTGAACATGACAATGAGTTCACTGTACTAAAATGGCCCCCACAGTCACCAGATCTCAACCCAATAGAGCATCTTTGGGATGTGGTGGAACGGGAGCTTCGTGCCCTGGATGTGCATCCCTCAAATCTCCATCAACTGCAAGATGCTATCCTATCAATATGGGCCAACATTTCTAAAGAATGCTATCAGCACCTTGTTGAATCAATGCCACGTAGAATTAAGGCAGTTCTGAAGGCAAAAGGGGGTCCAACACCATATTAGTATGGTGTTCCTAATAATTCTTTAGGTGAGTGTATAATATTGTAGATATTACCTGCAGTCCTATGTAACACTATAGATAACACACAGTGATAATTCTGAGTAAAGATAATATAGCAGATATCACTTGCAGTCCTATGCAATGCCATAGATAACACATAGTGATAACTGAGTACAAATAATGTAGTAGATACTGTATTACCTGCAGTTCTATGTAACACCATTGATAACACACAGTGATAACTCTAAGTACAGATAATGTAGCAGATGTCACCTGTAATTGTCACACAGATAACACAAGGATAGCTACTGTGTAGTAGATGTGTAGTACCCCAGAACTGGGGTACTACAAATTGTTAATTGTTTGTTGCACTATGCATTTCACTGTTTGTTTTCTGAGTATCACTACCAGCAAGGAAGAAATGACAAATGTTGGCAGGAACAGAGCTAACCACCCTGTCCCTCCTCTCTTGGTAGGAGTGGGCTGGTCCTGATTCCTGCCAAGGGTGGGGAGTTCTTGTCTAGAGGCAGAATGGAGAGGACGGAGCCTGCAGTGCTCCTTCTCCTACAGAGAATTCTCCGGAGAGAACCTTTACTAAATTGCCTCAAGTAAAGCCTTGAGAGGATAAAGACAGCAGAGTGAACTGCTATATTCAGCGACCACAGACACTACTGTGAGGTGAGGGACTACAGCTAAGCCACCCATCACCAGAATACCACTAGGCTGGCATCACCTAAGTGCTAAATTGACACCAACCAACCTGCTTCCATATCCTTGCTGGTGCCAGAGAAGAATCTGCTGCTACTGTATGTATTTCAAGTTCTATGTTGCACTTAGTAGCAAGGACTCTGTTATGTTCAACTCTGGCCTCAATCTTCAGTGCTATAACTTTCACTGCAATGGACCCCAGAGAATGATGGCCTGAGGTATGACACGTGTCACTATAACACTATATCAGGGCCACTACCACTCCCATCCTCTACACTGGCTCCAATGGGTGCTCTCTGCATATGTCACCTGTAATCCTATGTAACACCACATATAACACAATGATCACTCTCTGAGTACAGATAATGTAGTAGATGTCACCTGCAGTCCTGCAGCAGATGACCCAAGGTTCCTATTTGGAAACCATTTCCTCCTTTGGCTTGCCAAAGATCCAGACACTGGCAATGGGGCGAGGCCAGCAGAAATTCTTCCCTAGCCATGGCGCTTGCTAATACTATAACTCCCCTGTCCAGTGCTGCTCTTTAGTTGTGATGCGTTGGATAGAGGAGTCAGACAGAAGTTTTTGTTAAGGGTTCTCCATTAACGTTCGGATTCATATCCTATCTCTTGACTCTGTGTGGTTTTTCGATCGTGTCTTCTGCTGTTCACCAGTGCCACACACAATTAGACTCTCATCACATTCCCATGCACTCATGGTGTACTATTTCCGGCTAGCAGACCACCCCCTATCTCTCATCCAATCCTGCCTAGCTGCCACCTTCGCTTGACATTTGTACAAACCCCATCATCTCTAGACTACAGGCCCTGTCAGAGTCTCCCTGCAGCTCACACTCAGTGCTGCTGTCTTAGAGTGAGCTGTTCAAAAGGACACCCCCCCTCCCCGATCTGGTTAGGCAATGCCCCCTACCAATCCTCAGCAGAAAGGGATTGAAAAAATAAAGTTAAAAATCAACTTCTAGGTCCCGCTAAGCCACTCCCCCGATCCAGTTAGTCCACACCCCCTCCCACTCCTCAGCCGACAGGGATTGAAAAAATGAAGTTAAAAATCAACTTCTATCAGCTGCAGAGGTGGGAGTGACGGTGACTTTCTCCCTGCAGCTCACACTCAGACAGCACAGTGCTGCTGTCTGAGCGTGAGCTGTTCAAAAGGACATCCCCCGATCCGATTAGGGCATGCCCCCTCCCAGTAGCTTTGCAAGGGGGGTGTGGGGGTGCGGGCCACACCGGGTGACACCAGTCTGATGGGGTGTCACCCGCCCCCACTGGCCACCGGACTGACTTACTGCAGTGCAATTTGAATGTGTTAAATAATTTAATTAATTACCTAGGTAGGTCTGGCTGGCGGCTGCTACTGTCTTGTCTGGCCAGCCTACGTGTGTGCCGTGCCGTGCTTGCGGCGCTCAGGCCCAATGAGGCGTGACTGAGTCTGTCAGTGGGGCCGTGGCGGACGGCAGCACCTGCGCAGCTATCTGGAGGACTCTGGATGGAGGGAGGCGAGGAGGCGGAGCTGCTCTGCTGTGGCCTGTAAAAGCTGCCTCTCCAGGCTGGCAGCAGAAGAACACAGAGAAGATTGAGTGAGGCACGACTTGTTGGCCGACCCTGCTGGACTCTGGAGAAGACAACTTAAGGCTGAGACTGGAGCCAGGACCCGACCCCACTCCAGCCAGACCCCAGTGATATATCAGGTACAGTACTACTGATCATTCTCAGCCCATAGAAGCTGCTGAGTTGATTGGAGGGGGAGGACTGTATTGTAACAGAGAGGGGGAGAAAAGAGATGGGGGACAAAATGTACAACATGTCTGTGCCATGGAGCCTGGAGGGGAAGAAATGTGCCACCCATGGGTGGGAGGGGATGACATGATGAGGGGACCCGGGACAATGATGAAGGGAGGGACAATGTTGGATTCTGTGCCATGGGGAAGGGGGGGGGGGGTGACATCATGTCACCCCCCCCCTTTGGCACAGACTCCAACATTGTCCCTCATCATGTCACCCCCCCTGATGGTGCAGACTCCAACATTGTCCCCCATTAGGGAGCATAATGGATGGGGGGCTGATGGCTGACATGGGGGGCATGATGGATGGGGGCTGACAGCTGACATGGGGGCATGATGGATGGGGGCTGACGGCTGACATGGGGGGCATGATGGATGGGGCTGACGGCTGTCATGGGCATGATGGATGGGGTGCTGACGGCTGACATGGGGGGCTGACATGAGGGCATGATGGCTGACATGGGGGCATGATGGCTGACATGGGGGACATGATGGATGGGGGCTGACGGCTGATATGGGGGGCTGATCTGAGGTATGATTAACATTGGGGGTCTGATTGGTGGTCTGACCTGAGGTATAATGGAAAATATTGTTTCCTATTATACTCCTCTAAAACCTATGTGCGTCTTATAGGGCGAAAAGTACAGTCCTCAAACCAGCGATTTAAGCAGAGCGAAGATACCAGGACCACACAGAGGAGAAGCCAGCTGCTGCAGACAGAACCAGGACCAGGTGAGCTGCAAGGGGGGGGGGGGGGGGCGCCGAGATGGTAGCTATGCTTGTGTTGCCAAAAAATCCTTGCACCTGCCCTGGTCACATCCACGTGACAGCAGTGACTCACTCACACAGGCGGCCCACCCAGTGTCTTCAGCTTGTCCTCCTCCTCCAGTGGCCAAATCCCGCGCCTGTGCCGAGGATCCGGATGTCCGCGCACTGGTTTCCAGATAACTGCCAGAAGCATCGGAGTATCCAGTGCGCAGGCCCGTACAGTGACACTCCTGCCATCGCCGCATCGGAGGGCTGTTCAGAGCTCAAACGAAGAGGCGTGCCGTGTTGGAGCTGCCAGCCTGCCTACCTCCTGACTTTGGCAATAGCAATATTTTTACTGCACAGTAGGTGTCCCCTATATTTATATGTAATAAATAAAGAGTCCCACAGTACATAATGTGGGCAAAATATACCAAATTACATAACATTCCCAATAAATAAACTTATTTTTATGTGAAAAAAGGCTATTTTACATTTTTAGTAGTGATACTCTTTGGTGCCAGGGGGTGTACCCTGGCATTTTTATTATGGTACACCATCTGGCACCAAAGTGTATCTATCACTTAAAAAAAATGTAAAATAGCCATTTTTCACATAAAAAACAAGTTTATGTATTGGGAATGTTATGTAATTAGGTATATTTTGCCCACATTATGTACCACATTATATAACATATTTTTGGTTATATGACTAAAATATTATTGCTTCGGGGGGAAGGGGGGGTGACACCATTTTCTACCGCACCGGGTGACACCAGCCCTAGCAACGCCACTGCCCCCTCCCAATCCTCAGCCGACAGGGATTGAAAAAATGAAGTTAAAAATCAACTTCTAGGTCCTGCTAAGCCACGCCCCAATCCGGTTAGGCCACGCCTCCTCCCTCTCAGCCAACAGGGATTGAAAACATGAAGTAAAAAATCAACTTCTGTCAGCTGCAGAGGTGGGAGGGACGGTGACTTTCTCCGTGCAGCTCACACTCAGACAGCACAGTGCTGCTGTCTTAGAGTGAGCTGTTCAAAAGGACACGCCCCTGATCCAGTTAGGCCACGCCCTGTCCCACTCCTTAGCCGACAGGGATTGAAAAAATGAAGTTAAAAATCCACTTCTGTCAGCTGCAGGGGTGGGAGTGAGGGTGACTTTCTCCCTGCAGCTCACGTTCAGACAGCACAGTGCTGCTGTCTGAGAGTGAGCTGTTCAAAAGGACATCCTTGTGTCCGTTCAGGCCCTGTGCCAGACGGTTGACAGAGAGTCTGAAAGCTGGACTGTCCGGCCTAAAACTGGACCCCTAGGGAGGTCACAGTTAAGGGGATGATCCGCTATGGAGGTCAGTGTTAAGGGGCAGATCGCTATAATGGCCACTGTTAAGGGGGCGGGCCCCTGTGGAGGTCATTGTCAAGGGGGTGGTGTGCTGTGAAACTCAATGTTAAAGGGGCAGGCTGCTGTGAATGTCAAAGTGAAGTGGTGGGCTGCTGTGGAGGTCCCATTTAACCCCTTAGGGACACAGCCTTATTTCACCTTAAGGACCAGGCCATTTTTTGCAAATCTGACCAGTGTCACTTTAAGTGGTGATAACTTTAAAACACTTTTACTTATCCAGTCTATTCTGAGATAGTTTTTTCGTCACATATTGTACTTCATGACACTGGTAAAATGAAGTAAAAAAATTCATTTTTATTTATAAAAAAATTGCAAATTTACCCCAAATTTGTAAAAAAATTGCAAATTTCCAAGTTTCAATTTCTCTACTTCTATAATACATAGTAATACCTACAAAAATAGTTATTACTTTACATTCCCCATATGTCTACTTCATGTTTGGATCGATTTGGGAATGATATTTTATTTTTGGGGGATGTTACAAGGCTTAGAAGTTTTGAAGCAAATCTTGAAATTTTTCAGAAATGTTCAAAAACCCACTTTTTAGGGACCAGTTCAGGTTTGAAGTCACTTTGTGAGGCTCACATATTAGAAACCACCCAAAAATGACCCCATTCTAGAAACTAAACCCCTCAAGGTATTCAAAACTGATTTTACAAACGTCGTTAACCCTTTAGGTGTTCCACAAGAGTTAATGGCAAATGGTGATAAAATTTCAGAATTTAGATTTTTTGGCAAATTTTCCATTTTAATCCATTTTTTCCAGTAACAAAGCAAGGGTTAACAGCCAAACAAAATGCTATATTTATTGCCCCGATTCTGTAGTTTGCAGAAACACTCCATATGTAAACTACTGTACGGGCACACAATAGGGCGTAGAGGGAAAGGTGCGACGTATGGTTTTTGGAAGCCAGATTTTGCTGGACTGGTTTTTTGACACCATGTCCCATTTGAAGCCCCCCTGATGCACCCCTAGAGTAGAAACTCCATAAAAGTGACCCCATCTAAGAAACTACACCCCTCAAGGTATTCAAAACTGATTTTACAAACTTTGTTAACCCTTTAGGTGTTGCACAAGATTTAATGGAAAATAGAGATACAATTTCAAAATTTCACTTTTTTGGCAGATTTTCCATTTTAATATTTTTTTTCCAGTTACAAAGCAAGGGTTAACAGCCAAACAAAACTCATTATTTATGGCCCTGATTCTGTAGTTTACAGAAACACCCCTTCCAAAACCGTATGGCATTCCTTTCATTCTGTACCCTGCTGTGTGCCCGTACAGCGGTTTACGACCACATATGGGGTGTTTCTGTAAACTACAGAATCAGAGCCATAAATATTGAGTTTTGTTTGGCTGTTAACCCTTGCTTTGTAACTGTAAAAGAAAATATTAAAATGGAAAATCTGCCAAAAAAGGGAAATTTTGAAATTGTATCTCTATTTTTCATTAAATCTTGTGGAACACCTAAAGGGTTAACAAAGTTTGTAAAATCAGTTTTGAATAACTTGAGGGGTGTAGTTTCTTAGATGGTGTCATTTTTATAGAGTTTCTACTCTAGAAGTGCATCAGGGGGGCTTCAAATGGGACATGGTGTCAAAAAAACCAGTCCAGCAAAATCTGCCTTCCAAAAATCATACGGCGCACCTTTCCCTCTACGCGCTACTGTGTGCCCGTACAGTAGTTTACGGCCACATATGGGGTGTTTTTGCAAACTACAGAATCGGGGCAATAAATATAGCATTTTGTTTGACTGTTAACCCTTGCTTTGTTACTGGAAAAAATGGATTAAAATGGAAAATTTGACAAAAAAATCTAAATTCAGAAATTTTATCACCATTTGCCATTAACTCTTGTGGAACACCTAAAGGGTTAATGACGTTTGTAAAATCAGTTTTGAATACCTTTATGGGTGTAGTTTCTAGAAAGGGGTCATTTTTGGGTGGTTTCTATTATGTAAGCCTCACAAAGTGACTTCAGACCTGAACTGGTCCCTAAAAAGTGGGTTTTTTAAAATTTTTGAAAAATTTCAAGATTTGCTTCTAAACATCTAAGCCTTGTAGCATCCCCCAAAAATAAAATATCATTCCCAAATTGATCAAAACATGAAGTAGACATATGGGGAATGTAAAGTAATAACTATTTTTGTAGGTATTACTATGTATTATAGAAGTAGAGAAATTGAAAGTTGGAAATTAGCAATTTTTTTTAAAAAAATGGTAAATTTGGTATTTTTTTATAAATAAAAATGAATTTTTTTGACTTCATTTTACCAGTGTCATGAAGTACAATATGTGACGAGAAAACTTTCTCAGAATGGCCTGGATAAATCAAAGTGTTTTAAAGTTATTACCACTTAAAGTGACACTGGTCAGATTTGCAAAAAATGGCCTAGTCCTTAAGGTGAAATAAGGCTGTGTCCCAAAGGGGTTAAGGAGATGGGGTACTATGGAGATCACTAATAAAGGTGTGGTCACTTTGGAAGTCACTGTGAAAGGGGCAGGCCACTGTGTAGGTCACTGTAAAGGGGGCAGGATGCTGTGGAGGTCACAAGAGGGCAGGGAATGGTGGAAGTCAGTGTTAAGGGGACGGTCTGCTATGGAGGTCAGTGCTAAGGGGCAGGGTGCTGTAGAGGTCACTGTTAAGGGGACGGGGTGTTGTGGAGGTCACATTTTAAAATTTTAAGGGAACAGAGCTCTGTGGAGGTCACTGTTAAGCGGGCGGGTTATTGTGGAAATCACTGTTAACGAGATGGGGTACTGTGGGGGTGACAAATAAAGCATAGGCCACTCTTTATTTTTGTACCTGTACGCCCCATGTATTTCCAATCACCGCCGCTCGGCAGGCGGTGATCGGAACCTGGTGCCTGCTCAAATCATTGAGCAGGCACCTTGGCTAAATGCGAGGGGGGGTCCAGTGACCCCCACGTGTCGGCGATCGCCGCAAACTGCAGGTCAATTCTGACCTGCGGTTTGCGGCTTTTCACTGTTGCGGCAGCGGTGCCATCGGGTCCCCATGCGGCTGTAGGGGGGACCCGATGGCATGCAAGGCAGCGCGATGCCTTCATAGGCATAGGCACTGCCTTCCGGTGACGAGACTGTGAGATCCAGCCCCCTGGATCTCACAGGCCGGAAGCTGTATGAGTAATACACACAGTATTACTCATACAGCTAATGCATTCCAATACAGAAGTATTGGAATGCATTGTAAAGGGGATTAGACCCCCAAAAGTTGAAGTCCCAAAGTGGGACAAAAAATAAAGTAAAGAAAAAGTTGGGGGAAAAAAGTTTGCCCCCAAGAAATTAAAAGTTTCAAGTAAAAATAAACAAAAACGTAATTTTCCCCAAATAAAGTAAAAAAAAATTGGTAAAAAATAGGGGATAAAAAAGTAGACATATTAGGTATCGCCGCGTCCGTATCGACCAGCTCTATAATTATATTACATGAGCTAACCCTTCAGATGAACACCGTAAAAAATAAAAAATAAAAACTATGCTAAATAAACAATTTTTATTCACCTTACATCACAAAAAGTACAACAGTAAGCGATCAAAAAGGCGTAAGCCCACCAAAATAGTACTAATCTAACCATCACCTCATCCCGCAAAAAATGAGAACCTACCTAGGACAATCGCCCAAAAAAAAAAAAAAAATATGGCTCAGAATATGGAGACACTAAAACATCATTTTTTTGTTTTAAAAAAGCTGTTATTGTGTAAAACTTAAAGGGAACCTGTCACCTGGATTTTGGGTATAGAGCGGAGGACATGGGTTGCTAGATGGCCGCTAGCACATCCGCAATACCCAGTCACAAATAGCTCTGTGTGATTTTATTGTGTAAAAAAAACTGATTTGATACATATGCAAATTAACCTGAGATGAGTCCTGTATGTCAGATGAGTCAGGGACAGGACTCATCTCAGGTTAATTTGCATATGTATCAAATCATTTTTTTACACAATAAAAGCACACAGAGCTATGGGGACTGGGTATTGCGGATGTGCTAGCAGCAGCTCTATACACAAAATCCCGGTGACAGGTTCCCTTTAAGTACATAAAAAAAAGTATACATATTAGGTATCGCCGCATCCATATCGACCGGCTCTATAAAAATATCACATGACCTAACCCCTCAGGTAAACACTGTTAAAAATAAAAATAAAAAGGTGTAAAAAAAGCCATTTTTTGTCATCTTACATCACAAAAAGTGTAATAGCAAGCGATCAAAAAGTCATATGCACCCCAAAATAGTGCCAATCAAACCGTCATCTCATCCCGCAAAAAATGAGACCCGACCTAAGATAATCGCCCCAAAAACTGAAAAAACTATGGCTCTCAGACTATGGAGACACTAAAACATGATATTTTTTTTGTTTCAAAAATGATATTATTGTGTAAAACTTACATAAATAGAAAAAAGTATACATATTAGGTATCGCCGCGTCCGTAATAACCTGCTCTATAAAAATATAATATGACCTAACCCCTCAGGTGAACACAGTAAAAAAAAAAAAATACGATGTAAAAAAAACCATTTTTTTGTCACCTTACATTAAAAAAAGTGTAATAGCAAGCGATCAAAAAGTCATACGCACCCCAAAATAGTGCCAATCAAACCGTCATCTCATCCCATAAAAATTTAAATCCTACCTAAGATAATCGCCTAAAAACTGAAAAAACTATGGCTCTCAGACTATGGAGACACTAAAACATGATTTTTTTTGTTTCAAAAATCAAATCATTGTGTAAAACTTACATAAATAAAAAAAAAGTATACATATTAGGTATCGCCGCGTCCATGACAACCTGCTCTATACAAATACCACATGATCTAACCTGTCAGATGAATTTTGTAAATAACAAACAAAAAAAACGGTGCCAAAACAGCTATTTCTTGTTACCTTACCTCACAAAAAGTGTAATATAGAGCAACCAAAAATCATATGTACCCTAAACTAGTACCAACAAAACTTCCACCCTATCTCGTAGTTTCTAAAATGGGGTCACTTTTTGGGAGTTTCTACTCTACGGGTGCATCAGGGGGGCTTTAAATGAGACATGGTGTCAAAAAAACTGTCCAGCAAAATCTGCCTTCCAAAAACCGTATGGCATTCCTTTCCTTCTGCGCCCTGCCGTTTGCCCGTACAGGAGATTACGACCACATATGGGGTGTTTCTGTAAACTACAGAATCAGGGCCATAAATATTGAGTTTTGTTTGGCTGTTAACCCTTGCTATGTAACTGGAAAAAAAATATTAAAATGGAAAATCTGCCAAAAAAGTGAAATTTTGAAATTGTATCTCTATTTTCCATTAATTCTTGTGGAACACCTAAAGGGTTAACGACATTTGTAAAATCAGTTTTGAATACCTTGATGGGTGTAGTTTCTTAGATGGGGTCACTTTTGTGGAGTTTCTACTCTAGGGGTGCATCAGGGGGGCTTCAAATGGGACATGGTGTCAAAAAAACCAGTCCAGCAAAATCTGCCTTCCAAAAACCGTATGGCATTCCTTTCCTTCTGCGCCCTGCCGTGTGCCCGTACAGCAGTTTACGACCACATATCGGGTGTTTCTGTAAACTAAAGAATCAGGGCCATAAATATTGAGTTTTGTTTGGCTGTTAACCCTTGCTTTGTAACTGGAAAAAAAATATTAAAATGAAAAATCTGCCCAAAAAGTTAAATTTTGAAATTGTATCTCTATTTTCCATTTATTCTTGTGGAACACCTAAATGGTTAACGACGTTTGTAAAATCAGTTTTGAATACCTTGAGGGGTTTAGTTTCTAGAATGTTTTTTTCTGGGTGGTTTCTATTATGTAAGCCTCACAAAGTGACTTCAGAACTGTACTGGTCCTTAAAAAGTTGTTTTTGAAAATTTCTGAGAAATTTCAAGATTTACTTCTAAACTTCTAAGCTTTGTAATGTCCCCCAAAAATAAAATGTCATTCCTAAAATGATCCTAACATGAAGTAGACATATAGGAAAGGTAAAGTAATAACTATTTTTGTAGATATTACTATTAGAATTGAGCAGACTCTTGGATGTTCGGGTTCGGCAGGTTCGGGGGAACTTGAAAAAAAGTTCGGGTTCGGGACCCGAACTTGACCTGAACTTGACCCCGAACCCCATTGAAGTCAATGGGGACCCGAACTTTTGGCCACTAAAATAGCTCTAAAATAGTCCTGGAAAGGGCATCAAAATGTGCTTAAAAGAATGGCAATTGTTCTGCAAACAAATGTGGATAGGGAAATCACTTAAAAAAACATAAAATACAGAAAAATTTTAAATAAAAATCTGGATCGATGAGTAGGACGTTGAGGAGGCGGTGGATGGGTGGATGTGGCGGTATAGGTTAACGTGGCGGTGTAGGTGGAAGCGGCGGTGAAGGAGGAATAGGTAGCCAACACTGATTTGTGTTGTTTTTTATTTTTAAATATTTAAAATATTGGGACATATAACAAAATAAAACAAAGAATAAGTGCACTTAAGTGCAAGAATGTATGGTTGAGGCTGGTATAAATGTCTATTCTGCACAAGGTACGGACAAGACCTGTGGGATCCATGCCTGGTTAATTTTAATAAACGTAAGCTTGTCCACATTGGCTGCGGCCTGTGATAATGCTCTTTGCCGTGCTAAACACACGTTCACACTATACACTGGCTGCAGGGCAGGTCAGCACCTCCAAGGCTGACAAAGCTTTTCCACATTAGGGCCATGCTAACCCTGCCTTCTCAGGTGCTGGCGGTGCTCCAGCTGCGTTGGCGACCTCCTCTGCCTTCGCCTTGTGCTTCCACTGTGCCCCCGCTGTTAATTGGGAATGCCATCATCAGTGTGCGCTTGTAGTCGCGCATCTTCCGATCAGTAACAGATGTTTTCACTGAATTTAGTTCCCTGTCAGCAATGCAGAGCAGGGGTTCATTCACGGCAAAAGGGGGTTCATGTCACCCAGCAATAGAACAGACGATTTTGAGAGATTTAGGCCCCTGTCAACCAGGCACAGCAGGGGTTCATTCACGGGAAAAGGGGGTTCATGTCACACAGCAATAGAACAGACTATTTTGAGAGATTTAGGCCCCTGTCACCCAGGCACAGGAGGGGTTTATTCACGGCAAAAGGGGGTTCATGTCACCCAGCAATAGAACAGACGATTTTGAGAGATTTAGGCCCCTGTCACCCAGGCACAGCAGGGGTTCATTCACGGCAAAAGGGGGTTCATGTCACCCAGCAATAGAACAGACGATTTTGAGAGATTTAGGCCCCTGTCACCCTGGCACAGCAGGGGTTTATTCACGGCAAAAGGGGATTCATGTCACCCAGCAATAGAACAGACGATTTTGAGAGATTTAGGCCCCTGTTAACCAAGCACAGCAGGGGTTCATTCACGGCAAAAGGGGGTTCATGTCACCCAGCAATAGAACACACGATTTTGAGAGATTTAGGCCCCTGTCACCCAGGCACAGCAGGGGTTTATTCACGGCAAAAGGGGGTTCATGTCACCCAGCAATAGAACAGACGATTTTGAGAGATTTAGGCCCCTGTCACCCAGGCACAGCAGGGGTTCATTCATGGCAAAAGGGGGTTCATGTCACCCAGCAATAGAACAGACGATTTTGAGAGATTTAGGCCCCTGTCACCCAGGCATAGCAGGGGTTTGTATACGCCAAAAATGGTAAAATGTCACCAGACAATTGAAAATAAGAATTTTTTCAATTTAGGGCAAATTGGAACTTTTTGCATTGAAATGGCTTTAAAATAGTCCTTGAAAAGGCTAGAGGGATGTAAAAGGCAGTAAAATGTGCTTAAGAGCATGGCAACTGCTCTGCATACAAATGTGGATAGGGAAATAACTTAAAATAAAATAAAATAACTAAAAATTACAAATTATTAACCTGCAACTCAGAGAAGGAGGTGGATATGGAGTCGGAGGTAGAGGAGGCAGTGAATGTGGTGTTGTAGGTGGAGGCAGCAATAGAGGAGGAGGAGGCAGCCACCAATGTTTTTTTTGTTTTTTTTATTGGGGTAGGTAGCCCCCAAAATATTGGGACAAATAAAAAAAAGAAAACAAAGAATCATTGCACTTGACTTGATTACAAGAATGTATGTTTGATTTGATAAATGTCTATTTTGCACAAGGTACAGACAAGTCTTATGGGATCCAAGCCTGGTTATTTTAATGAACGTGAGCTTGTCCACGTTGGCTGTGGACAGGCGGCTGCGTCTGTCTGTAATGACGCCTCCTGTCATGCTAAATACACGTTCAGAGAGTACACTGGCTGCAGGGCAGGCCAGCACCTCCAAGGCATACAGGGCAAGCTCTGGCCATGTGGACAATTTGGAGACACAGAAGTTGAATGGGGCAGAACCATCAGTCAGTATGTGTAGGCGTGTGCACACATACTGTTCCACCATGTTGTTCAAATGCTGTCTCCTGCTAACACGCTCGATATCAGCAGTTGGGGCCGGTTGTTGCGGCGAGGTGACAAAGCTTTTCCACATCTCGGCCATGATAACCCTGCCTTCTGAGGTGCTGGCGCTGACACAGCTGCGTTGGCGACCTCTTCCTCCTCCCCTGCCTTCGCCTTGTGCTTCCACTTGTCCCCCAGCGTCAGTGGGGAATGCTCTCAGCAGCGCGTCTACCAGCGTGCGCCTGTAGTCGCGTATCTTTCGATCACGCTCCAGTGAGGGAATTAAGGACGGCACATTGTCTTTGTAACGGGGATCCAGCAGGGTGGCCACCCAGTAGTCAGCACACATTAAAATGTGGGCAACTCTGCTGTCGTTGTGCAGGCACTGCAGCATGTAGTCTCTCATGTGTGCCAGGCTGCCCAGAGGTAAGGACAAGCTGTCCTCTGTGGGAGGCGTATTGTCTGCGTCCTCCGTATCCCCCCAGCCATGCACCAGTGATGGGCCCGAGCTGCGTTGGATGCCACCCCGCTGTGAACATGCTTCATCCTCATCCTCCTCCTCCAGTAGTGGGCCCTGGCTGGCCAAATTTGTACCTGGCCTCTGCTGCTGCAAAAAAACTCTTTCTGAGCCACTTCTAAAAGACTGGCCTGAAAGTGTTAGAGATGACCCCTCTTCCTCCTCCTCGTTCTGGTCCACATCCTCTTCCATCATCGCCCTAAGTGTTTTCTCAAGGAGACATAGAAGTGGTATTGTAAGGCTGATAACGGCGTCATCGCCACTGGCCATGTTGGTGGAGTACTCGAAACAGCGCAACAGGGCACACAGGTCTCGCATGGAGGCCCAGTCATTGGTGGTGAAGTGGTGCTGTTCCGCAGTGCGACTCACCCGTGCTGCAGCTGAAACTCCACTATGGCCTGCTGCTGCTCGCACAGTCTCTCCAGCATGTGCAAGGTGGAGTTCCACCTGGTGGGCACGTCGCATATGAGGCGGTGAGCTGGAAGGCCGGAGTTATGCTGTAGAGCAGACAGCCGAGCGGCGGCAGGATGAGAACGCCGGAAGCGCGCACAGACGGCCCGCACTTTACGCAGCAGCGCTGACATGTCGGCAGGGCCGGATTAACGTAGGGGCTGATGGAGCTGCAGCTCCAGGCCCCTACCATAAAATAGGCCCATCTGCCAGCCAAAAGGCCGTCGGGAGGGTTAAAAGTCCTCTGTTGTACACAGCGCAGCCACATAGAGCACAGACAATGCAGAGACGCTCACCTCACGCTGGCAGCAGGGAGCCTGAGGGAGGGACTCGGGAGGAGCGTAATCTGATCCTAGAGTGGAAGCTGCTTCTGCCGGCCCCTCCCCTCCCCGCCCACCAACCAATCAGAGCTGAGGCAAGGCAAGCATTATCAGATCTCAGTCTTCTGAGTAGTACAGGGAGTCTTCACAGGTCCTGTAAGGGAACTGCACAGTGTAAAGTGTAGTTCCCAGGTTAGAACAGTGCATCTGCCAGGACCTGTGATGACATCATCTTCAGCATCACAGGTCCTGCAGAATCTAGCAAAGGAACTGCACCAAAAATGGTGTAGTTCCTAGGTTTGAAAGGTACATCTGCCAGGACCTGTGATGACATCATCACAGGTCCTTCAACCCCTAACAGCAAGTATTAGAAATTCACACAATCAGCTCTGCATTGATCCATACAGACTGGAATGGAGTGGTAAGAGGAGGTCCTCCACTTTTCATCATTTACCCCCCCCCCCCCTCCCTGCCCTGATTTTACTCATTGCTCACTCATGTATAATACTTCAGACATGTACAGTGACCACTACCTCATGTACCTCACACACACAGCGACCATAATGTATAACTGACCACATATTTCTATAAACACTGCATCTACAGTATTATACCTTGTATGCCTCACATCTATATATATATACACACACACACACACACACACTCCATATATTAAACAGTATTATAGATGCAATATGTACAGATATATAATATATATTGCAGTGTACTGATATGTGAGGTACAAGGTATAATATATGCAGTGTGTATAGATATATTGTATATACAGCAGTGTACTGATATGTGAGGTACGAGGTATAATAGATGGTGTGTACAGGTATATTGTATATACAGTATTGGATTGATATGTGAGGTACGAGCTGTAATTTATACCTCATATATCAGTACACTGCTGTATATACTATATACCTGAACACACTGCATATATTATACCACGTTCCTCACATATCAGTACACTGCTGTATACACTATACATCTGTACACACTGTATCTATTATACCTCGTTTGTGTGCCAGGCCTGTTTTGTAATCCCAATCCGGCCCTGATGGCATAAATTATAAAACAGCAGCGAACATAGTTCATGGAACAAAGAGAGAGGCCTGGAATGGGTAGTAGGAGGGGCTATAAAAGGGGAATGGGGGCCCAATTTAGATTCTTGCTATGGGGCCCAGTGATTTCTTTGTACGCCTTTGACAGGAGCAGAGAGATAAGAGAAGTGACAGATGACACAGAGTTTAGATTACAGGTTGAATTAACCCTTTAGGATCAAATTGGCTTCTCAGGAGATATATATGTTAAAGGCATCTCATTCAGTAGCTATATAACTAAGGGTGGGTTCACATCTCCTTTATGGATTCCGTTAAGTGGGGACTGTGGGGACTATTTTATTATCAGCCAGTGACTGTGTTACTGTAATACTGTTATCAATTCAGCACATAGTTTTCCCTGTGCGTGCATTCACATTTCACTTCACTTGGTTGGTTGTACTACTGTCAGTGTCAGACTGTTGTCACTGTGGGTAACAATGCACAACAGACAACAATGCACACCACAGTGACAGCTCCTGAGTCCTCCTGTCCGGCGTCAGCCTCAGCTTCCCTTCACTATCACTATAATCAATCACTCTTCCTGATCCGGACTCACTCATTAGAGAGCTGAAGAGCCGACTGAGTCAGCAAGTGAATCGAATGGATAGCATCTGCGCATGCGCACCGGCACCTAGAGTCTTCGGTTCACTTGCGAGTCAGCTCAGCAGTCAGTGACTCAGCAAGTGAACCGAAGATCCGATTCATGAACCGATTCATCTGAAAGATCCGAACTTCCCATCACTACTGAGGTCATATCCGGTGGGCCGCGGCATTACAGGAACAGCACCAGCTACTCTGACGTCCTGCCGCCAGATATACGTCACAGGATATCCGGCGGCAGGACGTCAGAGCAGCTGGTGCGGTTCCTGTAATGCCGGCCCACCGGATATGACCTCAGTGCGCCCGCGGTTATCCCTTCTGCACGCTGCGCTGTGTACAACCTGCTCAGCAGTTTCGACCAGCACACGGCCCACAGCGCTCAGCCACACCAGCCCGTGAGACAGCAGGAGCTTCTGGAGCAGGGCACATATCAGATAAACTCATCCAGTTGGAAGGGAGGGCAATCATAGTGCTGTTATGATTTATGGACACAGCTCTCAGTATGCTTAGCCAGCCTTCTATCTGGCTGTTTCTGAGCCTGTGGACTGTGACTCTCAAGAAGCACAGCCAGATAGAAGGCTGGCTAAGCATGCTGAGAGCTGTGTCCATAAATCATAACAGCACTATGAAAATGACTGACTGGCTAAGCATGCTGAGAGCTCAGTCTAAATAACATAGCACATTAAAGAAATTACTGTTTCTAGCTGCTAGTCCACAGTCCACAGCAGCTAGAAACAGTAATTTCTTTAAAGGGATTCTGTCACCAGGTTTGACCCCTGTCAGCTAAACATATGCTGATGTTCAGGGCGTCTTCACGATTCCTAATGTGGGCATATAAATGTCATCTGTGGGCTTATTTAGCTAAAAAACAGCTATTACTAACCTGTCAGTCAAACAAATAAGGTGCCCAAGGGGATGTTAATAGGTGCAAGATGCCCGCCGCACCCACCGCCGTTCGTGCCCAGCGCCGCCTTTCCGGACTTCTGCACCGCCTCCTAATCCTCTGTGCCGCCTCTCGCTCTCCCTCCCTCCCCCCTCCTTCTGCTGTAAGATCTCGCGCTTGCGCACAGGGCTCTGCCTGATGCGGCCGTGCAGACTTCTCCATTTGGCTTCTTACAGCGAAGTGCGCATGCGCCGGCACTTCGCTCAACCCCTGTATGCGCGAGATCTTACAGCAGGAGGAGGGGGGAGGGAGGGAGAGCGAGAGGCGGCACAGAGGATTAGGAGGCGGCGCAGAAGTCCGGAAAGGCGGCGCTGGGCACGAACGGCGGCGGGTGCGGCCGACACCTTGCATTCATTAACATCCCCTTGGGCACCTTATTTGTTTGACTGACAGGTTAGTAAAAGCTGTTTTTTAGCTAAATAAGCCCACAGATGACATTTATAAGCCCACATTAGGAATCGTGAAGACGCCCTGAACATCAGCATATTTTTAGCTGACAGGGGTGAAACCTGGTGACAGAATCCCTTTAATGTGTTATGTTATTCAGACACAGCTCTCAGCATGCTTAGCCAGCCTTCTATCTGACTGGCTAAGCATACTGAGTGCTGTGTCCATAAATCATAACACAGCTCTATGAAAATGACTGTTTCTAGCTGCTGTTGTCCACAGTCCACAGCAGCTAGAAAACAGTAATCTTCATAGCCATGTTAAACGATCACTATAGTGTCAGGAAAACAAAGCGGTTTTCCTGACACTATAGTGCCCTGAGGGTGTCCCACTCTCAGGGTCCCCCTCCCGTGGTCCCCCTCCATGTTGCCAAGATAGACGCCAAATGAAGGGGTAGTTGCAGGAACAAAATACTTTAATGGTATCGATAAAATATATATGTAAGACACTGAGTGCAGTTCCATAAAAAGGCCCAGCAAAATCCTCAGCACCAGGCCCATGATGCTCTTAATCCGGCCCTGCATGTCGGGGCAGTTGTGAATGAATTTCTGCACCACCAAATTCAGCACATGCGCCAGGCAAGGGATGAGCGTCAAACCGGCTAGTCCCAGAGCTGCAACGAGATTTCGCCCATTATCGCACACCACCAGGCCGGGCTTGAGGCTCACTGGCAGCAATCACTCGTCGGTCTGTTGTTCTATACCCCGTCACAACTCCTGCACGGTGTGGGGCCTGTCCCCCAAAAACATCAGTTTCAGAACGGCCTGCTGATGTTTACCCCTGGCTGTGATGAAGTTGGTGGTGAAGGTCTGTCGCTGACCGGATGAGGAGGTGGTAGAAGAGGAGGAGGAAGCCGAGTAGGAAGAGGAGGCAAAGAATGATGCCCTGCGATCCTTGGCGGCAGAAGGACGTGCGCCAAACAGCACTCCGCCTGGGGCCCAGCCGCCACTACATTTACCCAGTGTGCAGTTAGGGAGATATAGCGTCCCTGGCCGTGCTTACTGGTCCACGTTTCTGTGGTTAGGTGGACCTTGCCACATATGGCGTTGCGCAGTGCACACTTGATTTTATCCGATACTTGGTTGTGCAGGGAGGGCACAGCTCTCCTGGAGAAGTAGTGGCGGCTGGGAACGACGTACTGTGGGACAGCAAGCGACATGAGCTGTTTGAAGCTGTCCGTCTCCACCAGTCTGAATGACAGCATTTCAAAGGCCAGTAGTTTAGAAATGCTTGCATTCAGGACAGGGGATCGAGGGTGGCTAGGTGGGAATTTACTCTTTCTCTCAAAGGTTTGTGAGATGGAGAGCTGAACGCTTCCGTGTGACATGGTGGAGATGCTTGGTGTCGGAGGTGGTGTTGTTGGTGGCACATCCTCTGTTTGCTGGGCGGCAGATGCCAACGTTCCTCCAGAGGCGGAGGAAGAGGCCGAGGCAGCAGCAGAAGAGGGAGCAGGAGGGGCCTGAGCCCTTTCTTGGTTTTGAAGGTGCTTCCTCCACTGCAGCCCGTGTCTCGCATGTAGATGCCTGGTCATGCAGGTTGTGCTAAGGTTCAGAACGTTAATGCCTCGCTTCAGGCTCTGATGGCACAGCGTGCAAACCACTCGTGTCTTGTCGTCAGCACATTGTGTGAAGAAGTGCCATGCCAGGGAACTCCTTGATGCTGCCTTTGGTGTGCTCGGTCCCTGGTGGCGGTGGCCAGTAGCAGGCGAACTGTTTTGGCGACGGCTGCTCTGCTTTTGCACCCTGCTCCCGCTTTTGCTACGCTGTTGGCTTGGTCTCACCACTGCCTCTTCCTCCGAACTCTGAAAGCCAGTGGCACGACCTTCATTCCATGTGGGGTCTAGGACCTTATAGTCCCCTGCATCGTCTTCCACCCAGTCTTCCTCTCTGACCTCCTTTTCGGTCTGCACACTGCAGAAAGACGACGCAGTTAGCACCTGTGTTTCGTCATCATCAGAGACGTGCTGAGGTGGTATTCCCATGTCCTCATCAGGAAACATAAGTGGATGTGCGTCAGTGCATTCTATGTCTTCCACCCCTGGGGAAGGGCTAGGTGGATGCCCTTGGGAAACCCTGCCAGCAGAGTCTTCAAACAGCATAAGAGACTGCTGCATGACTTGAGGCTCAGACAGGTTCCCCGATATGCACGGGGGTGATGTGACAGACTGATGGGCATGGGTTTCAGGCGCCACCTGTGCGCTTTCTGCAGAAGACTAGGTGGGAGATAATGTGAACGTGCTGGATCCACTGTCGGCCACCCAATTGACTAGCGCCTGTACTTGCTCAGGCCTTACCATCCTTAGAACGGCATTAGGCCCGACCAAATATCGCTGTAGATTCTGGCGGCTACTGGGACCTGAGGTAGTAGGTCCCAGTAGGACGTGTAGCTGTGGCAGAACGGCCACGTCCTCTCCCTGCACCAGAGGCTCCACCAACACCACCACCGCGACCATGACCGCGTCCCTTATTAGATGTTTGCCTCATAGTTAGCATTCACAAAGCAAAGTAAAAATTGGTTAAGTATGTTAAAAATAATTAACCGCCAATATAAACCCTGATGTAGGGTATTGCACTCCATTTTTTTTTTAACTCTATATGACAGCGGTATTTGTGGCCTAAATGTGACTGTATTCGATGTACGTTAAATCCAAAATGATCAGTATATGAACACACGGTTTATTTAAACCGCAGTAAACAAATGGCCGTATTTGTGGCCAAAATGTGACTGTATTCTATGTACGTTAAATTCAAAATGAGCAGTATATGAACACACAGTTTATTTCAACCGCAGTAAACGAATGGCCGTATTTGTGGCCTAAATGTGACTGTATTCTATGTACGTTAAATTCAAAATGAGCAGTATATGAACACACGGTTTATTTCAACCGCAGTAAAGGAATGGCCGTATTTGTGGCCTAAATGTGACTGTATTCTATGTACGTTAAATTCAAAATGAGCAGTATATGAACACACGGTTTATTTCAACCGCAGTAAACGAATGGCCGTATTTGTGGCCTAAATGTGACTGTATTCTATGTACGTTAAATTCAAAATGAGCAGTATATGAACACACGGTTTATTTCAACCGCAGTAAATGAATGGCCGTAATTGTGGCCTAAATGTGACTGTATTCTATGTACGTTAAATTCAAAATTAGCAGTATATGAACACACAGTTTATTTCAACCGCAGTAAACGAATGGCCGTATTTGTGGCCTAAATGTGACTGTATTCTATGTACGTTAAATTCAAAATGAGCAGTATATGAACACACGGTTTATTTCAACCGCAGTAAACGAATGGCCGTATTTGTGGCCTAAATGTGACTGTATTCTATGTACGTTAAATTCAAAATGAGCAGTATATGAAAACACGGTTTATTTCAACCGCAGTAAATGAATGGCCGTATTTGTGGCCTAAATGTGACTGTATTCTATGTACGTTAAATTCAAAATGAGCAGTATATGAACACACGGTTTATTTCAACCGCAGTAAACGAATGGCAGTATTTGTGGCCTAAATGTGACTGTCACCTATGCACGTGTAATCAAAGATGACCAGTATATGAAAAAAAAGATTTTTTTTTAAACGCAGTAACCTAATGGCCGTATTTGTGGCCTAAATGTGACAGTCACTTATGCACGTGTAATCAAAGATGACCAGTATATGAAAAAAAAATAAAATTTAAGCACAGTCAGCAAAAAAGCTGTATTTATGGACTAGCAGACATGCAGATAGATAGTGCTGGTGCACTATATGAAAAAAATATAATTTTAAGCACAGTCAGCAAAAAATCTGTATTTCTGGACTTGCAGACATGCAGGTAGATAGTGCTGCACCAGCATGTCTGCATAAAATGGCTGCCGATTAGGTATTCCTAGTGACAAACTGAAGTAAAAAAAAAATGCGTTTTCAACAGAAGTTGGCTCAGTGCAGGCTTAAAAAAACTGTGCACTGCACCCACAAAACACATTGGATTGAGAATGCTGAGTTATAAGGCAGTTCTTCTTAGTATTTATCCCTGATCTGTCCCTGACAGCAGCAGCATCCTCTCCCTACACTAAGAATAGCAGAGTGACGTGCAGCGCTACGTGACTCAGCCTTATATAGAGGCTGGGTCACATGCTGCAGTTGGCCAATCACAGCCATGCCAATAGTTGGCATGGCTGTGATGGCTTCTAAGGGCACAGAGTTAAACGCTTGTTGATTGGCTGCTTTGCAGCCTTTCAAAAAGCGCCATAAAAATCGCCGAACACCGAACACAAACCCGAACTTTTACATAAATGTTCGGGTCGGGTCCAAAAAAAGCTAAAGTTCGAGTTCGCTCAACTCTAATTACTATGCATTATAGAAGTAGAGAAATTGAAACTGTAAATTTGCAAATTTTTCTAAATTTTTGGCAAATTTGGTATTTTTTTTTATAAATAAAAGTGCATTCTTTTTACTCCATTTTACCAGTGTCATGAAGTACATTATGTGACGAAAAAACAATCTCAGAATGGCCTGGATAAGTAAAAGCGTTTTAAAGTTATCACCACTTAAAGTGACACTGGTCAGATTTGCAAAAAATGGCCTAGTCCTTAAGGTGAAATAAGGCTGTGTCCTTAAGGAGTTAAAGGGGCAGCTGCTGTGGGGGTAATTGTTAAGGGGGCGGGTTATTGTGGAAATCACTGTTAAGGAGACGGGGTACTGTGGACTGGGAATAGTGGAGGTCACAAATAACTTATGGTCAGTGTTAAGGGGCGGGTGCTGTAGAGGTCACTGTTAGTGGGCGGGCCCCTGTGGATGTCACTGTCAAGGGGGCGGGGTGCTGTGGAACTCACTGTTAAAGGGGCAGGCTGCTGTGAAGGTCAAAGATAAGGGGATGGGCTGCTGTGGAGGTCCCATTTTAAGTCGGGACACTGTGGGGGGGTCAGTGTTAAGAGGCGGGGGGCTATGGAGGTCACTGTTAAGGGGGTGGGGTACTGTAGATGTCACTGTTATAGGGGATACTGTCGATATCTTTTAACGAGACACACAAACATTAAATGAAATAGATGAAATATACCCGTGCGAAGCCGGGTCCTTCTGCTAGTATACTCTATGGAGCAAATATAATTGAGAGACCCTGTGAGCCTCACTTACTGCCACCTCAGGTAAATACTGTAACACTTCCTCCCGCATCTGCTCGGTCAGGTCTGCAATGTCTAGCTTCCATTTCTCATATAGCTGCATGGGATGTTTCTTATATTGCATTTCCATAAGACTTCTATAATGGAGTGAGATTACACCACTAGTGTCTCCATGCGTGGCAGTGAGGTCTATGATGGTGTGTTTCGCCACAGGTGTTATAGCAGCCTGTTTCTCTTGGGACTGTATGGCATGTCTTACTTTCAGGTAAAAATAAAATAATGTCTTAAGTAGGCTAAACTCCTGTTGTAGCTGAGTAAATGCCTTGAGAGCACCATTAGCAAATAGTTGGGTGATACTGTACGTCTGAGCTCGTATACCTCCCATGCCTGCACATTTGACACTTTATCTAGTTCCCGATACATACGGTTAGGCCATATTGGGGTATGTTCTGTATACCCTGTAATTCCAGCCAGTTCTCTAGCCTTCCACCATACTCCATGTATGGTGCGCAATAGATGATATTGACTACCGCGTGTATAGAAAGTTCCATCCTCCAGGGCTGACATTAGGCATTTGCCATTGAGGAGATGCCATACAATCCATCCAGTCGTGTTGACCTTATCCCCATCTCCCCATCCCCTAAGGTGTTCTAGTTGGGCCACCAAATAATATATCCATGGATCCGGTACCGTGAGTCCCCCCTGCGTTTTCAGCCTATGCAGCATTGGGAATTTTATACGCGGGATTCCCCTCTTTCAGATGAGATCCCTTAAGATCACATTTATTTTATAGAAAAATTGGAGTGGTATCAAAATCTGGGCATTATGCAATACATAGAGAAGCTGGGGCATGAGAATCATTTTTAATTGATTTATGTGTCCGACTAGAGTGAGGGGCAATGGGGTCCAGGCCTGTACCTAGCATCTGAATTTATCCAGCAAAGGGACAAGATTCAACTCCCCAAAGTCCTGGGTCCTGGCCGACACCTGAATTCCCAGGTATTTAAAAGATATGACTGTAGCCCTGCAGTGGGGTCAACGTCACTGTTTGTACTATTACACAATGGCATCAATACCGACTTTGTCCAGTTAATGACCAAGCCAGACAGCTTACCAAAGTGGTTTATTATCGACATGGCCTCTGGAAGAGACAAAGCCATTTAACCAAAAACAGTAGTAGATCATCTGCGTATAAGGCAACCTTTTCGGATAAAGATCCATATTGGAAGCCTCTTACTGCTGCTGCTGTTCTAAGCGCAGAGGTTCCACCGCCACCGCAAATAGTAGCGGCGACAGAGGACATCCCTGTCTAGTCCCCCTGTGCAAGGGAATGGAGTCTGAGAGTCTTCCATTCACCCGTATTCGGGCCGTGGGACAGGCATAAAGTATTTGTATCCATTTAATAAACTCAGGTCCAAAACCCATCTTTCCCATCACTGTCCACGGGTATCGCCATTCCATGCTGTTGAATACTTTGGCCAAATCAAGGGATGCAACTGCCGCAATTAAGGCATGGACCTGGCTAGCCTGAATATTTAAATATAATCGCCGGATATTTACTGCTGTGGATATGTTCGGCATAAAGGCTGCCTGATCAGTGTGAAAAAATGATGTTACTACTAAGTTTAAGCGATTTGCCAGTACATTCGCTAATATTTTAACATCTACCTGGAGTAGGGATATGGTGTGGCAGGCGCAGCACTATGAAGTGCCTTTTGCGCTGTAGCATTAGAAGAATTCTGATATCTCTGACCTTTTAGTCTAACCAGACTGTCTATTACTCTGCAATTCCTCTAGCGTCATTCTATGGAAACAGTAGGTTTAAAGAGCACACCAAATGCTTGAAATAACTTCTTTATTAACTTCAATTTTTCTTCATATATAACACTTCCGCCTCTGCAGCAGATAGTCCATGTACAAAACACGTGTTGAATAAAGTATCATAAAATGGCGGCATGCATAAGATGGTGGTTCAACTGTTCAATCTTATCATTCAACATAAAATGGTGGATATGTATCTCTCTTCAGTATCTGTACTCTCACTTTAAGTTATTTAAGCACTTTATGATTTCTCTGAGCTGTATATCTGAGGTCCAACTAATAGTTCTACTTGCTGAATTTGGTCGCAATTTGCAGTATTCAGTTAGCAGTAACTATTTGCAGATTGGTTGAGTATGATCTGGTATGGTTGTATGTAATTTGGATTGCATTATGGAATTTGGATTGTGAACTTTGTAGCTTGCAATTGGTGGAACTGTAAGTAAACACACATATAACTGGTTCAGTATACAGTTCTAATCACTATATTAACAGTAGGAACATTATATAATTGTTTTAAATACCTATTTTGGCCTCTCTGCTTCCATAAAACACAGCTCTTAGTGGAGTGAATGTTCAGCTTCTCTCCTCTGGTGTAATGATTCTAGCAGCTCCTGCTAGGGGAATTTCCCATACAGGCTGTGTGTGAGGCTGGCTGTGATTGGTCATAACTGTTGCCGTGTGTGAGGCTGGCTGTGATTGGTCAAAACTCCTGCCCAACAACAACAGTTTAACTCTATGCTTTCTGTTGTTTCTGCTGTGTCATTGAGCTTACCTCACATCCATATAATGAATCTTAAAGGCATATTATCTTTTCTGTTTCTGTGAACATGATGTATAACAGTTATATGACATTTAAACATGAAGTCACTGTAAATAACTCAGCTTTTGTCTTTAACACACAAGAATAGGTGTATAAACATATAAGCTATATTAGCAAGCTAGGACAGGTCTTAACTGGCCAGCTACATATGGGTCTATAGGACTCCGCTGCTAGGACTTCTTTACCCGGTTTAGAGAGCACCACCACCAGGGGCGTCGTTAGGTCAAAACATTCGGGGCTTGATCCCCGGATGTTTTGTCCAGTGCCCCAAATGTTATGCTGCTAGCATTTAATTTTTTTATTTGGCTATTCCAGGGCCCTTTAATATTGATTGGACCTGGGCAACCCACCACAGATTATCCCCCCACCCCGCTTGTACTTGTTCCGCTGATCTGCTACTTGCAGGCTGCGTGGGCATGAGTTCAGTCGCTTCGGTGCGCAATCCCGTCCTGCGGCGCGTGATGGGATTGCGCACCCAAGTGACTGAACTCATGCCGGCGCAGCCTGCAAGTAATGGATCAGCGGAACAAGTACAAGGGGGTGGGGGAATAATCTGTGGGGTTGCCTAGGATCCACTCCCATCAATATTAACCCCTTAAGGACTCAGCCCTATTTCACCTTAAGGACGGCCATTTTTTGCAAATCTGACCAGTGTCACTTTAAGTGCTGATAACTTTAAAACACTTTGACTTATACAGGCCATTCTGAGATTGTTTTTTCGTCACATATTGTACTTCATGACACTGGTAAAATGAAGTAATAAAAATTCATTTTTATTTATAAAAAAAATACCAAATTTACCAAAAAATTTTTAAAAATTGCAAATTTCCAAGTTTCAATTTCTCTACTTCTATAATACATAGCAATACCTCCAAAAATAGTTATTACTTTACATTCCCCATATGTCTACTTCATGTTTGGATCATTTTGGGAATGATATTTTATTTTTTTGGGGATGTTACAAGGCTTAGAAGTTTAGAAGCAAATCTTGAAATTTTGTAGAAATTTTCAAAAACCCAATTTTTAGGGACCAGTTCAGGTCTGAAGTCACTTTGCGAGGCTTACATAATAGAAACCACCCAAAAATGACCCCATTCTATAAACTACACCCCTCAAGGTATTCAAAACTGATTTTACAAACTTTAGGTGTTCCACAAAAATTTATGGAAAATAGAGATACAATTTCAAAATTTCACTTTTTTGGCAGATTTTCCATTTTAATAATTTTTTTCCAGTTACAAAGCAAGGGTTAACAGCCAAACCAAACTCAATATTTATGGCCTTGATTCTGTAGTTTACAGAAACACCCCATATGTGGTCGTAAACCGCTGTACGGGCACACGGCAGGGCGCAGAAGGAAAGGAATGCCATACGGTTTTTGGAAGGCAGGTTTTGCTGGACTGTTTTTTTTGACACCATGTCCCATTTGAAGCCCCCCTGATGCAACCCTACAGTAGAAACTCCATTAAAGTGACCCTATCTAAGAAACTACACCCCTCAAGGTATTCAAAACAGATTTTACAAACATCGTTTACCCTTTAGGTGTTCCACAAGAGTTATTGGCAAATGGAGATGAAATTTCAGAATTTTAATTTTTTGGCAAATTTTCCATTTTAATCCGTTTTTCCCAGTAACAAAGCAAGGGTTAACAGCCAAACAAAACTCAATATGTATGGCCCTGATTCTGTAGTTTACAGAAACACCCCATATGTGGTCGTAAACAGCTGTACGGGCACACGTCAGGGCGCAGAAGGAAAGGAATGCCATACGGTTTTTGGAAGGCAGATTTTGCTGGACTGTTTTTTTTGACACCATGTCCCATTTGAAGCCCCCTGATGCACCCCTAGAGTAGAAACTCCAAAAAAGTGGCCCCATTTTAGAAACTACGGGATAGGGTGGCAGTATTGTTGGTACTAGTTTAGGGTACATATGATTTTTGGTTGCTCTATATTACACTTTTTGTGAGGCAAGATAACAAGAAATAGCTGCTTTGGCACCGTTTTTATTTTTTGTTATTTACAACATTTATCTGAGGGGTTAGGTCATGTGATATTTTTATAGAGCCGGTCGATACGGACGCGGCGATACCTAATATGTATAATTTTTTTTATTTATGTAAGTTTTACACAATGATTTCATTTTTGAAGCAAAAAAAAAAATCATGTTTTAGTGTTTTCATAGTCTGAGAGCCATAATTTTTTTAGTTTTTGGGCAATTACCTTGGGTAGGGTAAGATGACGGTTTCATTGGCACTTTTTTGGGGTGCGTGTGACTTTTTGATCGCTTGCTATTACACTTTTTGTGATGTAAGGTGACAAAAAATGGTTTATTTAGCACAGTTTTTATTTTAAATTTTTTACAGTGTTCATCTGAGGGGTTAGGTCATGTGATATTTTTATATAGCCGGTCGATACGGACGCGGCGATACCTAATATGTATACTTTTTTTTTATTTATGTAAGTTTTACACAATGATTAAATTTTTGAAGCAAAAAAAATCATGTTTTAGTGTTTCCATAGTCTGAGAGCCATAATTTTTTCAGTTTTTGGGCGATTACCTTGGGTAGGGTATGATTTTTGCGGGATGAGATGACGGTTTTATTGGCACTATTTTGGGGTGCGTATGACTTTTTGATCGCTTGCTATTGCACTTTTTGTGATGTAAGGTGACAAATTTTTTTTATTTAGCACAGTTTTTATTTTAAATTTTTTACGGTGTTCATCTGAAGGGTTAGGTCATGTGATATTTTTATAGAGCTGGTCGATACGGATGCGGCGATACCTAATATGTATACTTTTTTTTTATTTATGTAAGTTTTACACAATAATATAATTTTTGAAACAAAAAAAAAAACATGTTTTAGTGTCTCCATATTCTAAGCCATAGTTTTTTTTATTTTTTGGGCGATTGTCTCAGGTAGGGGCTAAATTTTTTGCGGGATGAGGTGAGAGTTAGATTGACACTATTTTGGTGGGCAAACGCCTTTTTGATCGCTTGCTGTTGTACTTTTTGTGATGCAAGGTAACAAAAAAATGGTTTATTTAGCACAGTTTTTATTTTTTATTTTTTATGTTGTTCATCTGAGGGGTTAGGTCATGTGATATGCTTATAGAGCCGTTCGATTCGGACGCGGCGATACCTAATATGTATACTTTTTTTCCCCCCTATTTTTTACCAATTTTTTAAAACTTTATTTGGGGAAAATTACGTTTTTGTTTATTTTTACTTGAAACTTTAATTTTTTTGGGGGGAAAACTTTATTTTTTAAACTTTTTTTTCACTTTATTTTTTGTCCCACTTTGGGACTTGAACTTTGGGGGGTATATTCCTTTACAATGCATTCCAATACTTCTGTAGGGGGCTGGATCTCACAGGCTCATCACCGGAAGGCAGCGCGATGCCTTCCTTAGACATCGCGCTGCCTTCGATCCCATCGGGTCCCCCCCACAGCCTCATGGGGACCCGATGGCACCGCCGACACCCGCCGCAACCGCAGGTAAAAGCCGCAAACCACAGGTCTGAATTGACCAGCGGTTTGCGACGATGGCCGATACGGGGGGGTCACATGACCCACCCTGGCATTGTGACAGGATGCCGGCTGAATGATTTCAGCCGGCATCCTGTTCGGATTAACCCCCGCGGCGCTGCAATCGCAATTTAAACTTAGGACGTACCGGTACGCCCTGAGTCCGTAAGGATTCGGGAAATAGGGCGTACCGGTATGCCCTAAGTCATTAAGGGGTTAAAGGGCCCAAGCAAAAATTTCTGCAGTGGTGAGGAAATTAAACATAACAGATATTGGAATGTTACCGAATGTTGTATTATATAATGACTGCAATCTGCAGTACTGCACTTCATTTGCGTAAACCAGAATACCCCTTTAAGCATGCCTTTAATGTGCAATTTGAACACAGTGGGCTTGTGCCCCGGATGTTTTCAGACTCTAGCAATGCCCCTGACCACCACTACGGCTTCATTCATGGAGGTTGGTAATATACCCTGCTTTTTGGCCTCATTATAAATCTCTAGTAAATGGGGTAAAAGGATTGAGGAACAGGTTTTATATATCTCCATTGGCAATCCATCTCCCGGGCCTTATTATTAGACATACTACCCACCGCCTCCTCCATTTCTTTTAAAGTAATAGGGGCATCTAGCATATTTATCTGTTCCGTAGTAAGGGTATGAAGTGTCAGCGGGTCGAGAAACGCCTGGGTCTCCACTTCAGATGCAGAAGTTTTAGACTCATACAGGGAGGAATAAAACAAGTGCGTAATCTCAGTTACCTTTTCAGGAGCTGTACAGAGTTCTCCTTCAGGGTTGCGGAGAGCAGCCATATAGGCTGATTGTTGCCAAGCCTTAGAAACCGTAGCCACCAGTAATCTACCCGCCCTTTCTCCTTCTTCATAATACGTCTGTTTCTGAAATAAACTTTTATTTCTTGTGTTCAGTATCAAGCGTTCATTTAGCCTCTGTTGTGCTCCTCGCCATTCTTCCTCTTGTTCAATAGATGGGTTTACAATGTACCTGCTTCAGCCCTCTCTACATCTAGTAGGAGGCCTTTTACTTTGGCCCTAGTCTTGTTTCTTTTTTTGTTTACCTCTGCAATTAGTACCCCCCATAGAAAAGCCTTCATAATGTCCCAAACTAAAAGCTGGGGTGCCGAGGGGAGATTATGCATAAAGAACTTCAGTTTGTCTCCTATACCCGCCACATCTGCCAGCACATTAAGCCAGTATGGGTTAAATTTCCACACCATGCATCCCCACAATACAGGAGGAAGGAATTTGGCCGTGACAAGCACAAGGGAATGGTCTGATATTCTACGGTGAAGATATTGTATGTCCTGAAGTTGTTGTCCTATCACGGTGTTGCCCAGTATTAACTATCCTGAATAGTGACCCATAAGTACTAGAGTAGCAGGAGTATTGTTTTATTTGCTGGTTCCTTAACCTCCAATAATCCAGCAGGAGGGCCTCCTGCAATAATCTCCCAAATTGTGTAATTTCCCCAGGTGTTGGTTTGATATTAGGACAGAATCTATCTAAAGCAGGGTGAATTACATTGTTAAAGTCCCCAAGTAATATTACCGGGATGTCTGGTGACTCAGGCAGAAAAAAAAGAACCCTCCTTTTCTTTTCAATTGTCTTTTTATTGGTTTTCAAAATAACAAAATAGACAAGTAGTACAAAGATTGACTTTCAAATCAAACAGAGGTAGACATTGACATACCATATTTTTCACCCTATAAGATGCACCGGCCCATAAGACGCACCTAGGTTTTAGAGGGGGACAATAAGAAAAAAATATTTTTCATTACACCTCAGGTCAGACCAGCAATCAGACGCCCAATGTTAATCAGACCTCAGCTTACAGCCCCAATCAGACCCCAATGTTAATAAGACCCTCAATCAGACCTCAGACCAGACCCCCAATGCCTCAGATCAGCCCCCAAGCCTCAGATCAGCTCCCAGCCATCTATCAGCCCCCAGCTTTATGTCAGCCCCCACCCTCATGTAGCCCCCAGCTTTATGTCAGCCATCAGCCTCATGTAGCCCCCAGCTTTATGTCAGCCATCAGCCTCATGTAGCCCCCAGCTAGAAGATTTATTCCTGCCAATGATTGCCAAAACCTGCCGGGACCAAAGACCAAAGCTGTATACTGCTTGGATACAAGTTATCTTCAGTAAAGAAAAGTTTGAACTGCATCTAAAGGTCTGGACATCATTTCTGCTGCAAAATTCCTCTATTACTGCTACTATCACTACACTCAAATTTATTGCAAGTGAGCCAGGAGTCCAGCCGTAACCAGGTAGGATACACCGTTGACACAATTATCACCACCCTATAGAGACATTATAGGCCATTACATGTACCGCATAAAAGGTTAGTATATAAAATGAGAATGATCGGACTGGGAGAAAACATCTGTATGTGGGTAAGTAACTGGCTGAGTGATAGAAAACAGAGGGTGGTTATTAACGGTACACATTCAGATTGGGTCACTGTCATTAGTGGGGTACCTCAGGGGTCAGTATTGGGCCCTATTCTCTTCAATATATTTATTAATGATCTTGTAGAAGGCTTGCATAGTAAAGTATCAATTTTCGCAGATGACACTAAACTGTGTAAAGTAATTTACACTGAAGAGGACAGTATACTACTACAGAGGGATCTGGATAGATTGGAGGCTTGGGCAGATAAGTGGCAGATGAGGTTTAACACTGATAAATGTAAGGTTATGCACATGGGAAGGAAAAATGCAAGTCACCCGTACATACTAAATGGTAAAACACTCGGTAACACTGACATGGAAAAGGATCTAGGAATTTTAATAAACAGCAAACTAAACAGCAAAAACCAGTGTCAGGCAGCTGCTGCCAAGGCCAACAAGATAATGGGTTGCATCAAAAGGGGCATAGATTCCCGTGATATGAACATAGTCCTACCACTTTACAAATCGCTAGTCAGACCACACATGGAGTACTGTGTACAGTTCTGGGCTCCTGTAAACAAGGCAGACATAGCAGAGCTGGAGAGGGTTCAGAGGAGGGCAACTAAAGTAATAACTGGAATGGGGCAACTACAGTACCCTGAAAGATTATCAAAATTAGGGTTATTCACTTTAGAAAAAAGACGACTGAGGGGAGATCTAATTAATATGTATAAATATATCAGGGGTCAGTACAGAGATCTATCCCATCAGCTATTTATCCCCAGGACTGTGACTGTGACGAGGGGACATTCTCTGCGTCTGGAGGAAAGAAGGTTTGTACACAAACATAGAAGAGGATTCTTTACGGTAAGAGCAGTGAGACTATGGAACTCTCTGCCTGAGGAGGTGGTGATGGTGAGTACAATAAAGGAATTCAAGAGGGGCCTGGATGTATTTCTAGAGCGTAATAATATTACAGGCTATAGCTACTAGAGAGGGGTCGTTGATCCAGGGAGTTATTCTGATTGGAGTCGGGAAGAAATTTTTTATTCCCCTAAAGTGGAGAAAATTGGCTTCTACCTCACAGGGTTTTTTGCCTTCCTCTGGATCAACTTGCAGGATAACAGGCCGAACTGGATGGACAAATGTCTTTTTTCGGCCTTATGTACTATGTTACTATGTTACTATGTTACACCACTCTGGCATTCCTAACCTGGGACGTGCGTTATAAAACCTTGGAAGGGCCCTGTGATAGTACCCTGCGCACGCTGCAATTGGCGTCACGAACAAACTATAGACTATTATCCACCTATATCCTGGCCCACTGCATAAGTGGCGTCAGTGTACCCGTTCCTGGTCACTGCATTTATTTGTAGACATCAGTGGGCAAACTAGATTCAGTTTTTCAAGAAAGGATTTTGTTTTTCAGAAGGATACCCAATCTGATCATGACCGCTGGAAGCTAAAGTGTGATCTAGGTTCCCATGCTGATAATTCTTTCATGTGGTAGATATGATTGACTTTCTGCAACCACTGTGGTATTGTGGGGGATGTTGGTTGATTCCAATGCTGTGGAATTAGGGATTTAGCTGCAGATGACAGATGAAGCACTAATTTTCTCTTGGTGTGGGGAATGTCTTGTAATCTGATTTTATTTATTTATTTTATGCACTTATATGGCACTACTATATTCCGCAGCGCTTTACAGACATTAGCATCCAACTGTCTCCAATGGGGCTCACAATCTAAGTTCCCTATCAGTATGTCTTTGGAGTGTGGAAGGAAACCCACGCAAACATACAAACTCCATGCAGATGTTGTCCTTGGTCAGATTTGAACCTAGGACCCCAGCGCTGCAAGGCAACAATGCTAACCACTGAGCCACCGTGCTGCCCCTGATCTGATGTTCAGCAATACTGAGATGGGGGAAGGGGGTTGTGTAGGGAACAAATTTCTTTGATCATCTCTGTAACCCCAGACCAGAAAGGTTGCAGAACCTGACAGGACCACTACATGTGGAAGTAGTTGCCTTGAGAGTAGGTACAGTTCCAGCAAGTGTCTGAACTTTAACCTTTCATCTGCTTGAGACGTACCGGAGTGAGGTACCATATTGTGAGTAGCTTAAATGAATTTTCCTGTAATTGTGTACATCTGGAGAAATTCGGTACAACTGTTTGGTATCTATCTCCAACCATTTTGTGTCAAAGTCTCTGTTCCATTACTGTATATATCCTCTATTGAAAGGGTATTTCAGCTGTTGGAGGAGATTATATGTCTGTGATAGTATGTGTTTTGGGGGTAACTTAGTTGCCATTAGTTTTTCGAATAACGTAAGATCTCTTTCTACTGTAGTTCATAATTTTTTAGATAATTGCGTATTAGTAAACGAACATGTGCTTTTTGTAGCGTATGTAGTGCTGTGGACTAGTCTAAAGAGTCCATTCCCTCTTCTATGCCTAAACAGAAGGATTTCGGAATGTGCTCTAGATCTGCTACTTTTAAGGGGGTCTTCGCAAATCTTGGAAGATATAATTCTGGGAGGTCTGCAATCTTCATCAGTGGGGATAAAGCCGGACTAAGTCTATCTTTGAATGTGTGCCAGACCTTGAGTGTGGATCTGATGATCAGATTCTGTGTACTTAGGTTTGCTTGTGAATTATCCCTACTCCAAACTAGGGAGTGCAGCGGAATACTAGTTTGTTGCTCTTCCAAGGGTACCCACAGTTTACTGCCGTTTGCTCTCACCCAACTTATTAATATAGTGAGGTAAACTGCTTCATAGTAAAGCTGCCAATCTGAAAGTGCCATACCTCCACGTGACTTGTGTTGGGTAAGGGTACTTTCACACTAGTGTTATTCCTTTCCGGCATTGAATTCCATCCAAGGGGCTCAATACCGGAAAATAACTGATCAGTTTTATCCTAATGCATTCTGAATAGAGAGCAATCCGTTCAGGATGCATCAGGATGTCTTCAGTTCAGTCTTTTTGCCTTTTCAGGACGGAGATAATACCGCAGCATGCTGCGGTTTTATCTCCGTCTAAAATTCCGGAACACTTGCCAGAATGCTGGATCCGGCATTTTTTCCCATTGAAATGCATTAATGCCGGATCTGGCCCTGAGTGTTCCGGCAAAACGGATCCGTTATCAAGGAGCCATTCAGTTTCCCAGATAGTATCAGTATCCTGCCATCTGGGTCTGAGAGCATATCGGATTGTTCGAATGTTAGATGTTTAGCTATGGCAATAGACACTCCCCTAGAATTGTTGATTTTTGTGTGCGAATGGTGCCACTGGTTGAAGTAGTGTCTATGGAATGTGGGAGTTTTAGATTCCAGGAAATGTGTCTCTTCTAACAATAGGACATCTACTTGGGCTTTTTTGAAATTATGTAGTACTTGACACCTTTTTATAGTGGAATTAAGGCCTCTCACATTATATGATACCAATTTAATGTTGGGCATCATAAATCATAGAAGGGGTTCGCCCAGATTCATCTGGACTCAGAGGTGATGGTTGTCTGTATGTTGTGACACCCTATGTTACCCTAGGTGAGAGATGTGGGGTAATGGGGAGGTGTTGAACAAGACTGAAACAAATAAAACAGTAAAATGCAAAGTTAAATCTATGCCAGTGAACCTTGACCAAATACATTTAGTTTCTGCATTTATCCCGCCAGCGCTGGGGCTAGGGCCGGAAGTCTAAATGTCTTATATTGTAGGAGTGGGGGTGCAAAGGCCAGGGCAGCTTTGGACCAAGTAATGTTATCCTAGAGACTAGGCCCTGTTTGTTAATATCTAATTGAGAGACAGGTCGGGATCACCGCAACAGAGGGTAAAACTGGATTTTGAGGAGGACGATAATGTATCCATGTCCTCTCTCCCGTGTGTGTCACCACGACCCGTCCTGTCGCCCATCATACTCAAAAACGACATAACTACTCACAGTGAGTAAAATAGATTTTAGAATAAACATAGATAGGTTCCCAATAAAGTGAGTATAAACTCAAAAACTGTCTTCTGCAAGGAATTATTTGGTGGGATCAATGTCCATCTTTCTGAGAGTCGACATCCCCTGGCGTCTGCGTCGGCTGTTTCCCATGGAGTTGGTGGTGGAATAATGGGTAGCGTAGCAAGATCTTGTATTGGGGACCAGTCCGGTATGGCAAGATCGTCAATCCCCAGGAGTTGTAGGAGTTCTGGTAATTCTGAATAGTTTCTCAGGGTATACCTCTTCCCCTCTGCCGAGAGTGAGAGACAAAAAGGGAAGAGCCATCTGTATGGTATGTTCTTGTGTCAGAGTACTTCTGTCAAAGGCCTTAGGATGTTTCTTTTAGATAACGTGACTCTAGCTAAGTCTTGATAGATGGATATAGTTGCGCCCTCCATTGTTTTGGGGGGGGGGGTGTATTTCTGGCTGTGCGTAGGACATAATCTCTAACCTTGGAGTGGAACAATCTGCAAATTACATCTCTGGGTGATTCTTTGGGGCCTGGTTTGTCTTTAAAGGACCTATGTGACCTTTCAATTGAAATTTCTATTGGGTACGAGTCTCCCTGTATTGAGATGCATATCTGTTTAATAGTATCTGGGAAAGCTTCGGTTAGAACTGTTTCTGGGACCCCCTTTATACAAAGATTATTACGTCTTGCTCTGTTCTCCTGGTCTTCCATCCAGTTTATCATTTTGTTCATGTGAGTTTCACAAGATATGAAAGCTGTGGATGCTGCTTCAGTATAGGTGATCAGCTGGGATTGAGTGTACTTGAGCTGTTCGACTCTGCCTCCTATGCTTTTCATGTCCTGTTTAATATCTTGAAGCTCTTTTACTACAGGTTCTAACTCCTTTGAAAGAGCTTTGCTGATGAAGGATCTTGAGATGAGAAGATCTCTGTCTTCTATAGTGTCCTCGCTTTCGCTCTCCATATCGGGTGTAGGAGATGATGGTTTTTTTTCAATATTCCTGCTTTGGGAATTTACTGGTTTGTGTAGGTTTAGACAAGCTTAATTGTTGGCTCTTCTGTAAAAAGGAATCCATGGAACCTGATTGGCTTTGTGAGGTGTTGCCGTTGGAGTTTTGGGGGACCTATTTTCACCATATCTGTCCGGCAAGTTTGTTTCTCTTCGAGTATGTGTCTTAACGTAGCTATATAGATCTCTAGACCCCTCCGTTGGTTGGCCCCAGGTGCTGAGGTATGTGCTTTTTTAGAATAGCATATTGAAGACCTTATATCTGGCTAAAAAGAAGGAAATTAAATGGCTCACTATGTGGCCTAGAAAGAATTGGGTCAATGGCCCTTTAAATGATCTTGTAAGTGGTCGGACCTCCAGTCACTGAGGGTAGAGGGCTGAAGGTTTTAAAACATTAAGGCTGTGCCTTTGATTGTAGGAGTCACAGGAATTTCTGTGAGTGGAGTGAGGCGCCAAAAAGGAAAAATATGGTATGCCTGATAGGGCATGTCAGCAGACTCTCACAGATTTAGGATAACTTTTCAGAATGGCGGCTCGAGAGCGTTGTGAATCTACTTTATTGTGGGCACTAATCATGCGTTGAGGCTGACCTTTATCGTCTGCCTGTATCTGATGTGCTCACTTGCGTGCTTCCTCTTCGCCGCGGTAAGATCGGCAGCGTGAGTAGTGTGTGCTTGGGCCCTGTGTCTGGAGGTATAGCTTCCCACTGTGATCGGCTGCTGTTGAAGGGCTGTGCTGTTGTGGGTACCTGACCAGCTGATGACAATCTGGCCAGCAGCACCACGTTGCCTGGGGTCCTCCTGACGCGGTGTGTCCCTTCATTTGTGTGGGTGGGTCGTCGCTCCTCAGTGCCGATACCCGGCGTGATCGTGCCCCCTAAATCGAGGCCGGGGATTGGGAGGCCTAGCTAAGCCTCGGTTTTATCTCCGGTATCTAAGATCCTCGGAGTTCCAGAGAGGGCTTTTCTTGTAGCTGGTTGTGTGTCGAACCTGATGACGGGACAACCACCCCGAAAAGACGTCCTGGAAAGGTCCGATGGCGCTCGATGATTCCTGGTGTTGAGGAGCTCACCAGGTATCCGTCCTCTCCGTTTGGCTGCCAGATGGTAATCAAAAAGAACCCTCCTAATCTCCAGTGGTGAATATGGAAGCGGGATATAGATGCCTACTATAATACAGGGGATCGTAAATATTTTGCCTTACAGACATATATATCGCCCCTACATATATATCGCCCCTCCTCATCTATCTTTTTAGATATACATTCAAATGCTATGTTCCTATGGATAAGGACACATACTCCTCTTGCATAGGCAGAGTAGTTGGCATGATAGTAGTGCCCTGCCCACTGGGGAGCAAGTAAGTGGGTCTGGTCCTCCATTAAGTGTGTTTCTTGAAAGGCTACATATCAGAGGTTGTATTGTTTCATACTATCCATAATAGCCCTCCTTTTATTGTCTTCCTTTAACGCCCTGACATTCCAGCTCAAAAGACTTAGCGAACTAGCCATATACATCAAATAGTAACATAAATGAACCCCTCGTGTAACTCCACAGAGTCAGTGGCAGGTATATGTCGTGCTCTCAGGTTATAGCACGAACCCTTATTCTACTTCTCAAAAGCTCATATCTCATAGTTGCAGTCCCCCAGGTTGTAAACCAATAATGTCCCTAAACCGTGCCTCTAGAAAGGCAATTTAAAGTGCTGATCTTCCCAGCAGGCCTCCACTAAGGCGCCTAGTTGTAGGTCTGTGGGACCTAATAGTAGTTGCTGGCAGAGTCAGCTAAGACTGGTTAGCTAGCCCACCAGAAAGAGGTTGGCGCTCCTTATACAGATGTCAACAAAACAGTATTAAAAACAGAACAATGCTTATTTATAACGATTAATGATGCCGTCTACTCCTTGGCTCCCTGCATGTCTCTCGGCAAGCCTTTGAACAAGGCCATCCATTCCTATATACTCCCCGCTGCAGTCTGTTATATCCATACTCTCCCTTTACATGACCCTGTCAACATACGATGTTAACCCTACACAACAACCCTCCTGCACAATCATGCGCACATACACTCAGTACATATGAGTCTGTTTATTTAATCCTCCTGGTTCCTGTCTTCTCTCAACTGGCGTTCGTGCCGATCCATCCATCTCATCGCCTCTTTCGATTCTTCAAAAAAGCTGGTGGAACCTAGGGCAACCACCCTAAGTTTTTCTGGGTACAGCATGGAATATGGGATTTTAAGCGCCCTTAAGCAACGCTTTACGTCCAGAAATCTCGCTCTTCTCTTCTGTACCTCTAGGGAATAATCGGGAAAGAGCGACACCTTGTGACCATTGATGGAGAGTTCAGGCAAGTCTCTAGCTTTTCTAAGAGTAATGTCTCTATCTCTATAGTGTAATATCTTCATTAGCACAGGCCATGGTGGCAAGGCCGGTGGTAATGGGAAGTGTTGATCGCGAATATTCTAATCGCGGATTTTTATCGCAAATATCGGCACTTCGAGAATTCACGAAGATGCAGAATATAGTGCTATATATTCGTAATCGTGAATATTCTAGAATTTTTTTTCATTAGTAACCTCCCTTCTTGCATGTGGGCCAATGAGAATGCTGCAATATCTTTGTCAGAGCTTAGCAACATCCCTAGCAACCAATAGGAAAGTTGCCTACTCCTCACTATATAAGAAAGTCCCCAGCAGCCATTTTCTGCTGTTTTTTTGCAGTTCTGAGAGAGAGAGCAGTGACATTGTGCTGTGCTCTGTGCTTTCATCTGGATTCTATTCCTTATCCAATTACATTAGTTAGTTAGTTAGTTAGCTCATATATATAATACAGATAGTTAGTGGGAGATAGTCAGTGTAGGTTAGATAGTGATATAGTGTAGCTGATAAGTTCCAGTACAGGGTGTTAGGTAGTGTGATAGGAATTACTGTTTCTCTGCTGTCCATACATACATGCTACAGACATAGTGCTGTGATGTCACAAGTTCACAACAATACTTAGTGCACCAATCAGTAATATCTATTCAGACCTGATAAAATGTGAAGTTGCATGTATTGCGCAAAAAATCTGCACATCATTAGTGGCAATTTCATGAATTCTAGAATTTGCAAATTTATTGCGAATATTATGCGAAAAATTCATGAAATATCGCATAAAATAATTGTGCCTATGCCGCTCATCAATGGTAATGGGCGAGTTGGGGCTCTTTCAACAGCAAATAGTGGGGTCAAAGTCTCCACTCCATACTTTTCCTTCAGCCATGCTTCAAAGAATTCCATGGGTTTACCTTCTCGGGCACCCCTTCCATCCGCACATTGTTCCTGCGTAACCGGTTTTCTAAGTCATCTTGATTTGCTGCCACTGAGTCCAACCTTCGTGCATGTTCCACTACATCTCTTTTGAGTGGTTGTATGGCGTCCTCCACATCCCCCATACGATCTTCCAGGGCTGTTGTGCGTTCAGCGAGTTTCTTTAAGTTGTGTCTAACAATGGCAATGTCCTCTTTTATTGCTCCCACCTGTACTGTAAGAGTGTTCAACGATTTGCCACATTTGGAGATTGCATGCATTCCATCTTTAAGGGTTGGCTCCTCTGAGTCCGATTACTGGGCCCCCGAATCCACTTCTGCGCCACGTGTCTGCAAGACGCTGTATATATTGGGGCCACATATGGCCTCTGCTCTAGCACCGACTGCCTCATTGTTTGAGTCCAGGCCTGACTCATCTTGTGAAGGCAGCTGCTTCTTGTGAGCTCCTTTTGCAGCTAGTGTTGAAGTTAGCGGGCATATTTTTCTAACTTTGCCGCAGCCTCCCGTTGCACCTCCACTGCGTGGCCCAGGCGCCAGGATTTGCCGCTCAGGTGCCACCTTGGATGTCCTTATGAGCACCTTTCGTCTCCTTTTTCTTAGTCATGGCAAGGAGGTATTGTTCCTGCCAGGTACCAGAGGGATCCTTAAGAGGTCAGGAGCAGGGTAAGTACTTTTGCAGCGAGGGGATTCAGAAATTTCAGGATAAACAGCCGAGAGTGCACAGGAGCTCAGCAGACAACCGGCCGCTCACATCCCTGGCTAGCCACGCCCCCCCCCCCCCCCCCCTCTCCCCGTTCTGAGCGATTTCTAATGCTAATACATGGAACATTTGCAGCATGACAGCGCACCTAATAACATTTCATGGCACATCAAATGGAGCAGAAACTTTGCGGGTGTATATGTTGTGGCTTTGGAGCATCAGCTGCAGGAGTGCGGATGTTCTAAATTTTCTCTCGAAGTGAGGAATGTTAAAAATACATAGAATAAATAAAGAAAATGTCTGCACAAATACCCCAAAATAGCTACCAAAGAGCAATTCTTGTCTGCAGTCCAGTGGTGGAATCTGCTAGCACAAAAGACATCCAAATCATCCAATTTTGTTAATTTTTTTTATTGTTTAAATAAAGTTTTTATGTTAAACATGTTTTAAAAATTATTGGTAATGTTATTTTTCACTTTTAATTTTCCTATGTAGATTTTTAAAAATATCCTAAAATCCTGCATTTTCGCATTGGTCACTTAGCCTAATAAGGGCGGTTTCGCATTGGTGTTAGGGAATTCTGTTATAGGTTCCGTTATAACAGATTTATAACAGAATATAACAGAATTTTAGGACAGAAAGAAAAAGGGAACCCTTTAAGAGGCCTTTAACAGAATTCCCTAACGCCAATGTGAACCTGCCCTAATAGGCAATACTTTTTAGTCGATACAAATCCCCTTTTACCAGGTTTCTCGCTATAATCACAGGAAGATTACAATGATAAATACCACCTATATGTACAGTAGATAACACATGATCAATCATTCACAATAGGTGATTCTCAAAAGCTAAGGCTTTAACTGGCAGAATTTTTTTTTAAAATGGCATCTGTCACCAGATTATGAATCCAACTGATATGCTAATTCTTTATCTGATCTTAATGTGATCTTTGGGGGCGGTGTCATTGTACCCAGAGGCTCAGCACCCTGACTGCTTTGCCGCGCCCCACAGCTTAGACTGACAGGCTTGGCAGTGAAAACACATTCATGCCTGGCCCTGAGGTCTCGTAGGAGTGTGTTCGGTTCACACGCTGTACAGGGATGGGTGCACGGCGGTCTCCATGTGAGCTGGATGCTGGATTATTGCTGATAATGTGACAGATGTCCTTTAAATGAAGAACAAAAGAACTAGTATTAAGAATTCATGTTGGGATGAATTAAATACCTCTGAAATCTTAGGTATGTACTGAACTCAAATGCAGCAATATTAAAGGGATTCTCCACTTTGGTCAATCCCTTCTTATTTGATAACAATCTTATCACAACAGTGTCAGCCATAATCTGTGAAGAAACCTGGCATTGAGTATTACTGGATAAATTTAGAATTACATATTGCCCATTTAAATCGATTGGTTGTCTATGCAAGGTTAATTTCACATCTATGGCAGTTACATAGTTCTTCCCCCACTCAGCCCCTCTGATATGAGCTCCAATGGTCTCCCTTGCCTGGCGATGGATCGTGCAGGGCAAGGCTGTTTATTTATGTTTTTTACACTGCTAGGCGGAGGGCTTCCGCCTAGTAATGTTGCCTGTGATGTCACCAGCACTAATGGGTGGGCTTTAGGACTGCCCTAGCCTGAGCAAGTGTGCATGCTGGGAGTTGTATTTCACAGCAGCTGACATGCCGAAGGTTGCTGAACCCTATACTAAATCTTCTAAACCAAACAGCTCGTTTAACCCTTGAATGAGGGTCTTCATCATTGCATTTCAAGAGTTAGAGCTTTGATTTTTCCGTCTGTGTACAGTAGCTGTATGAGTGCTTGGTTTTTTGCGGGACAAGTTGTGGTTTTTAATGGTACCATTTTGGGGTACATATAACTCATTGATTAACCTTTATTAACTTTTATAAACTCTTTCTTAGGCCTGATGCACGCGGCCGTTTTTGTGGTCCGCATCCGAGCCGCATTTTTTGCTGGTCGGATGCTGACCCATTCACTTCAATGGGGCCGCAAAAGATGCGGACAGCACTCCGTGTGCTGTCCGCAACTGTTGCTCCGTTCCGTGGCCCCGCAAAAAAAATATAGCATGTCCTATTCTTGTCCGTTTTGCAGACAAGAATATGCATTTCTACAATGGCCCGCCCGTTCTGTTCCGCAAATTGCGGAAGGCACACGGGTGGCTTCCGTTTTTTGTGGATCCGTGGTTTGCGGACCGCAAAAAAACAAAACGGTCGTGTGCTTGAGGCCTTAGAGTGAGAAAAACATTGATACCGCAATGTTCACTTTTCGGCATAAATATCATGATAACTTTATTCTCTTGGTTAGTACGATTACAGCTGTGCAGAGATTTTTTTTTACATTTTACTACTTTAGCACAATAAAAACACTTTAAAAAAAAGTTTTTGCATCACCACATCCCCAGACCCCTAAGTTAGGAAATATTCTTCTTTATACAGAGCTGAGTGAGGGCAAAAAACTGCAATTCTGGCAGTGTTTATTTTTATTTTTTTAATCTATGACCTTTACATGATAATTACATGACGACCATGCCGTTTTTTGCGGTCCGCAAACCGCGGATCCGCAAAAAACGGAAGCGGCCGTGTGCCTTCCGCAATTTGCGGAACGGGCGGCCCATTGTAGAAATGCCTATTCTTGTCCGCAAAACGGACAAAAATAGGACATGCTATATTTTTTTTGCGGGGCCACGGAACGGTGCAACGGATGCGGACAGCACACGGAGTGCTGTCCGCATCTTTTGCGGCCCCATTGAAGTGAATGGGTTCGCATCCGAGACGCAAAAACGGCGGCTCGGATGCGGACCAAAACAACGGTCGTGTGCATGAGGCCTAATACTAAATTTACAGACGCAGCAAAACTAAATATGTGGTGGGGATTTTATTTTTGGTGTATTTTTTAGCAGTTTTTAACTTTTATTTTACCATTTATTAGCCCCACAAGGGGACTTTTACAGCCAATCTTCTGATCACTTCTATAATAGTGATGGCCTTGCGGTTCGCCCGGTGGTTGGTTTGCGGCAAACTTTGCGCTCCACCGAACATGTGAACTTATGGCGATGTCCCCGCACGCCATATTCTTTTGCATTGCACCGAACTTTGACCCATGACACATTCATCAGGTGGGACAGGACAGCCAATTGAGACGTTTCAGCACATGGACACACCCTCAACCCTATAACAGAACCCGATCTGGCAGCCATTTTACATTATGTGTTTTGCCAGTGTAGGGAGAGGTTGCATTTTGGAGCAGGGACAGGCTGTTAGGAACTTAGGGACACCAAACGCTAGCTAATAGGGCCACAAAAGTCCCGGTAACGTTGTGCTATCGATAGGTGTAATACACAGAGGGGTGTGATATACTTATAATATACTTTCTAACATAGATTGGATGCTTCCAGAAAATACTGATTGAGGGCTACGATCTATCAGCTTCCACAAAATACTGATTGAGGTTTTTCATACACCTGCGTCCACAAAATACTGCTTGAGGGTGATATACCAGCTTCAACTAACAACTGATTGAGGCCTGCCATATATCAGCTTCCACAAAATTGTGATAGAGGTTTTCCATATACCTGCGTCCACAAAATTACTCCTTGAGGGTGATATACCAGCTTCAACTAACAACTGATTGAGGCATTCTATATATCAGCTTCCACAAAATAGTGATAGAGGTTTTCCATATACCTGCGTCCACAAAATACAGATTGCAGGTTTTGATATACCTGCTTTAACTAACAACTGATTGAGGACTGCCATATATCAGCTTCCACAAAATAGTGATAGAGGTTTCCCATATACCTGCATCCACAAAATTACTGCTTGAGGGTGATATACCAGCTTCAACCAACAACTGATTGAGGCCTTCCATATATCAGCTTCCACAAAATAGTAATAGAGGTTTTCCATATACCTGCGTCCACAAAATACAGATTGCGGGGTTTGATACACCTGCTTCAACTAACAACTGATTGACTTCTGCCATATATCAGCTTCCACAAAATAATGATAGAGGTTTTCCATATACCTGCATCCACAAAATTACTGCTTGAGGGTGATATACCAGCTTCAACTAACAACTGATTGAGGCCTGCCAAATATCAGCTTCCACAAAATAGTGATAGAGGTTTTCCATATATCTGCGTCCACAAAATTACTGCTTGAGGGTGATGTACCAGCTTCAAATAACAACTGATTGAGGCCTGCCATATATCAGCTTCCACAAAATAGTGATAGAGGTTTTCCATATACCTGCATCCTCAAAATTACTGCTTGAGGGTGATATACCAGCTTCAACTAACAACTGATTGAGGCCTTCCATATATCAGCTTCCACAAAATAGTGATAGAGGTTTTCCATATACTTGCATCCACAAAATACAGATTGCGGGTTTTGATATACCTGCTTCAACTAACAACTGTTTGAGGCCTGCCATATATAGGGTTCGACAAAATAGTGATAGAGGTTTTCCATATACCTGCTTCCACAATATTACTGCTTGAGGGTGATATACTAGCTTCAACTAACAACTGATTGAGACCTGCCATATATCAGCTTCCACAAATACTGCTCTTCTCTAGGGACTTTGGCACAGGGTCATTTTGAAAATGACAGGCAGAGGAAGAGGCAGGCCATTCCGCAGGGGTGATAGGGGTCGGGCAGGTGCACCAGGCCGGAGCCTAAGTGGGAAGTTGGAGAAGGTGTGTGCGATTATGTCAACGGACGCACCAGAGTTGGTTGAGTGGCTCACTCAGCCTTCCGCTTCTGCAACCTCCTCATCTTCTGTATCTGCACCCTCCTCACTTTCTGCTGTCTGCACCCCCAAAGACACCACCACCACCATAGCCCCTCCACTCGAGTTAGAGGAATTATTTTCCCATCCATTCCCAGACCTTACCGATGCGCAGCCATTGTTGGCATCGGATGAGGAAGAGGAGGTAGCAACAGCCGCCATCCAGCATCCTGACGACAGTACCCAGATCAGCCCAAGGAGGGTGGTCACTGCTGTTGCTGCCTACTCCGAGATCTCTAATGTCAGTGGTGGTTAAGGTGACGATGATGACGTGTCGATGGACGTCACGTGGGTGCCCACAAGAGAGGAAGAGGAGGGGAGTTCAGAGGGAAAGACGGAGCAGCAGATAGGGAGGAGAAGCAGGTAGAACTCGTAGTTCACAGGAGGCAAAAAGCAGAATGCAAATTTAACTGGAGCGAGCCATCCACCATGCACGGTCGCATCTTGCCCTCCTAGGACACCGGCACAGCTGCTGGCAATAGTGTTGCCATCTGCAGCCTGTGCTGTCAACGCATAAGTTGCTGTAAGCCCAATACTCACCTAGGGATGACCGCCTTAAGAAGGCACCTGGCCTTCCATGACCGAGCCCAGTGGGAGCAACGCTGTCAGAACCCACAAAGCCACACTCCCGGCCCTCACCGTCCTACCTTTAATCCTTCTCCTCCCATTTGTCCTCCACTCCACCTTGCACCGTGTCATCGTTGCGTTCATCTGGTACAAGGCAGGCATCCGTGGCCCAAATGTTTGAGAGTAAAAAAATGATGAAGTCACATAATACTCTTGCCCAACAGCTGACCGCTGACTTGCACACCAACTACTTCCATTTATTTGGTGGACTCGGAGGTAGTGATGGACGAACATCGGCCGGGACGATTCGCGAACTTTAATGGCAGGTGAACCTGAAAAACCTTCAGGTCATATTTGCAGCCAGCAAAAACTTACTAGAAGTACACAAATAGTCCCACAACATGGACTTTGGCAAAAATTCCCACAAAAAATATGTATTTTAATTAGGGGCCATTTTTATGCATCTTAAAGGGAAACTCTCAAAATGTGCCCTGCTGGAGCCTAGAAATTTTTTATTTCCTATCGGCCTATTCCTAGACGCCACTCTACGACATCAGTCTGAGGCATTTGTTAACGCATACATTTTTGGTATGCAATAAATGGATGGCAAAAATAGGATGTGAACGCAGCCCTAAAGTCAGAATAAGCACCAGTACACAGCGGAGCAGCGTGGCGGAGAGTGGAAGCCGCCATGTACTGACAGAGCGCTACCTGGTCCTGGTGGTCAGGGATGAGGACTGTGTTTCCCAAGGATCCTTTTCTACTGGGAAATACAGAGCACAGTATAATACACTAGAATCTATATAATATCAATATATTAGCCCTTCCCCCGAATAATAATACAATTAGGTGGTCATTTATTATATACAGTGCATTGCAAAAGCATTCACCCCCCACCCCACCCCCCTTGACTTTTTTCGTATTTTGATACCATACAGCCTTAAGTTCAATGTTTTGCTAATCTCAATATTATGTGATGGATCAGAACACAATAGTCTAAGTTGGTGAAGTGAAATGAGAAAAATATATAAATAAAACTATTGTTTAGAAATAGAAAACAGAAAATTGGCATGTGCGTATGTATTCACCCCTTTGCTAGGAAGCCCATAAAAAGTTCTGGTGGAACCAATTACCTTCAGAAGTCACATAATTAGTGAAATGATGTCCACCTGTGTGCAATGTAAGTGTCACATGATCTGTCATTACATATACACACCTTTTTTGAAAGGCCCCAACACCTAACTTAGGCTGCAACACCTAAGTAAGAGGCATCCCTAACCAAACACTGCCATGAAGATCAAGGAACTCTCCAAACAAGTAAGGGACAATGTTGTTGAGAAGTACAAGTCAGGGTTAGGTTATAAAAAAATATCCAAATCTTTGATGATCCCCAGGAACACCATCAAATCTATCATAACCAAATGGAAAGAACATGGCACAACAGCAAACCTGCCAAGAGACGGCCGCCCACCAAAACTCACGGACCGGGCAAGGAGGGCATTAATCAGAGAGGCAGCACAGAGACCTAAGGTAACCCTGGAGGAGCTGCAGAGTTCCACAGCAGAGACTGGAGTATCTGTACATAGGACGACAATAAGCCGTACACTCCATAGAGTTGGGCTTTATGGCAGAGTGGCCAGAAGAAAGCCATTACTTTCAGCTAAAAACAAAAAGGCACATTGGGAGTTTGCGAAAAGACATGTAGGAGACTCCCAAAATGTATGGAGGAAGGTGCTCTGGTCTGATGAGACTAAAATTGAACTTTTCGGCCATCAAAGAAAACGCTATGTTTGGAGCAAACCCAACACATCACATCACCCAAAGAACACCATCCCCACAAAGTAACATAGTGGTGGCAACATCATGCTGTGGGGATGTTTTTCAGCAGCCGGGACTGGGAAACTGGTCAGAGTTGAGGAAAAGATGGATGGTGCTAAATACAGGGATATTCTTGAGCAAAACCTGTACCACTCTGCGTGATTTGAGGCTAGGACGGAGGTTCACCTTCCAGCAGGACAATGACCCCAAACACACTGCTAAAGCAACACTTGAGTGGTTTAAGGGGAAACATGTAAATGTGTTGGAATGGCCTAGTCAAAGCCCAGATCTCAATCCAATAGAAAAACTGTGGCCAGACTTAAAGATTGCTGTTCACAAGCGCAAACCATCCAACTTGAAGGAGCTGGAGCAGTTTTGCAAGGAGGAATGGACAAACATCCTAGTGGTAAGATGTGGCAAGCTCATAGAGACTTATCCAAAGTGACTTGGAGCTGTGATTGCCACAAAAGGTTGCTCTACAAAGTATTGGCTTTAGGGGGGTGAATAGTTATGCACATTGACTTTTTCTGTTATTTTGTCCTAATTTGTTGTTTGCTTCACAATAATAAAAAAAAACTCTTCAAAGTTGTGGCCATGTTCTGTAAATTAAATGATGCAAATCCTCAAACAATCCATGTTAATTCCAGGTTGTGAGGCACCAGGTTGTGAATACTTTTGCAAGGTATTGTATGATGCTTTAGGGTTGCCACAGTATATCACTCTTACCTAGAGCTTTAAATTTATTGTTCTTTAAAACCCAATTTTGATATTACATCACAAAAAATGACTTGCAAATTAAGGTGGCCGCCATCTTTGAGAAGGGAAAAAATTATTGCATTGTGATATGTGAATGTTGAAAAAAATCCCAAACTGTTGAATATGGGCATATTTGATTCGATGGTATAAGAACATATTGCCCACTATAATGTTTTGCAGTCTATAGCGGTTGCATTGGTGTGACGGTAGAATGGAGACCTACCATTAGTTTGGAAATATTTTGGAGATACAATTCTTCAGCTTCCCGTTAGATTTCATTTGATAAATCCCTCCTCCCCCCAACTCCCTGAATGCCACTACAAACAATCAGTGGCTTGCCCCAAGTGCTGGATTGTAGGACCTCTACATCATCTCTGTGCAAGTTCTTACCGTTCTCCAAAGCAAAGAGCAAACTTTTTTTTTTTTTTTTGCTTTTTGGAGAAGGAAATAGTTCCTAGCAGGAAGCTTTGTGGAAAAAGAGACTCACGAGGTTGTGTATTCAAGTTTTGCCTAATTTTTCAAGTCATTTTCTTTTTTATGTCAATAAATCCCACTGGCCTGAACTTGTGTAAACTTGATATGTGTAATAAACCTGCAGACATCTGACGAGAGCAGCAAAAGTGAGCCTTTTCACTTGTCTACATAACACACCGCCTTGTTTAACATTGACAGATCATGTAAATCTGTCAGAAATGGGTGGACTTTTCCCTGTGAATTGGCAGACCCTCTTGATCCAATAATTCCAGTGATTTACCTCTCAAGTGTCTGGAATCGTGTTGACATGTGAGGAGGCTCTGATTTGTTCTTCTCTCACACTCCTCGCTGTAAGTTCTTCATTTTCTATTATACATCCACAACTGTAACATGTGATGACGTTCCTCAGAATGCTTTGGGGTCCTCTGCAACAGCATTCCTCTCCAGATGCCACCTTCCATGACCGTTGCCCCTTCTCTACATGTCTTTAATTCATTCCCTGTAACATTTTTGTTCTCATACTTTGCAGTATCCATATAAGTCCACTAAAAAAGAAGTTAGTCCTGATCTTTTTCTGGCTTTCTGACAACGTTAACTTATGTTAGGAAAGTCTGAGGCTGCACAGGATCATAAATTACTAACTGAAGTTACAATTGAGAGGTGGTTTGGAAAATATTTGGGAGGTTTTCTCTGCTTGTTTTTACTTTTTATGATGCAATCAACCTGCACTTAATGGTATTAACGCTGGTTTTTACTGCTTTGCCGGATCGGGAGCAAATCAAATTGTTTAATGTTCAAAATGAAGGATTGGTCCAGAATCATGTACTATGTCACTTGAAGACTTTGCAGAGCAACATAGAAGGAGCCTGCAGTTCTTTTACTTCTTATATAATAATGTCAAAGCTTCAGCCTAAGAATGGGATGTCTTCACTCCGACTCTGGTCTTCCCATTTGTAAGCCCATGCAATGAATTCCTGACCACATGGGAAAGGAGTTACAGTATATCAAAATCATATCTGTCTGGAGCTACATACAGACTTCTGAGACACATCAAATCCAAGGTGGTCTTTTACTAAGCAACGGTTTCATACACCAGTCTTAGGCCACTTACTCAGTGTTTAGTCAGTGTTTGATCAGTGATTTCCATTAGTGTTGAGAAAATTAAAATGAAACAAATTGACTTTGATCGGAATTTCAGGAAAAATTTGATTCGCCATGAAGCTAAATTTCCTGGCGCTTTGTGACTGGTAACTAATAATTTTTTCCTGAAATGGCGGTAAACAACACCAAAATGCTCACCTCATCCATTTGCTCACGGAAATTCCATAGTGGCCATCTTGATTTAAGAAAACACACCAAATCTTGCACGCTGACATCAACGTACATGAGATTTGGCACGTTTTCTTCAATTAAGATGGCCGTGACGGCCTCTCCGCGAGCAAATGGTTGAGGTGAGTATATTGTTTTTTTAACCACTGATTAACCCCTGAAAGGCCTCAATGTGACTGTCAGATGCCACGATCAGCATTGAACGTGGCATCTGAGGGGCTTAATGATGGGGAAGGGGAGCGGTGCGATCGCCGTTCCCCACCATTGTGCCCGATACATACAATGGAATGCGATTCATGACATAGTAATTGGCTCCATACACATAAAGACAAAAACTCACTGAAAAAAGTGGCCGAAATGGGTTTAGACATGACCGCATGCGGAGGAATTGCTCCCCCAGTTATAGACACGCTACAGTGTCTGGGTTTGGAGCATTTCCACCCAGCCACTTTTTTAAGTGAGTTTTTGTCTTTATGTGTATGGAATGTGCCACTTAATTGTGGTGGTAACGTTCTTTTGCACCTGGTAGCTTCTGTGTCACATGGTCTGTTGTGGGTGCGGCTCACTGCTTTAGTCTACCTCACAATGCATTGGTGATACCACTATGGAGGCATCTGAGAGTCTGGCTGGGAGTTGGTTTCTAGCACTGTTCAGACCCTGTTCACACACCACGGGCAGTTTAGTGGTAGGACCCCATGCTTGCTGAGACACCGTGACGTGGTGCATGAGGGGCTCCGATATGTTCCTGACTGGAAGATATTGGCAAAGTTCTCAGCTTTTAACATCGGCTTGAGGAATTAGCTAGTATTGTCAGTTGCGTATCATTTTGGTGCATTTTTCATCTTAAAGTCACATGATTCAAGTTGCCAACTCACAAAATCACAAGACCAGAGTCTTCTTTTAAATAAGTTATCCAGGAAAAAATATTTATGACTTATCCTCAGGATAGGTCATCAATATCAGATCTGCGGGGGTGGATCATCTGTTAGTAGAGGTCTTGAGCACCGCAGCCTCTTTCCAGGCCAGTGACATCAAACTGCATCGCTCATGTGGCCAAGTTGCAGCTCTGCCCCGTTCGAGTCAATGGGGCTGAGCTGCAATACCAAGTACTGCCACTATATGATGTACAGCGCTGTCCTTGGAAATCTGCTTAGAGCCTGCATCGCTCACCAGAGCTGAGGTGAACACAGCGGGTCCCTGAAACAACTGATTGTCTGGGATGCCGGGACTTGGACCCCTGCTGATGTGATAATGATGTCCTATCCAGAGGATAAGCCATCATTATCTTTACAGGATAACCCCATTAACAGTAATCTAACTAGAAATACCATGAAGCACATCGTACTCTGTAATCCTGTATTACTTGCTGCCATTGTTGCAGTTCTCGGCTGTTTGGATAGGGTGGTGATAAAAGGTAGCGTACAGCCTGACTATGACCATAAATGTATCTCCACAGATATAAACAACTCTTCCCTCCTAACCAGAAATGATCATTGTTCCAACGCTGCCCTTAGATAATTATACAATTAAGTCACCCAGTCTAACACTAAACAAAGCATGACACTAACAGCGTAATTTCTGTTCTACATTCTTTTATTACCACCAAACCGCTGGCCGTCTTCCACTGCCTTGGCACTATCACACTGAACTATTTAAAATTTCAGAATAAGAGTGAAATTCTAGCTGTGTCTCAATTGACCACCCTTATTGATTTGTGCATTATTTCACACACGCCCCAAGTGATCATTCTTCATGATAATTAACCAGCCATGTGCTGAGGAGCTACAAACAAGCTTACGTGTTTTAATTTAAACGTCTTGGGTATAGCAGCTTGTAAGAGGGCACACTTCCAGTAAATAGGGAGATGGGCAATTATGCAGACCAGGTGTGTTGATGAACAAAAGTGCAAACATTGAGGAACGCATGACCAATCCAAACTGCATTCCACAACACGCATTCTGTTACTATTAAAATGGATTCACGTTCCTCTGCCAAGTCTGCTAATGGTCTCAGCTTAAGTGGTTCTGTCTACAACAAGCAGCAAGGAGAATTTTTTCAATAATCACACTGTGCTACAGTGTAGCTGTGTCTGTGAATACAGTCAGTGCATAATCCCTGGATGCTGAATTGCATTGCAGTGGCCAGGTTTGGGGTGGCTCCAACATCACTCTGGGACCCCTGGACACTGTTGAGGTGTTACCACTTGTTACTGCTCCCCAGTATTGATGGTAAAGTTTGGTGGAAATGGGAAATAAGTCCAGACAGTCAGGGTCTGCAGTTAACCAGTGGAGGAACTCAAGTGCAAAATGATACAGGCAACGGACTGTGCTGGCTCCTCCAATCTACTCCCAGACAGAAGGAGGAAAGGCCTAATCTAGTTGTCCCTCTATCCCTCAGAAGGCTGGTACCCTGGCCAAAGGCTTTTGACCCAGGATCTGTGGCTCAGTCATCCTGCTGGCTCCCTGGTCATAGGGTTGGTAACTCAGCATCTTAGCATCCCCATCTCAGCATCTTCTTCTGGTCTTTCATGCAGTCTGGCAGAGTCTCTTCTACTAAACACTGGTCCCTATCTGCAAACTATTATGGACTCTAACTGCTCCCCTTATACTGTATATAGTTGCTAACTGAACTAGAGCCTTCCAGTAGGAGAGGTGGAGTGGAGAAGCATAGTCTAAATAGAAACAATCTTACAATTTTAGTCTGTTATAGACTTAGAGAGTTTCAATGCAAGTCTATGGGAGTGACCAAGCAGTTTTTCCAGACATAAATCATAGTGCAAGTTAACCCTTCCAAGTGCACTAGTCCACAAATGTGCATAGTCCAAAGTACCAATGCTCCAGTGCACTACAGAATACACTGCTTGCTGTTTTCTGTGAAATCGGCATAAGACTATTAATTACTATGCTTTGAACATTGTACTGACCTGCCTGTCTCTTTCTGTAAATAAAGTAAGCACAGATAGTACTGTCTCTGTCTCTTCCTATAAATTATGTAGGCTTAGATAGTACTGCTCCAAGATATCACTGTCAATGGTATAATTACATATACTATACCTTTTGTCTCCCCCTCATCCAAGACATACACTACTTGGGTCTGTGTTGTGGACCAAACATACAGTACCTATTGAAGTTTATGGGTCAGTGAAAACCACAGACAGAATATGGATGGCATCCATGTTTTATCGGTGGTTTTCAATCATAATTGGTAGGAGATGGTCTGGAAATCCCCTTTTCGGCCTAGTAGTGCATGTGAAATACGGATGACAGAGAGCAAAAAATGGACACATGGGCCAAAAACGGACCCTTCAAGGATGAAACTCCAATCGTCTTGTCACTGACAACATCACAAACATGAACATGTGAATAAGGCCTCAATGATTTAGGTAGGATGACTATCGCTTCTAGTGAATGACGTAGATTTAGAAGCCTACTTCTAGGCCCTACACAGAGATGCACTCAGATACAGTAGGTGTTTGTGAGATTGTGTTTTCAGCACGACAGCGTCGCGCTGATACTCGGCGACGTGGTGCCGAGATCTCGCACTCACTGGGATAGCGACAGCACATCCCAGCAAGCGCGTCATAGAAGCGACGGGAGATCCGACTTGGATTCCCGCCAATTCTACACGTGTGCGGCGTTTGTTATGAATCCTGAGGGGGAAGTCCCCGCCGGATTTTAAATAAAAATCCGGCCTGGGTCCCGCCCTCAGGAGCATACCGGGCCCTTAGGTCTGTTATGGGTTGTAAGGAGAGCCCCCCCTACGCCGAAAAAAACGGCGTAGGGGGTCCCCCTACAATCCATACCAGACCCGTATCCAAAGCACGCTACCCGGCCAGCCAGGAAGGGAGTGGGGACGAGCGAGCGCCCCCCCCCCCTCCTGAGCCGTACCAGGCTGCATGCCCTCAACATGGGGGGTTGGGTGCTCTGGGGCAGGGGGCGCACTGCGGCCCCCCCACCTCAGAGCACCCTGTCCCCATGTTGATGAGGACAGGGCCCCTTCCCGACAACCCTGGCCGTTGGTTGTCGGGGTATGCGGGCGGGAGGCTTATCGGAATCTGGGAGCCCCCTTTAATAAGGGGGCCCCCAGATACCGGCCCCCCACCCTAAGTGAATGAGTATGGGGTACATCGTACCCCTACCCATTCACCTGCAAGAAAAGTGGTAAAAACACAAATAAACCACACAGTGTATTAAAATATTTTATTTTTCTGCTCCGGAGGCCGCCCCCTGTCTTCTTTATTAGCTCTTTTACCAGGGGGGGGCTCTTCTTCTTCCGATATCCCGACGGGTCTTCTCCGCTATCCGGGGGGGTCTTCTCAACTCTCCGGGGTTCTCCTTCTGTCTTCTCCTTCTGTCTTGTTGTCTCCTTCTGTCTTCTGTCTCCGGGGGGGGCTCTTCTTCTTCCGATATCCCGACGGGTCTTCTCCGCTATCCGGGGGGGTCTTCTCAACTCTCCGGGGTTCTCCTTCTGTCTTCTCCTTCTGTCTTCTCCTTCTGTCTTGTTGTCTCGGCGCACCCCGATTCTTCGTCTTCTCTTCTTGTTTTCGCCTCTCTCTGTTGTTGACTCGGCGCACCCCGGTTCTTCGTCTCGCGAGACTCGGCGCACCCCGAAGAACCGGGGTGCGCTGAGTCAACAACAGAGAGAGGCGAAAACAAGAAGAGAAGACGAAGAATCGGGGTGCGCCGAGACAACAAGACAGAAGGAGAAGACAGAAGGAGAAGACAGAAGGAGAAGACAGAAGGAGAACCCCGGAGAGTTGAGAAGACCCCCCCCGGATAGCGGAGAAGACCCGTCGGGATATCGGAAGAAGAGCCCCCCCCGGAGACAGAAGACAGAAGGAGAAGACAGAAGGAGAAGACAGAAGGAGAACCCCGGAGAGTTGAGAAGACCCCCCCGGATAGCGGAGAAGACCCGTCGGGATATCGGAAGAAGAAGAGCCCCCCCCTGGTAAAAGAGCTAATAAAGAAGACAGGGGGCGGCCTCCGGAGCAGAAAAATAAAATATTTTAATACACTGTGTGGTTTATTTGTGTTTTTACCACTTTTCTTGCAGGTGAATGGGTAGGGGTACGATGTACCCCATACTCATTCACTTAGGGTGGGGGGCCGGTATCTGGGGGCCCCCTTATTAAAGGGGGCTCCCAGATTCCGATAAGCCTCCCGCCCGCATACCCCGACAACCAACGGCCAGGGTTGTCGGGAAGGGGCCCTGTCCTCATCAACATGGGGACAGGGTGCTCTGAGGTGGGGGGGCCGCAGTGCGCCCCCTGCCCCAGAGCACCCAACCCCCCATGTTGAGGGCATGCAGCCTGGTACGGCTCAGGAGGGGGGGGGGGGGGGGGGGGGCGCTCGCTCGTCCCCGCTCCCTTCCTGGCTGGCCGGGTAGCGTGCTTTGGATACGGGTCTGGTATGGATTGTAGGGGGACCCCCTACGCCGTTTTTTTCGGCGTAGGGGGGGCTCTCCTTACAACCCATAACAGACCTAAGGGCCCGGTATGCTCCTGAGGGCGGGACCCAGGCCGGATTTTTATTTAAAATCCGGCGGGGACTTCCCCCTCAGGATTCATAACAAACGCCGCACACGTGTAGAATTGGCGGGTATCCAAGTCGGATCTCCCGTCGCTTCTATGACGCGCTTGCTCTCCATCGCGGCAAGCCAGCTCGGCGCTGGCTCCCGCGATGGGGCTCGTATGTGCTCAATCTCGCCGAGAAATACAGCGAGATTGACACAAAATCGGGTTCACCTACTGTATAATAGGCAAGAGAGAGAGAGTTTTCTGACAAATTAATTATTATTTTTTTATTCGTGAAGGAATCTTTTAATTAAAAGATCACACTTTTGCCCACTTTACCTGACTTGGAACAGGTACTTTATGAATATGGCCTATGGCGCTCTTTCTGTACACTGTATTCCTCAATATAAATACATAGCCAATACATCTCCCCTATATGGCTCTAAATCTTCTGCTTCCCTTTACATATTATATTATAAAACTGGCTTCTTCCAGCCACCACTATGGGGAGCATCGTGTACAATAACTTTAACATGTACCATTGAGCTCCATATGCATTTAGCTTCCATTTTATCTCATCAGTGGTAAACCAGAGTTTCCAAGTCAAACAGCTGTATTAATGTTAACACACAGGGGATATACACAAATTTGGTGGTCATCATGGCCCTTGTGCCTCTTTATGGAGACCTGAGGTGTTGTTCAGCATGGTGGCTGCTCAGTATCCCAGTGTCCTAGAGTGTTTTTATCCAAAGACACATGTCATGGTCAGTGGTATGTCTCCTTTTTAGTCTGTATATATCTTTAGACCTTTTGCAGCTACGGCATGTCCTGGAATTCCTTAACAATGTACTTTGAGATACTTAGGAACACTGACAAATAAATGTCTCACAGTTAAGACTAGAAAATTTATTAGTTTATCTTTGGCGACTTCCAGAAGTCTTCAGTTTAGTTCCTGTCTTGTCTGTGGCATACATTAGCAAGGAAGATCCTTTATTTAGGGTTTCTCAGTGTTCACGGGATCTGTCATTTCATATGGCTATCACGTTGCAGTGTGCACCACGGTAATAGAAAAAAGAGGCAAAAACCAAAGTGATGGAGTTTATTGTTCCTCTGTTGTAAAATACTAGGAAAAGATTGTGTGTCACTTGCGGAACGGAATTGCGGACTCATTCATTTCTATGGGGCCGCACGATGTGCTGCCCGGATCCGAAAATGCGGATCCGCACTTCCGGGTCCACAATTCCGTTCCCCAAAAAAATAGAACATGTCCTATTCTTGAAAAAAGGTGTGTGGACGAGCACTCTACCAATTGACACACATTTATTTGAGAAATTGATATAATTAGCTAGCAATATAAAATTGATAATACAATTCAATAAAATAGTGCAATAAAATACAAATGCATTGATACAGCCACAATGGGGTGAATGGTTATAATCAATGATATACAATGTCCAACAATCCTATGACGAAAGTGATATAAAGGCCTATATGTCCATAGGAGTCCAATGAGGCCCTAATGAGTAGGAATAGTGTAGGTATAACTCCACAAGTTCTGGCAGTCTACCAGTATTAGTGTATCAGGTATTAGTCCCGTAACATACAGTGTTATTGATAGAATAGAGATGGACTTGCCGGCTTTTCAGCCGCTTACCTCCCCTTCGTATATAACTTCAGTCCTGCGGTTTGTTCAGACTGGATAAGTGGGGCTCGTCAAGTGCAGCGTCTCCCGTCACTGTATTCAATAACCGGGCTTACCTCTTCATGTGGATAATGTACTTTGCTCTTGCAGTGCGGGTACAGCACGTGGAACGTCCCGGTCTGAACATATCCCTCACTCAGAACCAAGTGTACTCCATAGGAGATGTGTACTGGATAGTTCTGAAGACTCAGGGGTGCTGGCAGACTTGGCCTCAGGGGTGCTGGCAGACTTGGCCTCAGGGGTGCTGGCAGACTTGGCCTCAGGGGTGCTGGCAGACTTGGCCTCAGGGGTGCTGGCAGACTTGGCCTCAGGGGTGCTGGCAGGCTTGGCCTCAGGGGTGCTGGCTGGCTTGGCCTCAGGGGTGCTGGCTGGCTTGGCCTCAGGGGTGCTGGCTGGCTTGGCCTCAGGGGTGCTGACAGGCTTGGCCTCAGGGGTGCTGACAGGCTTGGCCTCAGGGGTGCTGACAGGCTTGGCCTCAGGGGTGCTGACAGGCTTGGCCTCAGGGGTGCTGACAGGCTTGGCCTCAGGGGTGCTGACAGGCTTGGCCTCAGGGGTGCTGACAGGCTTGGCCTCAGGGGTGCTGGCCCGCTTGGCCTCAGGGGTGCTGGCCCGCTTGGCCTCAGGGGTGCTTACAGGCTTGACCTCAGGGGTGCTGGCTCGCTTGGCCAGACAGAAGGAGTGTGGGAGACTGTGAGTCCTTTTTTCTCCAAGCTGTTCACAGCCTCTTAGGAGCCCTAAGAGGCTGTGAACAGCTTGGAGAAAAAAGGACTCACAGTCTCCCACACTCCTTCTGTCTGGCCAAGCGAGCCAGCACCCCTGAGGTCAAGCCTGTAAGCACCCCTGAGGCCAAGCGGGCCAGCACCCCTGAGGCCAAGCGGGCCAGCACCCCTGAGGCCAAGCCTGTCAGCACCCCTGAGGCCAAGCCTGTCAGCACCCCTGAGGCCAAGCCTGTCAGCACCCCTGAGGCCAAGCCTGTCAGCACCCCTGAGGCCAAGCCTGTCAGCACCCCTGAGGCCAAGCCTGTCAGCACCCCTGAGGCCAAGTCTGCCAGCACCCCTGAGGCCAAGTCTGCCAGCACCCCTGAGGCCAAGTCTGCCAGCACCCCTGAGTCTTCAGAACTATCCAGTACACATCTCCTATGGAGTACACTTGGTTCTGAGTGAGGGATATGTTCAGACCGGGACGTTTCACGTGCTGTACCCGCACTGCAAGAGCAAAGTACATTATCCACATGAAGAGGTAAGCCCGGTTATTGAATACAGTGACGGGAGACGCTGCACTTGACGAGCCCCACTTATCCAGTCTGAACAAACCGCAGGACTGAAGTTATATACGAAGGGGAGGTAAGCGGCTGAAAAGCCGGCAAGTCCATCTCTATTCTATCAATAACACTGTATGTTACGGGACTAATACCTGATACACTAATACTGGTAGACTGCCAGAACTTGTGGAGTTATACCTACACTATTCCTACTCATTAGGGCCTCATTGGACTCCTATGGACATATAGGCCTTTATATCACTTTCGTCATAGGATTGTTGGACATTGTATATCATTGATTATAACCATTCACCCCATTGTGGCTGTATCAATGCATTTGTATTTTATTGTACTATTTTATTGAATTGTATTATCAATTTTATATTGCTAGCTAATTATATCAATTTCTCAAATAAATGTGTGTCAATTGGTAGAGTGCTCGTCCACACACCTTTTTTCCAGTTCTATTTTATCTTGAGAGGTAGGGTGTCCTCTCCCTGGACTTGTAGCACCATATCATAGGCTATATAGGAGAGCAGCCACCACCAATTTCAATCTTCATGTCCTATTCTTGTCCGCAATTGCGGACAAGATTAAGCATATTCTATTATAGTGCTGGCGATGTGCGGTCCGCAAAATGCGGAACGCACATTGCGCGGATCCGTGGTTCCGCAAAACACATACGGATGTGTGAATGGACCCTAAGGAGAAGGCCAGACAAAGCGGTCGTGCTGAGGTCAAGAACCGTGGGGCCGATTAGCCTGCAGCTTTCTTTCAGACATAACGCTCGTCGGTCTCATGGCCTTGGAAGTTAATTGGACTGAGTTGTGGTACCAAGCACAGCCACTATACAATGGTGAGCTGCGAGAAGGCCACGGTGCTACTGCTAGAGCCACTGTCTTTTTAAACAGCTGATCAGCAGGGGACCTGAGTGTCAGACCCCAATCTCTCAAATGATGGATAAATATTCTACCCAGTTTTTATATGAACTTAGGCTGGTTGAGGTGCTCTATGCTGCCTATCTATATGTAGTGCAGTAAGTCTACTGTGCCATGTGCAATTTGTGCAGGGGTGGGAGACTAGGGCTTTACCGGGGATTCACCTATTCAAATGTGGGCCAGTCAGGCAGATTCACTAAGGCTACTTTCACATCTGCATTTTTAATTCAGGTTTTAAGATCCGGCAGAGGACAACAGTGAAGTGCGCGGAGAAGAAGATGGAGGAGCTGTGGAGCGGCGCCCCTACAGGAAAGGTAAGTAATGGTGCTGGGGACATGGCTAGGAGGGGGAGATGGTGGCACTGGGGAGCAAACTGGTGGCACTTTGGGGCAGTTAGTGGCACTGGGGGACCAGCTGGTGGCACTGGGGGGCAGCTGATGGCACTGGGGTGCAGCTGGTGGCACTGGGGGGCAAGCTAGTGGCACTGGGGGGCAGCTGGTGGCACTGGGGGGCAAGCTGGTGGCACTGAGGGGAAGCGGGTGGCACTAAGGGGGCAGCTGATGGCACTGGGATGGCAGCTGATGGCACTGTGGTTGTAGCTGATGGCACTGAGGGGCAGCTGTTGTCACTGGGGGGCAGCTGATCGGACTGAGGTGGCAGCTGATGGCACTGAGGGAGCAGCTGATGGCACTGAGGGGAAAGCTGATGGCACTGAGGGGGCAGCTGGTGGCACTGAGGGGGCAGCTGATAGCACTGGGGGGAAGCTGATGGCACTGGGGGGGCAGCTGATTGCACTGGGGGGGCAGCTAATGGCACTGAGGGGACAGCTGATGGCACTGGGATTGCAGCTTATGGCACTGTTGGGGGAAGCTGGTGACAATGGGGGGCAGCTGTTGGCACTGGGGGGACAGCTGATGGCACGGGGGGGCAGCTGATGGCACTGGGGGACAGTTGATGGCACTGGGGGGGAAGCTGATGGCACTGAGGTGGCAGCTGATAGAAACATAGAAACATAGAATGTGTTGGCAGATAAGAACCATTTGGCCCATCTAGTCTGCCCAATATACTGAATACTATGAATAGCCCCTGGCCCTATCTTATATGAAGGATGGCTTTCTGCCTATCCCATGCATGCTTAAACTTCTTCACTGTATTTGCAGCTGCCACTTCTGCAGGAAGATTATTCCATGCATCCACTACTCTCTCAGTAAAGTAATACTTCCTGATATTACAAACCGGATTCCAAAAAAGTTGGGACACTAAACAAATTGTGAATAAAAACTGAATGCAATGATGTGGAGATGGCAAATGTCAATATTTTATTTGTAATAGAACGTAGATGACAAATCAAACGTTTAATCCGAGTAAATGTATCATTTTAAAGGAAAAATACGTTGATTCCAATTTTCACGGTGTCAACAAACCCCAAAAAAGTTGGGACAAGTAGCAATAAGAGGCTGGAAAAAGTAAATTTGAGCATAACGAAGAGCTGGAAGACCAATTAACACTAATTAGGTCAATTGGCAACATGATTGGGTATAAAAAGAGCTTCTCAGAGTGGCAGTGTCTCTCAGAAGCCAAGATGGGTAGAGGATCACCAATTCCCACAATGTTGCGCAGAAAGATAGTGGAGCAATATCAGAAAGGTGTTACCCAGCGAAAAATTGCAAAGACTTTGCATCTATCATCATCAACTGTGCATAACATCATCCGAAGATTCAGAGAATCTGGAACAATCTCTGTGCGTAAGGGTCAAGGCCGTAAAACCATACTGGATGCCCGTGATCTCCGGGCCCTTAAACGACACTGTACCACAAACAGGAATGCTACTGTAAAGGAAATCACAGAATGGGCTCAGGAATACTTCCAGAAACCATTGTCAGTGAACACAATCCACCGTGCCATCCGCTGTTGCCAGCTGAAACTCTACAGTGCAAAGAAGAAGCCATTTCTAAGCAAGATCCACAAGCTCAGGCGTTTTCACTGGGCCAGGGATCATTTAAAATGGAGTGTGGCAAAATGGAAGACTGTTCTGTGGTCAGACGAGTCACGATTCGAAGTTCTTTTTGGAAATCTGGGACGCCATGTCATCCGGACCAAAGAGGACAAGGACAACCCAAGTTGTTATCAACGCTCAGTTCAGAAGCCTGCATCTCTGATGGTATGGGGTTGCATGAGTGCGTGTGGCATGGGCAGCTTGCATGTCTGGAAAGGCACCATCAATGCAGAAAAATATATTCAGGTTCTAGAACAACATATGCTCCCATCCAGACGTCATTTCTTTCAGGGAAGACCCTGCATTTTTCAACAAGATAATGCCAGACCACATTCTGCATCAATCACAACATCATGGCTGCGTAGGAGAAGGATCCGGGTACTGAAATGGCCAGTCTGCAGTCCAGATCTTTCACCTATAGAGAACATTTGGCGCATCATAAAGAGGAAGGTGCAACAAAGAAGGCCCAAGACGATTGAACAGTTAGAGGCCTGTATTAGACAAGAATGGGAGAGCATTCCTATTTCTAAACTTGAGAAACTGGTCTCCTCGGTCCCCAGACGTCTGTTGAGTGTTGTAAGAAGAAGGGGAGATGCCACACAGTGGTGAAAATGGCCTTGTCCCAACTTTTTGGGGATTTGTTGACACCATGAAATTCTGATTCAACATATTTTTCCCTTAAAATGGTACATTTTCTCAGTTTAAACTTTTGTTCCGTGATTTATGTTCTATTCTGAATAAAATATTAGAAGTTGGCACTTCCACATCATTGCATTCAGTTTTTATTCACGATTTGTATAGTGTCCCAACTTTTTTGGAATCCGGTTTGTACTTTTAAACCTTTGCCCCTCTAATTTAAAACTATGTCCTCTTGTAGCAGTTTTTCTTCTTTTAAATATTCTCTCCTCTTTTACCTTTTTGATTCCCTTTATGTATTTAAAAGTTTTCATCATATCCCCTCTGTCTCGTCTTTTTTTCCAAGCTATTCATGTTAAGGTCCTTTAATCTTTCCTGGTAAGTTTTATCCTGCAATCCATGTACTAGTTTAGTAGCTCTTCTCTGAACTCTCTCCAAAGTATCAATATCCTTCTGGAGATATGGTCTCCAGTACTGCGCACAATACTCCAAATGAGGTCTCACTAGTGCTCTGTAGAGCGGCATGAGCACCTCCCTCTTTCTGCTGGTAATACCTCTCCCTATACACCAAAGCATTCTGCTAGCATTTCCTGCTGCTCTATGACATTGTCTGCCTACCTTTAGGTCTTCTGAAATAATGACCCCTAAATCCCTTTCCTCAGATACTGAGGTTAGGACTGTATCACTGATTTTATATTCTGGTCTTGGGTTTTTACGCCCCAGGTGCATTATCTTGCACTTATCAACATTACATTTTAGTTGCCAGATTTTTGACCATTCCTCTAGTTTTCCTAAATCCTTTTCCATTCGGTGTATCCCTCCAGGAACATCAGCCCTGTTACAAATCTTTGTGTCATCAGCAAAAAGACACACCTTACCATCGAGGCCTTCTGCAATTTCGCTGATAAAGATATTAAACAATATGGGTCCCAGAACAGATCCCTGAGGTACCCCACTGGTAACAAGACCATGGATCACAGAATGTGTGGGATACGCTAAAATGTAACTTTTATTGGTATATCAATAAAATAGGGGGAAGAACGTGACCTAAAAAATCCCTAATAATTATAGGCAGGTGGGGTGGCACTAACCAAGTGCTCAAACAAACAGTGACATGTGAACCCACCATGTGTATAGTGTCGCCACCTCCACTCTGTAGCCAAAGGGATATGAAAATGTGTCCCAATATCAAACCACCTCCTTGAACCTGGAAGGCTATCCAGGTACAACTATGGAGAGGTATGATATGAATTATATACAAGCTAATCACCAACAGCTGATTCTATAGTGGTAGCATAAGAGCCAGGAGACAAGAGTGTATTTGTGTGATAGACACTACAATGTCCCAGCACTCTCAGACAAGCTGTGGTGATTAACCCCTTAAGGACACAGCCTTATTTCACCTTAAGGACCAGGCCATTTTTTGCAAATCTGACCAGTGTCACTTTAAGTAGTGATAACTTTAAAACACTTTGACTTATCCAGGCCATTCTGAGATTGTTTTTTCGTCACATATTGTGCTTCATGACACTGGTAAAATGAAGTTAAAAAAAATCATTTTTATTTATAAAAAAATACCAAATTTACCCCAAAAAAAAATTTAATTTAAAATTTCCAAGTTTCAATTTCTCTACTTCTATAATCATAGTAATACCTACAAAAATAGTTATTACTTTACATTCCCCATATGTCTACTTCATGTTTGGATCAATTTGGGAATGATATTTTATTTTTGGGGGATGTTACAAGGCTTAGAAGTTTAGAAGCAAATCATGAACTTTTTCAGAAATTTTCAAAAACCCACTTTTTTAGGGACCAGTTCAGGTCTGAAGTCACTTTGTGAGGCTTACATAATAAAAACCACCCAAAAATGACCCTATTCTAGAAACTACACCCCTCCCTCAAGGTATTCAAAACTGATTTTACAAACGTTGTTAACCCTTTAGGTGTTCCACAAGAGTTAATGGCAAATGGTGATAAAATTTCAGAATTTAGATTTTTGGGCAAATTTTCCATTTTAATCCATTTTTTCCAGTAACAAAGAAAGGGTTAACAGCCAAACAAAATGCTATATTTATTGCCCCGATTCTGTAGTTTGCAGAAACACCCCATATGTGGCCGTAAACTACTGTACAGGCACACAGTAGGGCGTAGAGTGAAAGGTGCGCCGTATGGTTTTTGCAAGGCAGATATTGCTGGACTGTTTTTTTTTTACACCATGTCCCATTTGAAGCTCCCCTGATGAACCCCTAGAGTAGAAACTCCATAAAAGTGACCCCATCTAAGAAACTACACACCTCAAGGTATTCAAAACTGATTTTACAAACTTTGTTAACCCTTTAGGTGTTGCACAAGAGTTATTGGCAAATGGAGATGAAATTTGAGAATTTCAATTTTTTGGCAAATTTTCCATTTTAATCAATTTTTTCCAGTAACAAAGCAAGGGTTAACAGCCAAACAAAATGCTATATTTATTGCCCCAATTCTGTAGTTTGCAGAAACACCCCATATGTGGCCGTAAACTACTGTCCGGGCACACAGTAGGGCGTAGAGGGAAAGGTGTGCCGTATGGTTTTTGGAAGGCAGATTTTGCTGGACTGTTTTTTTTTACACCATGTCCCATTTGAAGCCCCCCTGATGCACCCCTAGAGTAGAAAATCCATAAAAGTGATCCCATCTAAGAAACTGCACCCCTCAAGGTATTCAAAACTGATTTTACAAACTTTGTTAACCCTTTAGGTGTTCCACAAGATTTAATGGAAAATAGAGATACAATTTCAAAATTTCACTTTTTGGGCAGATTTTCCATTTTAATAATTTTTTTACAGTTACAAAGCAAGGGTTAACAGCCAAACAAAACTCAAAATTTATGGCTCTGATTCTGTAGTTTACAGAAACACCCCATATGTGGTCGTAAACCGCTTTACGGGCACGCGGCAGGGTGCAGAAGGAAAGGAATGCCATACGGTTTTGGAAGGCAGATTTTGCTGGACCGGTTTTGTGACACCATGTCCCATTTGAAGCCCCCCTGATGCCCCCCTAGAGTAGAAACTCCAAAAAAGTGACCCCATTTTAGAAACTACGGGATAGGGTGGCAGTATTTTTGGTACTAGTTTAGGGTACATATGATTTTTGGTTGCTCTATATTACACTTTTTGTGAGGTAAGGTAACAAGAAATAGCTGTTTTGGCACAGTTTTTTTTTTTTTTTTTCAACATTCCTCTTACAGGTTAGATCATGTAATATTTTTATAGAGCAGGTTGTCACGGACGCGGCGATACCTAATATGTATACAATTTTTTATTTATGTAAGTTTTACACAATGATTTCATTTTTTAAACAAAAAAATCATGTTTTAGTGTCTCCATAGTCTGAGAGCCATCATTTTTTCAGTTTTTGGGCAAATATCTTGGGTAGGGTATGATTTTTGCGGGATGAGATGACAGTTTGATCGGCACTATTTTGGGGTGTGTATGACTTTTTGATCGCTTGCTATTACACTTTTTGTGATGTAAGGTGACAAAAAATAGCTTTTTTTACACCGTTTTTTTAAATTTTTTTACGGTATTCACCTGAGGGGTTAGGTCATGTGATATTTTTATAGAGAAGTTTATTATGGACGCCTCGATACATAATATGTATACTTTTTTTTTATTTATGTAAGTTTTACACAATTATTTCATTTTTGAAAAAAAAAAATCATGTTTTAGTGTCTCCATATTCTGAGAGCCATAGTTTTTTCAGTTTTTGGGCGATTATCTTAGGTAGGGTCTAATTTTTTGCGGGATGAGGTGACGGTTTGATTGGTACTATTTTGGTGTAAATGCGACTTTTTTGATCACTTTTATTGCCTTTTTTGCGAAGTAAGGTGGGCAAAATTTCAATTTCATCATAGTTTTTTTATTTTTTTTATGGCGTTCACCGTGTGGGTAAGAAGAACCTGTAGTCTAGTGGCAAGCATCTTGGCTAACAATTTAAGATCTACGTTGAGTAGTGAGATGGGACAGTAATTGGGACACATTGATGGGTCCTTGCCCTCCTTGGGGATGATTGTGATAGTGGCTCTAGTCATATCAGTGGAGATGGAGTGATTTGCCATAGAGAGATTACATATGGGAAGAAGGAAGGGGAGGAGGGAATTTCTAAAAGCCGAATAATATGATAAAGGGAGGCCGTCAGGGCCTGGGCATTTACCTTTAGGGGTGGAAATAACAGCCGGTGTCAATTCGGAGATTGTAAATGGTTTTATTAGGGAGTCCCGTTGGGATATTGTAAGAGTCGGGAGTCTGAGGGATTTCAGGAATGAGTTGATATTGGTTTCTCTCCCCTGGGAGGGATCTGGGGGTTTAGAGGTAGGTAAATTGTACAGTGACTTATAGTAAAGCTTGACTTGCTCAGCTATTTCTTCAGCTTTAAATAGAAGACCTCCCTGGGGGGATTTGATGTTCTAAACGTGGCGGGATCCTCTTCTCTGTTTGATTCTCTGCATCATAAATTTTGATGCTTTGTTACCGTGGGCGAAAAACTTCTGTTGGGCAGACAGAAAGTACTTAGCCGAACGTTCATTCAGAAGGTTTTTTAATTCTGTTCTGAGAGAAGAGAGTTCCGTCAGCTGATGAGCCAGTAGTGATTGCTTATGGGCTTTCTCTAGGACGTGTATTTTTGACAACAGAGTTGTGTATTTTTTTTCAGATTCCTTTTTAAGGAAAGAGCAAAGGCCAATTAATCTACCTCTAATATAGGCCTTATGGGCATCCCACAGAACCTGGGGGGATATGTCTGGGGTATGGTTGGTGGAGAAGAATTTGTTTAGGAAGGAGGAGATTTGGAATTTGTGATTGGGGTTACCCAGCAAGGACTCATTGAACCTCCAATTAATGTTCTTACTCGACCTGGAAGCAGGATGAACATCACAGTACACTGGGGAGTGATCCGAGAGAGTCATATCACCAATCTTGGCTGAGGAGCAGGATTGCAGTTGTTCTCTTGAGATAAAGATGTAGTCTATCCTGCTATATGAATTATTTGCTGAGGAAGAAAAAGAGTAGTCAAGTGAGTTAGGATTGAGACAGCGCCAAGTATCTAGTACCCCCAGATTAAAAAGTTTGGTTTGTATTAATTTGAGAGCTCTCAAGGGGATAGAAGATCTCTTGGAAGAGGTGTCTATGAGGGGGTGGAGGGCCAGGTTAAAGTCACCTGCTATAATCAATATCCCTTCTCTGTGAGCTTCTATAAGTGAAAAGAGGGAGGAGAGCCAAGTAACTTGGTCTTTATTTGGTGTGTATACATTAACCAGTGTGTATAAGGTCTGCCCTATTAGGCCCTTTAGGAGAAGGTATCTACCCTCAGGGTCCTGGGTGTGTGATTTATATTGGAAAGCTAGCCCTTTATGAAAGCCAATACTAACCCCCCTCGAGGCGGCACCCCGAGCCCTACAGTGATACCAACAGGGAAATTTGGAAAAGGAGAGATTCGGATAATTGCCATGTTTAAAATGAGTTTCCTGGAAGAAAACTATCGAATACCTCTCCTTATTCAAAAGTGAGAGAATTTGGCATCTCTTTGATGGAGACCTCAGCCCTTTAACATTATATGAAACTATTCTAAGGTCATCCATGTTGTGGGGCGAGGGTTGAGAAAATAAATGCAGAAATTTGTCTGGCCAAGTTGATATAATCGCGGTGCCGCCCCAAGGAGAGGAAGGACCCAGCAACCCATCAAGAGAATGGTACCTCGGTCTGTTTCCAGACCACCCATGTCTAAGAACCAAAGTAAAAATATAAGAAACAATAACACATAACATATTAAATAGGAGCGCGTGCTGATCATATTGTAGAGAGCAGCACAACTCCCAGTGAGGGTTAAACATTATACAAAACATTGCAGTGATGTACTTTAAGAACAAGGGAGGTGAGAGGCTAAAGAACAGATAAGGTAAGGAGAGAAGGAGTTGAAGGAGTAGGAGGGAGGATATACCGTAACAAGGTGTATCGCCCTAGTTTAAGATCCAGATTAGGATCAGAGGAGGAGTATCAGAAGAATGAGAAAGATGGAGGAGTGACAGGAAGGGGAGTAAGAGAAGGCAGCCGATGGGTTTGGGGTGATATGGCCCCAATGGAGGGGTATTGAACCAGCTGGGAGGAGATCATCTCATTCCCCCATTGTGAGCCTTCTGGGTGTTGATTTGGAGTTTCCTCTTCTGCACCTTTGAGGTTTAGTGGTTTGCTGTTTTTCCCAAAGCTCAAGAGGTGGGAGGTTAGGCAGATTATCCAAGTCCTGGACTGGGTCCCAGTTCTGTATTTCTAGCGGTTCAATCCCCAGATGCTCAAAAACTTGGTCCAAGTCCTGGAACGAGGAGATATTTATTCTGCTGGCCTCGTTCATAAAAGAGAGTCCAAAAGGGAAGGACCATCTGTATAGGACATTCTTTGATCTGAGCCAATCTGTTAACGGCTTCAGGGCCCTTCTCTTCCTCAGAGTTGATTGGGTAAGATCTTGGAATATGAGGATGTCTTGACCATCCCAATTGACAGATTTTGCTTCTCTAGCTTTGGAGATGACAGCCTCCTTTACAGGAAAGTGTAGAAATTTGCAAATTATGTCCCTAGGAGGGGCTGTGGAGGCTGGTTTGGGCTTGAGGGCCCTGTGGGCTCTTTCCAGGAGCACTTCATGTGCGGAATCTTGGCCCAGGAGGGAAAGGCATATTTTGACAATAGTGTTAGGTATGTCACCAGGGGTAACTGATTCTGGGATGCCCATGAAGCGCAGATTGTTGCGCCTCCCTCTATTTTCTTGATCCTCTAAAGCATTGTAGAGGAAGTTCATGTTTGACTGTATCTCGTGGAGGTTGTGTTTTACCGCAGTTTGGTGCTGTATGATGGCGGTTTGTGACTCCTCCAGCGATTCCACCCTGCGCCCTATGTGACGGACGTCCTGCTTGATCGCCAAGAGATCGGAGCTCAAGGGTTTCAAAGCGGATGCCATGGAGGAGGTGAGGGCTTCTCTGAGGTACGTACGGGAAATGGGCAGAGTGTCTGCATCAACCTCACCTCCGTGAGCGGTGTCAGGAGCCTCCGACTGTTTATGGCTTGCGGTGCGCGGCAAGGTCGGCGCCATCTTGGATTCTCTCGCGGCATAAGCAGAGGCTGCTTTTTTAATGAATTTGTCCATTTCCCCTTCAGTATTCGAGGTTCTGTGTTGGCTGGATGAGTCGCCAGCTTTAGAGCCTCCAATATTCACCATCCTGTATCAAACAGGCTAAAAAACCAAGCTGTATGGGCGATTTAACTGACGGAGCTACTGCTGCATGCGTCCAGTCAGTTCAGGCGCTAGCTCCGCCCCCTCAAATGGCTGTATTTCAAATGGCTGAATCAAACCCCTGTATGTAGGGGGGTATCTCACACGCCCTGAATCAGTGTAGGCCTGAATTAAAGATTTCTTTGTACAAAATGGCTGTATTTCAAATGGCTGTATTTCAAATGGCTGAATCAAACCCCTGTATGTATAGGGGGATCACACACGCCCTGAATCAGTGTAGGCCTGAAGTAAAGATTTCTTTGCAAAAAATGGCTGTATTTCAAATGGCTGTATTTCAAATGGCTGACTTAAACCCCTGTATGTATAGGGGGGATCACACACGGTCTGAACCAGTGTAGGCCTGAAGTAAATATATCTTTGCACAAAATGGCTGTATTTCAAATGGCTGTATTTCAAATGGCTGAATCAAACCCCTGTATGTAGGGGGGGATCTCACACGCCCTGAACCAGTGTAGGCCTGAAGTAAAGATATCTTTGCACAAAAAGGCTGTATTTCAAATGGCTGTATTTCAAATGCCTAATTCAAACCCCTGTATGTATAGGGGGGATCTCACACACCCTGGATCATGGATCAGTGTAGGCCTGAAGTAAATATATCTTTGCACAAAAAGGCTGTATTTCAAATGGCTGTATTTCAAATGCCTAATTCAAACCCCTGTATGTATAGGGGGGATCACACACGCCCTGAATCAGTGTAGGCCTGAAGTAAAGATTTCTTTGCACAAAATGGCTGTATTTCAAATGGCTGTATTTCAAATGGCTGAATCAAACCCCTGTATGTATAGGGGGATCACACACGCCCTGAATCAATGTAGGCCTGAAGTAAAGATTTATTTGCACAAAATGGCTCTATTTCAAATGGCTGTATTTTAAATGGCTGAATCAAACCCCTGTATGTATAGGGGGTATCTCACACGCTCTGAATCAGTGTAGGCTTGAAGTAAATATATCTTTGCACAAAAAGGCTGTATTTCAAATGGCTGTATTTCAAATGGCTGAATCAAACCCCTGTATGTAGAGGTAGTATCTCACAGGGCCTGAACCACTGTAGGCCTGAAGTAAAGATTTCTTTGCACAAAATGGCTCTATTTCAAATGGCTGTATTTCAAATGGCTGAATCAAACCCCTGTATGTATAGGGGGATCACACACGCCCTGAATCAATGTAGGCCTGAAGTAAAGATTTCTTTGCACAAAATGGCTCTATTTCAAATGGCTGTATTTCAAATGGCTGAATCAAACCCCTGTATGTATAGGGGGTATCTCACACGCTCTGAATCAGTGTAGGCTTGAAGTAAATATATCTTTGCACAAAAAGGCTGTATTTCAAATGGCTGTATTTCAAATGCCTAATTCAAACCCCTGAATGTTTAGGGGGGATCACACACGCCCTGAGTCAGTGTAGGCCTGAAGTAAAGATTTCTTTGCACAAAAAGGCTGTATTTCAAATGGCTGAATCAAACCCCTGTATGTATAGGGGGATCACACACGTCCTGAATCAGTGTAGGCCTGAAGTAAAGATTTCTTTGCACAAAAAGGCTGTATTTCAAATGGCTATTAATGAGTGCTGACTTTTTGTATGCTCCCTCTGATTAAAATTCAGATCTGAAACATATATGGCACTTTTTAAACATTGTTTCGTTCTTCCTCCCGTGGTAACCAATGGTAACCAATAGCTAGTGTTTACTGTTTTTGTGATGCAGATAGTTTCAGCTTGTAGTGTGCTCCCTATGGATAATGACATCTACATAGGCGGTTGCTGCTGATTTTCGTCATTTCCTTCACATATCCCTTCTCGATATTCCATCCAGCATTATTAAATGTTTTGCCAAGTATTCCTCTCTCTATACATATACACTATACCTAGATGCAGGCATCGCTTACTTTGGTCTAGCCAGCGTGATGTGGGAGGTTTATAGGCACCCTGCCCCTTCCACACATGATTGGCTAACATGCGATCCCTGCATCATCAATGGGGGAGGGCTTTCCTCCTTAAATCAGAGCGCTTTCGGCCACCGCCTCACGGCCGTACTAGCGCCGGATATGCTGTCATGCTGTTGCTCTGAATGAATGAGATAGCTCAGCTTAGATAGGCAGGTTATTTTTGCTCCTGATGATTCTTACATAGAGGAAACGCGTTGAGCTAGTATTACTGCGATAGCATGAGCTAGATGACAGTTCTCTTGGGAAGTAGGATTGGGTGTGATCCTGCAGGTGGCTGTGTTGCTACAACCTGAATCATACAGCACAGAGATGATCCATGCTTGACACAGTGTATCAGGACACCGTATCACCAGGGCACCCTGATCTGCACCCAACCCTGTTCTTTCCAGTTTAATCACCACAGCTTGTTTGAGAGCGCTGGGACATTGTAGTGTCTATCACACAAATACATTCTTGTCTCCTGGCTCTCATACTACCACTATAGCATCAGCTGTTGGTGATTAGCTTGTATGTGATTCCTATCATACCTCTCCATAGTTGTACCTGGATAGCCTTCCAGGTTCAAGGAGGTGGTTTCATATTGGGACACATTTTCATATCCCTTTGGCTACAGAGTGGAGGTGGCGACACTATACACATGGTGGGTTCACATGTCACTGTTTGTTTGAGCACTTGGTTAGTGTCACCCCACCTGCCTATAATTATTAGGGATTTTTTAGGTCACGTTCTTCCCCCTATTTTATTGATATACCAATAAAGTTACATTTTAGCATATCCCACACCTTCCGTGATCCATATTTATTAGGGACGCTTTACTTTATCACCTATTGATTTCTGTGAATTGTAACAAGACCATTGACTACAACCCTCTGTTGTCTGTCCCTCAGCCACTGCCTAATCCATTCAACAATATGGGAGTCCAAGCTCAAAGACTGCAATTTGTTGATAAGCCTTCTATGTGGGACAGTATCAAAAGCCTTACTGAAGTCTAGATAAGCGATGTCTACTGCACCTCCGCCATCTATTATTTTAGTCACCCAATCAAAAAAATCAATAAGATTAGTTTGACATGATCTCTCTGAAGTAAACCCATGCTGTTTTTCATCTTTCAATCCATGGGATTTTAGATGTTCCACAATCCTCTCCTTAAGTATGATTTCCATAAATTTCCCCACTATTGATGTCAGGCTTACTGGTCTATAGTTGCCCGATTCCTCCCTACTACCTTTCTTGTGAATGGGCACAACATTTGCTAATTTCCAATCTTCTGGGACGATTCTGGTTACCAGTGATTGGTTAAATAAATCTGTTAATGGTTTTGCTAGTTCACCGATAAGCTCTTTTAATAGCTTTGGGTGTATCCTATCATGGCACTGGGGGGGAAGCTTATAGCACTGGGGGGCAGCTGATGGCATTAGGGGGTGCAGCTGATGTCACTGGGGGGGAAGCTGATGGCACTGAGGGGCAAGCTGGTGGCACTGGGGGGGGAAGCGGATGGCACTAAGGGGGCAGCTGATGGCACTGAGGGGGCAGATGATGGCACTGGGGGCAGCTGATGGCACTGGGGGCAATCTCGCAGCACTGGGGGGGCAGCTGGTGGCACTGGGGGGCAAGCTGGTGGCACTGGGGGGGAAGCAGATGGCACTAAGGGGGCAGCGTATGGCACTGAGGGGGCAGCTGATGGCACTGGGATGGCAGATGATGGCACTGAGGGGCATCTGTTGGCAATGGGGGGCAGTTGATGGCACTGAGGGAGCAGCTGATGGCACTGAGGGAGCAGCTGATGGCACTGAGAAGGAAGCTGATGGCACTGGAGGGCAGCTGATGGCACTGGGGGGGGAGCTGATGGCACTGGGGGCAGCAATGACACTGAGGGGGCAGCTGATGGCACTGAGGGGCAGTTGGTGGCACTGTGCAGATGATGGCACTGAGGTGGCAGCTGATGGCACTGAGGGAGCAGCTTATGGCACTGAGGGAGCAGCTGATGGCACTGAGAAGGAAGCTGATGGCACTGGAAGGCAGCTGATGGCACTGGAGGGAAGCTGATGGCACTGGGGGCAGCTGATGGCACTGAGGGGGCAGCTTATGGCACTGAGGTGGCAGCTGATGGCACTGGGGGGCAGCTGGTGGCACTGGGGGGGCAGCTGATACCACTAGGGGGCAGCTGATGGCACTGGGGGACAGTTGATGGCACTGGGGGGAAGCCGATGGCACTGAAGGGGCAGCTGATGGCACTGGGGGACAGCTGATGGCACTGGGGAGGAAGCTGATGACACTGGGGAGGAACCTGGTGGCACTGGGGAGGAAGCTGGTGGCACTGGGGGGAAGAGGATGGCACTAAGGGGGCAGCTGATGGCACTGAGGGGGCAGCTGATGGCACTGAGGGGGCAGCTGATGGCACTGGGATGGCAGCTGATGGTACTGGGATGGCAGCTGATGTCACTGAGGGGCAGCTGATGGCACTGGGGAGCAGCTGATGGCACTGGGGGGGAAGCTTATGGCACTGAGGGGGCAGCTGATGGCACTAGGGGGGAACCTGATGGCATGGGAGGGGCTGATGAGTTTTTATAAAGAAAAACGTTATTTTAATTAGTTTTTTGAAATTAGAGTATTAGATCGTTGGATTAATCGATAGAATACTCGATTACAAAAATAGTCAATAGCTGCAGCCCTAATTGTGGGTCATGACGGATCCATTTTGCTAATCATCCCATGACATGCATGCTGCGGTTTTCTCTCCGGTATGAGAACGGAATGCATTTTGGAGCATTCCGTTCTCTTCAGTTACGTTTTTTTTCCGGTATTGAGACCCTATGACGGATCTCAATACCAGAAAATATTAACGCTAGTGTGAAAGTAGGCTTAAAAACACAGAGTAGCCTAAGGCTACTTTCACACTAGCGTTTTATTTTCTGTTATTGAGATCCGTTATAGGGTCTCAATACCAGAAAAAAACACTTCCATTTTGTCCCCATTCATTGTCAATGGGGACAAAACATAACTGAAGAGAAAGGAATGCTCCAAAATGCATTCCATTCCGTTTGGTTGCGTTCCCATACCGAAAATGCTGCGGTTATCTTTCCCTCATGGGATGCGGAGCAAAACGTCATGACCCGTCAATGTCCCACAATACAAGTCAATTGGGACAGATCCGTTTAACTCTGACACTATCTGACACAATAGAAAATGGATCCGTCCCCCATTGACTTTCAAAGGGGTTTATGACAGATCCTTCCTTGCTATGTTAAAGATAATACAACCGTATCCATTCATAACGTAAAGTAGCCTAATACTGTAATAATAAGGCTACTTTCACACCTGCAGTAGCCTTTCCCGGCAGGCTGTTCCATGCTTTAGTTTTATTCCGGCTGCCTCTCGGCATGTTTGCCGTGCTGCGGCCGGACCTCTGGCCCGCCTCCATTATAGTGAATGGGGACAGAGCGAACTTCCAGCAGCACGGTGGACTTGTGGTAGCACGGATCCGGCAGGAATGGTGACAGGTCCTCTAACTTTTTATGAACAAATCAGTACTTACATCTCCTGGGCCACTATTCATTGTAGAGAAGCATGGCCTTATTCAGAAAATTTGATTTCCTTTTGTGTCGACATTGGTTTTACGTTTACGAAACTGGTTTTGGTTGACTTTAGGCACAGTGAAGCGGCTTACTGACAGTCATATTTCCGCAGTGCATCTGTACGGTATATGTGAACTGTCTAGACCTGAAGCCTCCATCCATCACACGCTTATAGTTCTGCTAATACTGTAACTTATGTGCAAGTGGGGGTGTTAGCTTCCCTCAGAAACCTGGACTACAATCCCTGCAATCCTTATAGAAGTGGTGTCCAACCTGTGGTTCTTCAACTTTTGCAAGACTACAACTCTCAACATGTTCTCATAGCCTGCATCCTGTCACAGTATGCTGGAAGTTATAGTTTAACAACTTAGGAGGCACATGTTGGAGACCACTGCTCTGTAGAAACAACTGCCCACATATTATCTGGGCAAACCTGGTGCATAGCTCACCTCCTAAATCTCCAGGATATGAAAAATACATTATAATATCTGATCGCAGTCCACCAGAGCAGAGGAGATCTCAGCATATTATCTGAACCAATGTTCACGAAGGAAAAGAATATTATGATGGCCTTAGCATTTAGCTGAAGATTAATTCAGACCTTGATATCAAGAAGTTCTGAAAAAAACTGCAACAACCTTGCAGAACTGTGCTGTGTAAGCTGTACAGTCGTGGCCAAAAGTTTTGAGAATTAGATAAATATTGGAAATTGGAAAAGTTGCTGCTTAAGTTTTTATAATAGCAATTTGCATATACTCCAGAATGTTATGAAGAGTGATCAGATGAATTGCATATTCCTTCTTTGCCATGAAAATTAACTTAATCCCAAAAAAAACTTTCCACTGCATTTCATTGCTGTCATTAAAGGACCTGCTGAGATCATTTCAATAATCGTCTTGTTAACTCCGGTGAGAATGTTGACGAGCACAAGGCTGGAGATCATTATGTCAGGCTGATTGGGTTAAAATGGCAGACTTGACATGTTAAAAGGAGGGTGATGCTTGAAATCATTGTTCTTCCATTGTTAACCATGGTGACCTGCAAAGAAACGCGTGCAGCCATCATTGCGTTGCATAAAAATGGCTTCACAGGCAAGGATATTGTGGCTACTAAGATTGCACCTCAATCAACAATTTATAGGATCATCAAGAACTTCAAGGAAAGTGGTTCAATTCTTGTTAAGAAGGCTTCAGGGCGTCCAAGAAAGTCCAGCAAGCGCCAGGATCGTCTCCTAAAGAGAATTCAGCTGCGGGATCGGAGTGCCACCAGTGCAGAGCTTGCTCAGGAATGGCAGCAGGCAGGTGTGAGCGCATCTGCACGCACAGTGAGGCGAAGACTTTTGGAAGATGGCCTGATGTCAAGAAGGGCAGCAAAGAAGCCACTTCTCTCCAAAAAAAAACATCAGGGACAGATTGATGTTCTGCAGAAAGTATGGTGAATGGACTGCTGAGGACTGGGGCAAAGTCATATTCTCCAATGAAGCCACTTTCCGATTGTTTGGGGCATCTGGAAAAAGGCTTGTCCGGAGAAGAAAAGGTGAGCGCTACCATCAGTCCTGTGTCATGCCAACAGTAAAGCATCCTGAGACCATTCATGTGTGGGGTTGCTTCTCATCCAAGGGAGTGGGCTCACTCACAATTTTGCCCAAAAACACAGCCATGAATAAAGAATGGTACCAAAATACCCTCCAACAGCAACTTCTTCCAACAACAGTTTGGTGAAGAACAATGCATTTTCCAGCACGATGGAGCACCGTGCCATAAGGCAAAAGTGATAACTAAGTGGCTCGGGGACCAAAACGTTGACATTTTGGGTCCATGGCCTGGAAACTCCCCAGATCTTAATCCCATTGAGAACTTGTGGTCAATCCTCAAAAGGCGGGTGGACAAACAAAAACCCACTAATTCTGACAAACTCCAAGAAGTGATTATGAAAGAATGGGTTGCTATCAGTCAGTAATTGGCCCAGAAGTTGATTGAGAGCATGCCCAGTCGAATTGCAGAGGTCCTGAAAAAGAAGGGCCAACACTGCAAATACTGACTCTGCATAAATGTCATGTAATTGTCGATAAAAGCCTTTGAAACGTATGAAGTGCATGTAATTATATTTCACTACATCACAGAAACAACTGAAACAAAGATCTAAAAGCAGTTTAGCAGCAAACTTTGTGAATACTAATATTTGTGTCATTCTCAAAACTTTTGGCCACGACTGTATAATTGAACAGAATAGACAGAGCTTCTTGTATTTTCATGGCAATCTGACACCAGTCACATCATAGAAGGTCCGGAGGTTTAAAGAACCTGCACATAGGAGCAAACTATAACACAGGAGGGCACATTTTTTTAAAACTTGTAGGTGATGTAAACTTAGGGGCAGGGGCGTAGCTAAAGGCTCATGGGCCCTGGTGCAACGATTCAACTTGCACCCCCCCTTCACACACATATCATAGCGCACAAAGAATGCACACAGAGCAACTACGTTTTTTTTTTGGACCCATAGAAATTTATGGTTCCGCATATGGTCCGCCAAAAAAACGGAACGAACACGGAAAGAAAATACATTTGGGTGCATGAGCCCTTATTTTTTCAGACCAATCATCATGATGACTTGTTTCAGCTGTGTCTCTTCTCTGTAGTTTGACAAAAAGACATCTTAGTTCCCTACTTTTCCATCACCCTCACAGTTTCTCAACATCCCATCCTGCCACTCCTAATGGTATGCTCGCTGTGTTCCCCAATACTGCAGAAACAGTCCCCCTGTAAATATTAGTACCACACAGAAAGTGCCCCCTTCAATAATTATTGGCACACAGTGCCCTAAACTTTAACTGCTCCCAGCAAATATTGACCCTGACACTAATAGTGTAAACAAAATAATTGTTCTAATCTAGTGCCCCGGAACAGGGATACTTTGGAGTCTGGATGTTTTCCCCTGTTTGCCTTATGCAAAGTCATCAACTCCTTACTTTTTTCACTTTGAAGGGTTGACTTGCATTGACTTATACTGTTTAAGGCCGAATGCTATACGAGTGTATTACTGTACAGCAGCGGCAGCATGAAGCGCACGGCGTCATAGCAACCAATGACGCCGTGCGCTCCTGCCCTGAACAGGAATCCAGCTCGGCATACCACAGACCGCTCTCGGCCGAGGAACACGGCCGTGTGCATTCGGCCTAATACTGTATAACTGCATTTTATAAGTATGTTTTCATATATATTTTGCTCATTTGCAATGTGTTTGCATGGCACTGTGGAAATGGTTAATGAATGCTGAGACTTTTGGGAATTTCTAGCTAATGGTGAGGAGCTGGTGGTTTTCCACAGTTGCCATAAGATTTAAAGAAGAGCATGTTTTCGTAGGAAAAAGCCAAACATGTTTAGCACCAAAACCAGACAGACTGACCTTTGAATGTCTGGTTTTGCTCTGTTATTATGTCAGAAAACCTGCTTTTGAAGCTCTAATTCAAGTCTATGAGAGACAGGAGTTGTAACATTGTATTTGTTTGAGCTGAGTTTCTCCACTCCACTCCCCCCACCCAATCAACCACCACCACTAGAATGTTATAACTCAGCTAGAAACTTTATATAAAGAGAGCAGTCAGAGCCCATAGTGTTCTGCAGTTAGGGAACAGTGCTTAGAAGAGTTGACTCTGGCAGACTATTGAGCGACCAAAAGAAGATGCTGAGACAGGGATACTCTACCACAGACCCTGTATCACCAGCCTTTGTCCAGGTTACCACCCTTCTAAGAGAGAGCAAACCCTTCTTCTGCCAGGAAGGAGACTGGAGAAGCCAGCCCTACGACTTGTCTACATTGTTTTGCACCTGAATTCCTCTAGTAAAGAAGACCCTGACTGCGTTTACTGCAGACCCTGACTCTGGACTTATTTCCCATTGGGGTGCACCACGCCTTACCATCCCTTCCAGAGAGCACTTACACATGGTGACACCCCGACTGTTTCATGGGGACCAAGCATAGTGTCGGGGCCACCCCAAACCCAGCCACTGCACTAAACTGTGCCAGGATGCCCCCACAGTAGAAGGGCTTCCCAAAGTCCATACCAATATAAATAATTATATCCCATAGTGTTAACAGTGTCCCCAATATTAATAATGTCTCATTGTGCCCATACTAGTTATCATGTTTCCCATAACCCCCAAGTGCTAATACTTATAATGTGTGCCAGTAGAAAAATACCCCCTAATGTGTGCCAGTACAAAAATACCCCTTATAATGGCACCAGTACAAAAAAATACTCCCTTATAGTGTGAGCCAGCAAAAAAATACCCCTATACCTTTCAGATCAGAACCCCATATCAACCTAGGATCAGACCCCCATATCGCACCTCAGATCAGACCCTAAAATCATATCCTCAAATCAGACCCCACATATCAGATCCTCAGACCCCAATATCAAACCACATATTAGACCTCCCCATTAGATCTTCATGTTAGAGTCCCCCCAATACCTAAATGTCAGACCCTCATATCAGAACTCCGATCAGACCCCAGTTTTCAGACCTAAGATCAGACCTCATTAGACCTTCATGTCAGACCCCCCCAAATATCAGACCTCAGATCAGACCCCATTTGGACCTCCTTGTCAGACCCCTGCATCAGACCTCAGATCAGGACTCCATGTCAGACCCCCTTCCGATATCAGACCTCAATTAGACCTCCATGTAACACCCCCCCCCCCCCCCCCAAGTATCAGACTTCAGATCAGACCCTTAAGTAAATAAATTAACTTACCTCTCCCCTGCATTCTCAGTCCCGGTGTTCTCTGGGCCGGCGCTGCACTGTCACCTGACTGCCTGCAACGTCAGGTCACAGTCTGCGTACTATGTCCTGACACTGTATGTAGTCAGGACAGTGCAGCACAACCCAGAGAAGAATAAGCAGGTAGAAGTGAGTGCCAACACTGCTTCACTTCCTCTGCCTCCTCTATAATTGAAGCACTCACTAGTATTCGATTTATAAGATGCCCTGCATTTCATAAAGCAAAAATTACAGCACCCCTATGGCTAAGCCTCTACTTAGAGGGGAATGTACCGAGTGCAATGCACCCCAGGAAGTCGCAGTGATTTTCGGTGTTTTGTTGGTGGAGTAAGCATTTGAAGTCTGGCAGTAGAAACTGTATAGCTTACAGAAGACCCCTTTGGCCACTTGCCCACGTTGTGGAATACGTGTGAAAAAAACGCAGCGTGTTACAGTACCAGCAAAGTGTATGCAATTACACAAATCTCATGTACACTTTACAGTTTTTTTCTGTTCAGAAATTGAGCTGCCGTGCGGAGTTCCAAATCTGCAGCATGTCAATCATGTTTGCAGTTTTAGCTGCAGATTTCACCCTTTTACAATGAAGGGTGAGATCTTTGGCAAAACTGCATCAAATCTTTTAGAAATTGTGGATTTTAGTGTAGATATGCAGCAGAAAAAATGCACATAAATCCACACAGAAATTTGTGTAGATCTTATGTGCGTTCACCTGCCCTCATGTGCAGGTGGCCTTAGGCGCCATTCACACGTCCGTGGTGTGTTGCGGACCCGCAAATTGCGGATCCGCAACACACCCGCCCGGTACCCCTATAGAAATGTCTATTCTTGTCCGCAAGCTGCGGACAAGAATAGGACATGTTCTATCTTTTGCGGAGCTGCGGACCCGAAGATCGGGGCCGCGCTCCGCAAATGCGGATGCAGACAGCACACTGTGTGGTGTCCGCATCCATTCCGTCCCCATAGAAAATGAATGGGTCCACACCCGTTCCGCAAAATTGCGGACGTGTGAATGGAGCCTTAGGCTGCAGACAAATGCAACGTAATACAGCTGCAGCAGTGAATGAAATTAGGCAAACCTCCTGAACACTTTGGGGGTCATTTACAAACAGATATACAGCACTTTTGTGGCATATATCTGGGGAAGATTCTGCTGGCCGCCATGTTGTGGCAGAAACTGTGACTTCTTCCCCGCTCACACCAGGTCTAAAAAAGGTGGGCGATGCATGAGATGGGCCAGTAGGACCGTATCATTCATCATTTTCTACGCCTGGTTTAATTGTAGAAAATGGTCTAAATGTAAGACAGCAAGGAAGCTCTGCCTTACATTTAGAATAGGCGGTGGATGCGCCAAAATTATATACAGGCTGGCGCCTCTACATAACTTCGGTGATCCACTGCTAGTGCAGGGATGCCGGTCTTAATAAATGACCCCCTTTGCATTTTTATTCCAGGTTCCATTGACCTGCTGTGGGAATTTTGGAATCTGCTGCATGTCAATATTTTGTGGGATTTCTAGTGCGGATTTCACCCTTTCCAGTGAGGCAAAATCGCATCATATCTGCAACAAAATTATGAGGTAACACGCGCAGATTTTGATGCGGATTTAGTGCGGAAACACGCAGAAATCTGCACAGAATTTGGGCAGGTGTAGGTGGCCTAAGGGTGGTGGTTTTACAGAAAATCCTAATGAAATCGGCACCAAAACGCACATAAAGCCACACTATGTTGTCAAAATCTACACAGCAGGTCAATTTCCGCAACATAAGAAAAAATCAGTGTACATGAGATTTGTCTAATCTCATATACTTTGCTGGCACTGCATTAGGCCTCATGCACACGACAGTGGTTTTTCCGTTCAGTTTTTTTTGCGGATAGGATGGGGACCAATTCATTTCAATGGGCCAGCAAAAAAAATGCTGATAGTTGATCCGTTTGTGTTCTGCGTCCGTTGTCTGTGTTTCCCTTCAGCAAAAAGAATTGTGCATGTCTTACTTTTTTCACATTTGCGGACAAGGATAGGCATTTATTACAAGGGATCTGTGGAAAAAAACGGATCCTCCAAAAAAAACGGATGCCGCATCCGTTTTTTTTAGCGGACGCACAATTTGCGAACGCAAAAAACAACTGTCGTGTGCATGAGGCCTTACACTGTCGTTTTTTGCTTAAAAATCTGCACGGAAAAATGTGTGCAGGTACGTGGCTGACTTGCAGTCGATTTCTGGGACTGAATATGGCCTCTTTCACACGGGCGAGATTTCCGCGCGGGTGCAATGTGTGAGGTGAACGCATTGCACCCACACTGAATCCGGGCCCATTCATTTCTATGGGGCTGTGCACATGAGCGGTGATTTTCACGCATCACTTGTGCGTTGCGTGAAAATCGCAGCATGCTCTATTTTCAGCGTTTTTTCACGCAACGCAGGCCCCATCGAAGTGAATGGGGCTGCGTGAAAATCGCAAGCATCCGCAAGCAAGTGAGGATGCGGTGCGATTTTCACGCATGGTTGCTAGGAGACGATCGGGATGGGGACCCGATCATTATTATTTTCCCTTATAACATGGTTATAAGGGAAAATAATAGCATTCTGAATACAGAATGCATAGTAAAACAGCGCTGGAGGGGTTAAAAAAAAAAATACTTTAACTCACCTCATCCACTTGTTCGCGCAGCCCGGCTTCTCTTCTGTCTTCTTCTTTGCTGTCCAGGAGGAAAAGGACCTGTGGTGATGTCACCCAGGTCCTTTTCCTCAAAGAAGAAGACAGAAGAGATGCCGGCTGCGCAAACAAGTGGATTAAGGTAAGTTAAATTTTTATTAATTTTTTTAACCCCTCCAGCCCTATTGTACTATGCATTCTGTATTAAGAATGCTATTATTTTCCCTTATAACCATGTTATAAGGGAAAATGATAAAATCTACACAACAACTAACCCAAACCCGAACTTCTGTGAAGAAGTTCGGGTTTGGGTACCAAACATGCCGATTTTTCTCACGCGCGTGCAAAACGCATTAAAATGTTTTGCACTCGCGCAGAAAAATCACGCATTTTCCCACGACGCACCCGCATCTTATCCTGCCCAAATCCATGACGCCCGTGTGAAAGAGGCCTATCAGTTCTTTTCATTTGAATGGGAGCTTTAACAGATTGTCTGCAACAATGGGGGTCATTAGCTTGGACCCACCAACAACATGGGGCCACTTTCAGGTTTTTTCCCAGGGTCACTTTAAGTTCCCAGTCAGACTAAGAATAGTGAGAAAATTGAAGCAAAAATATATGAGCTTTTCTTTATAGAATAGATTTTATCTAAATAAAATCGGATCTTCCCTTTAAGAGTCGCTCCTTGTGACCCTAAACTGTACTGATGTATTGAAAACACTATTAGGCAGTACGTCATTGTTGTTTTATGGTTAGCGGCAGGATTATGGTTCAGGTTATTCCCAGAATGCTGCTGGTTCAGCTCCAGTCCACTTTCCAGCATTGCACTGGCATTGTCTTCTGTGGTGTAACCGTTTAACGAACGCTGTTAAATAGACTCAGGTGTGCCCAGTTTATTTTCTTACATTTTACAGGTTTAATTGGGAATTTAAAGACCGCAGTGCCACTTCGTAAAGTGCCAGATTCACTGCTGTAACTATCACTACTTATTACTTCTTTCTTAAACAAGCCTCTAAGCTATATAACAGCACTCACAGCATTTTCAGGCATGACTTTTTTCTACAAATTTCAGAAAACAATCCAGTAATACACATCAGCCACATACGGCTGTTAGCACACAGACCAGAGTTCAGATACAGACACCTGACACAAAGTGGAGCAAACTGAATGGCCAGTAAGGCCTCGTCATAAATTAGGCGCATCACCGGCTATCCGTGCGCCTGGAGTATAAACGACTCTAGCCCCTGACTGGAGTAGTTTTTACTCCTCTTTTACATCAGTTTTAAGGGTAAGGCCTCTTTCACACTACCGTTTTTTTTTTCCGTTTTGCGGGCCGTTTTTTGCGTTTCAATGGTTCCGCAAAAAAAAACGGAATGTACTCCGTATGCATTCCGTTTCCGTATTTCCATTTTTCCGTTACGTTGAAAGATAGAACATGTCCTATTATTGCCCGCAAATCACTTTCCGTGGCTCTATTCAAGTCAATGGGTCCGCAAAAAAAAAACGGAACACGTATGGAAATGCATCCGTATGTCTTCCGTATCCATTCCATTTTTGCGGAACCATCTATTGAAAATTTTATGCCCAGTCCAATTTTTTCTATGTAATTACTGTATACTGTATATGCCATACGGAAAAACGGAACGAAAAACGGAACGGAATCACAACGGAAACAAAAAAACGGAACAACGGATCCGTGAAAAACGGAGCGCAAAACACTGAAATAGCCATACGGTAGTGTGAAAGAGGCCTAAAAGTCTGTAGATTCTGTAAGGCCTTTTGCACACGACCGTATGGCTTTTTCAGTATTTTGCGGTCTGCAAAAAACGGATCCACAAAAAATACGGATGACGTCCATGTGCATTCCGTTTTTTACGGAATCGAACAGCTGGCCCCTGATAGAACAGGACTATCCTTGTCCGTAATGAGGACAATAATAGGACATGTTCTATCTTTGAATGGAATGGAAAAACAGAAATACGGAAACGGAAGGCATACGGAGTACTTTCAGTTTTTTTGCGGATCCATTGAAATAAATGGTTCCGTATACGGTCCATATACGGAACGCAAAAAACGGAACGTAAACGGGGGAAAAAATCGTGTGCAAGAGGCCTAAGTTTCTTGGGGCCCCACCACACCCAAGTGGGGAGGATAGCGCAAAACAAAGTTGTGAAACAGGGTCTTGCAACTTTTTTAACTCCACAAATTGGGGTAAAATTGTTCATAAATGACCCCCAATGTGTCTTACCACTAATGCTTTCTTAATGGAGTTTTCCCCTATAAAGAAATAAATTTAAAAAATGCCTGAAAATGGCAAGAGATACATCATGATTTGTTTTTGACAGTGGGAAAGACAAAAAAACAAACAAACCACAAAACCTCCACCTAGTTAAGAAAAATACCTCTAAGCCCGTGTCATATTTCCCCTAGATCAGTGATGGCTAACCTCCGGCACTCCAGCTGTGGTGAAGCTACGACTCCTAGCATGCTCCATTCATTTCTGTGGAGTTCTGAGAACAGCCAAGCATCTTGAGAGTTGTAGTTTTACCACAGCTGGAATTCTAGAGGTTAGCCATCACAGCCCTAAATCTTTGGGTAACATTTGGAGCTCCAATTTTTTTCTAACAATAACGCTGCAAAAAACACCCTTAAAAATGCAAAGGTGTACAAAAAGGCCACCAAAAACCTATGGGTCGCTCTCATAGGCCCAGACAACACAGGGTGTGTTTTGCAGTCTGTTACTATGAAAACACATAGGTCTGTAGAGAAGCTGTTATACATAAACCAATAGATTTTTTTAAGACTAATTAATTACATAGTTGCTTCATTTTTCATTTTACATGCTTCGGAGCAAAAGACAAAAAATAGTTGAGCATGTGGTCCATATTGCGGTCTGCCAACCACAGATCCGCAGAATACAGACACCTTGCGTGTGCAATCCGCCTTTTTTTACTCTAATTACTAGAAATAACTATTCTTGTCCGCAATACAGACAAAAATAGGACACATATAATTTGTAGAGAGAGACACTGCTACGGGAGTTATGAGAATAGTCCAACAAGCACACCCAACTATTTTCTCAACACCCATTGCAGTGAATGGAGAGTGGTTGAACTTGCACGTGCACTCTCGTTCACTTCAGGAGGCCCGGTCTAGAGATGGGAGCAAGTCCCTGAGCTGGGACCCACACCTTTCTGACATTGATGGTATATCTCTAGGATATGTCTGAGAAGGGAATACCCCTTTGAAACAACCCTCCTGGCCAAACAGGCACACAATGTCATCATGCCTATAGTAGAGCCTTCAAAGAACGGTTTAAAAGAACATTGAAGAGAGAATCCCTGTTTTATGTTTAGACTCTAAGAAGAACATGCTGTACATTCAGTTATGACTGAAATGTGAATTTAAAAACTGCCATATGGGTAACCAGTTTTAAAGTCCATTGTATTTTACCAGGCACAAACGTGACAAACAGACTTTCACAATCCATTGTTTAGTTTGATGTTATTAATTAGTCTATTAACTGTATCCAACTGTCATGTGTTTCAATTGTTTGCAGACAATAGAGTAAATTGTACAATAATGTGAACAGGGTGTAATGATGAGATGAGCAGCAGGGGTATACAGCCTGTCAATTGTATGAGCCTCTGGGCCTTTATTCATAGAATTTAGTGATGATGTTCTGTACTGGGGTATCAAAGGGTCTGTTTTCCTCTGAATATGTTATTAAAGGAAATGTGTCACCAAAAATTTTACCTGCCAGTTAAATTCAGATAGTAGCACATCTCCTTTTTTCTGATCTGTTTTTATTTTCTGATTTTAGATGTTTTATTCTATTTCCTGAACGTGATTATGGGGGTAGCTATCTTGCCTGAGCTGATCTTCACAGCATTTAGAAAGCATTGAAAAATTGCTTTATGGCAGCCACATGGTCCAAAGACACAATGATCAGGAGGCGACCTCATTGACTTCTATGGGAGAGTTTTCTAGGCATGCTCTGTGACCTGTACAAGGAAAGAATAGATACGCTCTGGCAATCACCTATTGTCAATAGTGGATCCTGTCTTATCTACAGTATACACAGAAATGATATCATTACAGGCAGGACTAGAATGAGTTAACTGCAGTAAAGTGATCTGTACAAACCAAGAAGTGGCGTCAATTATTAGACATAGTGGCCAGTGCGAAAACTGCAGGATTTTTGGTTTTAGTTTAAATATAAAAAGTGACATGGAAAATTAAAAATAGCATCATCAAAACTTATTTAAAAGTATGTTAAAGGGAACCTGTCACCAGTTTTATGGTGTCCTAACTAAGGGCAACATAAATAAGTGACTGATTCTCTTAGCAAAATGCTGGGTCACTTTCTTTAATTGACCCAGTCAATCTGCCAACATCTTGTATTGAAAAGCTCCAGCTCATAATGATGAGTCCTGAATATTCATGAGCTCCTGACTATCCCCGCCTACCTGCTGCTGATTGACAGTTATTTTACATATGTATCAGCAGCAGGTGGGCAGGGGAGTGGCTATAGCTCTGAATTAAAAAAACGCTGGACTCACTGACATCACACTGGACTCAAATCAGCTCATTAGCATGTGGCATGTGGCCTCTTTGTGTGTATATTATGAGGTAATCATCTGTCACACCAGTAAGTGAATACATCTAAGGCATTTTTTAGTAGTTAATGATTGTATATAATTAGTTAGATTATAATCAAATATCCACATGACAGGTTCCCTTTAAACATAAAAAAGGTATTTAACCACTTTTTAGGCCGAATTTTGCAAATCTGACATGGGTCACTTTATGTGGTAATAACTTTGGAACGCTTTTACTTATCCAAGCCATTCTGAGATTGTTTTCTCGTGACACATTGTACTTCATGATAGTCATAAATTTGAGTCAATATATTTCACCTTTATTTATGAAAGAAATCTAAAATTTAGTATAAATTTGGAAAAATTAGCAAATTTCTAAATTTCTATTTCTCTGCTTTTAAAACAGAAAGTGATACCTCATAAAATATTTATTACTTAACATTCCCCATATGTCTATGTTAGCATAATTTTGTAAATGTCATAAAAAAAATTTAGGACGTTAGAAGGCTAAAAATTTTAGAAACAATTATGTGAGTGGGAATGTGGTTTTCAGTTCACGTTCCCAATTGATCATAAAGGGAAGTTTAGACGAGGAGTGGGTTGAGGAAAGTGACGAGTAAATAATGGACAGGCCTTTTTTTGCTTCGGAAGTAAGGTTAAAAAATTTGGAGAGCTTTGTGTTTGGAATGGGGAAAACATTATGAGTAAGGGAGTGTAATAAGTGACGGATTTGGAGGTATTGGTAAAAGAGTGTATTGGGGAGAGCATATTTGGAATGTAGTGTTTCAAATTGTAATAGGGATGTCCTGTTGTAGATCTTTCCAATAGTGTCCATTCCTTTTAAGGTCCAATGGGTTAGGGATACATTAGGTATGTGATATTCCAGTGACATTGAGGTGAATTGGTTTCTATCTAGGTTGAGCAGAGCAGATGGGGAGGAGAGCAATTGTCACCAAGCTTCTGAGGAGGCGGCTATCATGGAATTTAATGGTAGATCATAGTTAAATTGCTTTAATGCTTGTGCGGCTAGGTAACCTCTAAGAGAGGCTCCCCTGATGAGCGATTCTTCAATTTGCAGCCACTATTGGGGGCTGGAAGATTGCCACCATTCTTTGGCTTGTGATATTATAGACGCCCAATAGTATTTCTTTACATCTGGGACCCCCGGACCTTCCAGTCTCATGGAAGGGTATAATGCAGTTTTGCGGATTCTGGGTCTGGTGGGGCCCCAGATGAACTTTAGCATATCTGCCTGGAGTTGGGTAATTATATGCACGGGTACTTTTAGGGCAAGGCATCAGAACGTATATAGTATTTTCGGTAAAACCAACATTTGGGTGACGTTAATTTTCACAATCCGGGACAAGTTATGTTTAGCTAAAGCATTATAGTCTTTCTCTAGTCCTGTAATTAAGGCTCAGAAGTTCACATTTACAAGATTTTTGGCCGAAGGGGTCAATGGGATGCCCAGATATATGTACAATATGATCTTGAACCCATTGGAATAAGTTCAAAATGCTTTCTCTGACATTATCAGTAACATACAGAAGTAAGACATTAGATTTTGTTACTTTCAGTTTATAATTAGAGATGTCGCGAACATAAAATTTTCCGTTCGCGAACGGCGAATGCGAATTTCCGCAAATGTTCGCGAACGGGCGAACTGGGCGAACCGCCATAGACTTCAATAGGCGGCGCCATCAACTTTTTACGCTCAAACATTTGGGCCACGGAAGCCGGCCTTCTGCCAGATGACCGCAATGAAGGTGGAGTGAGGACAAATGGGAAGAGAGAGGAGAAGGAGAAGAGGCAGGACGTGGAGCTCTGGGAGTGTGGCTTTGTGAGTTCTGACGGCGTTGCTCCCACTGGGCTTGGTGATGAGAGGCCAGGTGCCTTCTTAAGGCGGTAATCCCTAAGTGAGTGTTGGGCTTATCGCGACTTATGCATTGACAGCACAGGCTGCAGATGGCAACACTATTGCCAGCAGCTGACACATAAAAAAAGGCCCACACTGCAGAGCCATGTGACGGCGTCCTGGGAGCGCCATAAGTAACCGTGCATGGTGGATGGCTCGCTCCAGATACATTTGCAGTCTGCTTTTTGCCTCCTGTGCCCTGCAAGCTCTGCCAGCTTCTCCTCCTTCTCCTCACTCTCTGCTGCTCCATCTCTCCCTCTGAACTCCCCTCCTCTTCCTTTCTTGTGGGCACCCACGTGACGTCCATCAACACTTCATCATCGTCACCTTCCCCACCACTGACATTTGAGATCTCGGAGTAGGCAGCAACAACGGGGACCTCCCTATTTGGGCTGATCTGGGTACTGTCGTCATACCGATGGGTGCCGGCCGTTGCTACCTCCTCTTCCTTTTCCGATGTCAAGAATGGCTGTGCATCGGTAAGGTCTGGGAATGGATGGGAAAATAATTCCTCTGACTCGAGTGGAGGGGCTGTGGTGGTGGTATATTTGGGGGTGCACACAGCAGAGAGTGAGGAGGGTGCAGAAGCAGAAGGCTGAGTGAGCCACTCAACCAACTCTGGTGCACCCTTTGAAGTAATCGCACGCTCCTTTTCCAACTTCCCACTTAGGCTCCGGCCAGGTGCACCTGCCCAACCCATACCACACCTGCAGAACGGCCTGCCTCTTCCTCTGCATGTCATTTTCCAAATGACCCTGTGCCTAAGTCCCTAGAGAAGAGCAGTATTTGTGGAAGCAGGTATATCGCAGGCCTCAATCAATATTTGGTGGAAGCAGGTATATCAAACCCCTTAATCAGTATATTGCGGAAGCAGGTATATCGCACCCCTCAATCAATATTTGGTGGAAACAGGTATATCGAACCGCTTAATCGGTATTTTGTGGAAGCTGGTATATCGCAGGCCTCAATCAATATTTGGTGGAAACAGGTATATCTAACCCTTTAATCAGTATTTTGTGGAAGCAGGTATATCACACCCCTCAATTATTATTTTTTGCCACAACTGTTATATCACACCACCCTGTTTATTTGGGGCAACAGGTATATCACACCCGTTGCAATTAGTTTTTCCTATAGCGTTTGTCCCTCTATATAGCTGCTGTATTGCAGCAGAACCGCACACAACTGCTGCACAATACAAATGCACTATAATATACTTTCTATGTTAGAAAGTATATTATATGTATATCACACCCTCAGTATATCACACCTATCGATAGCACACCTATACCAGTCCTTAAAAGGCCTTTTGGGGCCCTATTAGCTAGCATTTGGTGTCCCTAACAGCCTGTCCCTGCTCCACAAAGCAACCTCTCCCTACACTGGCAAAACACAGAATGTGAAATGGGTGCCGGATTGGGTTCTTTTATAGGGTGGGGGTGTGTCAATGTGCTGAAACATCTCAATTGGCTGTCCTGTCCCACCTGTTGGATGTGTCATGGGTCAAAGTTCGGTGCAATGCAAAAGAATATGGCGCCATCGGCTATCGCCATATGTTCGCATGTTCGGCGAATCGAGAATGCGCAAAGTTCGCAGCAAAACGACCGCCGGGCGAACCGAAAGGCCATCTCTACTAGAGAGGAAACCTGATGCCAGAACTCTGTCAGAGGGTTGTGAGTATAAACCCATGATGCCAGTGACAATAGGCCCAGAGAATCCAAATTTGTATAACACTTTCTTCAGGTACCCCCAATGTACCCTATCAAAGGCTTTCTCTGCGTCTAATGACAGGAAAAGGGTAGGGGACCTGGAGAGCTCAGCTACATGCAGAAGGTCAATGATGTGCCTTGTTCCGTCCCTGCATTGCCTATTTGCCACAAAACCCACCTGATCTATATCCGGGGCAGACACAGGCAGCAAAGGGCCCCTGTGCAAAGGATGTACCTGCCCCCCCCCCTTCCCAAACCATATAAACATATATGTGTAACTAAAAAACATCTTGTAAATATGTTTACAATATGTATATATATTCTTTTCATACTAGGTCACACCTCTAACTCTGCCCAAAGCATAACTATACACACCCAGTCCCCTTAATGTCCCCACATAGTAATTATTCCCCCTTTGTGCCAGTACATAGTAGTTATGTCTAGATATGTGCCCCCTCACAGTAGTAATGGTCAGATATGTGCCCCCTTCACAGGAAGTTAAAAAAATATAGTCACCTAGTTCCTCATGATCACAGATCAGCCGCTGGCGCTCCATAGCAGTAGCAGGATATAGTGTCACACATTGCTCTGCTGGTCTGTGTAGGAGGAGGAGGAGCACAGCAGATTCCCGACCTCACCGCCCCTCCTCATACACAGACCAGCAGTGGAGCCAGGTCCATATTTTGATTTGATGCTGCCCTAGGCACTTTATTGCCAGCTTTCTCCCCCCAATGAAGTCCATAGCTGATGGTAAAATGCTCCCTAGGCCTTCAGCTATCCCTCAGGACTTTCTTATACACTTGGACAATTAAAGGACTGACCTGTTACATGTGCGCTTGGCAGCTGAAGGCATCTGTGTTGGTACCATGTTCTTATGTGCCTGCATTGCTAAGAAAAATGATATTTTATCATATACAAACGGGGGCATTACTATTACACCTAGAGACTTCGCTCTCTCTGTAACTGCCGCGCCCTCTGCACGTTAACATGGCCCAGTGGAATGACATTTTCACTGCCAGGCCCTGTCAAAGTAGACAGGGAGTGGCAGTTGCAGAGACAGCAGAGCCTTTAGGTGTAATGGTAACGCCCCCGTTGCTCCTAGAGGATCATTTGCATATATGCAAATATTCTTTTTTTTCCCTCAATAATGCAGGCATATATGAACATGGGCCCAACACAGACCGGCACTGATGGGTGGCTTTAGCGCTGCCCTAGCCATTTTAAAGGCTAAGGCAGCGCTAAAGCATGTCCATTAGTGCCGGTTACATCACCGGGCTCGCTGCCAGGCGGAAGCCTCCCCCAAATAGTATCCCCAGTGGTAATAAGGCTCCATACAGTGCCCTCAGTACTAATAGGGCCTCCCTATAGGGCACCTCTTATAATCTATAAGGCACTTCTATAGAGCCCTCAGTAGTAGTAATGCCCTCCACCACTGCCCACAGTATTTATAATGTTCCCTGCAGTGCCCCCTGTAATTATACCTCCTGCCGTACCCCCAGAGTTATAATCATCTCTGTAGTGCCCCCATAAATTATAATGCCCGTCCTCTCCCTCCAGTCTTCTATACCATGCAGTCCCATGTAAATAACACCAGTTGTCTCCCACCAGTCTTCTATATGATACAGTCCCATCTAAATAACTTATCTTCCTTACAGTCTTTTATGCCATGCAGTCCCATGTAAATAACTTCACTCCTCTCCCTTCTGTCTTCTATACCATGCAGTCCCATGTCAATAACACCAGTCCTCTCCTTCCAGTCCCATGTAATTAACTTCTCTTTCTTACAGTTCTATATAACATACAGTCCCATATAAATAACTTAAATCCCCTCCTTCACCCCCCTCCAACACATAGTCCCATATAAATACCCTCCAGTCTTCTAAAACATCCAGTCCTATGTAAATAACACCAGTTATCTCCCTCCAAACTTCTATAACATACAGTCCCATGTAAAAAACATAACTTTCTTATAGTCTTCTATAACATACAGTCCTATGTAACTGACACCCCTCCCTTCAGCCCCTCTAACATACAGTCCCAGTTAAATAACATATTTCCCTCCCACTAAGCAGGGAGGAGGTATAATGGGGAGAACCACATCTCCCAGCATTTCTCTGACACTTACATTCATTCCATGACATCACAGGTCTCCACTGCTGAGCTCTGCCTCTTTCTGCACTGGTCACATGACGGTGACCTCATCACAGGTCCTACCTCCACTTCCACTGCTGAAAAGATCACATGACTATGATGTCATCGAAGGTCCTTCAGCTATGAAGTGTAGACACAAACTGGCAGCAGATTCGCAGTAAGTGCTAATCAGGCCCCCCCCCCCCCCACCCCTACCCCCAAAACTCGGCCCCCTCCCGACCTCCACACCAAGGTGCCCAGGTTACCCTGTTGGCAGAGGTAGAAAATGAAAAATATGATAAGATAAAAACATAATCTGCTGGCACTGGGATGGGCCTCCTCCCTTGTTGGGCCCCTGTGCAGCTGAACCAGCTGCACAGGCGGTATGTACGCCCGCATCTATATCCACAAGGGAAGGAAGAACTTTATGTTTACTGTAACTTTATCTAGAGGCCAATATCTTCGAGAACAGCTTAATATCCGTGTTCAGCAAGAATATGGGCCAGAAATTGGCAGGGGTGTCTGAGGTTTTCCCTAGCTTAGGTGAGGTTACTATCGTCGCATTTAGCATAGCTGGAGGTATGTGGCCTGTATTTAGTAGCTGATTAAATAAGCGTTGTAGGTACGGACCCAGAGGTGCTTGGAATACTGTAATTTGGCAGATCTTATTGCTTTCTCTATTTCACTGGTGGAGATAGGACCATTCAGCAGTGTTAGACCCTCAGTTGTCAGCTTGGGCAGAGATAGTGAGTTTAGAAAGGATGTTATCGCCTCAGGTTGAGGTTGGTGGGTGGAGGCATCATCCTTCAAATTATATAGGGACTCATAAAAATCTTCAAAGGCGTCTGCTATTTTCTGGGGATGCGTAATTACTGAGAATTAGAAGTTCTGAGATGAGCTATTTTACTTACTGCTATTTTGCGCTTTACCCTCCTGGCCAGAAGAGACCCTGCTTTATCTCCCATATGGTTGTACTGTAGGTGGCTTTCATTCATCTCATGGAATGCTCATGTTCATATAAGAGGAGAGTTCTGAGGTGGGCCCAAGCTTCAAATATCTGCTGATGCAGATTGGGAGATTGTTGTGATTTATAATCTATGGTACTTCTAATTTAGTTAGTGTATCTAACTCTTCTTTCATTAATTTAGCTCTTTGCATTTTCAATCGCACTGCTGACTGTAGCAACAGAGCCCTCATGTAAGCCTTGTGCATGCTCCATAGAGTGGTGATCGATATATCAGGGTTATCATTCAGTTAAAAAAACTCCTTGAGATTATTGCGGAAGTTGGTGACTCGATCTTTACTTTTCAGGAGATGTGCATTCAGTCTCCATTGAGGAGGGGAGGGATTAGGTATATCTGTCTGAATCTCTAAAGTTATAGGCGTGTGGTCCATTTTTTGTTCAATTCTAGAAGATCTTCATGTGGGACTTGCTCAAATATGGTGTAAGTGTTGTCACATGCCTGAAAAAAATATGAAACAGCAAAAGAGAACATAAAGAAATAAAAGGAAAATAACTGTGTTAAACTATAGATACAGGTGAAACTCGAAAAATTAGAATATCGTGCTGTTAATTTATTTCAGTAATGCAACTTAAAAGGTGAAACTAACATATGAGATAGACTCATTACATGCAAAGCGAGATATTTCAAGCCTTTATTTGTTATAATTTGGATGATTATGGCTTATAGCTTATAAAAACCAAAAGTCACAATTTTGAGGTACCCTTTGCTCAGTGGGTATGGATTAATTAGCTGACTAGAGTGTAACACTTTGAGCCTAGAATATTGAACCTTTTCTCAAAATTCTAATTTTAAGCTGCATTAATGTAATTCCTTTTAATTTGTATTACTGAAATAAATGGACTTTTGCATGATATTTACATTTTTTACCTGTAGTACTGTAGTACTGAACCAGAAAAGTCCAGAACGCTTCGTATGAGCAAAGCCGTAGATGGATCGTTCGCCCCTGGGTGAAGAGGGTGCGAAGGAGCGAGTCATGCCGTTACCTTACAGCACCGCATGATTCAGATTAGTCCAGCTCAAGCCGGGGTCCACTCTTGTCCTGTCTGCGATATGTCGCGCCAGCCAGCGATGTATCTTCCGGCAGTAGGCCCAAAGCTCTCATTTTCTGTACAACTGCCTTTGGGGCATACATGCAAGGCACCATTTTGTGAAATTACAAGCTTTACTGGGAATCCCCACCTATAGCGGATTTGCTTCTCTCTCAGAACTCTGTTAATGGGAGCGAAATCCCTTCTTTTAGCCAAGGTTTCTGCCGATAGGTCAGGGAACGCTGCTATGCCGGTAAATAGGTCTGAAGGTTGAGAGTTCTTTCTTAGAGCTCTTAGAAAAGCTTCTTTAACGTGAAAAAAATGAATCCTTGCAAGAATGTCCCGGGGGGTAGCAGGATCTAAGCCTGCATGCTTGGGGATCTGGTGGATCCTGTCTATGGTCATGTCCAGCTCTGATAGGCCTGGTATGACATCCTTAACCCTTTCAGGACCAAGCCATTTTTCACCTTTCTGCCCAGGCCATTTTTCGCAAATCTGACATGCGTCACTTTATGTGGTAATAATTTGAAAACGCTTTTACTTATCCACGCCATTCTGAGATTGTTTTCTTGTCACATATTGTACTTCACGACAGCGGTAAAATTGAGTCAAAAAATATCATTTTTATTTATAAAAAAAATACCAAATTTACCCAAAATTTTGAAAAATTTCAAAATTTCAAAATTTCAAAATTTATATTTCTCTACTTTTATAATAAATAGTAATAACTCCAAAAATAGTTACTACTTTACATTCCCCATATGTCTACTTCATGTTTGGATCATTTTGTGAATGCCATTTTATTTTTGGGGACGTTAGAAGGCTTAGAAGTTTAGAAGCAAATCTTGAATTTTTCAGAATATTTCCAAAACCCACTTTTTGAGGACCAGTTCAGGTCTGAAGTCACTTTATGAGGCTTCCATAATAGAAACTGTGGTGAAAATAACCTCGCCACTGGGTTTTGGAGGGGCCTGGTTGCCAGCCTCTTGCCCCAGGATTATGGGCCCTCTTATCAGCCCATGCAAAACTTAAACCCCATGGCGATTTGACTGTGTTTGTGGCATCTGAGCGCTCAGATCCAAGCCATATGGGGATATGTGGGGTTTTGAGGTGTGTGACAGAAACATCTGTCTGTGGAATTGTATTTTATGTTATGTGAGGGTACCCAGATAGCTCATTTTATTGTATTTATGTAGTCTGAGTGCCATTCACCTAATAATATGCACTCAGACTTGAGCTATCTGGGGATATGTTAACCCCTTAAGGACATAGGACGTACCGGTACGCCCTATTTCCCGAGTCCTTAAGGACACAGGACGTACCGGTACGTCCTGACTTAAAATCTGTATTCCGGCGCCCGAGGGGTTAAACGGAACAGGATTTCGGCTGAAATCCTTCAGCCAGCATCCTGTGACAACGCCAGGGGGGGTCATGTGACCCCCCCGTGTCGGCGATCGCAGCAAACCGCAGGTCAATTCAGACCTGCGGTTTGCTGCGCTTTTTGCAGTTTCTGATCCCCGCGGTCCTTGACCGCGGCGATCAGAAACTTTAGAGTGGCTAAAATCTATATTTTTCACCCCCCCCCCCTGCACCCCTGCATGATTTGATGCCGGCGGGTGGTGCGGGGGGGGGTGTCGCATGCGGTGGGGGCGTTGCGGGAGGCGGGCGGTGCAGCAGGCGGGATCGCGATCCCCCGCCCGCCTCCCCATGAATGATCGTTGGCTTCTAGTGGGTATACCAGGGTGCCAGCACATTGCTGGCACCCTGGTATAAACGGCTGACATCTGTGCAGATGTCAGCCGTTTAACCCTTTCCATACCGCGGTCCGTACGGACCGCTGTATGGAAAAAGTTAACTGTCATCGGTCAGGGAGCTCCCTCCCTCAACATCGGGGGGCTGCTGTGCCTTTGCAGCCCCCCGATGGAGAGGGAGAGAGCCCCCAGAGAGCCCCCCTCAGCCCTGTGCTTACCCTTCCCCGTCTGCGAAGTTCTGAGCAGACGGGGAGGGTTCCCATGGCAACAGGACGCCTGCTTAGGCGTCCTGCTGTCCATGGTGCTGAACAGATCTATGCTGAAAGCATAGATCTGTTCAGTGTAAGTAAAATACAGTACAGAACAATATATGGTGTACTGTACTGTATTATACAGACATCAGACCCACTGGATCTTCAAGAACCAAGCGGGTCTGGGTCAAAAAATTTTTAAAAAAAAGTGAAAAAAGTTAAGATAAAAAAAACAAACATTTATCACTGAATAAAAATTAAAAAAATAAAATAAACTACACATATTAGGTATCGCCGCGTCCGTAACGTCCTGATCTATAAAATGGTCATGTTACTTTCCCCGCACGGTGAACGCCATAAAAATAAAAAAATAAAAACTATGAGAAAATTGAAATTTTGCCCACCTTACTTCCCAAAAAAGGTAATAAAAGTGATCAAAAAAGTCGCATGTACGCCAAAATAGTACCAATCAAACCGTCATCTCATCCCGCAAAAAATGAGACCCTACTCAAGATAATCGCCCAAAAGCTGAAAAAACTATGGCTCTTAGACTATGGAAACACTAAAACATGATTTTTTTTTGTTTCAAAAATGAAATCATTGTGTAAAACTTACATAAATAAAAAAAAAAGTATACATATTAGGTATCGCCGCGTCCGTATCGACCGGCTCTATAAAAATATCACATGACCTAACCCCTCAGATGACCACCGTAAAAAAATAAAAATAAAAACAGTGTAAAAAAAAGCCATTTTTTGCCATCTTACGTCACAAAAAGTGTAATAGCAAGCGATCAAAAAGTCATATGCACCCCAAAATAGTGCCAATCAAACCGTCATCTCATCCCGCAAAAAATGAGACCCTACTCAAGATAATCGCCCAAAAACTGAAAAAACTATGGCTCTTAGACTATGGAGACACTAAAACATTTTTTTGGTTTTAAAAATGAAGTTATTGTATAAAACTTACATAAATAAAAAAAATGTATACATATTAGGTACCGCCGCGTCCGTGACAACCTGCTCTATAAAATTACCACATGATCTAACCTGTCAGATGAATGTTGTAAATAACAAAAAAAAAAAACGTGCCAAAAAAGCTATTTCTTGTTACCTTGCTGCACAAAAAGTGTAATATAGAGCAACCAAAAATCATATGTACCCTAAACTAGTACCAACAAAACTGCCACCCTATCCCGTAGTTTCTAAAATGGAGTCACTTTTTTGGAGTTTCTACTCTAGGGGTGCATCAGGGGGGCTTCAAATGGGACATGGTGTCAAAAAAACAGTCCAGCAAAATCTGCCTTCCAAAAACCGTATGGCATTCCTTTCCTTCTGCGCCCTGCCGTGTGCCCGTACAGCTGTTTACGACCACATATGGGGTGTTTCTGTAAACTACAGAATCAGGGCCATAAATAATGAGTTTTGTTTGGCTGTTAACCCTTGCTTTGTAACTGGAAAAAAAATATTAAAATGGAAAATCTGCCAAAAATTTGAAATTTTGAAATTGTGTCTCTATTTTCCGTTAAATCTTGTGCAACACCTAAAGGGTTAACAACGTTTGTAAAATCAGTTTTGAATACCTTGAAGGGTGTAGTTTCTTAGATGGGGTCACTTTTATGGAGTTTCTACTCTAGGGGTGCATCAGGGGGGCTTCAAATGGGACATGGTGTCAAAAAAACAGTCCAGCAAAATCAGCCTTCCAAAAACCAAACGGCGCACCTTTCACTCTGCGCCCCGCTGTGTGGCCGTACAGTAGTTTACGGCCACATATGGGGTGTTTATGTAAACAGCAGAGTCAGGGCAATAAAGATACAGTCTTGTTTGGCTGTTAACCCTTGCTTTGTTAGTGGAAAAAATGGGTTAAAATTGAAAATTAGGCAAAAAAATGAAATTCTCAAATTTCATCCCCATTTGCCAATAACTCTTGTGCAACACCTAAAGGGTTAACGACGTATGTAAAATCAGTTTTGAATACCTTGAGGGGTGTAGTTTCTTAGATGGGGTCACTTTTAGGGAGTTTCTCCTCTAGGGGTGCATCAGGGGGCTTCAAATGGGACATGGTGTCAAAAAACCAGTCCATAAAAATCAGCCTTCCAAAAACCATACGGCGCACCTTTCCCTCTACGCCCCGCTGTGTGGCCGTACAGTAGTTTACTGCCACATATTGGGTGTTTCTGTAAACGGCAGAGTCAGGGCAATAAAGATACAATCTTGTTTGGCTGTTAACCCTTGCTTTGTTAGTGGAAAAAATGGGTTAAAATGAAAAATTTGACAAAAAAATTAAATTCTCAAATTTCCTCCCCATTTGCCAATAACTCTTGTGCATCACCTAAAGGGTTAATAATGTATGCAAAATCAGTTTTGAATACCTTGAGGGGTGTAGTTTCTTAGATGGGGTCATTTTTGGGTGGTTTCTATTATATAAGCCTCGCAAATCGACTTCAGACCTGAACTGGTCCCTAAAAATTGAGTTTTTGTAAATTTCTGAAAAATTTCAAGATTTGCTTCTAAACTTCTAAGCCTTATAACATCCCCAAAAAATAAAATATCATTCCCAAAATAATTCAAACATGAAGTAGACATATGGGGAATGTAAAGTCATCACAATTTTTTGGGGTATTACTATGTATAACAGAAGTAGAGAAACTGAAACTTTGAAATTTGCAAATTTTTCCAAATTTTTGGTAAATTAGGTATTTTTTTGTGCAAAAAAAAATAATTTTTTTGACTTCATTTTACCAGTGTCATGAAGTACAATATGTGACGAAAAAACCATCTCAGAATGGCCTGGATAAGTCAAAGCGTTTTAAAGTTATTAGCACTTAAAGTGACACTGGTCAGATTTCCAAAAAATGGCCTGGTCCTTAAGGTGAAAATGAGCCCGGTCCTTAAGGGGTTAAATGTCTGTGTTTACTGTAAGGGTTGTGACATTGTATGTTTAAATGGTGATTTCTGTCCTGTTGTCCCCACATGTGTATTGGCGATTTCCCTTTGTCCTGAGAGATAATTGAATTACTCCTCGGGTGTCTCCAGGGCAGAGAGGAGGAAACCATGATGCATTGTGGGGATGTCTTGTGTCTGTGTATCCTGAATTGCTGCATATCTGTCCTGTGTCACAGTCTTCCATCTGTTCCCCTAGGGGAGTGTCCACCAGATGGGGACCTGCATAAATACGGGCGGGTAGCCCTCAATAAAGAGTTGCTGTTTTACACTCAACGTAGAGCCTCGTCTCATGTGTGTGGGGATTGCTATACTTGTATACTCCCCTGGCTATTACTCCTAGCTCTTGTAAGAGCTGTTCCTGGTTCCTGTGGTGGTATCGGTGTCGAGCGGAGTGCTTGGAGTCCTCGGGAGGCACTGGGAGCATTTATCAACGGAGGTACCCGGTCGGGGTGACAGGAGATCCGTTACATTGGTGGCAAGTGGCGGGATCATTCCCACAGCCAGAAGGACAGCTACAGGAGACACCATTCCATGGATTTTACAATTTGAGGGCAATTCATGTCCAAGTACAGTGACCCTGACAGCACCCGAATGGAAACAGCAGTGGAGTACGATGAGGGTGTCATGGATGACCGAGATGCAGTCCGCAAAGGCATCTGGTACCAGGTACTGGGTATTGTGCAGTATATGCGGGACGAGAGACTCCCCACGGAAGACCAGCGGTTGCAGAAGCGGGTAGCCCTGCGGATGCCCTTCCTGGGAGAGCAGCCGCGGGAGGAATGGGTAAAGGAATTGGAACTCCTAGCATGGCAGGACCTGTGGCTGGAAGATGTCTACCAGGCGCTCTGGTGGTATGGGGCACAGTACCTACCCAGGACAGCTGAGCATGACAAGCCGGAGGGAGAGGAGTTTGATGGTCCTGGCTTGTTATCGGAGACTTTTTCAGAGCTGGAGTTTGGGAGCCCTACACAAGCCCGGTTCCGTGATCTCTTGGAATGGAGGGAGAGCATATACTCCCCTGGCTGTTACTCCTAGCTCTTGTAAGAGCTGTTCCTGGTTCCTGTGGTGGTATCGGTGTCGAGCGGAGTACTTGGAGTCCTCGGGAGGCACATTTATCAACGGAGGTACCAGGTCGGGGTGCCAGGAGATCCGTTACAGAAACCACCTAAAAATGACCCCATTTTAGAAACTACACCCCTCAAGGTATTAAAAACTTATTTTACAAACTTTGTTAACCCTTTAGGTGTTCCACAAGAATTTATGGAAAATTGAGATGAAATTTCAGAATTTCACTTTTTTTCCATTTTAATCAATTTTTTCCACTAACAAAGCAAGGGTTAACAGCCAAACAAAACTCAATATTTATTGCCCTGATTCTGTAGTTTACAGAAACACCCCATATGTAGTTGTAAACTGCTGTACGGGCACACGGCAGGGCGCAGAAGGAAAGGAACGCCATATGGTTTTTGGAAGGCAGATTTCACTGGGAAAATTTTAAGCTGCCATGTCACATTTGAAGACCCCCTGATGCACCCCTAGAGTAGAAACTCCAAAAAAAGACCCAATTTTGGAAACTAGGTGGCAGTTTTGTTGGTACTATTTTAGGGTACATATGATTTTTGGTTGCTCTATATTACACTTTTTGTGAGGCAAGATAACAAAAAATAGCTGTTTTGGCACCGTTTTTATTTTTTGTTATTTACAATGTTCATCTGACAGGTTAGAGCATGTGGTATTTTTATAGAGTAGGTTGTTACGGACGTGGCGATACCTAATACGTATACTTAAATTTATTTATGTTTTATACAATAACAGCATATTTGAATAAAAAAAAAAATCATGTTTCAGTGTCTCCATATTCGGAGAGCCCTAGTTTTTTTTTATTTTTTGGGCGATTATCTTAGGTAGGGTCTCATTTTTTGCGGGATGAGATGACGGTTTCATTGGTACTATTTTGGGGTGCGTTTAACTTTTTGATCGCTTGCTATTACACTTTTTGTAATGTAAGGTGACAAGAAATGGCTTTTTTTTACACCGTTTTTAAAAAAAAAATTTACAGTGTTAACCTGAGAGGTTAGATCATGTGGTATTTTTATAGAGCAGGTTGTTACGAATGCGGCGATAACTAATATTTCTACTTTTTTATTTTATTTAGATTTAACACAATAAAAGCATTTTTGAAACAAAAAAAAATCATGTTTTAGTGACTCCATAGTCTGAGAGCCATAGTTTTTTTTTTTTTTTTTGGGTGATTGGGCTCATTTTTTGTGGCATGAGGTGACAGTTAGACTGGTACTATTTTGGGGGGCATATGCCTTTTTGATAGTTTGGTGTTGCACTTTTAGTGATGTCAGGTGACAAAAAAGTTTTTTTAGCACAGTTTTTATTTTATTTTTTGGACGGTGTTCACCTGAAGGGTTAGGTCATGTGATATTTTTATAGAGCTGGTCGATACCGACGCGGCGATACCTAATTATTTTTTTACTTTCTTTTGGGGAAAAGACTTTTTTTTTTTACTTGAAACTTTACTTTCCTAACTTTTTTTTCACTTTATCTTTTTTGTCTGACTCTGGGACTTCAAATTTTTGGGGTCTAATCCCCTTTACAATGCATCACAATACTTCTGTATTGTGATGCATTGGCTGTAAGTGTATTACAGACTGTAATACACTTACAGCCTGCTTGCCTGTGAGATCGAGGGGGCTGGATCTCACAGGCTGCCTTCCCTGTCATCGGGTCCCCGTCACAGCAGCGCGGGGATCCGATGGCTACTTCCTCCCTGCACGGACATCGCACGTGTCGCAGTCAGTGCTGACCGCGGCCATGCAGAGGTTAATGCGCCGGCATCGGTGATTTCACCGATGCCGGCACATACAGCAGTGGTCTGGCTATCAGTGACTGCTCCTCCACCCGCCCAATCAGTGCGCCGTACATGTACGGCGCTGGGCGTTAAGTCACGTCCATTTGAAGGCGTGAAGGGGTTAAGGAGGCTTTTTAGTAATGAGCCGAATTTATCTGCACCTACCGATTCAGGCATCCCTCTGAGGTGTATATTCACTTACATGCTGTATTATTGTCACTCCTGTGAGAGGTCTTAGGTCGAAAAGATTATCTGCATATTAGTGATCTGACAGCCTCTTTTGGTTTCACTTTGTCTGTGTGTTGCTAGTATGTTCACACCTCCCGTTCAGGTGTGGATTATGTGACCTTTACCCATCCCTATATAGTCTGACTTTACCCATCACTCCTTGCTCTGGATAGCTTAATTTGGTTTTGGAAGAGCTGGAGTGTGGTTCGTGTTGAAGTCCTGTTCATCCATCATCCTCAGAAGTTAAGTGTTCCGCTTGTTGTGTTTTGTATCCCCCTCCCCCCTGGTTGTTTACTAGGCCTCAGCGAGACGCTGGTTCCTTCACCAGGTAAGGAATGGGTTGTCTCTGTCCTGTCATTACCTTTAGGACATCCGAGGGTCACCAGTGTTTTCTAGGTTCCTGTGTATGGGCATCTCTACCATCAAGAGGTGCCCATATGGATAGGAGTTAGGGCCAGGGTTTTATAGGTGGTGACCCTTTTCCTTCCCTAGCGGTGAGGCCTAGTGTCTTTACCCTTCCTTCTTGTTGTCTTTTTGTGTTCTCCCCTATTACATCCGTGACAATTATACTCCAAAGCTGCACTCACTATTCTGCTGCTGAAGTCACTGTGTACATACATTACTTATCCTGTAGTGGTCCTGAGTTACATCCTGTATTATACTCCAGAGCTGTACTCACTATTCTGCTGGTGGAGTCCCTGTACTGATCCTGAGTTACATAATGTATTATACTCCAGAGCTGTACTCACTATTTTGCTGGTGGAGTCACTGTGTGTACATATATTACATTACTTATTCTGTGCTGACCCTGAGTTGCATTCTGTATTATACAATTATACTCCAGAGCTGCACTCACTATTCTGCTGGAGTCACTGTGTACATACATTACCTATCCTGTACTTTTCCTGAGTTAAATCTTGTATTATACTCCAGAGTAGTGTTGAGCGCGAATATTCGAATTGCGAATTTTTTTCTCGAATATCGCAATTTCGAGATTTCGCGAATATTTAGAATATTGTTCTATATATTCGCGAAATAGAATATTCGTTTTTTTTCTTTTTTTTTTTTATTATATTTTTTTCTTTCCCACTTCCCTAAAGTTGTTCTTACCTGTCCTTTGGATTCCTGGCTTCCTGGCTGCTCCAGTCAGTGGCGCTTTCAACTTACTGCTATATTCCATATTAGCTAAATTACAATCTAATCTATATGTGTATTTTACGAAATTTCGCAATAGTCGGAATTGGGATGCGAGTAATATAACACGAAATATTCGCATGAAGATTTCAACTTAGCACTGCTATACTCCATATTCTAGCCTAATATGGAATATAGCTGTGCTAAGTTAGCACTGCTATATTCCATATTAGGCTAGAATATGGAGTATAGCTGTGCTAAGTTGAAATCTTCATGCGAATATTTCGTGTTATATTAGTCGCATCGCAATTTAATATAACGCATCGAGTAATATAACACGAAATATTCGCATGAAGATTTCAACTTAGCACTGCTATACTCCATATTCTAGCCTAATATGGAATATAGCTGTGCTAAGTTAGCACTGCTATATTCCATATTAGGCTAGAATATGGAGTATAGCTGTGCTAAGTTGAAATCTTCATGCGAATATTTCGTGTTATATTAGTCGCATCGCAATTTCGACTTTTTCAAATGTTCTTAATATTGCTCTAACTTCGTCTTTTAGAAATTTCGTAATATTGCTCTAACTTCGTCTCTTAGAATATTACGAATATTCTAAAAGACGAAGTTAGAGCAATATTACGAAATTTCGTAAAATACACATATAGATTGTAATTTAGCTAATATAGTGCTATAATCCCTTTTTTTTCCTGTAATTTTTTTTGCCTCTTCTGAACTTAAGTTTTGTAAAATATGTACACTATTAAAAATTATTACTATAGCAGTATATTAGCTTAAATACAATCTATGTGTATTTTACGAAATTTCGTAATATTGCTCTAACTTCGTCTCTTAGAATATTACGAATATTCTAAAAGACGAAGTTAGAGCAATATTAAGAACATTTGCAAAAGTCGAAATTGCGATGCGAGTAATATAACACGAAATAGTCGCATGAAGATTTCAACTTAGCACAGCTATATTCCATATTCTAGCCTAATATGGAATATAGCAGTGCTAACTTAACACAGCTATATTCCATATTAGGCTAGAATATGGAATATAGCAGTGCTAAGTTTAAATCTTCATGCGACTATTTCGTGTTATATTACTCGCATCGCAATTTCGACTTTTGCAAATGTTCTTAATATTGCTCTAACTTCGTCTTTTAGAATATTCGTAATATTCTAAGAGACGAAGTTAGAGCAATATTACGAAATTTCGTAATATACACATATTAGCCTAGCCATAGTCATTAGCATAGGAACGTTGCCTTATACTATCAAGATAAATTTTCGCAATATGCGAAAAATAATTTCGCGATAATTGGAATAATTGCGAATATTCGATTTCGACGAATATAACACGAATATTCATGCGAATATTCGCGAAATATCGCGAAACCGAATATGGCACCTCCCGCTCATCACTACTCCAGAGCTGCACTCACTATTCTAATGGTAGAGTCACTGTATACATACATTACAATACCTATCCTGTACTGATCCTGAATAACAGGAGCTGCACTCGCTATTCTGTTGGTGGAGTCACTGTGTACTTATATTACATTACTTTTCCTGTACTGATCCTGAGTTATAGCCTGCATTATACCCTCGAGCTGCTATTCTGCTGAGATTTAATCAATGTGTGCAAAACAACTCGCAAACTTGCTTTTCAGCCCTTATATTGTCTTTTAGATTCTGTTTTCGATTAATCCATCAAGGAGGCGGCAATCTCAGAAAAGGGCATGGCTCATTATGTGACAATGTGCAACAGAATTGCACCTATTGACTGTTAGCTGAAATCTGGTCAGAACCGCTCAAAAAAAAATTAAAACACTGGAAAAAAAAAAAACATTACAAAAATGTTATGTGCTAAGCCAAGATTATAGTGACAGATATGATCAGAAAAAGTATGGTGTTCATCCCAAATATTATCAACAAACTTTATTTATGCTATAAAACTCTAATAAATCCACTGATTTACCTCTCTCAGTGAACTCTATATCCCATTGTAAATGACAAAGTTCTGGCTACCTGCAGCCAACACTAGGGGAAGCTCTGAATGTATGAATTTATACATCTAGAATAGAACTAAATAGGAGCTATGTAAATCTCTATGCAGTGAGCTCCCCAAGCATCGGCTACAGAAAATTCATTAAACTATGTTGGGAAACAGTTTAGTGCCCGCTCTCCTCATCATGGCTCTTCGTAGGAATCGTGTGCTCTGCTTTTATTTAAGATATGGCACTGCTACACCAAATTTATTATTAATCTGGTAAATGTCTAGACAGCCTGTCTAAAAGGGTAATTATCGAAATATTACTTTTTGATCTTTTTTTAAGGGTGTCTGCTGAGTGTAAAGCCAGTCTCACACCATTTGTTTAATTTCTTGCACAAAATACCTATGGATTTTTCAGTCTAATCATATGTATTACAAAGGTTCCATCAGCTTGTACACCACCGGTGGACTGGAATATACTTGCAACTTAAAAAAATAATAATAATGTTTGCAAATAAGGCAGTAGTACACTGCAAAAATGGATTTGTATATGCATTTGTACCTATATGCTGCTGTGATTAATTGTATATTGCTGTGTATTGATTCATTTGCATATAAATGTACCAGAGTGGAGTAAACAGGCCATACCCTCCAGCCCACTAGATGGGGCTGTTTACCCTCTCTCCATAAGGGAGGAAGCGTTAGGTCTAACCTAGTTCAGTCTAGCTCTGACTAGTCTGGAGAAAGGAGCTCGCTTAGCCGAATCCTGCTCTGAATTGAATCAGCCAGAGTCAAGCACTAGATGGCAAACTGGAGGACAGCTCCAGCGCTATTGCAAAGGAATATGCCAGATGCCAAGGGGATGCATGATGAAGTCTGTGGAGAACTGTTGTCTGATCAGGACTTCTAGCCTCTATAGTCCCATGTCAAACAGTTAAAAGTCTTATGGTGCCTAGACACACCTGAGGTGACGACTGGTCACCTTTGTGAATTTCTACTTCCTGCAGTGGACATTTGTGGAGTAATAGTATTGTATGACAACTGGTCTAATAAAAGGTGCAGCCAGCACTATGTCTGACATTTAGGGACCACCCCATGGTTGCATCGTCTCATAAACTTTCGAATATTGCACCCCCTTATTTCTGGGTACTTTACAACAACAGTCTGCTTGTAAAGCTCTGTGGAATATGTTGATGCTATATAAATAAAGATTATTATAATTATTAGTGAGTTGCAGTGTGAGCATAATAGCTGTAAAGAGGCAATCAAGCCTGCTCACTTCTACTGCAGCTGGGAAACCTGTGACATCTGTGACTAGATGCACTTGTGTAGGAACTGCCCATCCTTTCATGCTTAAGGCCTCATGCACACGACCGTTTTTAGGGTCCACATCCGAGCCGCAGTTTTTGCTGCTCGGGTGCGGACCCATTCACTTCAATGGGGCAGCAAAAGATGAGACAGCACTCCGTGTGCTGTCCGCATCCGTTGCTCCGTTCCGAGGCCCTGCAAAAAAAATATAGCATGTCCTATTCTTGTCCGTTTTGCGGGCAAATTGCGGAAGGCACACGGGCGGCTTCCGTTTTTTGCGGATTCGCGATTTGCGGACCGCCAAAAAACAGCATGGTCGTGTGCATGTAGCCATAAACTGTGTCCAATGCATTTGAACTTGAATTTTCAGTAAAGAACTGTTTGCTGATAATCTGTCCTGTTTATTTCCTGCACCGGCATACTGTATACTGACTTGGACACTAATGCCACCTCAACAGTCATGGGACAGGAGATCCCCAAAGGGAGTAAAAGGTGTGCCCTTCCCCATCTCTGCACAGCCCATGGAGCATCAGACCCGAGATTACTACTACTCCCATCTGGCCACACTCACACAGACCCTGCAGCACGGTGCAAAAAGTTACAATACTATATCTGGCTAAAAATGTAGCCCAGTACACAAATCTGGCTGCCGCAAACGCAAACTGCTGCCCATAGCACAAACCACTGTAAAAATGGCACAAATATGTCATAAATTTGGCACAAATCTCTAGTCCACCAACAAAACTGGCAAAATCACTCCACTTTTCTGGTGAAGCGCACTGGATATATTACCAGTAGATCTGCCTCACTGTGTACATGTATGAGTTCTTGTAATCACCCTGAGTTACAGCCTGTATTATACTCCAAAGCTGCACTCACTATTCTGCAGGCTTCAGAGCTAAAACTTTCTAGCATTCCCTGCTTGTTCAGTGTCTAAAGGTAGCTTGCCAAAGCAATTTGCCTCCTGGAAAGTGTCATCTTTACACCAGGTACTGTATAGTTATCTGTTGTAGGAGCAACTGCCCACTGCATTATAGGAGCAACAGCCATCTTACTGACTGTTATCTGCTGCAGCCAGCAGAATTGAGAATTGAGCTCTGGAGTAGAATACAAACTGTTGTAGCCCAGGATAAGTACAAGGGCATTGTCTAGACAGATACACCCTAGCAGCTGTGTGAGAAGGACTTGGTCATGCCAGAACAATGCCTCTTGCAAAAATATTCTTTCTGCTTTTATTCTCTTAGGTGATTTGCCAGATTCAAGATTAGCAGGGTATCAAAGGGATGGATGTTTCCAGGAAGATCTAGAAAACAGATTTTTTTTTGTATTTCTCTGTACTTTCATGTTTGAGCTGTGCCCATGCCATGCTGATATAATCTGTGGTCTGCCATTAATATTGTGCCCATTACTTCCTGCTACCCCGGGGCTCTGTGCAGGTCTGTAAGGTTATGTTTAATGGAGCCAGCCATTAAGCTTCCAGAGCCTCATACCTGCGTTATTCCCTGGTCTTTGCCCGGCCTTTGCTATTCCCCGCACCCCTCCCCTTGTTATGCCACCTGCGGCCACACACGAGGTGCTGGCAGCTCTATTTTGCAGATGTTGCTCTCACAGCTGCCTTGACTTGGTTACTGCCGGCTGCAGAGTGTGACTAGAGGGACGGTATTTGTATTGCCAGTCTGTGTTCACGACTGGCTGTGGGGGGCACGGCTTTAGATAGGGTGTCTCTGCAGGGGTCACAGGGTCCTGTGTATTTGAAATCAGGCTCTACATATGTTTCCTTTCTAATAACAGTAACCCCCCCCCCCCCCCCCCCCCCTCCCCAGCATCCCCTCCTCTCCGACCACCCACAGCCCGAGCCTGGCATGGAACCCTTTTAACCCTTTCTGTGTCATCTCCACCCTTCCTGTAGCGCACAGGCTAAGCTGTACCAGTTTTAACCAAAACACTGCCAGAGTCGGTGTCGCTGTAATGTGAGATTCCCACTGTGTCCTCATTTACTCTCTGATGTCTGCACTACGGTAACACACACCCTGGGTCCAGTGTTTAATGCTGCTCTGCCTGTCTGTACTTGATCGTCTCCTTAGCCACATCCTCACTAATTAAAAACCCACATTAACCCCACACGTTCCATGTTCTTCTAGTGCAGAATTACTCTCTGAGCTAGCTAACCCCATACTTGCCACTTTCTATTTTAGGCTTCACATGTGTAATCGCTTGCAGGGCGTTCAAACTTCTCACTAGTATATTCCTCCTCGGCCCTTTTGTTTTTATTTAGGTGGGAGGGTGTAATTTATCATGCAGCACATGGTTTGTATTTCTAATTTTGCCATAGTCCTGGGTAATGGGATAACAATGTATCTAGCAGACAGTCTGGCGGATTTGGAAATTTAATGCAGGTGATGGACAGAAATCTCACTGAAAAGAATAAGAGAGTTTGCGTCTCATAAATAATATTCCTCACTGCCTAAAGAAATGCTTCAAAAATAGAATTTATTTTTATTTTTATTGAAGACTTGATATAACTAGGGAGAAAATCCCCCAACCTTTCTGATACAGCTAGGCAGAGAGTAGGTGGAGAGGGTGATAAACGCTGGTTCCTTTAGATACCTCACAGGAGACTGTATTACGTATGCACTTTGGTGGAATCTACAGGTGTGAAGGCCCCCTGAGTGTAATCATATCACACAGACAGACAGTGATTTTGGATAAGGTGTGGCGAACAGTAATGTTAGGTGGAAACAAGGTGTTGAAAGGTCTACAAGTGAACCGTGTAATCAAATGTGATCTCGGACACCAAACTGTATGTCCATGTCACTGTCACTGACTTTCACTATTATTAGTAGACACTTACAAAGTGATCCTTATATTAGAATGTGTTTGCCCACCAGAGGACTACTTTCACCCCAATTGACCCCTGGGCAATGGCTGTGGATTCACATTTGCTAACTCATGCCAGGTTGAAAGATGCCATAAATATGTAGGTACTGGCTATCTCTAACCTGGCTATGCTGGCTAAGCGAATGTTGGTAAGCTCTGGCAAGAATGTGTTATGGATACTCCCTCCTTTGGAATCTGTGTTGGAGATCTTTGGATGCCACCTGAAAGTCGGGCATGGTGGTGCAATTACAGCGCAGCCTAAAATACTGGCCCATAGGTATGCCCTTTTTGAGGGCAGTAGGATGCCAACTGTCCCACCGCAAGAGAATGTTGGTAGCAGTGCTCTTCCGAAACATATAGGTGCCCAACCTACCATTAGGATCTTTCAAGATGGTAAAATCCAGAAAGGTAATCTGGGTGGTGTTGATTTCCAATATGAAGGACTGACCCAACCTGTTGATGTTGAGTCTGGAGACAAAATCAGTGAACTTGTTAACATTGCTGTTTCAAAGGATGAACACGTTATCGATGTAATGCAGCCATAACATGATGTGTGTTGAAAAATCCTGCATGGCTTTCCCAAATATGATTTCACATTCCTACCAACCCAGATAGAGGTTTAGCATATGACGGGGCACACGGGCTTCCCATTGTCACCCCTCTGAGCTGGTGGTATATGCACCAATCGAATAAAAACACATTGTATTCCAATGTGAACCTTAAAAGACATAGAATAAATTCATTATGGGGCCAAAGGTGGGTTCCACGTTCCCCTTAAAAGGTGCAGAACACTGCACACCACTTGTTATGTGGTATGGAGCTGTACAGCGCCTCTACATGAAGACTGGCTAGTAGTTTGTGGTCATCAATGGACAGACCATCCAGTTTTTTTTATGATGTCCATAGAATTCCTCACATAGGAAGGGAGAAAGCATTAGCCATGGCCAGTGAGTTCAGTGTCGCTGGTAATAAGTTCACAGAAAGGATGCAGCAAATCTTTAATCATGTGTGAATGGGAAGGTTGTGCTCAGTGTCTGCCAGTATTTTGGTCAGCGAGCTTAACCAGGTTTAGAGAGACAGCCAGTACCAACATATTTATGGCATCTTTCAACCTGGCATAAGTGAGTAAATGTGAATCCACAGCCATTGCCCAGTTTGGTGTCTGAGATCACATTTGATTACACGGTTCACTTGTAGACCTTTCAGCACTTTGTTTTCCCCTAACATTACTGTTTGCCACACCTCATGCAAAATCACTGTCTGTCTGTTATATGATTACACTCAGGGGGCCTTCACACCTATAGACTCCACTAGAGTGCATATATTATACAGTCTCCTGTGAGGTATCTGAGGGAAACAACCTCACCCTCTCCACCTATTCTATTCTCCACCTATTCACCCTCTCCACCTATTCTCTGCCTAACTATAATATGGCGTACAGCATCTCCAAACTTGTCTCCCATCAAGCACATCTGGGACATCATTTTTCTGATCTTGATGATTTGTGTGCCCAAGTACATTCAGCATGGCAGAATGTTCCTCAGACAACCATTAACCTCATTAATAGCATGCCCAGGCATTTAAGTGCGTGTATTTCTGCATTTGGCATGTCTACTGTTGCTGTAGTTTCCCTAATTCCACGACTCTTCCTTCTTGGTGTTGCAAATACAATGTTGAGGAATGTGCAATAAATGGGAAATCACATAGGGGAAGGTGTATAGTTTCCCTGCACCAGTTTTCTGGCATAAAAAGGTTTTTAAAATGCCATTGCGACTAAATTAAACCACAAATTGTGTTTCTATGTCACCGTCAGCAATCTCCAAATAGGGGCATGGTGTGGGCAAAAATTCTAAAGTTAATAAGCGGCATGGCCCCACTAAAGTGGACAAAAATTGTCCTCTGCAACTATATAAAATATAACATTTTTAACAATTAATCAGGCATGTGTGAGGATTTCCACAGTGGCATTTCTGACAGTGGCTATTTATCGTCAGCCCAATGATGATTCTGTTGCTGCCTGCCTGTCCATCATGTTCCATACTGTATTGCTACTGCTGTTGCCACAGTTCCTGTTCCCCCTACTGTCACTACTAAAAGCCCTACACAGCCGCACATCTCCTGCCTTGTCTGTCATTTTCCATACTGTACTGCTGTTGCTATGGCTACTACTTCCACTACTACTACCCCTATACAGCTGCCCGTCTCCTGCCTTGTCGGGTTCCTATGCTGCTACTGCTCCCAAAAAAGAAGAATTTTTGGATGACTGTTTGGAATAAGCTACAGCTTTATCTGGTACTACTGTGTGTATAAATACGGGTAATCATCTGTGTAACGGACCGTTTCAGCAGACAAGGGGTTAAAATCCGTTTAGGCTATAAGCCCCTTTCTGAGAGACAGGCACAGCTACTGCAGGATACACCAAACTCCCGAACTGGATACAAAGTAGCACTCCAAACTGGAACCTCACCAATAGCTGCTAGCAGACGAACAGGAATCAGCTTACACTTCTGGTAATCGGTCTTCTAACAGCCTACAGTGAATCCCCCCAATAACGAGACAAGGCTCCGTGTTGAGGGTCAAGCAGTGGTCTGACTGTACTTCACGTACAGCCTCTTTTATTCATAAACCACAAACATAGTACTGCCCACAGGGGTTTGAAATACAACCAATCAGTAATTTACAACACATACAATGTAACTACAGCAACCAATCGTTCACGCCCCCAGAGGACCAGAATGAAGACTGTGACATAGGACAACATATCCCCACAATGCATCATGGTCTCCTCCTCTCTGTCCCGGAGACCACCTGAGATGCAATCCAATTATCTCTGAGGACAAAGGGAGATCGCCAATAGACATGTGAGGACAACAGAACAGACATCACCATTTAAACACACAATGGGACAATGGCACAATAGAAACACACCCAGCATTTTCCTCCCAAGCTGACAAGTTACACTTATTATAAATTGTTACAACTTTGTGAGTTTACATTGGCCATACATACAACTTACATCAATTTAAACAGTATAACTTGGGGACAAGCCTATCCAAAATTCACTTGAATCGGTTCAGGGGTTTAAAAGTTAGTATATGGCCCATAATCCTGGGGCAAGAGGCCAGCAGCCAGTCCTCTCCAAAACCCAGTGGCGAGGTCGGTTTCGCCACACATCTCCCCTCCCCCAGGGAAGACTAACCAGATACCTGACCTCACGCCGGTACCTGAGTTAGTCTGGCAGCCCACCCACAACCAAATACTGGACGTGTTGACTTTAGTAGCCTGTCTCTGTCCAGTGAGTCCACCAAGGTTATGTTGGAAGCTGGTACTCTCGGTCTCTGTGTTGCTCCCTGGCTTGGAGTCTGGTTGTTGGAGGGGGAGACCGACTGTCTCTACCCCCTGTGCTGTAAGTGCAGAGACCACGGTCCCATCTGCACTGTTGTGGGTTTTACTGTCTCCCCCTGGTGCGTTAAGCTGCCGCTGGGGAGAGGGGGTAACGAGCTCCTCTCTCATACATACTTCCAGCCGCTGGGGAGGGCGACCGACCGTCTCCGCTCCCAATACAGTGTCCTGCTGCTGGGGAAAGGAGACTGGGGTCTCTATTCCCTGCTGGACACTCTGCCGCTGGGGAATGGAGACTGGGCTCCCAATTCCCAAAAAATCACTCTGCTGCTGGGGGGCAGGAACAACTACCTCTGCCCCCTGTAACTCAGCCTGCCGCTGGGGAGGGAGGACGCTGCTCTCCTCTCCCTGCATTTCACACTGCCTTCCCGGCATATCACTCTGCTGCTGGGGGGCAGGAACAACTACCTCTGCCCCCTGTAACTCAGCCTGCCGCTGGGGAGGGAGGACGCTGCTCTCCTCTCCCTGCACTTCACACTGCCTTCCCGGCATATCACTCTGCTGCTGGGGGGCAGGAACAACTACCTCTGCCCCCTGTAACTCAGCCTGCCGCTGGGGAGGGAGGGCGCTGCTCTCCTCTCCCTGCACTTCACACTGCCGCTGGGGAATGGAGACTGGGCTCTCTATTCCCTGCTGGACACTCTGCCGCTGGGGAATGGAGACTGGGCTCCCAATTCCCAAAAAATCACTCTGCTACTGGGGGGCAGGAACAACTACCTCTGCCCCCTGTAACTCAGCCTGCCGCTGGGGAGGGAGGACGCTGCTCTCCTCTCCCTGCATTTCACACTGCCTTCCCGGCATATCACTCTGCTGCTGGGGGGCAGGAACAACTACCTCTTCCCCCTGTAACTCAGCCTGCCGCTGGGGAGGGAGGACGCTGCTCTCCTCTCCCTGCACTTCACACTGCCGCTGGGGAATGGAGACTGAGCTCCCAATTCCCTGCAGGACCGGTGGAGAGACCTCGGTCCCATCTCTACCGGCCACCTGGGGTCCTTCCCAGTAACACTCTACAATATCTGCCCAGCTGAATGGGTCTGGATCTGGGTCTGTCACCTTACCGTCCTGCTGAGCCTTCTCAATGGAGTGGAAGAGATCTCGGTAGTCCTGCTCCAGTTCCAACTCCAGGGTTGCTAGGTGAGCCAGGTCTTGCTCTACCTCATGGGGGTCATCCCACTCATGCCTAGCCTCCCTCTCATAGAAAATGTCCTGAAGTCTGGACTGTACAGGGCTCCCGAAGTCAGGCTCTGCAAAGGACTCCCATAACAAGCCAGGACCATAAAACTCCTCTCCCTCTGGCTTGTCATGTTCGGCTGTCCAGGGTATATACTGTGCCATATACCACCAAAGCGCCTGGTAGGCATCCTCCAGCCATAGCTCCTGCCATACCCGGTGCTCTAGTTCCTTCACCCATTCCTACAGGGGCTGCTCTCCCAGGAAGGGCATCCGCAGGGCCACTTGCTTCTGCAACCGCTGCTCTTCACTGGGGAGACTCTTACCCCGCTGGTATTGTAGATTATCCAGGGCCTGGTACCAGATGCCTTTCCTTAATGCATCCCGGCCATCCAGGTCCTCCTCCTCGTATAACACTGCTGGTTCCATCCTGCTGCTGTCAGGGACGCTGTAATGGGACATGTGTTGTCCTTAAATTGTAGAATCCACAGAAATGGTGTCTCCTGTAGCTGTCCTTCTGGCTGTAGGAACGATCCCGCTGCTTGCCACCAATGTAACGGACCGTTTCAGCAGACAAGGGGTTAAAATCCGTTTAGGCTATAAGCCCCTTTCTGAGAGACAGGCACAGCTACTGCAGGATACACCAAACTCCCGAACTGGATACAAAGTAGCACTCCAAACTGGAACCTCACCAATAGCTGCTAGCAGACGAACAGGAATCAGCTTACACTTCTGGCAATCGGTCTTCTAACAGCCTACAGTGAATCCCCCCAATAACGAGACAAGGCTCCGTGTTGAGGGTCAAGCAGTGGTCTGACTGTACTTCACGTACAGCCTCTTTTATTCATAAACCACAAACATAGTACTGCCCACAGGGGTTTGAAATACAACCAATCAGTAATTTACAACACATACAATGTAACTACAGCAACCAATCGTTCACTCCCCCAGAGGACCAGAATGAAGACTGTGACATAGGTCAACATATCCCCACAATGCATCATGGTCTCCTCCTCTCTGTGCCGGAGACAACCTGAGATGCAATCTAATTATCTCTGAGGACAAAGGGAGATCGCCAATACTCATGTGAGGACAACAGAACAGACATCACCATTTAAACACACAATGGGACAATGGCACAATAGAAACACACCCAGCATTTTCCTCCCAAGCTGACAAGTTACACTTATTATAAATTGTTACAACTTTGTGAGTTTACATTGGCCATACATACAACTTACATCAATTTAAACAGTATAACTTGGGGACAAACCTATCCAAAATTCACTTGAATCGGTTCAGGGGTTTAAAAGTTAGTATATGGCCCATAATCCTGGGGCAAGAGGCCAGCAGCCAGTCCTCTCCAAAACCCAGTGGCGAGGTCGGTTTCGCCACAATCTGCCCATGTTATGGCATAACTTTTGGACCGCTTGTTCAGAAAAAGACGCTGCTGTTTCTGATACTACCATGTGTGTATACACATGAGCAAGCATTTGCCCCATTAAGGCAACATTTTTGGACCGCTTGTTCAGAACAGACCATTGCTTTTTCTGATACTAACTTGTTTGTATAAACAGTGGCAGCCATCTGCTACCAATAAGGAACAATTTTTTTTTTTAAATTTGAAAAAGCATAACAAATCTGATAGTGATGTGTGTTTTTAAACAGGCTGTTTGTTAACTGAATCAACCATGCATTTACCTATAGCTATATATGTTATTGTTAATGTTACTGCAGCCCATAATTAAGTGTTCTTGCATGGCACGACCACTTACTGTTATCTCCAGGGCTTTTTTTCTGGCGGAACGCACCGGAACCGCGTTCCGGCACCTTTTGACATCGCAGCTTGCCATGCTCCAGCATCGCAAGCTGCGATGTATCAGCGGGGAGGGACTGGGAGGAGGAGTTGGGGGCCGGTGCGTTTACTGTGCTCCGGCCCCGCCGCTCCAGTACAGTTATAAAATGTGTAATTCAATTAATAATGATTCATGCTGCCCCCTCTGTAGTATAACATTCAATATATCCTACTCACAGGGCTACTGTTATATCGTAATGCAGGCCGGCCGGGCAGACGAGCGGCAGAGTGACTGACTGACGTCACGTGCCTGCCCAGTCTACTTTATGAATGAAGCAGGCGGCGCAGGCACGTGACGTCAGTCAGTCACTCTGCCGCTCGTCTGCCCGGCCGGCCTGCATTGCGATATAACAGTAGCCCTGTAAGTAGGATATATTGAATGTTATACTACAGAGGGGGCAGCATGAATCATTATTAATTGAATTACACATTTTATAACTGTACTGGAGCGGCAATGGGGGGTCTGTGGATGACACTGTTAAGGGGTGGGGGTCTGTGGATGGCACTGTTATGGTGTGGGGGGGTCTGTGGATGACACTGTTATGGGGTGAGGGGGTCTGTGGATGGCACTGTTATGGGGTGGGGGGGCTGTGGATGGCACTGTTATGGGGTGGGGGGGGTCTGTGGATGGCACTGTTATGGGGTGGGGGGGGTCTGTGGATGGCACTGTTATGGGGTGGGGGGTCTGTGGATGGCACTGTTATGGGGTGGGGGGGTCTGTGGATGGCACTGTTATGGGGTGGGGGGGGGTCTGCGTGAGTTGCAAACAAATGGTCATATTGTGAAAACTATCAGGACTTTGGCTTAGCTGTGGACATTTTTAGTGGCAGCTGGGATAGATGAACATTTTGATATAAGATTTGTGTAGGTGGGCTTGAAAATTAGGGAGTGGTAGAAGTTTAGAAATCATGTCCTAATTTTTCAGCTCACACTCTAGCTTTTGTCAGCTCCCACTCTAGTTTTGAACATTCCACCATTCATTCCTATAGGACTAATTTTGCCACAAAAACACAGATATTTCGTGAACCATCCCGCCGAAACGTTCCACAAAGTAATAGCACACCAATCGGGAGCAATCCGCACGTTTCGGTATATTACTATCTATGTAGTGTAAAAACTGGGAGGAGTTAGGGTGGTAAATTTGGCTATAATAATAAGAATAATATATATGTGAGATAACCAGGGCTTTTTTTCTCAGAGAAAAGGTGGTGGAACTCACCCCCCCCTCCCCTGGCCACGCCCCTACCCACCCCTAGGACCGCCCCCTAAAACCACCCCTTTAGAGAACAGGGATGCAAGTAAAATTTGGGGGGCTATAAAAGTCCAGCCCAGCAAAGAAACCCCCCAGATGGGGATGGCACTGTTAATGGGGGATCTGGGGATGGCACTGTTAAGGGGGGGGTCTGTGGATGGCACTGTTATGGGGTGGGGGGGGTCTGTGGATGGCACTGTTATAGGATGGGGATCTGTGGATGCCATCCACAGATCCCCCATAACAGTGCCATCCACAGATCCTCCACCCCATAACAGTGCCATCCCCAGATCCCCCATTAACAGTGCCATCCCCATCTGGGGGGTTTCTTTGCTGGGCTGGACTTTTATAGCCCCCCAAATTTTACTTGCATCCCTGTTCTCTAAAGGGGTGGTTTTAGGGGGCGGTCCTAGGGGTGGGTAGGGGCGTGGCCAGGGGAGGGGGGGGTGAGTTCCACCACCTTTTCTCTGAGAAAAAAAGCCCTGGTTATCTCACATATATATTATTCTTATTATTATAGCCAAATTTACCACCCTAACTCCTCCCAGTTTTTACACTACATAGATAGTAATATACCGAAACGTGCGGATTGCTCCCGATTGGTGTGCTATTACTTTGTGGAACGTTTCGGCGGGATGGTTCACGAAATATCTGTGTTTTTGTGGCAAAATTAGTCCTATAGGAATGAATGGTGGAATGTTCAAAACTAGAGTGGGAGCTGACAAAAGCTAGAGTGTGAGCTGAAAAATTAGGACATGATTTCTAAACTTCTACCACTCCCTAATTTTCAAGCCCACCTACACAAATCTTATATCAAAATGTTCATCTATCCCAGCTGCCACTAAAAATGTCCACAGCTAAGCCAAAGTCCTGATAGTTTTCACAATATGACCATTTGTTTGCAACTCACGCCGCCCTTTGACATTCATTTAAACTCCACTCTAGCCGCCTCAAATTTGAAGGGCAATTTCTAAACTGCGACTGTGCCTTCATTTTTAATATTTTAGAGACATACTGCATACATGCATCAAAATGTAGGTCTGGGTCTTCTGATTCTCACAATATAAAGCTCTTTGCTGTAGGATTTATAATTTTTAAACTACAACCGTTTGAAGATGGCAACCGCCAGTGAAGTGAGCAAGTTGGAGCAGTTTGTTTTTAACCGCTCTTCTCTGCCCTTGCTGTAGAGTGATTTGCCATAGGAACCTAGGTGTGTGAGCAGCCAGCAGAGTGACAAAAGCTAGAGTGTGAGCTGAAAAATCAGGACATTATTTCTAAACTGCCACCACTCTCTCATTTTCAAGCCCATCTACACAAATCGGCTGCTAATGTTTTTTATAAATGTATGTTTTAATGTAACTGTGGAGCACTTTGGGCAACAACATTGTAATTAAATGTGCTATATAAATAAATAAATGTTGAAATGCATTTCTCACTCTATCAAGCTTGCCATGTGCACTTTTTAAATCTGATCAATCAATTGGTTAGTGTAATGTTTACTATCTTCACTCACTCCAAACACTCCACACAGTTACTCTGCCCGCCCCATAAAGTTACTCTGCCCAGTCCAACCTTTCCACAGTTACTCCAGCCACTCCAACCACACAGCAGTTACTCAAGCCACTCTACCCAATTACTCCGCCCACTCCAGTTGTAGACTACTGGTGGAGGCAATAACACTTCACACAATTTCCCCAGAAATTTTAGCTTTTCTAGTTGCTAATGTTGTCTTTGCGTTAAAGAGTTTGAAAGGGGGAAAAAAAAAAGGAGATCAAAAACTATCCTAGGAGACCCCAGAATGCCATACACAACTTTTCATGGCAATCTGAGCACTTTTGATTTGGGTTGAACTTATTTGTAACCGAATCAAATCTGTTACAATCAGACAAAATTAAAAAAATCAAGAAATTTACTCATCTTCAGATACCACCCTAAAACATAACTGTTTACTGAGAACATCTTCCAGACAGCACAGACTGAGAGCTCTTGAATATTTCCTTGTAAATTGTGTATTTGTATATAGGCAAATGCTGACTGATCGTTCTGGATTTACTCTTATTCTTAATCCTATGGTATTCCATGCATTGCTGATTTATATACAGGAGAGGAATGCTACCTGATACTGCTGGATTCATCCAGATTCTCCAGCGTAAGGTTATAGACCTTGGCTTTAGAAGGAGCATATTGCAGTTTAATCTATCATTATCTACCTATCTATCTACAGAAAGGATTATCTGCAGCACTCTGATATGGTCAAATTCTATACAGTCATCTTTATTTACTCACTATATATAAAAGGTTCACATATAAAAATCACTATATGAAAGGGGGACACAGAGAAGAGGCATTATATGTAAAGGGATAACACAGGCACTATATACAAGGAGTACAGAGCATAAGGCACCAGAGTGTGTGGCACTATCTATAGGAGGCACCAAGAATTTGGCACTATATACAGAGGGTTCAGATTATGTGGCACTACCATTAGTGGCACTGTGTGTGGCATTTTAATTTGAGTGGGTGTAGTACGTGACATGATTGTATTCAGGGCACAGTGTGTGGCAGTAGGAGGAGTTTGTGTTAGCATACAGGGTACAAATGTGATGGTAAAGCAAGTAGCTGAAGATAATCTGATCGCAAAATCTACAGAGACAGTTTTGAATACCCCTCAAGGTATTTAAAACTGATTTTACAGACTTTGTTAACCCTTTAGGTGTTCCACAAGAATGAATGGGAAATAGAGATACAATTTCAGACTTTCACTTTTTTGGCAGATTTTCCATTAGAATTTTTTTTTTCTAGTTACAAAGCAAGGGTTAACAGCCAAACAAAACTCAATATTTATTGCCCTGATTCTGTAGTTTACAGAAACACCCCATATGTGGTCAAAAACTGCTGTATGGCCACACGGCAGGGCGCAGAAGGAAAGGAACGCCATATGGTTTTTAGATGGCAGATTTTGATGCACTGTTTTTTTGACACCATGTCCCATTTGAAGCCACCCTGATGCACCCCTAGAGTAGAAACTACAAAAAAGTGACCCCATTTTAGAAACTACACCCTCAAGGTATTCAAAACTGATTTTACAAACTTTGTTAACCCTTTAGGTGCTCCACAAGAATTAATGGGAAATGGAGATGAAGTTTCAGAATTTCACTTTTTTGGCAGATTTTCCATTTTAATAATTTTTTTCCGCTAACAAAGCAAGGATTAACAGCCAAACTAAACTTAATATTTATTGCCCTGATTCTGTGGTTTACAGAAACACCCCATATGTTGTCAAAAACTGCTGTATGGCCACACGGCAGGGCGCAGAAGGAAAGGAACGCCATTTGGTTTTTGGAGGGCAGATTTCACTGGGATAATTTTAACTTGCCATGTCACATTTGAAGACCCCTGGTGCACCACTAGAGAAGAAACTACAAAAAAGTGACCCCATTTTGGAAACTACTGGATAAGCTGGCAGTTTTGTTGGTACTATTTTAGGGTACAGATGATTTTTGGTTGCTCTATATTACATTTTTTGTGAGGCAAGGTAACAAAAAAATAGTAGTTTTGCCACTGTTTTTATTTTTTGTTATTTACAACGTTCATCTGACAGGTTAGATCATGAGCTATTTTTATAGAGCAGGTTGTTACGGATGCGACAATACCAAATATGACAACTTTTTTTGTTGTTTGTTTCAGTTTTACATAATAAAGCATTTTTGAAAAAAAAGGATTTTTTAGTGTCTCCATATTCTGAAAGCCATAGTTTTTTATATTTTTTGGGCGAATGTTTTTAGGGTGCATATGACTTTTTGATCGCTTGCTATTACACTTTTTGTGATGTAAGGTGTCAAAATGGCTTTTTTACACTGTTTTTATTTTTATTTTTTTACGGTGATCACCTGAGGGGTTAAATCATGTGATATTTTTATAGAAAAGGTTGATACGGACGCGACGATACCTAATATGTATACTTTTTTTTATTTATTTAAGTTTTATACACTAATATGATTTTTGAAACAAAAAAAAAATCATGTTTTAGTGTCACCATAGTCTAAGATAAAGAAGAAAATCCACAGCACTCCTCAGTTCTGGTGAACAAGCTGGTTACTTTATTGGTAACAGCAGCATAGGGATAGCAACGTTTCAACCATCTCTGGTCTTTATCAAGCTATGAGATCATATAGTGACATGTGCCTTTAAATAGTGACTCCATGGGTGTGTCTCCCATCAATAGAACATCAAAAATCAACATGTGAGATAACTAAGTGTTTAAAATTCAGCCTATCAAGTGGCTGGGTGTAGTTAATTAAATCATTAACCTATCATTTATGCATGAATTTTAAACACTTAGTTATCTCACATGTTGATTTTTGATGTTCTATTGATGGGAGACACACCCATGGAGTCACTATTTAAAGGCACATGTCACTATATGATCTCATAGCTTGATAAAGACCAGAGATGGTTGAAACGTTGCTATCCCTATGCTGCTGTTACCAATAAAGTAACCAGCTTGTTCACCAGAACTGAGGAGTGCTGTGGATTTTCTTCTTTATCTGTATACCTATGGGACCCTCAGCCAGGATCCTCATCCGCGAGCACCGACCTATCTAGGTTTCTATTGGCAACTGTCCCTATATTGGGACCTGGAGTGCTGCTTAACCCTCTTTTTTACCATAGTCTAAGAGCCATAGTTTTTTTATTTTTTGGGCGATTCTCTTAGGTAGGGTATCATTTTTTGCGGGATGAGATGACGGTTTGATTGGTTCAATTTTGGGGTGCATATGACTTTTTGATCGCTTGCTATTACACTTTTTGTGATGTAAGATGACAAAATGGCTTTTTTACACTGTTTTTATTTATATATTTTTACGGTGTTCAGTATACTTTTTTTTATTTATTTAAGTTTTATACACTAATATCATTTTTGAAACAAAAAAGAAATCATGTTTTAGTGACACCATAGTCTAAGAACCATATATATATATATATTTTTTTTAGGCGATTCTCTTAGGTAGGGTATCATTTTTTGTGGGATGAGATGACGGCTTAATTGGTACAATTTTGGGGTGCGTATGACTTTTTGATCGCTTGCTATTACACTTTTTGTGATGTAAGGTGACCAAAAAAATTGCTTTTTTGACCCTTTTTTTAATTTATTTTTACGGTGTTCACCTGAGGGGTTAGGTCATGTGGTATTTTTAAAGAGCAGGTTTTTACAGACGCGGCGATATCTAATATGTATACTTTTTTTTTTTTTACATTTAAGGCTACTTTCACACTTGAGTTCGGTGCGGATCAGTCTGGTATCTGCACAGACGGATCCGCACCTATAAGGCTACTTTCACACTTGCGTTCGGTGCGGATCCGTCTGGTATCTGCACAGACGGATCCGCACCTATAATGCAAACGCTTGCATCCGTTCAGAACGGATCCGTCTGCATAACAGCTTTTTTCAGATCTGAGTTTACACATCGTGAAAACTCAGATCCGACAGTATATTCTAACACAGAGGCGTTCCCATGGTGATGGGGACGCTTCAAGTTAGAATATACTGAGAACTGTGTACATAACTGCCCCCTGCCGCCTGGCAGCACCCGATCTCTTACAGGGGGCTGTGATCCGCACAATTAACCCCTCAGGTGCCGAATGGAGCCAAACTGATGCATTCTGTACGGATCCTTATCCATTCAGAATGCATTGGGGATGAACGGATCAGTTCGGGGCCGCTTGTGAGAGCCCTCAAACGGATCTCACAAGCATAACCCCAAACGCAAGTGTGAAAGTAGCCTAACACAATAAAAGCATCTTTGAAACAAAAAAAATGTTTTAGTGTCTCCATAGTCTGAGAGTCATAGTTTTTTTTATTTTTAGAGCGATTGTCTTATGTAGGGGGATCATTTTTTGCGGGATGAGGTGATGGTTAGATTGGTACTATTTTTGGGGGCATACGCCTTTTTGAGAGCGTGGTGTTGCACTTTTAGTGATGTAAGGTGACAAAAATGGCTTTTTTTAACAGTTTTTATTTTTTATGGTGTCTATCGGACGGGGTGGATCATGTGATATATTTATAGAGCCGGTCGTTACGGACGCGGCGATACCTAATATGTGCGGTTTTTCTTTTTTTTCCTATTTTTTATTATAAAATCAGGAGAAAGGTGCATTTTTTTTTTTTTTTACTTTATTTCTGTCCCACTCTGGGACTTCAACTTTTGGGGGTCTGATCCCCTCTGCAATGCAATACAATACATCATACACTAACAGGTTGCCTAGGAGACGCAGCCTGAGGCTTGATCTCCTCGGCACCCGTAGAAGGCAGGTCCCAATGCCGTGCAGGGCATTGGGCAGCCTCTGCACGGCATCGGGCTGCCTTGTCACGTATCGGGTCCCCGCCACAACAGCGCGGGGACTCGATGCGCTGCTTCACCCACCGCAAACCACTTCTATGTCGCGGTCAGTGCGGACCGCGGCATAGAAGGGGTTAATCCGCCAGGCATCGCTGTAAACAGCGATGCCGGCGGATACAGCAGGGGCCCGGCTACGAGGTACTGCCGGACCCCTGCAGTGATCGGGTGCGCACCGCTCCGATGCCCGCCCGATCATCCCCCGTGCATTCTGGCAATGCATCCCCCGCCATACATGCACGGCATTCTGCGTTAAGGGGTTAAGAGTGATGGTCTGTTTGGTGGTCTGACCTGAGGTCTAATGACATTTTTTTTTTCTTATTGTCCTCCTCTAAAACCTAGGTCCGAAAATACTCCCATTTTGAACTTTAGTAAAGAGAGACTTTATTTATTGCAACTGACTGGTCTGCTTTCTGGCCTTGCACCCACAAAAACACCAAGGACACCCCAACTACCACCAGGCAGGAGCCCCTAACTCCAGGGAGGGCCAGGACGAGAAATGCCACTGTGAACTGTGAGTACCACAACCACAAGCATAGCCACTACCCAGTGGCGTAACTACCGGGGAAGCAGCTGCTTCGGGGCCCGGCGCCCCGGCAGCGTGTGTTACAGTTTATTTTCAAGTTAGTTAAATATTGATTCTTGTCTTAATGTTCAGGGCCCCTTCACAGCAGCGGCAGCTGACCAGGTCCCCCTCGCTAATGTGATCTAATCTTACTGTCTCCTAAAGTCTCCTGATGTGTCTGATGTATCAGTGTATCAGAGGCAAAGCATTTACCCTCACAGCCATAAAGGCTGCATTGAAACTGATTGAAACTGATTGAAACTGATTGAAAAAATATGAGACTTCTACTGTTATAGCTGGCTAAGTGTACATCTATACACATGACAGTGCCCCAACACACCCAGCACTGCTATATCTCTATATGACAGCTGTCCCAGCACACTCAGCTCTGCTATATCTCTATATATGAGCAGCTGTCATGTGTATAGATATACACTTAGCCAGCTATAACAGTAGAAGTCTCATGTTTTTTCAGTCAGCAGCAAGGCACCTCTTATGGTCTTGTGGTTAGGTGCTTTGCCTCTGATACAGAAGGTCGTGGGTTCGAATGCCAACAGAAACTTTTCTGAAATACAAGCACTGACTCCATATATGGACATACAGGGCGGGACACAGGAAGAGGCTGCATCGCATCGCTGACATGGAGGTAAGTAGAAGTGTTTATTATTATTTTTTTAATACCCGACTGTTACTGCCATGGGGGGAGCGGGAGGCACTTGATACTGGCACATGGGGGGAGGGGGGTTGGCACCTGATACTGGCACCTGGGGGGGGAGCGGGAGGCACTTGATACTGGCACATGGGGGGAGGGGGGTTGGCACCTGATACTGGCACCTGGGGGGGAGGGGGGGTTGGCACCTGATACTGGCACATGGGGGGAGAGGCACCTGGCACCTGATACTGGCACATGGGGGGGGGAGAGGGGTTGGCACCTGATACTGGCACCTGGGGGGGGGGTTGGCACCTGATACTGGCACATGGGGGGGAGGGAGAGAGGCACTTGATACTGGCACTTTTTTTTGTGGGGGGGGAGATGGCACTATGATACTGGGACATGGGGGGGAGGAGAGAGGCACTTGATACTGACACCTGGGGGGAGGGGGGGTTGGCACCTGATACTGGCACATGGGGGGGGAGAGAGGCACCTGATACTGGCACCTGGGGGGGAGGGGGGTTGGCACCTGATACTGGCACATGGGTGGGAGGCACTTGATACTGACACCTGGGGGTAGGGGGGGTTGGCACCTGATACTGGCACATGGGGGGGAGATGGCACTATGATACTGGGACATGGGGGGAGGAGAGAGGCACTTGATACTGGCATGTGGGGGGGTTTGGCACTTGATACTGGCACATGGGTGGGTTTGGCACTATGATACTGGCACATGGGGGGAGGCACTTGATACTGCCACTTTTTTTTGGGGGGGGGAGATGGCACTATGATACTGGGTCATGGGGGGGAAGAGAGAGGCACTTGATACTGGCACATGGGGGGTTTGGCACTATGATACTGGCACATGGGGGGTGGGAAGGAGAGAGGCACTTGATACTGGCACATTGGGGGGGGAGATGGCACTATGATACTGGGACATGTGGGGGGGGGGAGAGGCACTTGATACTGGCACATGATGGGGGGGCATCTATGGGGACACTTACTGGCACATTATTGGGGGGCATTATGGGGGACACTAGGCCGGCAGCCTATCAGAGGCCGGACACTGAGGGGCATCTACTGGGGCACTATATATGGGGCATTTTATACTGGTACATTGTGGGGGGCACTAGCAGGAAGGGGGAGAGGAGCACTATGGGGGAATTTACTGGGGGCACTATATAGGGGTATTTTATACTGGGACATTATGGGGGCACTATGGGGACATTAGCTCAACTGGGGGAATTACAAGGGGGTATTTTTGCACTGTCACATTATAAGGAGAATTATTATTACTGGGGGGGGGCATTAGGGTGGGCTTTATTACTCCCCCATGGTATGAACCCCTAGTAGCAGCACCAGCCTCTCACTGCTCCGCTATTCCTCTGCCCCTTCCCTAAATCCTTATTATGAAATCTTTCTCATTAGGATAAAGCACAACATCAGCTCCACCGAGCCCCCGACCAAGTGTTGAAGTGGTGTCCGAGATCCCCAAGGGCCAAGCAAAGTAACTGTAAGTGAAATATGTTTATTATACACATATAGCATCCACTGTGCCCCACAATATACAGTATACCTCTACACTGTGCCACACAATATACAGTATACCTCTACATTGTGCCACACAATATACAGTATACCTCTACACTGTGCCACACAATATACAGTATACCTCTACACTATGCCACACTATATACAGTATACCTCTACACTGTGCCACACAATATACAGTATACCTCTACACTGTGCCACACAATATACAGTATACCGCTACACTGTGCCACACAATATACAGTATACCTCTACACTGTGCCACACAATATACAGTATACCTCTACAGTGTGCCACACAATATACAGTATACCGCTACACTGTGCCAATGGAGTGGGGTTTACACAGGAGGAGGGAGGTGCAAAGCGCGCTGGAGGGGCCCTTACATTCAGCCCCTGCCACTACCACTCCTTCCATTCTTGTCTCCCCTGTGGGTCATTGCAAATACATTTTGATGGAATGAATCGTGATGGGGCTCTTTGAAGTTAGTTTTGTTTTGAGATTGTATTGGCGAATTTGAGCCAAATTTATCAAACACTGCATGATAACTTTAGACACACCTTTAAACAAAACACTTTTGTCTTTCTTCCGACACCACACCCTGTTGGAGTGATTAGTGATTTTTTTTTATATATTTTTTTTTAAAAGCAACAGTGATAAATCTTTGTATAATTATCATGCCTAACATGCCCACTTTTCCACCAATTTTTTTTAAAAGTGGTGAGGTTTGCATAACAAAAATGCTAAATTTGGCACAAAATGGGGCTTGCTCCAATATTTGCGACTTTTATCGGTTGCATATATCTTCCCCTATGGAGTTATCTGACTATAAACTCTTCCATTCCCCTGTGCTTCCCCTGCCATGCCCTGTAACTTACTAATGTAATTGCACTACTTTTTCTGTGTCTCTGGAGATCAGGAGAGTGGTCGTTTGCCTGTGTCCTCAGAGACTGTATTTCCTCTGACATCACCACCAGGCTTCCCATGATGCCCTCCACCAAATGGTCATAATGTTGGATCCATGTGATCTTGGAACGGGCTGGTCGATTCTCTCAATCCACAAGAAGGGTAGGCAGAGTCCACTGTTTGTTATACCAAAGCTGTATGGGAGGAAACATTAGTAGGAGGCAGCAAGGAGATGATGGAGGGAGTAGTGGACAGACTTTTTGGCCCAGGGAAGGGTGTAGTAGGGGTTTACATTTCTGGATGATCTTGCTGCACACAACATTATGGGGAGTGTTGTAGCTGGAGCTCATCTACACCCACAACCTGGAAGTTCAGGTTGTAAACAATGAAGCAAAGCAAGAGCATGGAGACTGAGGTGAAGAGTTAGGAAAAGTTGACATGTTATGCTCTGTACGTGACTAGACAAGGTTTACACAATTAAATTAAATTTTTTAGGATCCTACACAACCAGTTTAATAGTATCTGAAGGTTGGACCGGGTAAAATGGCGAAAATAAGCAGATATTGGCAATTTGAACGCTGGCGTCAGCTTGCATCTTCCTGTGTTCACATGTCTGGAAGAAAACAGCACCAATGCCCTGAATGTACAAGTTCAGGGTAGAGTAAAAAGGGCATGGACAGTTTTTCTTGGAACTGGCATTACAGAGCCATGAGTCAGCAGGGAATCCCGTGAGTGTTTTTAGCTCTTGTTGTGTAACCACTTAAGTAATGAAATGTATTTGCCAAATGCTCACTTGACTTTTTAGGTACAAATTGGAGTTGGTCATGAATAGTTAATGGGATCGGTCTCTAAATTATGGTTCAACTGTTGTCCTACTACAATTCCCAGCATACTCTGACAGCCACGGGCAGCCCATTCACAATGGAACATTATGTGCTTTTAATGCACCAAAGAAAGCCATATAATAATAATAGATGCAGGGGCCGACTGGGAACTTAAAGTGGCCCTGGAAAAAATACTATAAGTGGCCCCGTTTTGTAGTTGGGTCCAAATTGATGGAAGGCAGGGCCAGCAATACCATATTGCAGCATATTATACCACCCCAACAGAGCCAAATACCACCGTCCATCACAAAATACTGCCAGCAGCACAAAATATATCCCCAAAAACTTCCACTGGCTGGTTGTGAAATTTTCCTGTATGGTCTATGGCCAATATGCCACTGAATAGATGGATCAACAGCAGTATTTTGATAGCGTTCATACATTATCTCTCCAACCTATGATTCTTCAGCTGTTGCACAACTATAACTCCCAGCAAACTTTAAAATCTGCAGGCAGTCCAAACATAACATGAGATCATTATGCAATGAGTCAAAGGTAGGTTGCTGATTGTATCCGTGCATCATACCTTCAACATATGGCTTGTTAGGTGTTGTGCACCTAAAACTTCCAATGTTATAATAGATGTCATCCAGGAAGGAAAGGAACATCCCACCAATAAGACAAGATCTTTATTGGTACATCGAAATATGACGTGCAGGACTGGAGGTAAACTATGCAGGAGGCAGTAAAACAGTAAAGTGACAATTCTTTGTGCAAAGATAGCGTGCGCCCAAATTTTAGACTTTTTACCACAAGAATTGTAATGCAAAGGGAATTTTCTCCATATTTTGCAAGCCTCCACAATTGATAGTTTCTGAATCCCATTGAAGAAGTTTGTTGACTCTTGCAAACATCTTTTAAATTGCTAGCTGTTTGCAGTAAAGATCCAGATGGGCATTACCAGTTTAGAATGTGTCCCTGCTTCCAATCAATGCTGCCAGTGTCATACTCTTTAGTGACACTCCCTTAATTGGTAATGCAGTGACCCGCTGGTTCACTGATAAAGGTTTAATACTATAATTCTATACTTCACTGCTAAAAGGTTCAGTGTTAAAGTTGTTAGGCTGTTTTCTGAAATTTTAACTACAGCATGTACCATATGAGATACAAGTGGCTAGTGTAGCTTTACTATGCACTGTATATTCCAAAAGGCTAGATATGGGAAGGAAATAGTTAATGCAGTTCTTAGTTACAGTTGCCAGGTAGTTTATGATCAATTTGAGGCCGTGCTTGGACTGAGTCTATAAAGGTAACACATGCCTATGGCTTTAGACTTTACTGCCCGTAGTTTGGGTTTTATTGCTTCCGGCACCCACCACACTACTGAGATGGACTGACCATTCGATCTAAGACTGCACCCCACAGTTGGGTATTGCAGAAAAGTATTGATTGATTGCACGTCTTTGGTCACTTGGGAAGATTCATTGGATTCTTAGAGAAACTCAGGGAGAGCCATAATAGCCATCCTATATGGCATAATAGCCATCCTATACATAACTATTTCACATTTAAGGACCGCCTCTTCCTGCAGCTGCGGGGAACAGCGACGGGGGCGACTTGTGCGCCCTCTTATGCTAACCTGTTCCTCGGACTGTGGGAAAGAGAGATAGTCCAGAACCTCCCCGATTACGGCTCTGTGGTCTCGTGGTCGCGGTATATCGACGATGTTCTTTTCATCTGGCAGGGTACGGAGAGCCGGCTCTTGTCCTTCCTCCAGCAACTGAATAACAACACCCTCAATATCAGGCTCACATGGCATTACAGCCAGGATAGGATGGAATTTTTGGACATTCTCATTTGTAGGGAGAGGGACGGCCGGGTCTCCACGGACCTATTTAGAAAGCCCACTTCCACCAACACCTTGCTACATGCAAAATCTGCACACTATCCGCAGACAGTGAGGGCCATTCCGATCGGGCAATTTTTGCGCCTTCGACGAGTTTGCTCCAGCGATCAAAAATTCGAGATACAATCTGGGGAGTTGTCTAGGAGGTTCCGTAATAGGGCCTATAATTAGGCTAACATCAAGAAGGGCTATACACGGGCCAAATCCGCAAATAGGGACTCCCTCTTAACTAGTAGTAGATCTAAAATTGACAATACCTGTTGTCGTTTTATCACCTCTTTCAACATGTAGTGGCGCAAAATACGCGAAATACTAACAAAGCATTGGCCAATACTGCTCTGGGATAGTGATTTGCGGGCAACTTTTCAGGATTATCCCCAGGTGACATGGCGACGCTCAAAAAATCTAGGTGATTTGCTTACCAGCAGTCACTATGTATCCCCTTCACCATCTTACATTTTTGGCAGCAAAGCAGTGGCGTAGGGATCGCCATAGCAACCATAGCAGTGGCTATGGGGCCCTACGCCACTGGGGGCCCTTCCGGACTGCATTCATTATTTTTTTTATTAACACAGACAGGCAGCCAGGCCCGACCGCCCGCCCAGTGTAGTGGGCGGGGCTTGGGCGGTCCGCGGCTCGGGCCTGGCTGAGGGGAGAAGTCACTGTCAGGTCAGGACTGGAGCAGGCGGGGGCCTGGGGCGCACTGCCGCACAAGCAGAAGATGAGGTAGGCGGTGGAGAGCGGGCCGGAACGGGGGCGTACCTGTGGGTTGGCCACTCTGTGAGCTGGTCTGCTGTACACTAGTGTGAAGGACCTGCGAGGATGTCACAGTCATGTGATCAATTACAAGAGGGAGAGGGGCGGAGTTTAGTGTGGAGGCGGAGCCCGGAGGGGATACTAAAGACTGTGAGTGGAGGACCTGTGGTGATGACACACGGAGGCGGAGCCAGGCACCAGCACCAGCACCACAGGGCAGGAAAGATTATTTCCTCCTACGCCTCCTCACACAGCCAGGGAAAAGAGCTCGGGAGCCTCAGCCTTGAGTGAGACTTGCAGAAGGAGGGGCCGGGTCCCAGGAAAATAGCCCGATCATTGCCTCCTCCTTCTGCAGTCCTCCGTGCTCCTGACATGCCCCACTTTCTTCTGTGATCACCGGAGGGTGACCACTCAGTGTTGCTTTCTGTCCTGCTTGCTGCTGGCCTGTCTTCAAACTAGTAAGGTAGTTAAGGTCCTTTTTTTTTTTTTTTCCCCTTTTGTCCAGTTGTTTAATTTTAACCCCTTGAGGCTCATCCATGTCACAGTGACTGAGCTTTTTCCATTAGCCAAATAGTGAGTCTCAGCCAGCACCACTCCCCTCCCATGATGTCCTATTTACTTATAATTAGGACACGCTGTAAGATTTAGGCCGAATGCACACGGCCATTTTTCACGGCCGTGAGCGGTCCTTGGAACCGCGGCCTGGATTCCTGCTGAGAGCAGGAGCGCACGGCGTCATTGGTTGCTATGACGCCGTGCGCTCCCTGCTGCCGCCACAGTACAGTAATACACTGGTATGATCTATTCGGCCTTAGCATGGAGAAGTAGTACTTGTCATGCTAAATCTTTAGAGCGTGTCCTTAGTAGGTGTTGTCAGTAGTTACTGTCACTCAGCGCTGCTGTCACCACCAAGTATCGCTGATGACCCACCTTTAGGGTCCAGTCACATGACCGTAATTCTGGGTCTGCCTCCGTGCCACAATTTTGCATAATGTGTGCGGACCCATGCACTTCAATCGGGCTGCAAAAGATGCAGACCGCAACAGTTGTCAGTGTTCCCTGTACAGAGAGAGAAGGGGCCCGTATAGAAAGGATCAATATGAGGCTTCGTTCACATCACCGTTCAGCCATTCCGTTCTCCTGCTTAGTTTAGGAGCAGGAGAATGGAAAGGACAGATTCGGAACATACCGGAGCCTACGGACCCCATAGACTATAATAAAGTCTGTTAGGTTTCTGCTCAGAAAAACAAAAGTAGTGCATGCAAGACTTTTGTCTCCGCTTCAAAAATCTTCTTCTGAGCGAACACCTAACAGACCCCATTATAGTCTACGGGGTCCTTAGGATCGGTTCGGCTCAGTTATGTGCCGAATCCGTCCTTTCCGTTCTCCTGGTCCTAAATGGAGCAGGAGAACGGAAAGGCTGAACGGTGATGTGAAAGAAGCCGGAGTTGTCACTGGGTTTTCACCGCTGTCTCAGGCTGCTGCCTGCATAGCCCAGCTTATGATAAGCCGGGCCATGCAGGCAGTGTTGTGCTCCACTCACTAAGCGGTGCTGAGACAATGTATGGAGCGGACTGCGGCGGTGAGCCTGCCCCATACACAGCAGGTGCTGTGACCATCTCACCATCGTATAAGTGTCTGTCCATATGTATGTGTCTGTCCCTGTGCGTGTCCCTGTCCCTGTGTGTGTGTGTGTGTGTCTCTCCCTGTGTGTCACCATCACCATGCCCACAGTGTTCCTATGTCTTGACGCAGCTGCATCAGACATTCTGTGCGGGGGAAGAAGAAGATGGAAGAGGAGGCAGCCCCGCCAGCATGGAGTCCCATGGGAGAGGCACAGGGAGGCACACTAAGGACGTAGGTAACACTACCACACAATCTACACTAGTGTTATCTGTGGTTTTACATAGGACTGCAGGTAACACTACCACATTATCAGCTCTAGCGTTATCTGTAATTTTACATAGGACTGCAGGTAACACTACCACATTATCAGCTCTAGCGTTATCTGTAGTTTTACATAGGACTGCAGGTAATACTACTAAATTTTCTGTACTCAGATAGCCAGTACTGTGTTATATGTGTTGTTACATAGGGCTGCAGGTGATATCTACTACATTATTTATACTCGGAGAGTTATCACTATGTAAGGGGGCCCACTGAGACTTTATCGCCCAAGGGCCCACAAGGACGGATCCGGCATTTTTCCCCGTAGGAATGTATTAGTGTCGGATCTGTCCTTCCGGCCTGCGCATGCGCAGACCGGTAAAAATGTGAAAATAAATACAAGACGGATCCGTTCTTGCAATGCATTTGTGAGACGGATCCGCATCTGGATCCGTCTCACAAATGCTTTCAGTCACATCAAAATCAGTGGATCCGGCGGGCAGTTCCGATGATGGAACTGCCCGCCGGATCACACTGCCGCAAGTGTGAAAGTAGCCTAGGTGGCTGTTTCTTTGCCAAAATGCCATTAACCATTACCACACCACACTATTAAATAATGCAGCTGCGCCTGCCAGGCTTCAGCAGGTATATGTGTGAATAGGGAAGATGCTGAGATCCGGCTGTACGTCACAGTGAGGTACAGCCAGATCTCAGTATCTTCCCTAATCCATATTCACACATATACCTGCTCAAGCCTGGCAGGCGCAGCTGCATTATTTAAAGGGGGGGGGGGCATAAATTTTTTTTGCTATGGGGCCCAGTCATTTCTAGCTACGCCCCTGCAGCAAAGGGTCAAAGTGGGGTTCCTATCCGTGCAATAATTGTCAGGCATGTAGGTATATGATCCGGTCTTCCACATTTAGGGACTCCGAGGGCAGACGTGAATACCAAATTGTGCAACACATCACATGCAGGACTGCCTCTGTGATCTATCTGATCACCTGCCCTTGCAAGCTCCTGTATGTTGAATGACCACCAGGGAGTTGCGTGTTAGGATTTTTGAACATGCAAGCAAAATCCGGCAGGCAGCCACTACTACACAGGATGAGGGGAGCCAGTTCCAACCCCTAGCCCTACATTTTAGGGATTACCACACGGGGACCCTCGTGGGTTACAATGTAGGGGTATTGATAGGGTGTCCTTGGGTTGCCGTGGAGGGGATATCAAGAAACGCCTTTTGCAGCTGGAGACCAAGTGGATTGTGCTGCTTAAGAGTGAGATCCCTAAAGGTCTCAATGAGACGGCTAGCTTCAGGTCCTTTCTATAAATCGTGCTTCTTATCACTATGTGTTCGTTGTTTTTATCATGTATTCATTGATGTTATTTGTATCTTCATAGCATATTTAATTGCTGCGATGGTGTGGTCCTTTTGGAGGCTCTTTGTGTCATGATGCAGAATAGAATATGCCCTATGGAACAACGGACATCAACTGTCTACTAATATCAGAATATTCATCTTATAACATTGCTGTATCCTGTATTCTATTTTCTGTATGGGTTGATCCGCGCGGCCATATTAGTGGGTGACTTTAAGCTTCAATGTATGGGCATTATTTGTTTTGGCTCTGAGGCTATCTTGCTCAGGGCTTCACTGCACAGTGCACTTTATATGAGTTCATAATTTTTTATTACCATTACATCTTATCACCTATATGGATTATTATCATGTAACACTATTTAATATTATATTTTTTTTTGCACATTTGTATGTATATGTAATTTGTTTTCACATTATAGAGATATGTGGGGGGGTTATGTTATTCTCTTTTCTTTGTTATGTCAGTATCCATATCCCTATTTCCTAGTTGAGAGGGGTATTTATTTATTATTTATTTATTTTTTAGTGCATTCACTTTAGCAAATATCATGATTATTATTATAATATTATATGTTCACTGTTGCTTGATTATATATATATTAAGGAAGGGGTTAATAAATAGAGATTTTTTTTTTGTTTAGGGTCATGTTCTCATTGCTGGTATGGGTTTCTATTACTATTTTGACTTATGCCCAGCCTGGGATCACTGCATGGGTCCATTTTTATAAAGTTACAATATTTTACTGTACAGTTTTAGAGCTATAGGAACACAAAAGAAGGGGGCATATTTATGGGGCCATGTATATATTGCTAATGGTGAAGGCTATGGGGGGCACTATACTATGCTGCTCTCTCTATATATGTTATCCAGATATGCTGTACGATCGAGCTGACCATTGGCCATTTCTCAGTGTCCCCGATTTATTGTCTTTCATATGCAGTTATCTATTCACTGTCCTCTATACATTGTCTCCACCTGGCATATGCGCATCGCTCTGGTGCGCTGTTGGGCTGACATTGTAGCGACGCTCCTATACCTGGCTGTCTGTGGGCCGGCCGACCTGCGCCCGTGTGTCATGTGATCGGACCCGAGGCGGGGAGGTGTGGCTGCGTGATGTCAGATGCAGCTCCCTCCCTCCTCCTGGTCTGGTCATGTGACGCGGTGGGCGTGCCTCGCCTTGCTCTGTAAGCTGGGTCCCGCGTCTTTATGATGTCATCCCTGCAACACTGGGCGGATGCGCTAATTAGCTGCCAGCTGTGGACCACACCATTTAAGGACGAACTCAGTTTGTACGTCGAGGTGCAGCTTTTGGTCACACGCTCTGAGTCCAGCATATCATGGGTAATATATGTTTTGTTGTTTTGCTCAGTTAGTTGTTATATTCCTATTACCATCTGCACTTGGCACACTTGCCTCTGTCTGTATCATACAGCTCAATGGCTATGTGCATACCTCATGCGGCCATCCCAGGTCTGTGGGTGGGCTAGTTTGCCTTGTGCTATTTGTATCTTTTCATTAACTTTTTCTGTGCATACAGCATACATACCAGCACATGTTACTTTGAGTGAACCTACAATTTTCACAATTTTCATGCTGATGTATACCTAGGGCTGTGACCTCTTTTCCCTGCCAGCTGGGTGTTTGGGAGAGAGGTTGTATCTGACCTCCTTACATGAGGTCTCCCCCCCTCCTGTACACCTGTGCCTTATGTCTTGTATATTGTTCGTTATTTGGTTATGTCATAATAAATTACATATATTTTATATGTGAGTCTCCCATCTTTCTTTGGGGTTATTGGTTTTGTTCTTGTGTTGGCTCATAATAGCCATCCTCTATACATAGTCTTTGGAAAATTCTACTCTGTGAAATATTTGAGAACCGTGCCTACTTTTGTATCCTTTATTCAGTAAAAAAAGACTTTGTTTTACTTTATAATCAAGCTAGCTTGATCATTGTTTTCCACATCCAATTATGCCATCTGCTCTTGTGCCTTACACCCTTCTATCCATTCACCCAAAATCAAGGGCACCCCAGCCAGGGCCGCTGATAGGCCAGTACAGCTGGCCCAGTTGTACCGGGCCCGGCTGGCAGGGGGGCCCGGGCTGCCGACTCCCGAGCCATTTCAGGGCTCCAGATGGCGACCAAAATGGTCGCCAATGCGACTTAGAATTTACAAATGGCGACAAGACTTTTTAGTCTTGTCGCCATTTGCGACTAGACCCGCCGCCGCAGCTCTGCTCAATACAGCGGCGGGGCACAGGAGCTGATGATAGTTCTCAGCAGCGCAGGAGGAGTCTCTCCCTCCCCCCTGTGCTGCCCCCGCCGCTGCCAATAAGAAGAGAGACGGGAGGAGGAGGAGGAGGGGCTGTGGCCACTGCGCCACCAATGAAGAAAACTGAGCTGTAATACAAATACAGGAGGCGGGTGCCGGAATCAAATAGCCGGCACCCGACCTCTGTGACAGGGAGCTGCGATCCGCTGCGGTTGAGTTAACCCTTCAGGTGCGGTACCTGAGGGGTTAATTGTAGCTGATCGCAGCTCCCTGTCACAGAGGTCGGGTGCCGGCTATTTGATTCCGGCACCCGCCTCCTGTATTTGTATAAGAAACGTTGGTGGCACAGTGTGCCCCCCCCCCCACAGTGGGAAGTGCCAATGAGGGTTAAAAATAATAAAAGAAAATTAACTCACCTCCTCCAGTTGATAGCGTAGCAGCCGGTCTCCTGTTATTACTTCTTTCTTCAGGACCTGTGGTGACGTCACTGAGCTCATCACATGGCCCATTACCATGGTGATGGATCATGTGAGGAGCTCAGTGACGTCACCACAGGTCCTGAAGAAAGAAGTAAGAACAGGAGACCGGCAGCTACGCGATCAACTGGAGGAGGTGAGTTAATTATTTTTTTATTTTTTAACCCTCATTGGCACTGCCCGATGCACCACCAATGTTTATTATATTGAGGGGGCGCACTGCGCCACCAATGTTTATACTGGGGTGATGGGGCGCACTGCGCCACCAATGTTTATACTGGGGTGATGGGGGGGCGCACTGCGCCACCAATGTTTATACTGGGGTGATGGGGGGGCGCACTGCGCCACCAATGTTTATACTGGGGTGATGGGGGGGCGCACTGCGCCACCAATGTTTATACTGGGGTGATGGGGCGCACTGCGCCACCAATGTTTATACTGGGGTAAAGGGGCGCACTGCGCCACCAATGTTTATACTGGGGTAAAGGGGCGCACTGCGCCACCAATGTTTATACTGGGGTGATGGGGGGGCGCACTGCGCCACCAATGTTTATACTGGGGTGATGGGGCGCACTGCGCCACTAATGTTTATACTGGGGTGATGGGGGGGCGCACTGCGCCACCAATGTTTATTATATTGACCTTCTACTATGCATTCTGTATTCAGAATGCTATTATTTTCCCTTATAACCATGTTATAAGGGAAAATAATACAGTGAATAGACTGTCACCTAGGAACCGTGCGTGAAAATCGCACCGCATCCGCACTTGCTTGCGATTTTCACACAGCCCCATTAACTTCTATGGGGCCTGCGTTGCGTGAAAAACGCACAACAGAGCATGCTACGATTTTCACGCAACGCACAAGTGATGTGTGAAAATCACCGCTCATATGCACAGCCCCATAGAAGTGAATGGGTCCGGATTTAGTGCGGGTGCATTCCGGTATTTTGAATGCTGGATCCGGCACTAATACATTCCTATGGGGAAAAATGCTGTATCCGGCATTCAGGCAAGTCTTCATTTTTTTTCGACGGAGATAAAACCGTAGCATGCTGTGGTTTTATCTTTTGCCTGATCAGTCAAAATGACTGAACTGAAGACGTCCTGATGCAAACTGAACGGATTACTCTCCATTCAGAATGCATGGGGATATACCTGATCCGTTCTTTTCCGGTATAGAGCCCCCGTGACGGAACTCAATGCCGGAAATGAAAAACGCTAGTGTGAAAGTACTTTAAAATATTAAGTTTAAATCCCCCCTTTCCCAATTTTACATATAAAATATATAAACAATAAATAAATAAACATATTACATAGCGCTGTCCAAACTATTAAATTATTAAAAAATATCTCCTATGCGGTGAGCATTCGCCATTTTTTAGTCACCTTGTCACCCCAAAAAATAGCATAGGACTGTTTTATTATGAGCCGAACGTTTCATAAAATGCGAAATGCACGCGGCTTTTTTGTTTTTTTTGGGGTTTTTTTTGCGCGGTATTGAGTATCGCAATAATTTTTTATGGTGACGAAAGCGAATCAAAATTTTGGTTTCAAAACAACCCTACGCCGATCTGATCGGCGTAGCGTTGTCACGATACCAAAGATTTGATTCAGTTTCGATTTGGCGACTAAAAATTTGATTTGGCTCCTAAATTTTTCAGTTCAGGAGCCAATGGCTACTAGGTATTTTTTTTAGTCTGGAGCACTGCATTTTAATTTTTTTGCTGTCAGTGGGCTGGCTCCAGTAACAGCAGGCAGTGTGGGGGCGGCGCTCACTCACTGACGTCACACGCCTGCTCCTCCCACTAGGCGGCGCAGGCGCGTGACGTCAGTGAGTGAGCGCTGCCGCCCGCACTTGTTACTGGAGGCTGGAGGGTGGAGGGAGGAGGCAGGAGCTGAATGTAAGGTAGTATTTTAGTAAAGAGATGAGCGCTGTGCCTGTGCTAAAATTAAAGTTACTGTCTGCAGCCTGCACGGCTGCACCGATTTATTAATGTATACTACTGTGAGTGGCGGGGGGGGGATCTATATGGATGACGTCATGACGGCACTGTTATAGGGAGGGCGGGGGATCCGTGGATGGCACTGTTATGGGGGGGGGGGTCTGTCATGTGGATGACACTTATGGGGGGGGCCGGGGGGTCTGTGGATGACACTTATGGGGGGGATCTGTGGATGGCACCATTATGGAGGGAGGGGGATCTGTGGATGACACTGTTATGGGGGGGATCTGTGGATGACACTGTTATGGGGGGATCTGTGGATGACACTGTTATGGGGGGATCTGTGGATGACTGTTATGGGGGGGATCTGTGGATGGCATGAGCATGAACTTGCAAGACAGCTAAACTTTAAAGACCTTATAAATGAGTTTGCTGAAGCAAAGGTACGAAGAATGTCCACTACAAATTTGTAACACCTTTGGCAAAATGGGAAAGGACTAGTGAAACTGGTCAGTGTTTCACATTGTTTTTGGGTGAAGCCATAAATATATGCACATATGCAGACTGTGAATGTTCAATTGCACTCTGAACTTGGGTCGTTTGACTCCTGTTGTTTTTGTGCCTGTTGGCGCACTTATGTTTACCCAGTTGTCTACAGTAAACTATCTTTAACGAGACCTGGCTTGTTGTTTTTTTTCCACCTTTATCATTTGTTTAATCTTCCTAATTTTTTCAAAATACCACTTCATTTATTCATTAATGTTTTTTTATTACATATTGATATTAAAGAGGTCTGTTCTCATCTGAAAACAGTATTTATTTTGGATAATAAAACTTATAACTGGCTGGAGAAAAATAAATATCACTTGTAGACAAATCTGCATGTTGTTTCAAGGCGGCGTCTGGGGAGGGGCCAAGGGCGGGGCCAGGGGTGTGGCTGAAGGAGGGATCAGGGGGTGGAGCTGAAGGGGGCCCCGTCATGTATGCTGTACGGGGCCCCATGATTTCTATCAGCGGCCCTGACCCCAGCCACCACCAAGTATACTCCAAAATCCAGGTTCCAGTTCCATAACGGGGTTGCACCCCTCCAAGCATGCACACCTGGCCTGGAAGTACTGGAGTGATGCACATGAGGGCAGGAATAGTTTACATGAAGTTAGTAAGGGCAGTGGTTTACAGATTCTGAAACTTCCTTTCTCTCTCTGGCTCCTTTCCTGGAGTCTTGCAATGTATAGAAGATTCTCTCTTGGTAGATCATACAGAGATGGTTAGTCTTTGCAACTTGAGGCCTTGTGCTATAATAGTGAGCACATGGACTTGCTTCCACTCTCTTTCACTGCTAGCTGAAGCCTGAATTAAGGGTGGGGCTAAACAGTCTACACCACAGCCTCCTTTAGGGGCTGTATTGCTGTTGGTTCAAGAGGTTCACTGGGAATTAAGAAAATGAAAATACTTAAATAATATTTTATTATAAATATATTCCCAAATACTGTATCTTTCATTAGTTATAATGGCTCGTTTTGTCTAAGGAGCAATCATTAGGAAAAATAAAATGGACTCTGTCCTATTACTACACACAAAACCTGTCCTAATCACACATGACAAGTTACTTCACAACACTGAGCTAAACAGCTGTCTCAGCCTCCTCTCTGCTCTGCTTGTCAGGGATTATGATCCTGAATACAGATGAAAAGAATAGCTGAATCTCTGTGGAATCGAAGTCCATGAGGATATATGAAGTACAGAGAGGACGGACAAGACAGACTGTGGTAATGTGAAACTGTGGTAATGGAGACTGCATACAAGAGCTGCTGCTCATCAGCCACATCCCCACCCTCCTCTCTGTACTTCATGCCTCCTCATGGACTCCATTCCTACAGAGATTAAGCTGAAGATCTTATCAGATGAATTCAGGATAATCCCTGACAAGTAGGAGAGAAGGATGAAGCAGCTCTTTAGCTCAGTTTGTGAAGTAACGTGTCCTGCTGTGTGATTAGGACAGGTTTTGTGTGTAGTAATAGGATGGAGGCCATTTTATTTCTCCTAATCATTGCTTCCCAGACAAAACAAGGCATTTTAACTAATGAAATATCTTTGGGAATATATAACAAAGTAATATTTAAGTATTTTCATTTTCTTAATTCCTGCAGAACCCCTTTAACTCCGTAGGACCCATAAAGGAACCATACTGGGTATGCGTGGCATTAGATCACAATAAATGCTATTAAATAACATGACAAATATTAGAGAACAAAACAATGTTGCAAGTACCCTGGTCCGGGATACTGCAATACTAATATAGGGGTCTAATTTAGTAGTACAGACATCAATATAGGGGGTCTGGATGTGTTTACCCACATCTTTTTATATAAGCCACGCCTCTGACAGTGACACTCCCATTTTGTCAAGACCAGCTGTTTGAGAATCACCCTGTGAAGGGCTCTCCCAGAATAACATCTCTAGATGTAATGAATTCAGCTAACTCAACAGCTAGTACAGTGGCACAATCTTCTATTCTAGGTACAGTGGGGGAGATCTATCGAAACAGGTGTAAAGGAAAACTGTCTTAGTTGCCCATAGCAACCAATCGGATTCCACATTTCATTTTTAAGAGCTCCTTTGGGAAATGAAAGGTGGAATCTGATCGGTTGCTATGGGAAACAAAGACAGTTTTCCTTTACACCAGTTTTTAATGAGTTTCCCTCAGAGTGCTCAGGGTATGGTGCAAGTTTTGTCCATGATTTTAATGTCAAGATCCACTGTCATGCTCTAGTGTGGGAGGGATACCCGCACACCGAACATAGGAGGGAAAGGGAAAAGGAAGTAAGGCCTGAAAACTAGGGAAGGAAGATGGACACCTCCTAGTGAAAACCCTAATTAAAGCCCTGACTGACTACCAGTATGAACAGTCCCCAGAGGTAGGTGAGTTCATACACAGGAATACCTAAAGTCCTATCTAACCCTAAAGGACCCTGGTACTAATGACATGAATGAAACATCCTGTTCCTCTAAAAGGAAGGATGAACGGGAGTCTCCCTAAGGCCTAATACAAAACAAGAAAGAAATGCAACACACAGAAAAGCCAAAATACAAAGGGAAAGGTAACACTTAAAGGGGTTCTGCACTTTGTTTTAACTGCTGATCTTGGCCGAGTTCCCGGTGCTGCCATAGCTTCTTGGAAGTTAAAGGGTTTCTGCACTTTGTTTTAACTGATGATCTATCCTCTGGATAGATCATCAGCTTCTGATCGGCGGGGGGCCTTCTCAAACAGCTGATCGGTGGGGGTCCCGGGTGTCTGACCCCCCCGCCGATCAGAAGCTGATGATCTATCCAGAGGATAGATAATCAGTTAAAACAAAGTGCAGAAACCCTTTAACTTCCAAGAAGCTATGGCAGCACCAGGAACTCGGCCAAGATCCAAACACCAGCTATTGTCACGGCCTATGGTGTACGCTGTGACACTGTTGCCACACTTGCGGTTGCCTGCGGCAACGTGTTGCTGTGAGAGCATGCGGTGGCAGGGTCTCGGCCTTCTGGGTGATTGCCGTGACATGGTTGCCACGCATGCTGTTGCCGGTGGTAACGTGTGGCTTAGTATGCTTGTGTGTGCCCTTCCCCTTTAAGTGGCTTCCTTCCTCTGTCTGGTGTTGGAAGGGTTAACTCCCTTCCTAGTGTTTTGTGAACACTGGGTTTATGTGTTTGTGGGTGTGGCTGCTTTGGCTATTTAGTCTCTGCTGGAAGCCTGTAGCTCATGTGTTCCTCCAGGCTTGGTGTGTGCTTGTGGTTCACTTCTCCTGGCTTTACCATCTTTCCAGTTAGGGCCACCCTTGTGGTCATAGATGTTCAATGTCATCCCTGTGTCTCCTTCCCTTCCTGTCCCTATTTGTATGGAGTGGGTTATCTTCAGGGTGTTTGTATGTCTAGTTTGGTATTACATGTCTGGTGGTGTTTCGTGTCATGTTTACTAGACATTCCCCTGTCTCATGTTACTGCAGCTATGGTGTCCTGGGTTCTGTGTGGTTTGTGGTGTGTGCTGTGTCCTTTAATGTTGGTGTGGACAGCAGCACTAGTGCACGGGTTCCAGTCAGTGTGTCTGTGGCAGGTAAGTGTGTTATTGGTTTTGCTTACCTGCCATCTCCTTATGCTGTATGTGTTCCCCTCTCCTTGCAGCCTGGCCTCAGATAGAGACTCCTGTTCCTCCATGACTGGGATGAACAGGTCATCTCTTCCCTGCTCCTTGGTGAGGGATTACAAGGGCGACTTAGGGTCTATAGGAATCCAGAGTATGAGTCGTCCTACGGGGTCGGCTCATACGGTGAGGAGTCAGGGAGAGGATTAGGGATGTTGTAGGAGGTGACCTGCTCCCTTATTACTCCTTTTTGGCCAGGCTGATCCCCTTTGACACCGCATGGTGGGGGGTTTCCCCCACTCCCCGTCGTGACAGCTATCCACAGGTCCAACTGAAGCTATAAACTGCACAGCATTATGGGAGAGACAACTATAAATAGGGAAAGTTAAATGACCACAATAGCAACACCTGGAGGTTAAGGGCGTGCCCAGTAGCAGAAACAACACAGACGCCTATTGATCCACAAGGTAAACATGTCAAACCAAACCACTTATTGCCAGTCTCAAGGATCTCCTGCCACTAACTGTCGCAGGGACGTCTATATGTCTTGGTACTTCTGTGAAAGTAACCCCCCCTTCTACGAGTGACCTCCGGGCACCCAGGAACGACCTTATCCAGGTGAGACCTGTGAAAAGATTTCACCAAATGACAGGCATTCACGTCATATGGCTTATACTCACATCCTCTCCTCAGGTCCATAACCCTTCCAGTGAACAAGATACTGAAAGGATCTACGGAGAGCTCAAGAGTCAATTATTTTGGCGATCTGAAATTCCAAACTACCAGGAGTGGGTGGCAAGAAAGGCGGCTCCAAAGGTTCAACATATCTCTTCAACAAAAATTTCTGAAACACATTATGTATTTTCAGAACCTGAGGAAGTTCAAGACAAAAAGCTACAGGATTAATAATGGCCGACCCAACTTCCAAGAAGGTACCTTTAACTTAATGATTCTTGTGAACAGCCACACCAAACCCACTCTTAGGTCCGGCCTAGAGATGAGCGAATCGAAGCTGATGAAGTGGAATTCATTCAGAATTTCAGGAAAAATTTGATTTGCACCAAATGCGAATTTCCTCGCGCTTCGTGGTAATGAATCACATTTTTTCCTAAAATGGCGGCTGCACGTGTGAGGACATTGAACAAGGAAATCTGGGAAGGCGGGATCACCCAGACTGAAATGCATGCAGCCAATCAGCAGCCAGCCAGCACTTTGATGACACAGCCCTATAAATACGGCAGCCATCTTAGATTCTGCCATTCACCAGCATACTTAGTGCAGGGAGAGACGTGTCTGCAGGCACTAGGGACAGTGATAGAAAAAACTTAATTGTGCTAAACAAAAAGATTTACATGTGCAGGGAAAGATTATTCAAGGTGTAGGGCAGGGGCATAGCTAAAGTCTCATGGGCCCTGGTGCAAAAGTTCAGCTTGGGCCCCCCTCCCCTCAGTGCTTTGTGGCCAGGGGCAGGGAAGCACATTGTCTTCTTGCTGTCTGAGGCAAAAATTGAAACGGCAACTCCTCTCATGCCAAATTCTTGACCTAACCCCTTCCCTCCAGCCAGAGGTGTATCTTGACCAGCATGCACTTTCTATAATACCAGTGTCTTTTTATGTGACACAAGGGTCTTTGGGCCCCCTCAGGCTCCTGGGGCCGGTAGCGACTGCTACCTCTGCACCCCCTATAGCTACGCCCCTGGTGTAGGGAAAGGATAGGGTGGAATCATTCCTCTGCATTTCTGTTAAACAGGGTTCAGCCTGGGAGGTGACAGCCTGGGTAATAGGAACATTCCTATTAGACCTTGCAGCACTGACTGGGGATCTAAATTGCCATTATACAGCTCTGTAATTCCAGCAAACCATTCTTATTAGGGTGCAAATGTTGTTTGATACAGGCATTAACAGGGTTTATTACAAGGCAATATTTCTACGTCTTATTTGCCCTTGGGCAGTGCACTTATCTGTAGTAAAGGTTTTTGTGGGGTGTTTTAGTGGAAAAAGAAAAAATATATTTGCCGCTCTGCGGTGCAGTTATTTCTTTTACAGCCTTTTGTGACGTATATTAGCACAAAAAGAAAAAAACATTTGCCGCTCTGCAGTGCAGTTATTTCCTTTAACCTCTTGGGGACACATGACGTACCGGTACGGCATGATGTCCTGGTACTTAAGGACACATGAAGTACCGGTAGGTCATGTGTAGTTCCGATCACCGCCGTGCGGCTGGCGGTGATCAGAACAAGGTGCCTGATCAAATCATTGAGCAGGCACCCTGGGACAATGCGCTTTGCAGCATTTACGGGTGGTTGCGGCGGTGATCGGAGGTGCCATTGGGTCATCACTAAAAGTACAACAGCAAGCGATCAAAAAGGTGTATGCCCATCAAAATAGTACCAATCTAACCGTCACCTCATCCCGCAAAAAATTAGCCCCTACCTAAGACGATCGCCGAAAAAATAAAAAACTATGGCTCAGAATATGGAGACACTAAAACATTATATTTTTTTTTAAATGATATTATTGTGTAAAACTTACATAAATAAAAAAAATAAACAAATTAGGTATCGCCGCATCCGTAATAACCTGCTCTATAAAAATACGGATGGAGTAGAGTTAACACTCCTGTTTTCTGAGATTTATGAGTTGTGTTATCTAATCTAAGCAAACACCTTCAATTGCTTTTCAATGGCTCATATGCACCCCAAAATAGTGCCAATCAAACCGTCATCTCATTCCGCAAAATACATACCCTACCCAAGATAATCGCCCAAAAACTGAAAAACTATAAATAATAAAATAAAAAAATAGTATACATATTAGGTATCGCCGCATCCGTGACAACCTTCTCTATAAAAATACCACATGATCTAACCTGTCAGATGAATGTTGTAAATAACAAAAAATAAAAACGGTGCAAAAAACAGCTATTTCTTGTTACCTTGCCTCACAAAAAGTGTAATATAGAGCAACCAAAAATCATATGTACCCTAAACTAGTACCAACAAAACTGCCACCCTATCCCGTAGTTTCTAAAATGGGGTCACTTTTTTGGAGTTTCTACTCTAGGGGTGCGTCAGGGGGGCTTCAAATGGGACATAATGTCAATAAACCAGTCCAGCAAAATCTGCCTTCCAAAACCGTATGGCGTTCCTTTTTCTTCTGCGCCCTGCCGTGTGCCCGTACAGCAGTTTACGACCATATATGGGGTGTTTCTGTAAACTAAAGAATTAGAGCCATAAATATTGAATTTTGTTTGGCTGTTAACCCTTGCTTTGTAACTGGAAAAAAATTATTAAAATGGAAAATCTGCCCAAAAAATGAAATTTTTAAGTTTTCTCTATTTTCCATTAATTCTTGTGGAACACCTAAAGGGTTAACAAAGTTTGTAAAATCAGTTTTAAATACCTCGAGGGGTGTAGTTTCTAGAATGGGGTCATTTTTGGGTGGTTTCTATCATATAAGCCTCACAAAGTGACTTCAGACCTAAACTGGTCCTTAAAAAGTGGGTTTTTTTAAATTTCTGAAACATTTCAAGATTTGCTTCCAAACTTCTAAGCCTTGTAACATCCCCAAAAAATAAAATGTCATTCCCAGAATGATCCAAACATGAAGTAGACATATGGGGAATGTAAAGTAATAACTATTTTTGTAGATATTACTATGTATTATAGAAGTAGAGAAATTGAAACTTAAAAATGTGCACATTTTTCAAAATTTTTGGTAAATTTGGTATTTTTTTATAAAGAAAAATGATTTTTTTTTTACTCCATTTTACCAGAGTCATGAAGTACAATATGTGACGAAAAAAACTATCTCAGAATGGCTTGGATAAGTCAAAGCATTTTAAAGTTATCACCACATAAAGTAACACTGGTCAGATTTGCAAAAAATGGCCTGGTCCTTAAGGTGAAAATGAGCCCGGCCTTTTGTGACATGTATTAGCGTAAAAATAAAAAATAAATGTGGAGCACTGCGGTGCAGTGATTTGTGGTAAAGGCTTTTGTGGGGTGTTTTAGCGGAAAAAGAAAAAAAAAATTGCTGCTTTGCAATGCTGTAATCTGTTGTAAAGGCTTTTGTGGGGTGTTTTAGCGGTGTGGGGATTCGCTCTGGTAGACAGGGTGTGCAGATGTAGTACAGAGGCAAATTTCCAGTTCTTAAATCAAACTTCCGTGTTTATTCACACATAAAGCAAAAACAAAATGTCACTTTGCAGCCTTGGTTTTAGTTCACACACAATGGAAAGTCCACATAGCAAAAATCACATTGTTGGCAGTCCTGGAGGCCATAGCAGGCTTTTAGGGGGCCCGTATCCCTTACAGATGGGTCCAGCACGGCACAAGCCTCAGATCCCAGCACACACACCTCCTGATCTCCACTGTCAGACTGAGGTAATCCTCCTCACCTGGCAGTGCTGGCTGGTTTTTAGCTCAGTGGTTAGCACTGGTGCCTTGCAGCGCTGGGGTCCTAGGTTCAAATCCGACCAAGGATAACATCTGCATGGAGTTTGTATGTTCTCCCTGTGGTTGAGTGGGTTTACTCAGGGTTCTCCGGTTTCCTCCCACACTCCAAAGACATACAGATTGGGACCTTAGATTGTGAGCCCCATTGGGGACAGTTGGATGCTAATGCTGTTAATTAAATAAATAAATATGTTGACCCCGCAGTTGGTTTACCCGATACAACAATGATGAAACACTGACTCTGCCCCTGGTTGTTGTGGTTCACCATCTGCTATTAATACATTTTCCCAAGCTCGGGATGGGGTTGGGTCTCGGTGTTGTGCAGTACCAAAATTATCCCCAGAGACATTAATGTCGGCCAGATCAGGCCCTGGCGGCAAGTCCTCTACATCTCCCACCATTACATTCAGTGGGGTTGTTCCCCCCTCTTCCACCAAAGTGGCAGTCACCCCTACCGCTGGCCCTTCAGTCTTTACCTATTATAAGTTCATAGTTTAAATTTGTGGCAACTGCCACTTCATGAGTCCACCTGCCGGCCCCTGTGGTTAGAGACACCAGGGCGGTGGGATAGTCTTTTAAGTCTCCATGGATGCACGTGACTCCGGCCAGTATACTCCGTGGACCGTACCAGGGGACCCTTACTAGGGACATCAGACTCCCTGAGTCCAGCATAGCCTCCGCTGGAGTGTCTCCCACTTCCACCCGGCACAAGTGGTTTAGAGTTTCTGCGGTACCTGTTGCACACAGCTTCCTGGCATATAACGACTGACGGTAGCCATAGTTAGCATCCATGGGTTCCACCTGATGTGGACAGTCAGCTCTTACATGGCCAGGCTTCTGACACTGCCAGCCGACTATCGGAGCCAGGTTCGTAGGGGGTAGATCCCGGTTTGGTTGGTACAAGTCGCAGGGTCTGGGATGGAGATTTACGGGGTTTGACTGCTCCTCCCAAAAGAGCCCCCCATAAGGTTCTTAGTAGCCTCATAGCGCTCCACCAGGTCCACTATTTCCAGGGCATTGCCAGAAGACACCTGAACGATCCAGTGCTGGAGAGGGGGTGGCAAAACCCTCCAGAAGATATCAGCCAATAGTCTATACAGCATAGCCGTGAGACTCAGCCCATCAGGCTGTAGCCACTTTTGCAAGAGGTGGAATAAGTCATAATACTGGGTTCTCGCAGGCTCCGCCGGCTTAAACCCCCACTGATGTACCCGCTGGGCCCGGACCAACACATTCACCCCCAGTCTTGCCAAAATCCACCATTTACTTTTTGGTAGTCGGTCGCTTGATCGTCCGTCAAGTCGAAATATACTCGCTGGGAATCGGATGCCAGGAACGGAGCGACGACCTCAGCCCACTGGTCTCGGGGTAGCTTCTCCCTGATGGCCACTTTCTTGTACATCGCCAGGTAGGTTTCGATGTCGTCTGCGGGGGTCATCTTAGGAATTGTGACATGGACTGCTTTCCGGGCATCATGGACGTTTGGGGTTGCTCTTGCTGTCTGCAAAGCCATCACATGTTGTAGCAGCAACTGGATGGTCTCCTGCTGCTGCTTATTAGCCTCGCGTTGGTGCAGGTTTGTCTCTCACTGCTGCAGATTAGCCTCCATGAGGGCCTTACAACAGCCTTCATTTTGTTGTGGGGCACTAGTTGTAATACAGCTGGCTTAATGTACGACATACAACCGTGCCTGGAAAAATTCAGAACCCAAAAATATTGGTGTTCACGCCAGCCTCCACACTGTTGCCCACATCCTCCACCAATTGTGGGGATTCGCTCTGGTAGACAGGGTGTGCGGACGCAGTTCAGAGGCAAATTACCAGTTCTTCAATCAAACTTCCGTGTTTATTCATACATAAAGCAAAAACAAAATTTCACTTTGCAGTCTTGGTGTTAGTTCACACACAATGGAAAGTCCACATAGCAAAAATCACCTTGTTGGCAATTCTGCCTCCAGCAGTCATAGCAGACTTTTAGGGGGCCCGTTTCCCTTACAGATGGGTCTCAGCCCTCCAGCATGGCACAAGCCTCAGATCCCAGCACACCTGGCAGTGCTGGCTGGTTTTTAGGCCTGGCAAAACTCAGTCTGGACCATGGGGAGTAGTCACCCACCCAGCACTTTGACTATTCCCAGTAAGAGCCGTCCCGGATCAGCTATACAGCCATACTAAGTATTAAGGTGTCAAACAGCAACTGCTGCTGACATATCAAAACTGGCTCTTACTCCACCGAGGCCAGGAAACTTGGTGACACATACCTATCATCCACAATGATTCCTTGTACCTTCTTACTGCGGAAAAATAAAAAATATATTTGCCGCTCTGCAGTGCAGTTATTTCTTTTAAAGCATTTTGTGAAGTGTGTTAGCGCAAAAAGAAAAAATACATTTGTCGCTCTGCGGTGCAGTTATTTCTTATTAAATCTTTTGTGACGTGTTTTAGCTGAAAAAGAAAAAATACATTTGCCACTTAACGGTGCAGTTATTTCTTGTTAAGCCTTTTGTGATGTGTATTAGCACAAAAAGAAAAAAAATATTTGCCGCTCTGCAATGCAATTATTTCTTTTAAAACCTTTTGTGACGTGTAGTAGCGCAAAAAGAAGAAATACACTTGTCGCTCTGCGGTGCAGTAATCTGTAGTAAAGTCTTTTGTGGGGTGTTTTCATTTCCTTTTTATTTATTTGATCTAACAGTATGTCAGGCTGAGAAGTGCCAGTGTAACATCCTGAAGTATGTCACTAAACTTCTGTTCCCCTGCTTCATAATGTTAAGTGTAAATGTGTATTACCATCTTGTGTGATCTAACCGTGCATTGCCAATGTATGTATTTCTATGCCTGTTTTATATATATGCTGTAATTCTTAATGTGCACCAGCAGGTGGCAGCAGTATGCAGCATGTCGTAGTTAGTATCTAGCCTGGAACAGTCCATTCCAGTCTAGTCTCCCCTACATGAGTAGAAGTGGGATGTCCCATGCCATGCTTTATGAGGAGGAGAAGGAAGTTAGTCAGAGTGTGAGCCACCCCCCTGCTGGGGTAGGCTGTGTTAGTAGGAGCTCCCAGAACCAGGGACACAACCAAGGATCCAAGCCTCGGCTGAGGCCCAAGATCAACCTTCCCAGCCTGAGTCCCTTACCTCCGCTGGTGGACCAAGAAAGCAGCCTTTCACAGAACTATCAGATCTCCAGGAAGAAACCATCATACCCTGCGAGCAGTCCTGTAAGTAAAGATCCTAAGACAAAGAGAAGATAATTACCTCACCAGCTAGTCAGACCCAAACTAAGCAGACTAAAGACAGAGCAGAAGATAGATACCTGCCAGATTCTAATAGGCAAATGAATAGATGCAGAATACATATAAATTCCTGCCACATATTGCCAAAACCTGCTGGGATCCTAGACTAAAGCTGTAACTTGTATGGATCAAAGCTGCATATCATATCACCAAGTAAAGACAAGTTGGACCCTATTATCTGTGTGGAATCCCATCATTCCTCAGTTACTCCTATTAACAACACTTATTTTGTTGCATGTGAGCCGGGATACAGGAGTCCAGCCGTACCACAGGTAGGAGACACCGTTGACACTACCATATCTGAAAATAGTAGTGGGTTGTAGTGGCTCACTCCTTAGTAGTTACAGGGTGGTGCTGCATCTCATATAGAGGGAATCACCCCACCCTCTGTTAAAAAGTAAATGTAACAATGGAAAGGAGAGCGAATCTACCCGAAACGCATATGGTGAAACAAGTGATGTACCTGTATTGAGAAGCCTCCGATAAAACTGTATGGCCATACAGAGAAAGAATTTTTTTTTTACAGTAAAGGAACAACTATGTTTATTGTCGAAAAGCTGTACCGAAGGAAATTGCGGAACAGAGTGTCAACTCCCGCGATCTTTGGAACTCCCGCAAAATTTGAACCAGCTTGCTGGAAGGAGCGATCAAATAAGCCGGCAGACATTTAAAGCTCCACTCAAGCAACAGGGAGACAGCAGACACCAGATGGTAAGCCAAATACCGATTTAATGTTTACCTCGACTTTAAAAGGAAATACCATAAGAGACTTTTTATTCCAACATTATCAGGATTCCTGTGGACATTTTATGAATACACTACGTTCCCAGGGGAAATACACCTACAATATTTAAAGTGACACTCATTTTCCCAATCTGAGATAGATTCAGGAATTACCTCCCCCTTCACAATAACAGCATATATAAGACCTGGACAATACTTGAAGTTTTTGGTGTGTGATTTATATCAGTGAATTTATTGACTATAGACTAGTATCGGATATTTTATTATCATATATTTTAGCATTCAATACAATATGAACTATACTATTATATCTACTATAGTTTATGTGATTGTAGTTTTTGTATGTCATTGCTATAATACACTGTTTTTATTATTTTTATTACTTGAATTTTAGGGGGATTTAATAATAAATATTTTCTGCATATGTCAATTTGGTTGCCAAGTGTATGAGTGCTCGCCCACTACCATATCTGCTCTACAGAGACAATATCCCCCTCTGGCATTCCTCACCTGGTACATGAGCTATACCATCTTAAGCACTACAGGACCGCCGTACGCAGGATTGCGTCTTTGCGGCGGCCCTGTTATTCTGGGTGGACGCGCCGGCGCGTCCTCTTGCGAGACGTGAGATTTCCTGTAAACGCGCGCACACAGGAACCGGAGGTAAACTAGCTGATCTATAGCCTGCCAGCGGCGATCGTTCGCTGGCAGGCTGTAGATGCGATTTTTTTAACCCCTAAAAGGTATATTAGACGCTGTTTTGATAACAGCGTCTAATATACCTGCTACCTGGTCCTCTGGTGGTCTCTTTTGCTTGGATCGACCACCAGAGGACACAGGCAGCTCTGTAATAAGTAGCACCAAACACCACTACACTACATCCCCCCTGTCACTTATTAACCCTTTATTAACCCCTGATCACCCCATATTAGACTCCCTGATCACCCCCCCCTGTCATTGATCACCCCCCTGTCATTGATCACCCCCCTGTGGGCTCCATTCAGATGTCCATATGTGTTTTGCGGATCCGATCCATGGATCCGCGTATCCGCAAAACACATACGGACGTCTGAATGGAGCCTTACAGGGGGGTGATCAATGACATTTAGCCCATATAGACTCCCTGATCACCCCCTGTCATTGATCACCCCCCTGTAAGGCTGGCTCCATTCAGAGGTCCGTATGTGTTTTGCGGATCCACGGATCCATGGATCAGATCCGAAAAACACATACGGACGTCTGAATGTAGCCTTACAGGGGGGTGATCACCCCATATAGACTCCCTGATCACCCCCTGTCATTGATCACCCCCTTGTAAGGCTGGCTCCATTCAGAGGTCCATATGTGTTTTGCGGATCCACAGATCCATGGATCGGATCCGCAAAACACATACGGACGTCTGAATGGAGCCTTACAGGGGGGTGATCAATGACAGGGGGGTGATCAACCCATATAGACTCCGTGATCACCCCCCTGTCATTGATCACCCCCCTGTAAGGCTCCATTCAGACGTCCGTATGTGTTTTGCGGATCCGATCCATGGATCCGTGGATCCGCAAAACACATACGGACCTCTGAATGGAGCCTTACAGGTGGGTGATCACCCCATATAGACTCCCTGATCACCCCCCTGTCATTGATCACCCCCCTGTAAGACTCCATTCAGACATCCGTATGTGTTTTGCGGATCCGATCCATGGATCCGTGGATCCGCAAAACACATACGGACCTCTGAATGGAGCCTTACAGGGGGGTGATCACCCCATATAGACTCCCTGATCACCCCCCTGTCATTGATCACCCCCCTGTAAGGCTCCATTCAGACGTCCGTATGTGTTTTGCGGATCCGATCCATGGATCCGTGGATCTGCAAAACACATACGGACCTCTGAATGGAGCCTTACAAAAAAAGTAAAAATTTCAGCAGCAATGAAATACCACCAAATGAAAGCTCTATTAGTGAGAAGAAAAGGAGGTAAAATTCATTTGGGTGGTAAGTTGCATGACCGAGCAATAAATCGTGAAAGTAGTGTAGTGCAGAATTGTAAAAAGTGGTCTGGTCATTAAGGGTGTTTAAGCTAGAGGGGCTGAGGTGGTTAAAGGGCCCTGCTACAGTACCTGCGCATGCTGCAACTGGCGTCACGAACTTGTACACATCTAAACTGACCCACTGCATGGCAGGCCCACTGACCCAGTGTCCTACTCATTGCATCAAGTGGCGTCACGAACAGGATCGGATTGAATTGTGTGTCCACCCCTAACAACAGAACCGGATCCAATTGTGCGCTAAAAAACGGACCTAAACCGCATGATTCACAATATAATCAGAGCTGAAAATTGTGCAAAGATCGCTAAAAAAGTGACTTTTTTACTTGTATTGCTGTGCCAAGAAAGCGCTAAATGTGCGCTCCAGCATTCAAATAGTTAAATTCGGCATTGTAGAATTCACCATATTCGTTTAAAATGGCGCCTCATCTTCATGCCCAAAGACAATGGAACAAAGAAACCCCCTCTCAGGAGCGCGAAAATTCTGTCTTCGCCCCCCAGAAGCGGGAAAAACTAGCGACACCCCTTCAAGAAAGGCGCGAAGATGTCGAATACGCCCCTTCAGGAGCGGGAAAAATCGAGACTGCCCACCAACTTTCTATTGTGGACCGAGGTGATAAAGTCTCCACCCCCTGGGCTGCACCCTCAGAACCTGCTATTTGCCAGAAGGAAGAAGAGGCCAAGATGGCGTTTCCCCAACCTCGGTGGAACCAGATGGCGATTTGTGGAGAAGCCGTCTATGAGGAGCATCCACCAGAGATCCATGTCTCCCAGATCATGCACAAAGGTGGGCACTCGGTATTCGCTACCATGTTGGAGGCTGTGGATTCCTCCCTGGCCAAGACAGAAGCACCGCTCACCTTGCCCAGCATTCCGGAGGAGACCGCCACTGAAGTCCCGAGTCCTGCTTCCAAAGACCCGAACTTGATCAAGTTCCCAGAGGCCGTGGATCCCTCTGCATCATCAAGTGCCCCCGCGGAAGTCGACGTCAAGCCTGTTCCCGCGGAGGACGCCACTGACGCAGCACCCATCGCCACTGACAAAGGAAGGAAGGGTCTTCTGCTCTGTCTTTAGTCTGCTTAGTGTGTACCCATTCACAAGATAGGTAGTAGGGAGGAATCGGGCAACTATAGGCCAGTAAGCCTGACATCAATAGTGGGGAAATTAATGGAGAGGATTGTGGAACATCTAAAATCCCATGGAGTGAAATATGAAAAACAGCATGGGTTTACTTCAGGGAGATCATGTCAAACTAATCTTATAGATTTTTTTGATTAGGTGACTAAAATAATAGATGGCGGAGGTGCAGTAGACATCGCTTATCTAGACTTTAGTAACGCTTTTGATACTGTCCCACATAGAAGGCTTATCAATAAATTGCAGTCTTTGGGCTTGGACTCCCATATTGTTGAATGGATTAGGCAGTGGCTGAGGGACAGACAAAAGAGGGTTGTAGTCAATGGAGTATATTCAGACCATGGTCTTGTTACCAGTGGGGTACCTCAGGGATCTGTTCTGGGACCCATATTGTTTAATATCTTTATCAGCGAAATTTCAGAAGGCCTCGATGGTAAGGTGTGTCTTTTTGCTTATGACACAAAGATTTGTAACAGGGTTGATGTTCCTGGAGGGATACACCAAATGGAAAAGGATTTAGGAAAACTAGAGGAATGGTCAAAAATCTGGCAACTAAAATGTAATGTTTGATAAGTGCAAGATAATGCCCCTGGGGCGTAAAAACCCAAGAGCAGAATATAAAATCTGTGATACAGTCCTAACCTCAGTATCTGAGGAAAGGGATTTAGGGGTCATTATTTCAGAAGACTTAAAGGTAGGCAGACAATGTCATAGAGCAGCAGGAAATGCTAGCAGAATGTTTGGGTGTATAGGGAGAGGCCTTACCAGTAGAAAGAGGGAGGTGCTCATGCCGCTCTACAGAGCACTAGTGAGACCTTATTTGGAGTATCGTGCGCAGTACTGGAGACCATATCTCCAGAAGGATATTGATACTTTGGAGAGAGTTCAGAGAAGAGCTAATAAACTAGTACATGGATTGCAGGATAAAACTTACCAGGAAAGATTAAAGGACCTTAACATGTATAGCTTGGAAGAAATACGAGACAGGGGGATATGATAGAAACTTTTAAATACATAAACGGAATCAACAAGTTAAAAAAGGAGAGAATATTTAAAAGAAGAAAACCTGCTACAAGAGGACATAGTTTTAAATTAGAGGAGCAAAGGTTTAAAAGTAATATCAGGAAGTATTACTTTACTGAGAGAGTAGTGGATGCATGAAATAGCCTTCCTGCAGAAGTGGTAGCTGAAAATATGGTGGAGTTTAAGCATGCATGGGATAGGCATTTTAGCTATTTCCTCAACTAGTAGATCATCTAATTCTTTGACTTGGCTAGGTGGTCTATATATCACACCTACACGAGTTACCTTATGATTATCAAGCTGCAAGGTAACCCAATCTTTCACATACAGGGCCACCCCTCCCCCTTCTTGCCTTCTCTGTCTTTCCTATATAGAGAGAACCCTGGTATTGTTATGTCCCAGTCATTACTCCCATTGAACCACGTCTCAGTAACAGCCACTAAATCTATATTCTCAGATGCTATTATAGCCTCAAGTTCATTAATCTTATTCCCTAAACTGCAAGCATTTGTAGACAAGACTCTGAGCTTGTCATTTCTTAATGTTGGACCGACTGTATGAACAGAGAAAGGCCATCAACGATTTCCTGATGATCCAAGCGGACAGGAGTACTCCCCTGTGTAACTTCGATGTCAGCCAGTGGCAGCTCATGCGTGACACCCGCCGTTTGCTCAGGCCCTTTGAGGATGCCACGTTATTTGTCAGTTGCCAGGACTACGGGATGAACGACCTCATTCCACTGCTTCATGTCCTAGAACAGATGCTGCTAAATATGGCTGGACAGGGGACTGGAGACGTGGCGCCTAGATCTCACGGCCACATGAGCCCTGTGGAGGCTGAAGAGGAGGAGAAGGAGGAGGACATTGGAGCAGAAGCAATGTCTAGCGAAATCTGTGGTTTTTCTACACAGGTGACAGGAGGGGAGGAGCAGGAGCAGCCGGAGGAGTAAGAGGGAGATGAGTAAGATGTGGCAGATAAACCAGGCACACCATGGCTGTTGTGCAGTGGAGATGGAGGCAGGGAGTCCCTCCAAATCACTTGCGCAAATGGCCCGCTGCATGCTCACTTGCTTGGGTAGTGACAGCCGAATTGTCACCATTCTGCAGAGGGATGACTTCTGGCTCTTCACCTTGTTGGACCTCGCTACCGGTCCAAAATTGGGGCCTTTTTTACACCTGCTGAGAGGGAGGACAAACTGAACTACTATAGAGACATCCTATGTAGTCAGTTGGCCGCTGCCTATCTGCGCCATCGTCCATCCTCTCGCAGGTCTGACCCGGGGGCCCTCTGCACTCACGTTCCACTGCCATGGCCGCTAGAAAGGGGTGGGGTGGCTGTAGCAGTACTAGCTCCATCAGCAGCAGCCTGAGTCTAGAGTCGCTAATGAGAAGCTTCCTTCACCCGAATAGTGAAGAAACTACTCACCAGCAGCTAGACATAGAGCAGGACCTGAACCAGCAGGTGGTGGCATACTTGGACAGCACCCTGCCACCCAACATTGAAAATCCGCTGGACTACTGGGAAGCCAAACTGGATTTGCGGCCGCAACTAGCAGAGTTTGCCCTGAAAAAGCTGTCCTGCCCGGCCAGTAGTGTGGCATCAGAGCGCGTGTTTAGTGCGGCGGGGCACATAGTAACCCCAAGAAGAACTCGCCTGACCACCCAAAATGTGAAAAGACTGACCTTTGTCAAGATGAGTCAGGTGTGGATCAGCCAGGATTTCTACCCACCAATTCCTGATGCATCAGACTAGATCATCCATGGTGCCACACCAACACTTTGACAAAAGAGATTTTGATGCTGCCACCTGCCTGATGCCACAAATCTGATGCCAAGTGCTCCTTCTTTCACCCACCATCTTCATCGGGTACTGGTATTGCCACCCACCTCCACACTATGTCACCTTGCCACTTTGTGGCCTCCTGATGCGCTGCCACCTCCACACTATGTCACCTTGCCACTCTGTGGTCTGCTGATGCTGCCGCCACCTCCACACTCTGTCATTGTGCTACTCTGTGGCCTCCTCATGCAGCTGCCACCTCCAGACTCTGTTATTGTGCCACTTCGTGGACACCTCATGCTGCCGCTAACTCCAGACTCTGTCATTGTGCCACTCTACGGTCTTCTCATGCTGCAGCCACCTCCAGACTCTGTCATTGGGCCACTCTGTGGTCTCCTCATTCCGCCGCCACCTCCATACTCTTTCATTGGGCCACTCTGTGGCCTCCTCATGCAGCTGCCACCTCCACACTCTGTCATTGTGCCACTTCGTGGCTGCCTCATGCTGCCGCCAACTCCAGACTCTGTCATTGGGCCACTCTGTGGCCTCCTCATGCTGCTGCCACCTCCACACTCTGTCATTGTGTCACTCTGTGGCCTCCTGATGCTGCCGCCACCTCCAGACTGTCATTGGGCCACTCTGTGGTCTCCTCATGCTGCTGCCACCTCCAGACTCTGTCATTGTGCCACTCTGTGGTCTCCTCATGCTGCTGCCACCTCCAGACTCTGTCATTGTGCCACTCTGCGGCCTCCTCATGCTGCTTCCACCTCCACACTCTGTCATTGGACCACTCTGTGGCCTCTTGATGCTGCCGCTACCTTCAGACTCTGTCTTTGGGCCACTCTGTGATCTTTTCATGCTGCTTCCACCTCACCACCATGTCATAGGGTCACTCTGTGGACTTCTCATGCTGTTCCCACCCTCCACACTTAATGACTGGGCCATTATTTAGACTTTTTAGCTTGGCTGACATCATTATTTATTTATTTAACCCATCTTCTGATCTATCAGAAGGAGGGAAAAATGAGATGCACAATGGAACTTCTCTGTGTAGCAGCTGTAAGGCCTGTGTGGTCCCATAAGAATTGGTTTATGATTTGGTAGCCAAAAGCAGGAGTGGGTACAAAACACAGAAGACATGCAAATATTCACGTGTTATCTCTGTTTTAGATCCACTCCTAGTTTTTTGGGCATTAGCAATACTGATAGATTACTGACCAAATGCTGACCGAGTCAAGGCTCTGGATCTGGTTTTTGTGGGTTATTGTTCTGACGGATCAGAAAAAGGGCAAAATAATCAGTGACGTCAACACAAACTTACTGCTGACTAGAGTTGTTTCTGGTATCGAATTTTCGACACCCAATCGATACTTTTTCCTGGTATCGACCTCGATACCAGGATTTGCCTTTTTTCAATATTAGGCTTTGCTATTGCGCAGTCTAGTATCAGAGAAGACTGAGCTCCGTGTTCTCCTCAGCAGCACAGGAGAAAAGAAAGCAGTCTCTTCCTCGCCTGTGCCGCTGCTGCCACCAATGAGGAGAGAGGGGCGGGCGCACTGCGCCACCAATGAAAGTAAATGTTTAAAGATGACCTTTTATCATGATATGTACAGCGGTGCCCAGGGATCTCACTGCACTTACTATTATCCGTGGGCGCTGCTCCGTTCTCCTGCTATGTCCTCCGGTATCGTTGGGGACTTGGTTATACTGGGCGGAGACTGCCCTTGTTCTCCTGGGCGTCTTCTTTTCCCAGGCTGTAGCGCTGGCCAATCGCAGCGCAGAACTCACAACCTGGGAGAAAAAAGCTGTGAGCTGTGCGCTGTGATTGGCCATTTCTACAGCCTGGGAGAAGGAGACGCCCAGGAGAACAAGGGCAGTCTCCGCCTAGTATAACCAAGTCCCCGAAGTCTCCACCGAGTATAACCAAGTCCCCGAAGATACCGGAGGACATAGCAGGAGAATGGAGCTGCGCCCAGGGATAATAGTAAGTGCAGTGAGATCCCTGGGCGCCGCTGTACATATCATGATTAGAGTTGAGTGAACCCGAACTGTAAAGTTCGGGTTCGTACCGAACTTTAGGGTTTACGGCACCCGGACATTTACGTAAAAGTTCGGGTTTGGTGTTTGGCGATTTTTATGGCGGTTTTTGAAAGGCTGCAAAGCAGCCAATCAACAAGCGTCATACTACTTGCCCCAAAAGGCCATCACAGCCATGCCTACTATTGGCATGGCTGTGATTGGCCAACTACAGCATGTGACCCAGCCTCTATTTAAGCTGGAGTCGCATAGCGCCGCCCGTCACTCTGCTCGGATTAGTGTAGGGAGAGGCTGCAGCTGCTGTGAGGGAGAGATCAGGGAGAAATCTTATGAAGATTCAGAACTGCTTCTTTACTCAGCGATCTACAGCAAACGTGTTTTGTGGGTGCAGTGCACAATTTTTTTAAGCCTGCCCTGAGCCAACTACTACTGAAAACAAACTTTTTTTCCTTCAGTTAGTCAATATCAATACATAAACGGCAGCCATTTTATGCAACGATAGTGCACCAGCACAGGCTATCTGCATGTCTGCTAGTCCAGAAATACAGCTTTGTGCTTACTGGGGTGAAAAAAATACATCTGTTTCATATAGTGCACATCTGGGATTAGACGTGCATAAGTGATTGTCACATTTAGGCCAGAAATACAGCTTTTTGTTTAGTGGGGTGAAAAAAATACATCTGTTTCATATAGTGCACATCTGGGATTAGACGTGCATAAGTGACTGTCACATTTAGGCCAGAAATACGGCTTTGTGCTTACTGGGGTGAAAAAAATACATCTGCTTCATATACAGCACATCTGGGATTACACGTGCATAAGTGACTGTCACATTTAGGCCAGAAATACGGCTTTGTGCTTACTTGTGTGAAAAAAATACATTTGTTTCATAAAGTGCACATCTGGGAATAGACATGCATAAGTGACTGTCACATTTAGGCCAGAAATACGGCTTCGTGCTTACTGGGGTGAAAAAAATTCATCAGTTTCATATAGTGCACATCTAGGATTAGACGTGCATAAGTGATTGTCACATTTATGCCAGAAATACAGCTTTTTGCTTACTGGGGTAAAAAAAATTCATCTGTTTCATATACTGCACATCTGGGATTAGTTGTGCATAAGTGACTGTCACATTTAGGCCATAAATACGGCTTTGTGCTTACTGGGGTGAAAAAAATACATCTGTCTATATAGTGCACATCTGGGATTAGACGTGCATAAATGAGTGTCACATTTAGGCCAGAAATACGGCTTTGTGCTTACTGGGGTGAATAAAATACATCTGTTTCATATAGTGTACATCTAGCATTAGACGTGCATAAGTGAGTGTCACATTTAGGCCAGAAATACAGCTTTTTGCTTAATGGAGTGAAAAAAATACATCTGTTTCATATACTGCACATCTGGGATTAAACGTGCATAAGTGACTGTCACATTTAGGCCAGAAATACGGCTTTGTGCTTACTGGCGTGAAAAAATACATCTGTTTCATATAGTGCACATCTAGTATTAGACGTGCATAAGTGAGTGTCATATTTAGGCCAGAAATACAGCTTTTTGGTTACTGGGGTGAAAAAAATACAACAGTTTCATATAGTGCACATCTGGAATTAGACGTGCATAAGTGAGTGTTACATTTAGGCCATAAATACGGCTTTGTGCTTACTGGGGTGAAAAAAATACATCTGTTTCATATAGTGTACATCTAGGATTAGACGTGCATAAGTGAGTGTCACATTTAGGCCAGAAATACAGCTTTTTGCTTACTGGAGTGAAAAAAATACATCTGTTTCATATAGTGCACTTCTGGGATTAGACGTGCATAAGTAAGTGTCACATTTAGGCCAGAAATACGGCTTTTTGGTTACTGGGGTGAAAAAACCCTCTAATATACTGCACATCTGGGATTAGACGTGCATAAGTGAGTGTCAAATTTAGGCCAGAAATACAGCTTTGGTTACTGGGGTGAAAAAACCCTCTAATATACTGCACATCTGGAATTAGACGTGCATAAGTGACTGTCACATTTAGGCCAGAAATATGGCTTTGTGCTTACTGGGGTGAAAAAACCCTCTGATATACTGCACATCTGGGATTAGACATGCATAAGAGAGTGTCACATTTAGGCCAGAAATTTGTCTTTTTGGTTACTGGGGTGAAAAAACCCTCTAATATACTGCACATCTGGGATTAGACGTGCATAAGTGACTGTCACATTTAGGCCATAAATACGTCTTTTTGGTTACCGGGGATTAGACATGCATAAGTGACTGTCACATTTAGGCCAGAAATACGGCTTTTTGGTTACTGGGGTGAAAAAAACCTCTGATATACTGCACATCTGGGATTAGACGTGCATAAGTGAGTGTCACATTTAGGCCAGAAATACAGCTTTGGTTACTGGGGTGAAAAAACCCTCTAATATACTGCACATCTGGGATTAGACGTGCATAAGTGACTGTCACATTTAGGCCAGAAATATGGCTTTGTGCTTACTGGGGTGAAAAAACCCTCTGATATACTGCACATCTGGGATTAGACATGCATAAGTGAGTGTCACATTTAGGCCAGAAATTTGTCTTTTTGGTTACTGGGGTGAAAAAACCCTCTAATATACTGCACATCTGGGATTAGACGTGCATAAGTGACTGTCACATTTAGGCCATAAATACGTCTTTTTGGTTACCGGGGATTAGACATGCATAAGTGACTGTCACATTTAGGCCAGAAATACGGCTTTTTGGTTACTGGGGTGAAAAAAACCTCTGATATACTGCACATCTGGGATTAGACGTGCATAAGTGAGTGTCACATTTAGGCCAGAAATACAGCTTTGGTTACTGGGGTGAAAAAACCCTCTAATATACTGCACATCTGGGATTAGACGTGCATAAGTGACTGTCACATTTAGGCCAGAAATATGGCTTTGTGCTTACTGGGGTGAAAAAACCCTCTGATATACTGCACATCTGGGATTAGACATGCATAAGTGAGTGTCACATTTAGGCCAGAAATTTGTCTTTTTGGTTACTGGGGTGAAAAAACCCTCTAATATACTGCACATCTGGGATTAGACGTGCATAAGTGACTGTCACATTTAGGCCATAAATACGTCTTTTTGGTTACCGGGGATTAGACATGCATAAGTGACTGTCACATTTAGGCCAGAAATACGGCTTTTTGGTTACTGGGGTGAAAAAAACCTCTGATATACTGCACATCTGGGATTAGACGTGCATAAGTGAGTGTCACATTTAGGCCAGAAATACAGCTTTGGTTACTGGGGTGAAAAAACCCTCTAATATACTGCACATCTGGGATTAGACGTGCATAAGTGACTGTCACATTTAGGCCAGAAATATGGCTTTGTGCTTACTGGGGTGAAAAAACCCTCTGATATACTGCACATCTGGGATTAGACATGCATAAGTGAGTGTCACATTTAGGCCAGAAATACGGCTTTTTGGTTACTGGGGTGAAAAAAACCTCTAATATACTGCACATCTGGGATTAGACGTGCATAAGTGACTGTGACATTTAGGCCAGAAATACGGCTTTTTGGTTACTGGGGTGAAAAAAACCTCTAATATACTGCACATCTGGGATTAGACGTGCATAAGTGACTGTCACATTTCGGCCAGAAATAAGGCTTTTTGGTTACTGGGGTGAAAAAACCCTCTGATATACTGCACATCTGGGATTAGACGTGCATAAGTTACTGTGAAATTTAGGCCACAAATACCGCTGTCATATAGAGTTTAAAAAGAAAAAATTTTGTGCAATACCCTACATCAGGGTTTTTATTGGCGGTCAATAATTTTTAACAGACTTAACCACTTTTTACTTTGCTTTGTGAATGCTAACTATGAGACAAACATCTAATAAAGGAAGCGGTCATGGTGGTGGTGGTGTTGGTGGAGCCTCTGGTGCAGGGAGAGGACGTGGCTGTTCTGCCACAGCTACACGTCCTACTGAACAAACTACCTCAGGTCCCAGTAGCCGCCAGAATGTACAGCGATATTTGGTCAAGCCTAATGCCGTTCTAAGGATGGTTAGGCCTGAGCAAGTACAATCGCTAGTCAATTGGGTGGCCGACAGTGGATCCAGCACGTTCACATTATCTCCCACCCAGTCTTCTGCAGAAAGCGCACAGGTGGCGCCTGAAACCCATGCCCATCAGTCTGTCACATCACCCCCGTGCATATCGGGGAACCTGTCTGAGCCTCAAGTCATGCAGCAGTCTCTTATGCTGTTTGAAGACTCTGCTGGCAGGGTTTCCCAAGGGCATCCACCTAACCCTTCCCCAGGGGTGGAAGACATGGAATGCACTGACGCACAACCACTTGTGTTTCCTGATGAGGACATGGGAATACCACCTCAGCACGTCTCTGATGATGACGAAACACAGGTGCCAACTGCTGCGTCTTTCTGCAGTGTGCAGACCGAAAAGGAGGTCAGAGAGGAAGACTGGGTGGAAGACGATGCAGGGGACGATAAGGTCCTAGACCCCACATGGAATGAAGGTTGTGCCACTGACTTTCAGAGTTCGGAGAAAGAGGCAGTGGTGAGACCGAGCCAACAGCGTAGCAAAAGCGGGAGCAGGGTGCAAAAGCAGAGCAGCCGCCGCCGTCACCAGGGACCGAGCACACCAAAGGCAGCTTCAAGGAGTTCCCTGGCATGGCACTTCTTCACACAATGTGCTGACGACAAACCGAGTGGTTTGCACGCTGTGCCATCAGAGCCTGAAGCAAGGCATTAACGTTCTGAACCTTAGCACAACCTGCATGACCAGGCATCTACATGCGAGACACGGGCTGCAGTGGAGTAAGCACTTTCAAAACCAAGAAAAGGCTCAGGCCCCTCCTGCTCCCTCTTCTGCTGCTGCCTCGGCCTCTTCCTCTGCCTCTGGAGGAACGTTGGCACCTGCCGCCCAGCAAACAGAGGATGTGCCACCAACAACACCACCTCAGTCACCAAGCATCTCCACCATGTCACACGGAAGCGTTCAGCTCTCCATCTCACAAACCTTTGATAGAAAGCGTAAATTCCCACCTAGCCACTCTCGATCCCTGGCACTGAATGCCAGCATTTCTAAACGACTGGCCTTTGAAATGCTGTCATTCAGGCTGGTGGAGACGGACAGCTTCAAACAGCTCATGTCGCTTGCTGTCCCACAGTACGTCGTTCCCAGCTGCCACTTCTTCTCCAGGAAAGCCGTGCCCTCCCTGCACAACCAAGTATCGGATAAAATCAAGTGTGCACAGTGCAACGCCATCTGTGGCAAGGTCCACCTAACCACAGATACGTGGACCAGTAAGCACGGCCAGGGATGCTATATCTCCCTAACTGCACACTGGGCCCCAGGCGGAGAGCTTTTTGGCGCACGTCCTTCCGCCGCCAAGGATCGCAGGGCATCATTCTTTGCCTCTTGTTGCCTCCTCTTCCTACTCGGCTTCCTCCTCCTCTTCTACCACCTCCTCATCTGGTCAGCGACAGACCTTCACCACCAACTTCAGCACAGTCAGGGGTAAACGTCAGCAGGCCGTTCTGAAACTGATGTGTTTGGGGGACAGGCCCCACACCGCGCAGGAGTTGTGGTGGGGTATAGAACAACAGACAGACGAGTGGTTGCTGCCAGTGAGCCTCAAGCCCGGCCTGGTGGTGTGCGATAATGGGCGAAATCTCGTTGCAGCTCTGGGACTAGCCGGTTTGACGCACATCCCTTGCCTGGCGCATGTGCTGAATTTGGTGGTGCAGAAATTCATTCACAACTACCCCGACATGTCAGAGCTGCTGCGTAAAGTGCGGGCCGTCTGTGCGCACTTCCGGCGTCCTCATCCTGCCCTACAGCGTAACTTTGGCCTTCCCGCTCACCATCTCATATGCGACGTGCCCACCAGGTGGAACTCCACCTTGCACATGCTGGAGAGACTGTGCGAGCAGCAGCAGGCCATTGTGGAGTTTCAGCTGCAGCACGCACGGGTGAGTCGCACTGCGGAACAACACCACTTCACCACCAATGACTGGGCCTCCATGCAAGACCTGTGTGCCCTGTTGCGCTGTTTCGAGTACTCTACCAACATGGCCAGTGGCGATGACGCCGTTATCAGCGTTACAATACCACTTCTATGTCTCCTTGAGAAAACACTTAGGGCGATGATGGAAGAGGATGTGGCCCAGGATGAGGAGGAGGAAGAGAGGTCATCTCTAACACTTTCAGGCCAGTCTTTTAAAAGTGGCTCAGAAAGAGGATTTTTGCAACAGCAGAGGCCAGCCAGGGCCCACTACTGGAGGACGAGGAGGAGGAGGATGGGGATGAAGCATGTTCACAGCGGGGTGGCATCCAACGCAGCTCGGGCCCATCACTGGTGCGTGGCTGGGGGGATACGGAGGACGCAGGCGATACGCCTCCCACAGAGGACAGCTTGTCCTTACCTCTGGGCAGCCTGGCACACATGAGTGACTACATGCTATAGTGCCTGCGCAACGACAGCAGAGTTGCCCACATTTTAACGTGTGCTGACTACTGGGTGGCCACCCTGCTGGATCCCCGTTACAAAGACAATGTGCCGTCCTTAATTCCCTCACTGGAGCGTGATCTGAAGATGCGCGACTACAGGCGCATGCTGGTAGACGCGCTTCTTAGAGCATTCCCGACTGACGCCGGGGGACAAGTGGAAGCACAAGGCGAAGGCAGGGGAGGAGGAAGAGGTCGCCAACGCAGCTGTGTCAGCGCCAGCACCTCAGAAGGCAGGGTTAGCATGGCCGACACGTGGAAAAGCTTTGTCACGTCGCCGCAACAACCGGCCCCAACTGCTGATATGGAACGTGTTAGCAGGAGGTAGCATTTGAACAACATGGTGGAACAGTACCTGTGCACACGCCTACACGTACTGACTGATGGTTCTGCCCCATTCAACTTCTGGGTCTCCAAATTGTCCTAATGGCCAAAGCTTGCCCTGTATGCCTTGGAGGTGCTGGACTGCCCTGCAGCCAGTGTACTCTCTGAAAGTGTATTTAGCACGGCAGGAGGCGTCATTACAGACAGACGCAGCCGCCTGTCCACAGCCAACATGGACAAGCTCACGTTCATTAAAATGAACCAGGCTTGGATCCCTCAGGACTTGTCTGTACCTTGTGCAAAATAGACAGTTCTAACAGCCTCAACCATCCATCCTTGTACTCAAGTGCACTTATTCCTTTTTTTTATTTTTTATATGTCCCAATATTTTGGGGGATACCCCTATGTAAAAATGCAAAATAACACACATCTGTGTTGGCTACCTATTCCTCCTTCGCCGCCGCTTCCACCTAGACCGCCACGCGAGCCTACATGGCCACATTCACCCGTTCACCGTCTCCTCAACCTCTTCCTCCTACATCATTCCTAATTTTTATTTTTTTAAGGTCTTTTATGTTTTTTTTATTCATTTCCCTATCCACATTTGTTTGCAGAGCATTTGCCATGCTCTTAAGCACATTTTGCTGCCTTTGCAGCCCTCTAGCTCTTTCCATGACATTTTTACAGCCATTTTAGTGCTCAAAAGTTCGGGTCCCCATTGACTTCAATGGGGTTCGGGGTCAAGTTCGGGTCCCGAACCCTAATTTTTTTTTTCAAGTTCGGCCGAACCTGCCTAACCCGAACATCCAGGTGTCCACTCAACTCTAATCATGATACTTAGTTCAGAATTGTTTGCCAGATGAAAGGTCCTCTTTGATACAAATACCGGAGACGGGTGCTGGCGGGGAGCTGCGATTAGCGGCAGTTAACGCCTCAGGTGCCGCACCCGCACGCCTGTATTAAATGTTAATTGTATCATCATTGGTGGTGCAGTGCGTCCCCCTCTCCTCCCTAATATTAATATCATTGGGGGCGCAGTGCGCTCCCTCCTCTCAACCGCCCCAATATTAAAATCATTGGTGGCGCAGTGTGCCCCCCCAACCCCCCACCAGTATTAAAATCATTGATGGCATTGGCCACAGGGTCCCCTCCCCTCCTCCTCATTGGTGGAAGTGGCAGTTCCGATCGGAGCCCCAGCAGTGTAATCCTGGGGCACCCATCGGTTACCATGGCCATCCTGGCTGCCATGGTGAGCTCCCTGCTGCTGTGTGCACTATGCACAGGGCAGCAGGGAGAGTGTAAAGTCCTATTCACCCTAATAGAGCTCTAAGAGATTAAAAGATCCCAGGTTCTGGCCCCTAAGGGGGAAAATAGTTATTAAATAAAAAGTAAAAAAAAACCTCAAAATATTAAGTATAAATCACCCCCTTTCCCAATTTTACATATAAAATACATAGACAATAAATAAACATATTACATATCGCCACGTCTGAAAAGTCCAAACTATTAAAATATTTAAAAAATGTCCTATGCGGTGAGCGCCGTAACTGAAAAAAAAAAGAAAATAAAAACTGGGCGATTCGCCATTTTTTTTGGGTCACCTTGTCCCCCAAAAAATCGGATTGGACTGTTCTAATATGGGCCGGACGTTCCATAAAATGCGGAATGCACGTGGCTTTTTTTGGTGTTTTATTTTCTTTGCGTGGTATCGAATGGTATCGAGTATCGCAATACTTTTTTATGGTATCGAAACCGAATCAAAATTTTGGTATGGAAACAACCCTACTGCTGACACCCTCTCCACTATGTCGGGGGGCTCTACTTGTATAAGCATTTAATAGAACAGGTTCTGTAGACATCTATGATGAATCAGCTGACAACGGTGTAAAAGGAGTGCGCTTCTTCTTGGCGCTAACATTGACCTGTAAGGCTGAGTTCATACGTGAGTTATGTGGTCAGTTTTGCCCCGTGACTGCTCAAATAAGTGAAGTGTGCAGTGATTCTAAGTGCAACGCCTGTCATCTGCATGTCATACGGACTTACAGTATTATTTCACTACCAAAGCAGACTCCATATGCCTGTTATAGCAAGGCACAGTGTTCTACACCACTATAAAGGCTCTCTTCAGCAAGGAAATAGACGTTTTTTAACGTAATTCACCGCAAATTTATTCGGATCAAACCAAACTTTTCCCCAAAAATTCGGCAAACCGGCGAATCGAATGTTTGAAAAATTTGTTTATCTCTAGTCCGGACCCTTCATACGTCTCCTGTCAGCCACACATTTATACTTGTTGCCCATATTTATCAAGTTATTTTGAATTTTCCGCCATACAGAGGATAATGATGACGAAAAACGTTCCTCCTCTGGAATACCAGAAGTATCTGAACCAGAAAAAGTGCCCCAAAAAACGTTGACTTTCCAGTGGACTCCTGTCTATGATTATTTATGGCAAACTCTGCCAAAGACAAAAACAAGGACCACTCCTCCTGGTTCTTAGAGAAAAAACATCTTAAAGGGCTTCTACCACCGGAAATACCGTTATGTAGCTGACTGACATTAGCGATGTGCTAATGTCAGCACTACATAACAGTATGTTTCTAACATTTGTCCCTGCAGTCGTTTTTGTAAAATAAGCACTTTTATAATATGCTAATATTATAGGTGCTATGTGGGCGTAAAATCAGCACCTAGAGGCTCCGTCTACTCACGCTTTATCCTGCCCAGGTCCCCTGTTCTGCCCGCCCCGCTCCTCTTGATTGATGCCACGGTCCACCGCATCGCAGATGAAATCCCGCGCCTGCGCCGTTTACTTCTGTATTCGGCGCAGGTGCAGTGAGTGAATGATGTGCTCCTGGTGCCGGACTACATCACAGTGAGGAAGCCGGCATCAGGAGAGCGGCCTTCACTCACTGCACATGCGCCGAACACAGAAGTGAACGGCGCAGGCGCGGGATTTCGTCAACGATGCGGTGGACCGTGGCATCAATCAAGAGGAGCGGGGCGGGCAGAACAGGGGACGTGGGCGGGATAAAGGGTGAGTGGACGGAGCCTCTAGGTGCTGATTTTACGCCCACATAGCACCTAAAGGCTCATTAGCATATTATAAAAGTGCTTATTTTACAAAAACGACTGCAGGGACAAATGTTAGAAACATACTGTTATGTAGTGCTGACATTAGCGCATCGCTAATGTCAGTCAGCTACATAACAGTATTTCTGGTGGTTGAAGCCCTTTAAAGTGAACCTGTCATCAACTTTATGCTGACCGTACTGAGGGCAGTATAAAGTAGTTACAGAAATGCTGATTTCAGCGGTGTGTCACACATCAGCTAAACGTAAGTGGTTGCCGAGAACAGGCATCATAATTATTGCAGCCCAGGCCATGAAAAGAGTCAAATCTACCTGAGAAGAGTCATTGTTATTCATAATCTCCTGTTCTCCTTGCCCATCTGCTGATTATTGACTGGCTTCTACCTAAAAAAGACAGTTGAAAAAGAACAGTTGTACCCCCAGCCGAGTAGAGAATGCCTTCCAGAATCTGGACACAAACTGAGTCCCACGATCCGAAACCACGTCAGAGGTAGGGTGACCACATTTCCAAACTGCCATTCAGGGACACCCGCCCCGGCCCCCCCGCACCCATGTCCACTCCCCAAAAAATATGATTTTTGATACTTTTTTTAAAAAATTAAGTCACTTAGTGACAGCGGCGTACTTTGTACTTACGCTGGCAAGTTCATTGCATCGAAGTTATGCTTGAGATTGCTATAAACATAACTGCCTGTGCATTGTTCAGTATTTTGTGATTGTGCCCTGCACACAATCACTGGCTACCTAAAACAGGTCATATTTTTAATGTGTTAGACATCTCTTAATCCCCTTTTATAGAGAGGGGGATCTGTGGATGACACTGCTATGGGGGGGATCTGTGGATGCCACATACCGTATATAGCATCTTATGCTATATGTGTCATCCCCAGATCCACCCCATGACAGTGTCATCCCCATTTCCCCCTCCATAACAGTGTCATCCACAGATCTCCCTCCCTATAACAGTGTCATCCACAGATCTCCCTCCCTATAACAGTGTCATCCACAGATCTCCCTCCCTATAACAGTGTCATCCACAGATCTCCCTCCCTATAACAGTGTCATCCACAGATCTCCCTCCCCGCCTCTCACAGGAGTGTACATATATAAAAAAAGCATATTTCACATGAACACTTACAGTTACTTGGCTTGGCCCTTGGGGATCTCGGACGCCACTTCAACACTTTGGCCGGGGGCTCGGCGGAGCTGATGTTGTGTTTTATCCTAATGAGAAAGATTTCATAATAAGGATTTGGAGAAGGGGCAGAGGGATAGCAGAGCAGGGAGAGGCTGGTGCTGCTACTAGGGGGTCATACCATGGGGGAGTAATAAAACCCACCATAATGCCCCCCAGTAGAAAGAATTCTCTTTATAATGTGCAAAACATACCCCCTTGTAATGCCCCCAGTTGAGCTAATGTCCCCCATAATGTGCCAGTATAAAATACCCCTATATAGTGCCCCAGTAAATGGCTCCATAGTGCTCCTCTCCCCCCTTCCTGCTAGTGCCCCCCATAATGTACCAGTATAAAATGCCCCATATATCGTGCCCCAGTAGATGCCCTCAGTGTCCCCCATAATTTGCAAGTATAAAATACCCCTTCTTAGTGCCCCCCGTAGATGACTCCATAGTACTCCTGTCTCCCCTTCTCCATAGTACCCACCATAATGTGTCCCAGTATAAAATGCTACTGTACAGAGCCCCCCATATAAAACACCCCTTCTTTGTGGCCTCAGTAGATGCCCCTATAGTGCCCACCAATAATGTGCCAGTAATAAGTGCCCTCAATAACATGCCACTGCCAGTAACAAGAGCCCCCCAATGTGCCAGTAACAAGAGCCCCATCACGTGCCAGTAATAAGCCCCCCATCACGTGCCAGTAATAAGCCCCCCATCACGTGCCAGTAATAAGCCCCCCATCACGTGCCAGTAATAAGCCCCCCATCACGTGCCAGTAATAAGCCCCCCATCACGTGCCAGTAATAAGCCCCCATCACGTGCCAGTAACAAGAGCCCCATCACGTGCCAGTAATAAGCCCCCCATCACGTGCCAGTAATAAGCCCCCCATCACGTGCCAGTAATAAGCCCCCCATCACGTGCCAGTAATAAGCCCCCATCACGTGCCAGTAATAAGCCCCCCATCACGTGCCAGTAATAAGCCCCCCATCACGTGCCAGTAATAGGCCCCCCCATTACGTGCCAGTAATAAGCCCCCATTATGTGCCAGTAATAAGCCCCCCATCACGTGCCAGTAATAAGCCCCCCATCACGTGCCAGTAATAAGCCCCCCCATTACGTGCCAGTAATAAGCCCCCTTTTACGTGTCAGTAATAAGCCCCCCCATTACGTGCCAGCAATAAGCCCCCCATTACGTGCTTGTAATAAGCCCCCCATTACGTGCCAGTATTAAGCCCCCCCATCACTTGCCAGTATTAAGCCCCCCATCATGTGCCAGTATTAAGTCCCCCCATTATCATGTGCCAGTATTAAGCCCCCCCATCATCATGTGCCAGTATTAAGCCCCCCCATCATGTGCCAGTATTAAGCCCCCCCATTGTAATAAGCCCCCCCATTGTAATAAGTCCCCCCATTGTAATAAGCCCCCCCAATGCCAGTAACACTATTGTAAAAAAAAAAAACAACAAAAAAAAACACTTATACTTACCTCAGTGTCAGCGATGCGATGCAGACTCTTCCTGTGTCCCGCGCTGTAAGGCTCGGGCGGTGCGATGACGTCATCGCCCCGCCTTCGCCGGCCTCTGATAGGCTGCCGGCCTAGTGCCTGCAGCCTATCAGAGGAAGGGGAAGGGACACGCCTCTCCCTCCCCTGCACCTCTGCTGGCACAGGCAGATTACTAAGGAGATGAGCGCAATGGAAGCGCTCATCTCCCTGTGCCCGGCGGCGGCGGCTCACTTGGGGGGGCATTTTAGTTGGGGGGGCACAGCATGATGTAGGGGGGGCCGTGGCCCCCTCTCGCCCCCCCCTGGCGACGCCACTGACTGGCAGGCAGTTGATTCCGGTACTCTCTATTGTCCCGGTTTGAAGGCTCCCGGGACACGGGACAAAAACGTAAATTACGGGACGATCCCGGGCAAACCGGGACACGTGGTCACCCTAGTCAGAGGGAATGCCATGGAGTTTCACAATGTTATCAACAAGCACTTGAGCAAGTGTTTTAGCATTAGGTAGGCCAGATAACGCTATAAAGTGCACCATTTTACTAAAACGATCAACCACCACCAAAATAATTGTCTTTCCTAACGATTTAGGAAGATCAGTGTTAAAATCCATAGATAAATGAGTCCATGGTCTGGATGGGATAGGCAATGGAAGTAGGGATCCGGAAGGCCGAGTAAGTGTCACCTTAGCACGTGCACAAACACTACAGGCTGACACATAGTTCTCAACACACTCACGCAACCCCAGCCACCAGAATCAGGGAGAGATGAGCATCGTACAGTGATATTCCTCAAACACCTTGTAACACAATTCCAATGGCACAATTTCCCAGAGGTGCAAGAATCCGGTGCGTCTCACTGTGCCTCTAACACCTTTACCTCTAGGTCATGGTATAGGGTGGATATCACCACCCCTTCCGATAGAATAGGACTCGGATTTTCAAAATCACCACCTCCAGGAAAACTATGTGACAAGGCATTTGTGACAGAGAAATTGAATCTGGTGAAAAATAAAGACGATCTGGCCTGCCTCGGGTTCAGTCATTTAGCCGACTCCAGGTAAGCCAGGAAGAAAGTTTTTTAGAAAAAAAGGCACATGGACACCATTTACCAGGTGACAGGTAGCGATGGACGAACAACTGCCGAGACTGTTCGCGAACACGATAAAATGTTCGCAAACCACAAGGTCACGGCGGGTCCCATTCCTTTTAATGGCAGGCGAACCTGAAAAACCCTCAGCTCCTATTTGCAGCCAAGAAATAATTACTAGAAGTGCACAAATAGTCCCACAGCATGGACAGTGACATACCAGATGTATTATTCGAATTTGCGATCTCCATTCATAATTTTTTTCAATGCGAAATATCGGCAATATAATTTTCGCGTATGCGCATGCGCAAATGCACTATACAGTACCCAAATGCACTATAAAGAAAGTATATTGGTATATAACACCCTGCTTCAATCAGTTTTTTGGGGGGGCGACTGGTATATCACACCAGTAGAAATTATTTGTTCCAATAACGCTTGTCCCTCTATTTACCTGCAGTATCGCAGCAGAACCGCACACAACTGCCGCACAATACAAATGCACTATAATATACTTTCTAACATAGAAAGTATATTATAACATTGTACAAGGAAGGCAATCCATTAGAATATACATGAAGATAAAACGTAACCTTTAATAATGTTACTGTGAGGGTCGATTCACGCCTCTGTAAGTGTTTTTCGGATCCGCAAAACACGGACACCGGCAATGTGCATTCCGCAATTTGCAGACCGCACATCGCTGGCACTATAATAGAAAGTGCCTAATCTTGTCTGCAATTGCGGACAAGATTACGACATGTTCTATTTTTTGGCGGAAACGGAAGCACGGATGCGGAAGAGCGGATCCGCAAATGCGGATGCGGACAGCACATTCCAGCCCCATTGAAAATTAATGGGTCTGCACCCGTTCCGCAAAATTGCGGAACGGATGCGGACCCATTTCCCGGACGTGTGAATGGAAAAGATATCCCTCAAAATGAAAATACATTTAATTAAGCAAAAAGTTAAGCAAAAAGCATAGATGTGGTAGGCAATAACAAGTGCTCGGTGCACCAAATCAGAATCCATATGTCCTACCACAATCCGGGGGGTTCCAGTGCACATCCATGAATCCCGGAGGGAAAGCAAAAAACATCTATCCCTGGGCTAGATGATGATGTGGTATTGAAGGACAGGGTGGGAAAAGAACTGTCCCTGATATTACCCTACAGGGGGGGTGCTATTCTGGCCCTGATAGCCTAACCACAGACCACCCGCCCTGATAAGAGTGACCCCGTCCGGAACCTTACCCTATATAAAAATGGCCCTAGTAAGCCCCTAGCCCCTAGGCCCCTGACTTCCAGGTGATCACTATATAGATCTATGTGTTTTTGACTCATTATAAAAGTATATTATAAGTATATCGCACTCCTCTGTGTATCACACATATCGATAGCACACCTATACCAATCCTTAAAAGGACTTTTGTGGCAGTATTAGCTAGCGTATGGTGTCCCTAACAGCCTGTACCTGCTCCACACAGCAACCTCTCCCTACACTGGCAAAACACTGAATGTAAAATGGCGGCCAGATCAGGTATTTATAAGGTAGGGGGTATGTCCATGTGCTGAAATGTCTCAATTGGCTGTCCTGTACCACCTGATGGATGTGTCATGGGTCAAAGTTCTTCACAATATAAAAGAATATGCAGGGCGCGAATATCTCCATATGTTCGCATGTTCGGCGAATCGTGAACACGCAAAGTTCGTCGCGAAACGACCGCTGGGCGAACCGCAAGGCCATTTCTAGTGACAGGCCCTGCGATAAAACTGCTCCTACTCCCACCTCGGACACGTCCACTTCCACAATGAAAGGTTGTGATACATCCAGCTGCACCAATAAAGGGGTAGAAGAGAAGCACTCCTTAACCGCAGAAAAAACTTGCAATACTGAATCAGACCACACTGAGAGATCCGTCCCTTTCTTAGTCATGTCCGTTAAGGGTTTCACCACTGTCGAATAGTTCTGAATACATTTTTGTTAATAATTGGTGAACCCCAAAAACCGCATATGAGCCTTCAGATTTTCAGGTCATTCCAAGTTCAATATAGAACGAACTTTCTCGGGATCCATTCGAAAACCCGAAGAAGACAACAAGTATCCAAAAAATTGCACCTCGTGTACAGCAAAAACACACTTCTCTAATTTTGCGTACAATTTATTATCTCTTGGGATCTGCAACACCTGTCTAACGTCATCCTGATGTATCTCCATCTGGAGAATAAATTAAGTATGTCATCCAAATACACAAACCTCCCCACCAGGGGATGAAAAATGTTATTCACAAAATGCTGGAAAACCGAAGGAGCATTGATCAACCCAAAAGGCATGGCCAGGTTCTCAAAGTGACCCTCAGGAGTATTGAAAGCCGTCTTCCATTCATCCCTTTCCTTGATCCTGTCCAGATTATATACCCCCTTAAGTCCAATTTGGAGAACACCTTGGCACCAACAATTTGGTTAAACAAATCAGGAATCAAAGGAGGGGGGTAAGGATCACGGACAATAATCCGATTGAGTTCACGGAAATCCAGACATGGCCGAAGAACTCTGTCTTTTTTTTTAACAAAAGAAAACCCTGCTGCCACTGGAGATTTGGAAGGTCTTATGTGTCCTTTAGCCAAACTCTCAGTAATATACTCTCTCATGGCCAGTTTTTAAGGTCCAGAAAGGTTATACAGTCCTGAACAAAAGTTAAAAAAAATCATATTGTACATTGTTGGATCTTAACAAGGTTCCAAGTAGAGCTTCAACATGCAACAAGAAGAAATGAGAGTGAGACAAAACATTTTTTGAGCATTCAATTAATTGAAAATAACGATTAAACTGAAACAGGCTGTTTTTCAGCTGATCAAAATTTTAGGACCACATGCCTTTAAAAGGCCAAATCTGTGCAAAGATGTGGATTCATTGTCATTTTCTGTCAGGTAGTCACACGTTGTGATGGCAAAGGCAAAAAAAACTCTCCCTTTTTGAACGTGGTCGGGTTGTTGAACTGCATAAGCAGGGTCTCTCACAGCGCGCCATCGCTGCTGAGGTGGGACGCAGTAAGACAGTCATTTGGAATTTCTTAAATGATCCTGAGGGTTATGGAACAAAAAAGTCAAGGGGAAGACCCCAAAAAATTTCATCAGCACTGAGCCATAGGATCCAATTGGCTGTCCGTCAAGACACTGGACGATCCTCGACCCAAATTAAGGCCCTTACTGGTGCTGACTGCAGCCCCATAAACATCAGACGGCATCTGACTGAGACTGAAGGGCTTCAAAAACAAAAAACGTCTTCAAAGACCTCGTCTCCTTGAACGCCACAGAACTGCTCGTTTGGACTTTGTAAGAGCGCACCAAACATGGGACATTCAAAGGTGGAAGAAAGTTTTATTCTCTGATGAGAAAAAAATTAACCTTGATGGTCCTGATGGTTTCCAACGTTACTGGCATGACAAGCAGATCCCACCTGAGATGTTTTCTACGCGCCACAGTGGAGGGGGAGCCATAATGGTCTGGGGTGCTTTTTCCTTCAGTGGAACAATGGAGCTTTAGGAAGTGCAGGGGAGTCAAACGGCCGCTGGCTATGTCCAGATGTTGCAGAGAGCATTCTTAATGACTGAGGGCCCTCGTCTGTGTGGTAACGACTGGGTTTTTCAACAGGACAATGCTACAGTACACAATGCCTGCAGGACAAGGGACTTCTTCCAGGAGAATAACATCACTCTTTTGGCCCATCCTGCGTGTTCCCCTGATCTAAATCCAATTGAGAACCTTTGGGGATGGATGGCAAGGGAAGTTTACAAAAATGGACAACAGTTCCAGACAGTAGATGGCCTTCGTGCGGCCGTCTTCACCACTTGGAGAAATGTTCCCACTCACCTCATGGAAACGCTTGCATAAAGCATGCCAATTTATTTTTTTTTAAGTGATAAACAATAACGGCGGAGCTACCCATTACTGAGTTTATGTTTGGAAGTTGGATTTCTGTTTTGGGGGGGGGTTTAGATTTTTTTTGGAGGTGTGGTCCTAAACTTTTGATCAGCTGAAAAACAGCTTGTTTCAGTTTAGTCGTTGTTTTCATTAAATTAAATGCTCAAAAAATGTTTTGCCTCACTCCCATTTCTTCTTGTTGCATGTTGAAGCTCTACTTGGAACCTTGTTAAGATCCAGCCATGCTAAATATGATTTTTTTGCCATTTTTCAAGTGGTCTTAAACTTTTGATCAGGACTGTACAACCTAGATTTGGGCAACTTAGCTCTGGTATAAGGATGCTATCATAGGACAAGCATATTCCCGATGTGGAGGTAAATCCTGGCATCCACTCAGAAAATATGTCGGCAAAATCAGATATAAAGGAAGGCAATGTCTTAGTAGTTAAAACTGAAAAAAATGTATTAAGACAATTGTCAACACAATAATCCAGAATCCAGAATCTGTCTAGCTTGCCAATCGATGGTTGGATTGTGCTTGCTCAACCACGGCAAACCCAAAACCACCAGAGCAGGGAGACCCGCCAACACAAAACACAAGATAAATTCCTGATGAAAGTCACCCATTCTTAATCTGATATCATGCACCACTTGCGATATACACTTCTGAGTTAGAGGTGCAGAATCAATAGCAAAAATGACACTCGGTGACAACCCCTGCATACGGACGAACTGAGCATCAATCAAGTTCACTCCTGCCCCGCTGTCGATAAACACCTCAATCCCCACAGTTTTTTACTTTAGCGCCACCTCAGGAGTCAGGAGAAATAAGGTAGTACCAGTCAAAGATAAATGCACATTTTCAGACTCTCCTCTCACCCCTCCAAGAGTCAGATGGGAATTAAACATCCTTTTTTTTTTTACCCTGAATGTTTGGACATACTCCGATAAAATGTCCCTCTTGTCCGCAGAAAAAACACACTCCCTTCTTACGACCAGTATGCTTAAAAGCGGATCCAGGAGTAGCTCCCCCTAACTGCATTGGTTCTTCCCTAGACCTAAACTCAGGAGTATCTTCACCCAAAGTGTCAGAGGAGGATGATCCTGTGATAGTACGTCCTGAGAGTGGGGACCTCTAGATCTTTCTCTCATGCGTCTATCAATGTGCATGGCAAGAGACATAGCAGCCTACAGATACACAGGAGTTTCAGGAAAGGCCAAAGCGTCCTTTAGCCTCCTTGACAAACCCTGAAAAACTGGGTATTGAGAGCCGGATCATTCCACTAAGTATCCGTAGCCTACCTCTTAAACCCAGAGCAATAAATCTCAGCAGAACGATATACCTGATGAAGGCAACGCAGCTTGGTTTCAGCCAGGGATGTCCGGTCCGGATCGTCATAGATAAGACACAAAGCTTCGAAAAATTAATCCACCAACCAGAGAGACTGCGATTCGGTCGGCAGAGAAAAAGCCCATGACTGCGCAACTCCCTTAAGCAATGAAATATGCACACCAACTCGCTGTTTCTCATCCCCAGATAAGTGAGGATGTAGCCTAAAATACAGTTTGCACGCCTCCCTAAACAAAATGTAATTATCACGTCCCCCAGAAAATCTGTCCGATCCATGGCTGCACTCGAACAAACAAAAAAAATTATGGTTTTGGCAGTTTATGATGTCACGCTCTAGTGTGGAAGGAAAACCCCCACACCGAACATAGGAGGGAAAGGGAAAAGGAAGTAACGCCTGAAAACTAGGGAAGGAAGATGGACACCACCTAGTGAAAACCCTATTCAAAGCCCTGACTGACTACCAATATGAACAGACCCCAGAGCTACAGTAGGTGAGTTTATACACAGGAATACCTAAAGTCCTATCTAACCCTAAGGCCCCTTGCAGACAAGTGTGTGCAGATTAGGTCCGGATGCGTTGCAAATGCGTTCAGTGTAAAATGCGCGATTTCTCAAATAAAGTCATTCAGTTTGTCTGCAATCGCTTTCAGTTGTTCAGTTTTTATTGCGCGTCTGATACAACATCTCTTAGCAACCATCCGTGAAAAACGCATCGCATCTGCACTTGCTTGCGGATGCGATGTGATTTTCATGCAGCTCCCTTCACTTCTATGGGTCCAGCATTGCGTGAAAATCGCAGTATATAGAACATGCTGCGATTTTCACGCAACGCACAAATGATGCGTGAAAAACAATGCACATGTACACAGCCCCATTAAAATGAATGGGTCCAGATTCTGTGCGGGCGCAATGCGTTCGCATCATCCATTGCACCCACACAGAATACTTGCTCATGTGAAAGGGGCCTAAAGGACCCTGGTACTAATGACAGGAATAAAACATCCAGTTCCTCCAAATGGAAGGATGAACGGGAGTCTCCCTAAGGCCTAATACAAAACAACAAAAGAAATGCAACACACAGAAAAGCCAAAATACAAAGGGAAAGGTAACACTTAACTTCCAAGAAGCTATGGCAGCACCAGGAACTCAGCCGAGATCTAAACACCAGCTATCCACAGGTCCAACTGAAGCTATAAACTACACATCATTGTGGGAGAGACAACTATAAATAGGGAAAGTTAAATGACCACAATAGCAACACCTGGAGGTTAAGGGTGTGGTCAGTACCAGAAACAACACAGATGCCTATTGATCCACAAGGTATACATGTCAAACCAAACCACGTGTTGTCAGTCTCAAAGATCTCCTGCCACTCACTGTCGTGAGGACGTCCGTATGTCTCGGTACATCCTTGACAGCAACAATTGCGAGGAGCATCTAAAATTATGTCGAGTTTGTGGCACTGTATATTTGTACAAGAACATATGGCCTTGCCACATTACGTTTACATAATGCTGTTAGAGAGTTTCTCTATTCTTTCCACATATTAATTTTATTAGATGGTAAAGGTGCATCCCAGTCAGATGTTTTATGGGTGAAGTCTCTGAGCAAGGCTTCACTTATAATTTTAACAGGAGCTGCACATTCTAAAGGGACATATGAGCTGTTTATGGGTCATAGAACACCTTTATGTGTGAAGCGCTTTTCTTCCTGGCTAACTTGAAAGGTAAAGGTTTTGATTTTAGATTCCAGAGAAGTCCTAAGCTATGTTACATTGATGCAGAGTGAGTTCTAGGTCTCTGCAATCATGGTAGGGATCTTGAGAAGGGAAGTCTTCCATTAGTTTTTCGCTGTTGTCTCTATTTTGTAAAGCCTAAGGTTTTAAGTAAGCAAGCATTGTGTCACGGGGCGCCAAAGGCGCACTCGGTCTCCCATCAACCACAGACCTGCTGCTTAGCTTCGAGAGCGAGGATCTGTGTTTGGCCTCGTTCCCAGGGAGGCTTTGCTAGCTGGGAGGCTCCCTGCTCCTAGGTCTGCCTTGAGCGCCGAGCTGATCACTCGGTGCTCGATTTGTCTGTCTGTCGGTCATGTGACGCTGGCCACTTCACATGACCCTCACTCCCCACTATAAATACAGGCAGCCTGCTGGCCACAGGTTGCCTGTTAATTTTAGGTATCTGGTGATTGTTTTGTTCCTGCATACTTACCTGATCCTGTGTTCCCTGACGATTCTCCGTCTGCTCCTCCTGTACTGCGCATCTCTCCTGGTATCCTGACCCCGGCTTCCACCTGACGATTCTTTGCGGACTCCAGTTGTACTTCGTTTCTCTCCTGGTATTTGACCTCGGCTTTTCCTGACTATTCTCTGCTCATTCCTTAGTACTGCGTAGCTCTCTAGGTATTGACCCGGTCCGTTCACGTTCCGTTATTTGTCTGTCTTCCCAGCACGTATCCTAAGTTAGGGACTGCCGTCTAGTTGTCCCCTGTCATTAGGACTTGCGAGGCAAGTAGGCAGGGCAGGGGGTGAGGGTGGAGCGCAGTGGTCACTATCCTCCCCCCTGTGTGTAGTGTACGTTACCGTGACACAATGCCTGAGCTCTCTCTCGAGCTGACTAAGGGTCCATTCACACGTCCGGATCCACAATACACCTGGTTGGCACCCCCATATAACTGCCTATTCTTGTCCGCAATTGCGGACAAGAATAGAACATGTTCTATTTTTTTCCGGAGCCGCGGACCGGAAGATCGGGTGCGCGCTCCGGAAATGCGGATACGCACAGCCCACTGTGTGCTTTCAGCAGCCATTCCTGCCCCATAGAGAATAAATGGTCCACACCCGTTACGCAATTTGCGGAACGGATGCGGACCCATTCTACGGACGTATGAATGGACCCAAATAGTGTTCTAGTCTGAATGCATGGCTATCAAGCAGACATTTCACAGATTGGAGCTAAGTGCTTAAGACTTTGAATTTATATATCTTAGCAACAACTGTTACTTCCTCGATTTCTATAACATTATGGCTTGTCGTTCTTGGTTTTGCAATTTCAGTGTTGAGGAGTGTATTTGGATGGTGTACCCCAAATACTGGTAGGTACCAGCATTCCTCAAAGTCATTGAGAGTGGGAACTATCTATGTATGACTATCTTCAAATACTTTTTACATTTGTCCTTTTGTTCTTTGATAGACTGAACTGAGCTTCATAACTTTTACGTGTTCTACAAGTCAGTAGAAGAGCCCATTAAGGTACTGAGCAGTTGGGTGCAGTTTGGCAGTTCTTTGACTTTAAAAAATATTCCATGACTGGAAAAGAGGGGACAACCATTTTCCAAAGTATTTGTAAGCATGCTGTGGTGGGAGTGTGCATGCATCCCAGGCATACATCTCCTGTTATGACCCATCCTACAGTAGGTCTAGCTTTTGGGCATAAGAATAATTGTGAGGCTCACTCATATGACATTTTATTTTTTGAACTTGTAAGGATTCTCAACCAAAGAACAGGGTTATCTGGGCTTGATGGTTAAGTTCTGGTATGAGCTATGCCACATACTTCAAGTATGCATGGTGGTTTGCTACATCTGGTATAGGTATAGATTTAGCAGGGGTAACACACAAACTCTTAACTCAAATTTCTTAACTCATCGCGTTATCTTGAAATGAAAGCCATTGAAAAGCAATTGCATAACATATTTAGTTGCATTTAGTTTAGAAAACTTGGTCAGGAATTTTGCATTCAATTATTGTAGGTCATTTAAAGATTTCATATGGTGGCCAGTAGCCTTTGTTACCATTGTTGTGATGGTACCTGCAGATGTTTTTAAGGAGAATGGATTGCTTGGCATTTACTTATTGAAAATGTCAAAAGTTGATCTGGATTCTGGCTAAGAATCTGTTACTCTAATCATCCAAGATAGCATAGAGTTTTGCTGCTTTCGATTTTGGAGCAAGGTCTGCTGTCTGTAGCTTTTCATGTACAGTGTCAAGTGACCTCTGGTGTATTTGTAGCAGTGCTCCCTTTCTGTCCTCTGTGCTCAGTGTTGCTTGGGCTGAGTTCACACTTCAGTTTTTTTTTATTTGGTCAGTTATTTAAAATCACAGAAATATTGTGGCAAATATGGGGGAACTGCTCAAACCCCAAACACTGTAGCGTGTTTTTCATTGGGGGAGCAGTCCCACCGCATGTGGACCGCAGCAAATGACTATCCCTAGCAAAAAAATGCATACAATGGAGGATGTCGGCGCGGTCCACATGCACCACAAAGGCATCCTACACAAATCGAAGCATTGTGCGGATGAAAATATAATCATATAAATCACAGAAAAAAATGCACCAAACGGATATGATACTGCCTATACTAGCTAGTCATAAATGCAGATATTAAAAGCTGAGACTTTTGCCAATATATTCCTGTCAGGAAAATATCGGAGCCCATCATGCACCACGTCACGGTCACTCAGCATGGCAAGGGGTCCTACCACTACGCTAACTATGGTGTGAACAAGGTCTGAAGGTGATGAAATCCAGCTCGCAGCCAGGCTTCCACACAACCGCCTAGCAGGACAACTAGTGCAATGTGAACAAAGCAAGCCTGTAAGCCACACCCATATCAGACCATGTGATGGAAGCTACCAGGTGCAAAGGAGTGTTTAAATGCCAGATGAAGGCACATACACTACATATAAAACAAAACAAGCTTGGCTGTGAGCTGGATTTCATCACCTTCAGACCTTGCTCACACCATAGTTAGCGTAGTGGTAGGACCCCTTGCCATGCTGAGTGACCGTGACGTGGTGCATGATGGGCTCCGATATTTTCCTGACAGGAATATATTGGCAAAAGTCTCAGCTTTTAATACATGCATTTATGACTAGCCAGTATAGTCAGTGGCATATCCGTTTGGTGCATTTTTTTCTGCGGTGGGACTGCTCCCCCAATGAAAAACACGCTACAGTGTTTGGGGTTTGAGCAGTTCCCCCATATTTGCTACGATATTTCTGTGTTTGTGTCTTGTTTTATATGTAGTGTATGTGCCTTTACCTGGCATTCAAACACTCTCTTTTGCACCTGGAAACCTCCATCACACGGTCTGATATGGGTGTGGCTTACAGGCTTGCTTTGTTCACATTGCACTAGTTGTCCTGCTAGGCGGTTGTGTGGAAGCTTGGCTGTGAGCTGGATTTCATCACCTTCAGACCTTGTTCACACCATAGGTAGCTTAGTGGTAGGACCACTTGCCATGCTGAGTGACCGTGACGTGGTGCATGATGGGCTCCGATATTTTCCTGACAGGAATATATTGGCAAAAGTCTCAGCTTTTAATATCTGCATTTATGACTAGCCAGTATAGTCAGTATCATATCCGTTTGGTGCATTTTTTCTGTGATTTATTTGATCAGTTATTTCCATCAGTTATTGTGAACCAAAACTAGGTGTGGGTCAAAAACACAGAACAGAATACTGATTATGGCTCACAATAACTGATGGAAATAACTGATCAAGTAACTGAAGTGTGAACTCAACCTTAAAGTGTTCTGTAACCACATGCTGGACTAGGATATAAGGCTGTGTTGTGATCACATTCTCTGCACTTTACACTGACTTTGCAGTTCTTGGCAAAATGAGTGTTTAATGTGCAGCACCTGTAACAGATGCCATTTTCTTTCAAAAATCTTTTGCGATATTATGCAGATTTTTATCTGAAACCGCTACATTTTTGTCAGTAGCTAGCAGGCCTTTGGGAAGAACTCGGAAGCATTAGTCTTGTGTACTGCCAATGGAATGGCACATGGCGGTGTAAAATTAAAACTAGAATAATTTCTTATCTTGCTTGGTGATGCACAACATCTACAAAATCTAACAAAAAGAGGAAATGGAACATGGTGCTTATGATTATGCATGGCACCAAGAGTATTCTACTTTTTTTTGCAGGTTGTAGATCAAAAAGGGTTGTGGGGTTGACCTCTGGTTGTCTCAAGAAATGAAAGTACCTGTAAGTCCCCATTAGATTTAACAACTTAAAGCTTATCGCTAACCAGCATTACTAGTAACGTTTGTTGTAAATGCACCGCCGATTACCCGATGAACAAGCAGTATGGGGAACAGTGATGGCATTAGCGATCGCTCCTGCCCATATTCTAGGGAAGCTGGAGGAGATCGCTTCATGTAAATGCATTGGTCTCCTCTGCTAGCGATCAGCAGATTGTCGGGAAGGAACGCTTCCTTCCCGACAATCTACTAGACCGTCGTCCCGTGTAGAGGGACAATTAGTAGGTCACTTCATTCCCTGAGCTTCTGATAGTCTTTGTTAAATATTTTGGGGAAGCGTTCTATTCTTCTGAACAGGGCATTTTCTATTTCCTCTGCTGAGCCATGGTACTCATCAGGGCCGGTGCAAGTATTTTTGCCAACACAAGCGAAGCTACCGTTTGGCGCTCCCCCCCCCCCAGAACGCCCCCTAACACCAGCATCCCATGGATATATATACAGGGGGCAAAATGGAATATATACAGAGGGGCAAATGTATATATATACAGGGGCAAAATGGAATATATACAGAGGGGGCAAATGGATATATATATATATATATTACAGGGGGCAAAATGGAATATATACAGAGGGGGCAAATGGATATATACAGGGTGCAAAATGGAATATATACAGAGGGGTCAAATGGATATATATACGGGGGCATAATGGAATATATACAAAGGGGGCAAATAGATATATATATATACAAGGGGCAAAATGGAATATATACAGAGGGGGCAAAATGGGTATATATATATATATATATATATATATACAGGGGCCCTGTATATATCCATTGTGCCCCCTCTGTATATATTCCTTAATCATTTGTCCCCTGTGTATATATTCCATGTTTTTCATTTTTTGCTTAGTTTACTTATTGCCAGAGCCATATATTTTTGCCCCCGGGGCCTCCGTGAAGAATTTGCTAGTGCCTGCCATATAGTGCCATGCCAGGTCCGGTGACCCCCTGTGTGGGTTATGAAGCCAGGCAGTGGTGTGCACATTTAAAAAAAAAATACCTGCCTCTCTCTGAGAGTGAGACTGCTCTGCTCCCGCCGTCTTGCTCTCACTCGCAGCCTCCCACAATCCCGTCTTCCGGCATGCGTCGCATGATCCCGGTGAGACCCGGCGCGAGATCACAGCAAGAAAGCAGCGCTGGGCCTGGATGGGTGGAGGCAGGGATGGGGGTGGTGGGGCGGCGTAACTGCTCACAGAGGCCAAGCGGCCGGAGGAACAAGTGATTTTTTTTTTTTTTTAAAGTTTAATTTTTCCGCCCTCCTGTCTCTGCGCCCTAAGGCAGCCGCTTGGTCTGCTTTATTATAGCGCCAGGCCTGCTCATTATGTCTGTTTCGAATCATTGTAAAGTCAGTCTCAAGGTAGTCTTTATTGATGTCCTTGATCCTTGGATCCTTGCTGTATCATTCCTCTTCTGTCAGATATTTGACTAAAATGTCTACCTCTTTCCTTTATGACAATATTAAGGATCTGTAGGCCCTATGGCCTTCAGGATGATCAGTGAATTTTTCAAGTCCCTTGGTGATTAGTTCATGTTACATGTAAAAACTATTGTGGCTTGGTTAACAGCAAAATATATTTCTGATGTTTAACCTTGGTGAGAACATGATATGTACTCATACAGTAGCTGTTAGGAGCCTCTTTAGTTGTGCCAGCCAGTATCATATTTCCCCATCGTGATAGGAGATGTGCCAGTGATGTATTCTGACTTGGTTACTTGGCATATGTTGAGGTTGTCACCAGTGTGTGTCATGCATGTTGCTCTCATGCTGTGCATAGCTGACCTGGGGTTGCACTCCATATTGCAAACTTCTCTCATGGATAGTACCTTGTTTCACTATGTGTCCTGGAACAGGGCTACCGTTTCATCCAGGGAGCTCATTTACATACTGTAATGTGCAGCACACTCTTTTACATTGTCAAAACAATTTCCTATCAGCAGGTCAGCCTGCTTATAAATTAGTAGCTGTTGCTAGCAGCAGGGATTTCCCTAATGTCTCGTATTCTACTATTTACTAACACTGGCACCTTAAAGGGGCTTTTTGAGAGTTTTTTTTACTGATGACCTATCCTCTAGATAGGTGTCACGCCCATGTGCATGGTCGTGACTCCTTGGGAGCCGCATGCAGTTGCCCGCGGTCTGGGTGTTTTGTCAACCGCAGCTGGGGGCTGTTAGTAGTTTGCCTCTAGTGCGGTTGCCGCGGACAACAGGTGTTTGTTGGCAGTGTAGCAGCCTGAGCTGGTTGCTATGCGCCTCACTGTTGATGCGTGCGGTTGCCCTTGGCTATGTGTGTGTGTGTGTGTGTGTGTATGTGTGCACTTTCCCTGTCTGTTGTGCACAGGGTTTATTATGTTTGTATGCACTGTGACACCTCCCTTCACTTGCGGTTGTCCGAGGCAACGTGTGGTGTTGTGTGCATGTGGTGGCATTGTCTCGGCCTGCTGGCCGTTCCCCAGGATATGGTTGCCACGCATGCCGTTGCCGGCGGTAACAGGTGAGTGTGTTGTTTATGTGCTTTTCCCTTTAAGTGTCTTCACTACCCTGCCTGGTGTAGGGAGGGTTAACTCCCTTCTTAGTGTGTGAACAGTGGGTGTGTCTGTGTGTGGGTATGGCTACTTGCCTGTATCTGAGGGGTACTTCAGCCATAGTTAGCTGGAGTCATCCTCCTGGTTATATACCATCTGCCAGTGAGGGCCACCCTTGTGGTCATAACTTTATGTTACATGATGTTATTTTATGTTTATGTGGTGTTTGTTATTATTGCACCTATGGATCTGGGTTCCTGTGTGTTCATGCGTGTGTGCTGTGTCCTTTTATATTGGGTGTGGACATCAGCAGTGGAGCACGGGATCCAGTCAGTGTGTCTTTGGCAGGTAGGGGTGGAAGTCTTTCACTCTCCTGCCATATCCATAGGCTGTTGATGTTTCTCTTCCTTTGCAGCTTGGCCAGTTTAGACTTCTGTCCGTCCGTATCCAGGAGGAACAGGTTGTCAGGGATCTGCCCAGGGCTAGTAGGGAAGCGAGGTTCCTGAGTATGAGCCCTCCTACCATCAGGGTCGGCTCATACAGCTAGGAGTCATGGTCAGATTAGAGATGCGCTAGGAGGTGACCTGCTCCCTAATTCTGTTGTCCTGGTCAAGCAGCTTCCACTTGTGTTAACATCACACGGATTAGAGTTACCCCCACTCTTATCCGTGACAATAGGTCATCAGTATCTGATTAGTAGGGGGTCCAACACCTGGGACCCCCGCGAATCAGCTGTTTGAGAAAGCAGCACTAGCAGTAGCTTCGCTGCCTTCTCTCTGCTTTTCCTACGTCGAGTGACAACACGTTCATGTGTCACGTGGCCTAAGAGCACTTCAGCCCCTTTCAAGTGAATGGGGCTTAGCACGTTACCAAGCATAGCTGCTATACATTGTACGACGCTGTGCTTAGTAAGCTTAGAGAAGATCCACAGCACTCACAGGAGCACTGCAGCCTTCTCAAAACAGTTGATCAGCAGGAGTCCAGGATGTCGGACCCCAACGATCAGATATTGGTGACCTATCCAGAGGATTAGTCATCCAGAGGATTGGTCATCGCTACAAAAATCTTGGAAAACCCTTTTAAACCTGATCTCTGGTCAGAGGATCATATTTCTCAGCTTGTTTAAATTAGGGTGGAGCTATTTATTGGTGAACCTTCTTTTAAAGGGAACCTGTCACCTGGATTTTGTGCATAGAGCTGAGGACATGGGTTGCTAGATGGCCGCTAGCACATCCGCAATACCCAGTCCCCATAGCTCTGTGTGCTTTTATTGTGTTAAAAAAAACGATTTGATACATATGCAAATTAACCTGAGATGAGTCCTGTCCCTGACTTATCTCACATACAGGACTCATCTCAGGTTAATTTGCATATGTATCAAATCGTTTTTTTAACACAATAAAAGCACACAGAGCTATGGGGACAGGGTATTGCGGATGTGCTAGCGGCCATCTAGCAACCCATGTCCTCAGCTCTATACCCAAAATCCCGGTGACAGGTTCCCTTTAAATGTTGATGCTTATTGTTTGTTAGTTGCAGGGTATAGCATGAGATCTGTTCATTTATATCCAGAGTGCTTAGTATTCCTTTATTGTGGTCCTAGCCTAGATTTGTATCTTGTCTGGGTAGACTATTGTTTGTTATTTTGCTGTGAATTCTCTTAATTCTCTTTATCTGTTTCCTGATTTAGTTTTTTATTTGTCCTAGATTTCTCTATATATACTATAATATATTTACTTCTGTAGATTAATTGCCTGCCAGTATTGGTACATGCTTCATAATAGTATTTTTGGAGCCATCTGGTTGTTATACAGTTCAGACCTACTGTAAGTCCTGGGGGTATCTGACTACCTAAGGACACCGTCAGTACCTGGGAAAGGTGACTGCTATAGGTGAAGTTTAGTTCTGTAATCTGTAGTCTTGTGAACAACCACATTGTTACAGTATCAATGCTGTATTGTATCCAGTAAATGGCCTGTGTTCAGTCTCGATTCCTGCATGGATCCATTAGGTTTTTCTCACAAAGCTGTTAGGTTAACCTATATCTACTATAGAACCTATTATATACTATGAAACTAATAGTCATGAGAGACTTGGTGAAAATATAGAAGAGCTTCCATATACAGTATTTCAAGCTTTATGACATACCCGTATGTTTAGATACCTAATGGGTAAGGAGTGTCCTAGGATTATAGGATCTAGTTAGGTTGACCACACATGTTGCATTATTGCAACCAGTAAATGGCCCCTACCAAAGAGGCTATTAGGGGACAAGAAGTGGCAACTCCTCACCCGTGACTACTAAGAAACTGAGCTCATTCCTATTCTAAAGTTTATTCCTATTCTTAGAAGTCAGGGTGGCAGAGAATTGTGATATGACTACCACCATACTCCCCTCTTCACTTGTGCAATACATACTATATTTGTACTTTTTTTCCACTGGGTGACAAAGATTGTGAGTGAAGACACATCTACTGGAAAATGGAGAAGGCTTATCAATGGCTGATTTTTTTCATGAGAGTATAGTGCTGGGCAGTCCTATAGGTTTTTGAGCTGGCAACATTTACCATCAACTCTTATTTCCTGACATCCACATCCTGTGGGAAATGTTGACCTTTGTATTTTCTGTCCCTTAATCTAATGACGCTTTACAAGCCCCCCTCTTCATGTCTGTCTGTGCCCAGCGTCAGTTCCGTGAGTCATGCTGATAAAATGCCCACTTTGATCCCACTCACAGTTGGTGTGTTAGGTGACGTCTTGTAATTACCCTCTTTCCTGTCACCCCTCTCCCCTCCAATGCCAGCCGAGCGTGGCAAGCATTCCTCATCTCATTGTTCTCATGCCCACGTTGAGGGCTCGGTGATCTGATACTTTGTCCTTTCAGGGGAAGCTGAGCATGAAAGACCAGAGTTAAGTGGTCGATGATTGGCTGTCTTTTCAAATTTACCGTGGGCCCAACTCAGTCTACGACTTGCCAGCTAAATATAGATGTTAATCTGTTATCACAGCTTTGGCTCCCTCATCACTCTCATAAGCACGTAAAGGTGTTACACATGTGACCCATGACTCTGAGCATCACGGCTATCACATATTGTGCAAACACCACATGTCTGTTTTAGCAAGTGCTGTAATATATGTACGGTAATTTGCAAGGATTACCACTCAGCCTAAATATCTGTAGTTCTCTCCCCCCCCTCCAACACACACTTCTTCAACCTCACACTTGTAGCCTCCTGTAATTAAAATGTTATTCTTTAGGCTGTCATCACTCTGAAGTGCCATACCAAACACTACGGTATGTCTCTACCCTAATCAGAATTGTCTCATTCTTGGCTAAGTTCTGTCTTCTACATGGCTGTCTGTATCATCATCTCAAACCAAGCGTGTATCCTCTCCATCATGTCTTGCTCTTCAGATCACCTCTTTGGTGTCTTCTCCCCTTCCTCAATTACATAGCGGAATGTTCTTTATTTCTTTATGGTTATGTTTTTAATGTTATTGCGCGCACAATACAGGCGTGGGTCACTTTTGCTACATTTTTCAAGCTGCTAGAAGTTTCCTGAGACTGGAGAAAATGGTTGGCACGGCAGAACATTACAATAGATTTATATGCAGATAGAGTGCTCCAATATATTCGCGATTGTGCAAATCGGCAATTAATGATGAGCATATTTTGGCGCAATACGTGCAACTTCACATTTTAGCAGGTCTGACTACATATTACTGATTGGTGCACTAAGTATTGTTGTGAACTTGTGACATCACAGCACTATGGGCCAGATTTATCATTAGACTTACATCTTATTCCACTTTTACATATGTCCAAAGTCACTTTTGGCTAAGTCAGATTTATTAATGGTCCTTTAATACTGTGATAAATGTGGTTTGACAGTAGCAGTTTATCCTTCAGTAAGCGGCTTTACAAAAGTCGCACGTCTTTACGAAAAAGTCACATGTTCTAATAAAAAGTCGCATAAGATAAGCATGGTCCTCACTGGAGTGAAACTGCAGAATTTTATTCTGTCTAGAGGTTCATTTACATAAGAAAACACGGCAACTTTCATCAACTTCTGCTGCTGACCGCACTTTGCACTTGCACTTTATTTCCTGACCCGCCAGTCATGCACCACCAGCCCCAGTGCTTTTTTTAATTGTGTTTTTAATATTGTGTCATGTCAGTCGTGAGTATTTATGTGAGTATAATAAAGTTGTGCATGTTTTCATTATATTTTGCGTTGGGAAATTATTTTGCATGATCTAGTGGGTATCCATATATCTTTTTTTGGTTGAGCATAGCGCAGAGCCAATAAAATGCGCGAATTTTTGAGCAGTTTTAGCGATTGCGCAAAAATTTGCACCTTTTTCACTCCATTATTTGGACTTGAGCTAATGATAAATCTGGCCCTATGTCTGTAGAATGTATGTATGGTCAGCAGAACCTAACACCCTGCACTAGAACATGCTACAATCTGCTAGAATCAGCTACTTTATATCACTATCTAACCTACACTGACTATCTCCCACTAACTATCTGTATTATATATATAAGCTATCTAATGTAATGACACAGTAAAGCACAGAGCACAGCAAAAACACTGCTGTCTCTCTCAGAACTGCAAAAACCTGCGGAAAATGGCTGCTGGGGAGGTTCTTATATAGTAAGGGGGTAGGCAACTTTCCTATTGGTTGCTAGGGATGTTGCTAAACTCAGACAAAGATATTGCAGCCTTCTCATTGACCACAAGCAAGAAGCAGGGAGGGATCATGGGTTCAGATTGAAAAAAAAATTCTAGAATATTTGAGAATACGAATATATAGCACTATATTCTAAATATTCGCGAATTCTCGAAGTGGCGATATTCTCAATTAAAATTCGCAATTCGAATATTCGAGCCCAACACTAGTTGTTGTTTGCCTTTTACACAAAATGTGTGTCCTATACTTTGGTGATGCAGAAGATATTGAATTCCAACATACCACCCATCTATGTCTAACTTTATATTGATTTAATTTCCTTGATATCATGCACTGCAACATGTGTGGTCAACCTAACTAGATCCTATATTCCTAGGACACTCCTTACCCAAACGGTATCATATGTCATAAAGCTTGAAATATATGAAAGCTCTTCTAGATTTTCATGGATTGTGTCATAAATATTAGGTCCATAGTATACACTCACCTAAAGAATTATTAGGAACACCATACTAATATGGTGTTGGACCCCCTTTTGCCTTCAGAACTGCCTTAATTCTACGTGGCATTGATTCCACAAGGTGCTGATAGCATTCTTTAGAAATGTTGGCCCATATTGATAGGATAGCATCTTGCAGTTGATGGAGATTTGAGGGATGCACATCCAGGGCACGAAGCTCCCATTCCACCACATCCCAAAGATGCTCTATTGGGTTGAGATCTGGTGACTGTGGGGGCCATTTTAGTACAGTGAACTCATTGTCATGTTCAAGAAACCAATTTGAAATGATTCGAGCTTTGTGACATGTTGCATTATCCTGCTGGAAGTAGCCATCAGAGGATGGATACATGTTCTCATTCTGTTTACGCCAAATTCGGACTCTACCATTTGAATGTCTCAACAGAAATCGAGACTCATCAGACCAGGCAACATTTTTCCAGTCTTCAACAGTCCAATTTTGGTGAGCTCGTGCAAATTGTAGCCTCTTTTTCCTATTTATAGTGGAGAGGAGTGGTACCCGGTGGGGTCTTCTGCTGTTGTAGCCCATCCGCCTCAAGGTTGTGCGTGTTGTGGCTTCACAAATGCTTTGCTGCATACCTCGGTTGTAACAAGTGGTTATTTCAGTCAACGTTGCTCTTCTATCAGCTTGAATCAGTCGGCCCATTCTCCTCTGACCTCTAGCATCCACAAGGCATTTTTGTCCACAGGACTGCCGCATACTGGATGTTTTTCCCTTTTCACACCATTCTTTGTAAACCCTAGAAATGGTTGTGCGTGAAAATCCCAGTAACTGAGCAGATTGTGAAATACTCAGACCGGCCCGTCTGGCACCAACAACCATGCCACGCTCAAAATTGCTTAAATCACCTTTCTTTCCCATTCTGACTTTCAGTTTGGAGTTCAGGAGATTGTCTTGACCAGGACCACCCCCCTAAATGCATTGAAGCAACTGCCATGTGATTGGTTGACTAGATAATTGCATTAATGAGAAATAGAACAGGTGTTCCTAATAATTCTTTAGGTGAGTGTATAATAAAGATACAGGTTAAGCTAATTACTTCATCTAGAAAACCCAATGGATCCATGTAGGAATCAACACCGAATTTTCAAAATTTTGCATTGATGACTTGCAGAATATGTCATTTGTGGTTATTGAATAAGCGCATGTCCTCCTCGTCTCAGCATCTATGTTTAGAGAATTACTGGGGGGAAGCAGGGCGTACCTGGAATAATAGCTGGAGCTTGGTCTGAGTAATATAGAGAACTAGACATTAAGCCCGTTATAATAACGGGCGCTAGAACAGTAGTGTATAAACATTAGTAGAAACAGTCTATATTAAATAGTAAGATAATTGAACCACGTTGTATTTCTTGAATTGATCTATTTGCTAGTTTTTTTTCTTTGTTTTTCAACCTTTCTTTTTTTGATTTTTACTTGCTGACTTGACTGTTTCTCCAGGAGAATTTGGTTATGTAGGGTTTCATTGTCTGTGTCTTTTGTCCTACTTGATGTGTCCTTTTTTTTGGGTGGCATGTTGTTAGTAAAAAGTCCAAGTAATATAGGCTTGTACTTTTATAATTTTATAATATTTTCTCTTACTGTAATACTGACTTATATGTAGCTGTAATATGCATCACTGGCTCTGACTTTTGGCTGAGACTGTAGGCACTGTGACTGGTGGCTGATATGACTGGCACTGACTGGTAGTGCTGAGACCACTTGCACTGTGACTGGTGACTGATACAGCTGTCACTGACTGGTGGTGCTGAGACCACTGGCACTGTGACTGGTGCCTAAGATGGCTGGCACGGACTGGTGGTGCTGAGACTGCAGCTGATGGCTGAAACAGCTGGCACTTACTGGTGGCTGAGACGACTGGCAGTGCCACGTGGTGCTGAGACTGCTGTCACTGTGACTGGTGGCTGATACGGCTGGCACTGACTGGTGGTGCTGAAACCACTGTGACTGGTGGCTAATACACTTGGCACTGACTGGTGGTGCTGAGACTGCTGTCACTGTGACTGGTGGCTGATACGGCTGGCACTGACTGGTGGTGCTGAGACCACTGGCACTGTGACTGGTGGCTGATACAGCTGGCACTGACTGCTAGGACTGACTGGTGGTGCTGAGACTGTGGGCACTGTGACTGGTGCCTGAGATGGCTGGCACGAACTGCTGGCACTGACTGGTGGTGCTGAGACTGCAGCTGATGGCTGAAACAGCTGGCGCTGACTGGTGGCTGAGATGACTGGCAGTGCCACGTGGTGTTGAGACTGCTGGCACTGTGACTGGTGGCTGATACAGCTGGCACTGACTGGTGGTGCTGAGACCACTGGCACTGACTGGTGGCTGATACAGCTGGCACTGGTTGGTGGTGCTAATACGGCGGGCACTGTGACTGGTGGCTGATAGAGCTGGCACTAACTGGTGGTGCAGAAACCACTGTCACTGTGACTGGTAGCTAATACGCTTGGCACTGACTGTTGATGCTGAGACTGATGTCACTGTGACTGGTGGGTGATACAGCTGGCACTGACTGGTGGCACTGGCTGGTGGTGCTAAGAGCACTGGCACTGTGACTGGTGGCTGATACAGCTCGCACTGACTGGTGGTGCTGAGACGGCGGGCACTGTGACTGGTGGCTGATAGAGCTGGCACTAACTGGTGGTGCTGAGACCACTGGCACTGACTGGTGGCTGATAGGGCTGGCACTGACTGCTGTTACTGTGACTGGTGGCAATGATTGATGGCTGGCAATTATTGCTGGCACTGATTGGTGGTGCTGGCTAATACTGCTGGCAGCAGCTGCAGTGTGTATCTGAGAGCAATTTCTGTCACTGAGCATGTAATGGCGGCGCTTCTTATGCACTCTGCTTCTTAAGCACTCTGCTCCAACTGACACCACACACCATAAGAGGCGGTCCGTACAGCGTGTGGTGCGCCGTGTGTTTATTGGCTGGCGCAATTGTGGGCGGTCCGGGCGGCGACTTTGATTGGACGGCCGCACTTCTGTGGGCTGTCCAGGCTGCATGTGATGCGCTGTGTTTTTATTGGCCGGCGGCGCGGTGCTTTGGGCGGTCCCTGCTGTGTGTGTGTGGAGTGTGTGCTGATTGGTTTGTGCGCCGCGCATGCGCACTTCACTAAGGCTACTTTCACACTGGCGTTTCAGGGTCTGCCTGTGAGATCCGTTTCAAGGCTCCAGTTTAGCCCCAATGCATTCTGAATGGATGCGGATCCATTCAGAATGCATCAGTTTGGCTCCGTTCCGCCTCCATTGCGCTCTGGAGGCGGACACCAAAACGCTGCTTGCAGCATTTAGGTGTCCGCCTTGCGGTGCGGAGCCGAACGGATCCGTCCTGACTCACAATGTAAGTCAATGGGGACGGATCCGTTTACATTGACACAATATTGGTGCAATTGTAAACGAATCCGTCCCCCATTGACTTTCAATGTAAAGTCAGGAGTCCCTATTAATATACCAATCCGATGGTATATTTTAACTTAAAGTGTCCCCATCACCATGGGAACGCCTCTATGTTATCATATACCATTGGATTTGAGTTAGATCGTGAAAACTCAGATCCGACAGTATATTCTAACACAGAGGCGTTCCCATAGTGATGGGGACACTTCAAATTAGAATATACTAAGAACTATGTACATAACTGCCCCCTGCTGCCTGGCAGCACCCGATCTCTTACAGGGGGCTGTGATCCGCACAATTAACCCCTCAGGTGCCAGTGCGGCTCCCCCCTCTCTCCCCAGTATTAAAAGCATTGATAGCAGTGGCCACAGGCTAACAACCCCCCTCCCCCCCATCATTGGTGACAGCGCATGTAAGCATAAGCTAAGTAACCATGGCAGCCAGGACTGCAGTAGCGTCCTGGCTGCCAGGGTAACGGATCGGAGCCCCAGCGATTAAACTGGGACTCCGATCGGAAATGCCGCTCCGCTGCCACCAATGATGGGGGGGAGGGGGGTTGTTAGCCTGTGGCCACTGCCACCAATGCTTTTAATACTGGGGAGGGAGGGGGGGAGCCGCACTGGCACCTGAGGGGTTAATTGTGCGGATCACAGCCCCCTGTAAGAGATCGGGTGCTGCCAGGCAGCAGGGGGCAGTTATGTACACAGTTCTTAGAATATTCTAACTTGAAGCGTCCCCATCACCATGGGAACGCCTCTGTGTTAGAATATACTGTCGGATCTGAGTTTTCACGATCTAACTCAAATCCGATGGTATATTCTAACATAGAGGCGTTCCCATGGTGATGGGGATGCTTCAAGTTAAAATATACCATCGGATTGGAGAAAACTCCGATCCGATGGAGTGTGTGCTGATTGGTTTGTGCGCCGCGCATGCGCACTTCCCTAATCGGCACACACGCACGGACAACAGCCCTGAGAACGTACACAGGGCTTTTATTAGTATACATGACTCAAAGGCTAAATAAGTAGTATATAACCGAATCATGAGCGACAGCTCGTATCTTCCCGTGCTCACCTGTCTGGGAGAAAACTGCACCACTGACTTGAACATACAAGTCCAGGGTACAGTAAAAAAAAGCATGAGCTGATTTCCTTGACATTAGCGTTATAGTTCTATGTGTCCGCAGGAAATCCTATGAATGTTTTTATCTCTTGCTGTGTAACTACTCTATTAGAATGCATTTACCAAAGGCTCGCTAGACTTTCAAGTGTGGTTTGTAGTTGTTCATTTATGGTTTCCAACCTATTAATCTTCAGCTTTTGTGCAACTAGAGTTCCCAGCATATTCTGACACAGACTGTCTATTCATAATGGAACACCATTTGATACTGGCATATAAAAGGCATAATGTCAACTGCAAAACTGTCAGCATAAGTAGACCTTATAACTAGTGATGGACGAACATCGGCCGGGACGATTCGCGAACGCGATCAAATGTTCGCGAACCGCAAGTTTGCGGCGGGCCCCATTCACTTTAATGGCTGAAAAACCTTCAGTTCATATTTGCAGCCACCAAATACTTACAAGAAGTGCACAAATCGTCCCACAACATGGACAGTGACATACCAGAGGGGTATCAATGACAAAAATCCCCACAAAAAAAAAAATTATTTTAATCAGGGGCCATTTTTATGCTTCTTAAAGGGAAACTCTAAAAAATATGCCATGCTGGAGCCTAGAATTTTTTTTATTTTAGGCCACGAGAGTATAGGCCCCAAACATTAGGCATTCACCAGACAGAAAACATCAAGTGATTATGTGGCTTGAGGTATATTGGATTGTCATTAGATATAAATTTTATTTCAGGCCAGTGGAGTACAGGCCCTAAAAATTATTAATTCAATGTACAGAAAAGAACATGTGGCTGGAGGTATATTAGACGGTCATTGGATATCAATTTTACTGTAGGCCAGTACAAATACATTTGTATTCACAGGTTTGAACATAATCCTGTTCATGGGATTCTATAGTAGAAGTCGGTTGTCAACTTGAGAGTTCACAGCAAAACCATCATTCTAAAATATAACTTTTAATAATAATATATAAAATAGTCAATACATCCCTCTAATATAATTTGATAATAAATGATAAAGCGAAAAAGGAAAATAAATCAAAAACTAGGGTCAGGTTGGTGTTAGCAATAGATTAGTAGATGTTAGTAGAACCTACTAAGGGGTTATAGCCCTACTTCTGGCCCTAGTGTAGTGGCCCTGCCTAATTACGGAATAGCCGCCCCGATAGGGGCGATCCCGTTGCTCGTGCCTCCTATTGTCCCTGGTAGGCCCTATCGTGGGGTGATTACCTGTATAATGGGGGACCCTATAGGATGACCTGGGCTAATCTACACACAGAAAATAAATTATTATTGTAAAACATATATATACCCAAGATGGGTGACGAACAACCTAAGTGTCAAGTTGATATAAGAGAAATTAATAAATAATAAGAGTGAAATGTCCAATTGTCCCTACGCGTTTCGCCTGGTTGGTGTCAGGCTCATCAGGGGACATATTTGACAAGGAGTACCTATCACCAAGAAGTCTTACAAATATTAATACATATATATAAATTTCTTTTCTTTTTATTTTTCCTTTAGAGATACACGAACAAATATCCGAATCTAGAATCAGATAGACCAAAAGTTAGGAATAGTAGTGATCAATCAATTCAATGAGATTATCAAACTACTTGTGGGTAGGCCAATAGCTAGAGATAATGAAGTTACTGATCAATCAATTCAATAAGATTATCATAAAACTGATTATTAACAGCAGGTAGTCAGTAAAGGAGTGTGAATAGGAGTTTTTCAATAATGATAGTGATAGAAAAAACACCCAAAATATTCACACATCTCACGCTTAACGATATAGCCAGACTGGGATAAACCAAATCATATATCTAGGTATCAAATCCTCAGTCAAACCCAATAAGAACTATGCCTATAAATTATAGCCCCATCACAACATTAGGACATCGTGCCTCTGACAGATGTCAAATAGGACACATAAATACATTTGTCAATTATAGCAACATGATGTTAGCTATATAATCGGCTCAAATGATGGCAGCCGATATGTATCAAGGTTACAAACATAAAGCATCACCAATCGCTATGTGATATCAAGCAGTAGCGGATAGGATCCGCCGATAATACTTGCATGCCCTTATGTGACTTAGATAGATAAGTGGTGGTGTCCGTAGATGTTGATACCAGTATTGACAACGAGGTGACCCAGAGTGGTGGCGTCCGGCAGATGAGCGGCGAGGTTATGCCGCCGTGTCCGCTTTTTAAAGCCATGACTTCCGGGTATCGGATCATGTGACTAGCTCACCTGATCATGAGGTCGGAGAGCGTCCGACGTCAGACGCAAGCACCCAGCTCTCAGTGGAGCATGGGAGGAATAACGTCTGACGTCAGGTGCATCAATTGACCTCTATGCGTCTGTTGTTACTTCCGGGTATACGGTGACAGGGGGTCCCATGTGATCGCGATGTCAGGTGACGTATAACGTCACATGCTGGTACATGATCAAAACAATAGCGTGTAACAAGGTCTGCACCGTAGTGACCGCTTTATCGATCATGCGATTTATCTTATACAGCCGGTCACATGCTTATTAGATAGGGCCCCTAGTGAAATCTAATAGTTATTTATCGAAACGCGTAGGGACAATTAGGGACAATTGGACATTTCACTCTTATTATTTATTAATTTCTCTTATATCAACTTGACACTTAGGTTGTTCGTCACCCATCTTGGGTATATATATGTTTTACAATAATAATTTATTTTCTGTGTGTAGATTAGCCCAGGTCATCCTATAGGGTCCCCCATTATACAGGTAATCACCCCACGATAGGGCCTACCAGGGACAATAGGAGGCACGAGCAACGGGATCGCCCCTATCGGGGCGGCTATTCCGTAATTAGGCAGGGCCACTACACTAGGGCCAGAAGTAGGGCTATAACCCCTTAGTAGGTTCTACTAACATCTACTAATCTATTGCTAACACCAACCTGACCCTAGTTTTTGATTTATTTTCCTTTTTCGCTTTATCATTTATTATCAAATTATATTAGAGGGATGTATTGACTATTTTATATATTATTATTAAAAGTTATATTTTAGAATGATGGTTTTGCTGTGAACTCTCAAGTTGACAACCGACTTCTACTATAGAATCCCATGAACAGGATTATGTTCAAACCTGTGAATACAAATTTATAAAATCACGAGAAATATTTATCAATCATCTAATTGTTATAATATCTATGTGATGGCCGGCTTTTTAAGCACGCAAACTAATGAAGACAGATGGCTCACAGAAGCTAGTGAAATCTTTTCTGACAAAGAATTAACTCTATCTAGTATAACGAGTCCCTCAATCAAAACTACTTTTAAAGAGCTCTATGATATCCATAAGGAATATATCAAAACCTGGTGGGAGATTCAATCTCTAGATAATTATATAAAAAATTCTATCGTGCCAAGTGGCCTTAGAATTTATATACGACCGGCGGCACGCATTAGTACTCCTGATTTGTTGATTAAATGGGAAATTGAAGCTACAGCGAGCTCAGTCAGATTCATGAAATTATTGCTGGAACAAGAAAAAATTAATATTGAACAGCTGGAAAAGAGAAAAACCGCTCTAATAGAGACAGCACTTAAATTCAGGGATCATACTGATTTCTCTAAGAAAGAACTTGAACTACAAAATAACATTGAAAAATTCAGAACTGGTCTAGTGGAAAGAAAACATAGACAATTCACTAACGATCTAACTGAATTTAGAAACAATACAGCATATATCACTACGGGAGCTGGCCAAAGGGGTTCTAATACTGATACATCAGCTTCTGAGCTAGAGAGTTCGGATCCTGAGTCCTCCTCCTATAGACCACAATTCCCAAATCCAAGATCTAATTGGAGAGGTAGAGGCCGTTATAGGGGACGTAATAGGTATTCAGCCCCCAGGTCAAATTGGAGGAACGAATCTTTTTCAGGTGGTTACCCGTCTAGATCATGGGGACCCCGAAACAGAGGAGGATCAGGAGACAGGGAAAGGACAAGCCAGGAACAACCAGAACAGGTTGGATTTACATCTGGGCCCTCCTCCTCATATACTCAGGTACCTCCCCCCACGACTACATCTGCCGTTTTTTTAGATCAAACTCAACCGAACACCTATATGTTAAGGGACCGTCAACCAGTCCAACCACATGTCAGCAAAAAGTAGAATGGTCATCCACTAATGACACTCAAATTTTAAACTTATCGGGTCTAATTCTGTCGGAAAATGAGATGTCCATTTTGAGAAAGGGACTCACTTATGTACCAACTACTAGATTTAACTGCTTCGACTGGATTAAGGATTTACAACTCTTTGCCAGGAAATTACGTTGGCACAAAATCTTTGTTTCCTCAGATAAAAAGAGGTGTCAGGAGTTAGGGGTAGAAATAAGTGACCTTGAGGGCATTGACACTCTTGTACACCTCCTAGAGGAAGGAGAAAGACCTAAAGGTCAGGGCCCCTTTACCACCTTGAGAAGCAAAAGTGTTAAGATGCCACCCAAAACATTAAATGACGCTAATATAGATATTTTTGTTAAATCGGTCACACGAGATCTTGAAAAAATAGTTGACACTAACTCTGCTAAAAACTATACCTCGGCAGAAATGACTGCTCTACAGGACCTGAGTAGGAATAGGGATATCATTATCAAATCATCGGACAAGGGGGGGAATATTGTTATTCTCTCACTACAACAATATAGAGACATGTGCCTCTCCCTGGTCTTAGATAAAAATAATTATATAGTTTTAAAGGGGGATCCAACCGTTAAATTCCAGACAGAACTACTCCAGATTTTACAAGATGGCCTAGAAACTAGATGTATTGACCGGAAAGAATTTGAATATTTGTTATCTACCACCCCAAAAACAGCAACTTTCTATGGGCTTCCAAAAATACACAAGGGCATTAGCCCCTTGAAGGGTAGACCCATAGTCTCTGGGATTGAGAGTCTTACCCATCATGCTGGTATATATATTGATAAAATCTTACGTCCCTTTGTATCCACACTTCCCTCCTATCTACGGGATACGACTGATTTACTGCAAAGAGTTGAGGGTGTTACTATAGAACATGATAGCTGGTTTGCTTCTATAGATGTTGAAGCGCTATACACCTCTATCCCTCATGACAAGGGCTTATCAGCAGTTAAATACTTCCTGGATTCCAGATCTGTGGACTTACACCAACATAATTTATTTACCCTTCAGCTGGTTAATTTCATTCTGACACACAACTACTTTATTTTTGAGGACCGTTTCTACCACCAGCTCAGGGGTACTGCGATGGGTAGCCCTTGTGCACCGACGTATGCCAACTTACTCCTGGGCTGGTGGGAGGATACAGTTGTGTTCACCGAATCTATGATATCTTGGACCAGATACATCACACTCTGGTCCAGATTCATAGACGATATCTTTCTTCTATGGTCTGGGACAGCTAGTGAATTTCAGCAATTTATGGATACACTAAACTCCAACCATATTGGATTGTTCTTTACTTGTGAAATACATCATAATACCATCAACTTTTTGGATGTATGTCTAGAAAGAGACGAGTACAACTGTATCAAGACGACCCTGTTTAGAAAAAAGACCTCTACCAATAGTCTTTTACGATGGGAGAGTTACCATCCCATCCCCCTGAAAAGGGGTATCCCGAAGGGTCAGTTCTTGAGAGTTCGTAGAAATTGTTCAGACAATAAGAGTTTCAAACATGAAGCATCCAAACTCTTTGACCGGTTTAAACAGAGGGGTTATCCCAGTGCATGTCTATATCAAGCATGGGATTGGGCTGAATCAAGGGATCGTACGGCTTTGTTACGTCCAAAAATTAAAACAACAAGTCCACAAGACCCAATAAGAATTGTGGGTACCTTTGATTCAGAATCCCAGCAGGTTCGGGACATTCTGAACCGCTATTGGTCTCTGTTAAAGACAGATCCTGATTTAACAAAAGTGGTGTCTGAAAATCCAGCTATAACCTATAGACGTGGGCGCAATGTTGGCGACACGTTAGTCCACAGTCACTTTGAGCCCCCAGACAAGAACACTTGGTTGTCTAATAGACAGACGGGCACATACAAGTGTGGCAAATGTAAAGCCTGTACGTATATAGCCGTGGGTAACACCTTCTCCAACAGTATGGGAAATCGAACCTTTTATGCCCGCTGTTTTGCCAATTGTAATACCTCTGGGGTTATATACATGGCTCAATGTGACTGTGGACTGAAGTATATAGGCAAGACCAAAAGGATTTTCAAAAAACGTATCCTAGAACACATCGGGGATATCCGTAATAAACGGGATAAACCCGTTTCAAGACATATATGGAGTAGACATGCAGGATCAGACAAAACTTTACATTTCTCTATGATAGAGGTAATTAAAATGTCTAAAAGAGGTGGTGACTTGGATAGATTGTTAAAACAAAAAGAATCAAGGTGGATCTTTAGGCTAAATACTGTCATACCAATTGGTCTAAATGAATCAATAGATTTTGCGTGTTTTATTTAAGTTGTCCTATCTATCTTATAGGATCATCATATCCTTTATATCATAATAAATTTTGAAATAGGGGGGACTAATCTTTTTATATAATCACCCCAAAACTATATATTTTATGTCAATCACCCTATAATTATTCTATCAAAATGGGATATTATTATTAATTTATCAGCCTAAAATATTATTACCTGATAATTATGAATGGACTACTGTCATATGATATTACATCTATGTGGTTGTCATTGACATCTACTTACTCATTTCTCAGTATATCCATATGGTTAGGAATAACACTTGATGCCACCCATATACTAGTTTTACACATTGAGCATCCTCTATGTATCGATAAATAACTATTAGATTTCACTAGGGGCCCTATCTAATAAGCATGTGACCGGCTGTATAAGATAAATCGCATGATCGATAAAGCGGTCACTACGGTGCAGACCTTGTTACACGCTATTGTTTTGATCATGTACCAGCATGTGACGTTATACGTCACCTGACATCGCGATCACATGGGACCCCCTGTCACCGTATACCCGGAAGTAACAACAGACGCATAGAGGTCAATTGATGCACCTGACGTCAGACGTTATTCCTCCCATGCTCCACTGAGAGCTGGGTGCTTGCGTCTGACGTCGGACGCTCTCCGACCTCATGATCAGGTGAGCTAGTCACATGATCCGATACCCGGAAGTCATGGCTTTAAAAAGCGGACACGGCGGCATAACCTCGCCGCTCATCTGCCGGACGCCACCACTCTGGGTCACCTCGTTGTCAATACTGGTATCAACATCTACGGACACCACCACTTATCTATCTAAGTCACATAAGGGCATGCAAGTATTATCGGCGGATCCTATCCGCTACTGCTTGATATCACATAGCGATTGGTGATGCTTTATGTTTGTAACCTTGATACATATCGGCTGCCATCATTTGAGCCGATTATATAGCTAACATCATGTTGCTATAATTGACAAATGTATTTATGTGTCCTATTTGACATCTGTCAGAGGCACGATGTCCTAATGTTGTGATGGGGCTATAATTTATAGGCATAGTTCTTATTGGGTTTGACTGAGGATTTGATACCTAGATATATGATTTGGTTTATCCCAGTCTGGCTATATCGTTAAGCGTGAGATGTGTGAATATTTTGGGTGTTTTTTCTATCACTATCATTATTGAAAAACTCCTATTCACACTCCTTTACTGACTACCTGCTGTTAATAATCAGTTTTATGATAATCTTATTGAATTGATTGATCAGTAACTTCATTATCTCTAGCTATTGGCCTACCCACAAGTAGTTTGATAATCTCATTGAATTGATTGATCACTACTATTCCTAACTTTTGGTCTATCTGATTCTAGATTCGGATATTTGTTCGTGTATCTCTAAAGGAAAAATAAAAAGAAAAGAAATTTATATATATGTATTAATATTTGTAAGACTTCTTGGTGATAGGTACTCCTTGTCAAATATGTCCCCTGATGAGCCTGACACCAACCAGGCGAAACGCGTAGGGACAATTGGACATTTCACTCTTATTATTTATTAATTTCTCTTATATCAACTTGACACTTAGGTTGTTCGTCACCCATCTTGGGTATATATATGTTTTACAATAATAATTTATTTTCTGTGTGTAGATTAGCCCAGGTCATCCTATAGGGTCCCCCATTATACAGGTAATCACCCCACGATAGGGCCTACCAGGGACAATAGGAGGCACGAGCAACGGGATCGCCCCTATCGGGGCGGCTATTCCGTAATTAGGCAGGGCCACTACACTAGGGCCAGAAGTAGGGCTATAACCCCTTAGTAGGTTCTACTAACATCTACTAATCTATTGCTAACACCAACCTGACCCTAGTTTTTGATTTATTTTCCTTTTTCGCTTTATCATTTATTATCAAATTATATTAGAGGGATGTATTGACTATTTTATATATTATTATTAAAAGTTATATTTTAGAATGATGGTTTTGCTGTGAACTCTCAGTACAAATACATGTCAAATCTATATGTTTAAAAGAACTAAAAATATAAAATTTGATTAAAAACATGGCTAACGAAATCCCCCCTCTTGAATAAACCCCAAATGATAATAGGTTGCATTCGATAACACGTGGTCGTCACAGGTGTTGAATTCCTCAGAGGGCCCAACAATTTTGGCATTCACCGCACAGAAAAGATCAAGTGATTATGGGGCTGAAGGTATATTAGACGGTCAATGGATATCAATTTTACTGCAGGCCAGTGGACTACAGGCCCAAAAAATTATTCATTCACCGTACAGAAAAGAACAATTGATAATGTGGCTGGAGGTACCTACATTAGGCGGTCACTGTATAACAATTTTACTGTTGGCCAGTTAAATTACAGGCCCCAAAAATTATCCATTCATCGTAAATTAAAGATCAAGTGATTATGTGGCCGGAGGTATATTAGACGGTCAATGGATATCAATTTTACTGCAGGCTAGTGGACTACAGGACCCAAAAATTATTCATTCACCGTTCAGAAAAGAACAATTGATAATGTGGCTGGAGGTACCTACATTAGGCGGTCACCGTATAACAATTTTACTGTTGGCCAGTTAGATTACAGGCCCCAAACATTATGTATTCACTGTACATAAAAGATCAAGTAATTATGTGGCCGGAGGTATATTAGACAGTCAATGGATATCAATTTTACTGCAGGCCAGTGGACTACAGGCCCCAAAAATTATTCATTCACCCGACAAGCCGGCGGTCAGCCTTTGGGCAAGAGGGTTATCGGGCGTCATTAACTTTTTACGTTCGAACATTTGGGCCACAGAAGCCTGCCTTTTGCCAGATGAACGCGACGACACGGTGGAAGGTGGAGTGGAGGTGGAGTGGAGGACAAATGGGAGGAGAGAGGTGAAGGAGAAGAGGCAGGACATAGAGCGCCAGGAGTGTGGCTTTGTGGGTTCTGACGGTGTTGCTCCTACTAGGCTCGGTGATGGGAGGCCAGGTGCCTCTTTAAGGCGGTCGTCCCTAGGTGAGTGTTGGGCTTACTGCGACTTATGCGTTGACAGCATAGGCTGCAGATGGCAACACTATTTTCAACAGCTGACACGTTAAAAAAAAGCCCACACTGCGGAGCCATGTGCCGGCGTCCTGGGAGCGCCAGATGTGACCGTGCATGGTGGATAGCTCACTCCAGATACATTTACAGTCTGCTTTTTGCCTCCTGTGCACTGCAAGTTCTGCCTGCTTCTCCTCCTTCTCCTCCCTATCTGCTGCTCAGTCTCTCCCTCTGAACTCCCCTCCTCTTCCTCTCTTGTGGGCACCCACGTGACGTCCATCGACACGTCATCATCGTCACCTTCACCAGCACTGACATTAGAAATCTCGGAGTAGGCAACAACAGCGGGGACCACCCTCCTTTGGGCTGATCTGGGTACTGTCGTCAGACCGCTGGGTGGCAGCCGTTGCTACCTCCTCTTCCTCATCCAAAGCCAAGAATGGTTGCGCATCGGTAAGGTCTGGAAATTGATGGGAAAATAATTCCTCTGACTCGAGTGGAGGAGATTTGGTGGTGGTGTCTTTGGGGGTGAACTCAGCAGAGAGTGAGGGGGGTGCTGATACAGAGGATGAGGAGGGTGCAGAAGCACCAAATCTGGTGCGTCCTTCGATGTAATCGCACGCACCTTCTCCAACTTCCCACTTAGGCTCCGTCCTGGTGCACCTACCCGACCCCTACCACCCCTGCAGAATGGCCTACCTCTATTTTTGTCTGTCATTTTTAAAATGATACTGTGACAAATTCCCTATAGAAGAGCAGTATTTGCTGGAAGCAGGTATATAGAACCCCTTTAATGAGTATTTGCTGGAAGCTGGTATGTCAAACCCCTTAATCAGTTTATTTTGTGGCAACAACAGGTATATTACACCAGTTGCAATTAGTTGTTCCAATAGCGTTTGTCCCTCTGGATAGCTGCGGTATCGCAGCAGAACCGCACACAACTGCTGCACAATACAAATGCACTTATAATATACTTTCTAACATTGAAAGTATATTATAAGTATATCACACCCCTCAGTATGTCACACCTATCGATAGCACACCTATGTGTCTACCAGTCCTTAAAAGGACTTTTGTGGCCCAATTAGCTAGCGTTTGGTGTCTCTAACAGTCTGTCCCTGCTTCACACTGCAACCTCTCCCTATACTGGCAAAAGACTGAATGTAAAATGGCGGCCAGATTGTTTTTTTTTTTATAGGGTAGGGAGTGTGTCCATGTGCTGAAACATCTCAATTGGCTGTCCTGTTCCACCTGATGGATGTGTCATGGGTCAAAGTTTGGCACAATGCAATGTTCGCCTAACGAGCAAAGTTCGCCAAAAAACAACCACCGGGCAAACCGCAAGGCCATCTCTACCAATAACCCAGTCATGCCATTAAGCATGAAACACATCAATAAGATTGAAACCCACTATGCCTTTTGTAGATGTTCATGCATTCTCTCATGACTATTAGCTCCAAAAAATATATTAAAAAACAAGCTACAAGTTAATTACTTCTTCTGGAAAACCCAACTGCAGACATAATGGGTAATGTTCAAAGCCAGGATGAGTGGTATTTGAACTCAAAGCTCCCCACAGCAACGATTAGGGGTCCAATAAAAACATAAAATAATACATGGATGTTCCACAATACACTTTCAGGAAACTCTCCCGGATAGGGTCAAAACTATCTCTTCTCCAGCCCTTGACCTATGCCCGGACAATGATGTCCCGACACTTGAGACACTAAAAGTACACCCTCTACTGGCCAGTCTGTCAACCTTTCATCTGATGCATTTTGCTCAGTTTATGAAACAACTACTCGTAGGCATTCCCGACTCCCCAGAACACTCTCCCTTTGAAAAACTAGCTTTACAAGTCAAGGAACCAAAAGGTAAAATGTCAAAGCTATACAACCTTCTATTATCTCTACAAGGTTTGACAACCTACCTTGTATTAAGCGATGGGGAAAAAAAAAAAAATCACTTTTTCCCCCAATGAAGTCAAAAGGGCTTTATTGAATCCATCCAGGGTGTCCAGGTGTGTTAAACTACAGGAAAACAGCTACAAGGTACTAGCGCAGTGGTACTACACACCATACCGTGTTAGCCGCATGTTCCCAGATTGTAATCCAGAGTGTTGGAGGTGTCGAGTAGAAGTGGCCACTCATGATCATATATGGTGGTCCTGCTCCAAAATAAAACCCTATTGGGAACTTGTATGTAAAACTATTTAAAACCTTAGTGGGTCTTCAATTACAGCATCCGCAAAACTGTGCCTTTTCGGGATATTCAGTGATATCCAGTGCTCAAGACACACTCGTTCCCTCTGTAATACTCTGATTGCAGCTGCTAGATTATTCATTGCGGTTATTTGGAAATCTATTGATCCTCCTACAAAACCACATTGGATACATAAGTGTGATCAACTATACCGACTTGAACAAATAGCCCATTGGGATTCTAGAACCATTGGTAGATTTGAAGAGATTTGGGGACCTTGGAGTAAATACAAGAAATTCTCTGTCGCCTAAAGTGTCAGGGAGCTTTCTAGTGATGAAGGTCTCAGGTCTGTGGTCTGATACATCTACGAAATAGACCCCCCCTTGGCATATAACTACAATATCTTGCGAGGTACACTTGACTTACTACATCATATAATGTCATACTTGCCACTATACGCTGTCATAATATTCTGCCTATAACTGATATTTACCCTAAGACCATCCAGATTTCCAGAAGACCTGTTTTCTCAATCCCACCCCCCCTTCCTCACCTCCATCCCCCCTGCTCCCTTAAAATTCCATTATTTTGTTTGTTAATGTTTTGTGTAATTGTATTGCACTATTGGTCTGTTGCACAATTTTATACTTTACTGTATTTCCAAAAGCGTTGTGTTCACTTTATTGTCAAAAAAGCATAATGTGTATGCGTTTTCGGACTGTCTATGGCATAAAACAATAAAAATAATTTTACAACAAAAATACATGGATGTAATGCCCATTATACTTTTGTCTTTTTTTTTGCCATGAATTGTGGCAAAAACACAATAAAACTGCAATGTGCAATGATCCCTATAGCACAAATGTGTGTAGGACCTTTTACTGTTAGGGTCCATTCACACGTCCGCAATTCTGTTCCGCATTTTGCGTAACGGAATTGCGGACCCATTTATTTCTATAGGGTCTCACAATGTGCTGCCTGGATCCGGAATTGCGGATCCGCACTTCCGTGTCCGCAATTCTGTTCCTGAAAAAAATTTAACATGTCCTATTCTTGTCCGCAATTGCGGACAAGATTAGGCATTTTGTATTAAGTGCCAGCGATGTGCGGTCCGCAAAATGCGGAAAGCACATTGCCGGTGTCCGCGTTTTGCGGATCCGTGCATCCACAAAACACTTACGGACGTGTGAATGGACCCTTAAAGGGGTACTCCCATCTTAGACAATGGGGGACATATCGCTAGGATATGCCCCCATTGTTTGATAGGTGTGGCCCATGCTCCAATTCATTTCTATGGGGCAGATGGCAATAGCCGAGCCAGTGCTCGGCTATTTTCGGCGGCCCCATAGAAATGAATGGAGGGCGGCTGCGGATGCGCAGTGTGTTCTCCTTCACTTTCGGGGCTCCGTTCTCGATATAGGTGCGGGTCCCAGCGGTGGGATTCGCACCTATAAGACAATGGGGGCATATCCTAGCTATATGCCCCCATTGTCTTAGATGAGAAAACCCCTTTAAGGGGCTTGTGAAGGTCCTGAAACCAGTAAATGTAGCTGCAAAGCTGCACAGAGGGGGCGAGTGACACCTGGTTTGTGCAAGTGTCTGAGATCACTGTTGTTTTAGAGCAGGGATGGCTAACCTGAGGCTCTCCAACTGTTGCAAAACTACAACTCCCAGCATGCCCACACTGCCTACAGCTATTAGCCTACAGCAGGGCATAGTGGGAGTTGTAGTTTTACAACAGCTGGAGAGCAGCAGGTTGGCCATCCCTATTTTAAAGGATCAGGAGTTTTTATTTAAGTCGTCTGAGGTCTGTATATATTTATGGGGCCTATTCTAGGGTATTTATGGGCCCTGAGGATCTGGTCTAAGGCGTCTGATCTGATGTATTTATTATGGGGTCTGTATTTATATTAAGGTCCGTATTTAATTAGGAAATCTGGTCTTTGGTCAGTTTTTAGAGGGTCTGGAGTCTGTATTTATTTAGCAGGTCTGTAATCATTTTGGGGGTCTATTTATTTATGGGTCTGATCTGGGTTCTTTATTTATTTTGGGCTCTGTATTTAAATTTAGGTCTGTATTTATTTAGGAAGTCTTATCCGTGGACTGTATTTAGAGGGTATGGTCTGGGGTCTGTTTTTAAGAGATTTGGTGTCAGTTATATTTGGGGTCTTTATTTATTTAAGGTTCTGTATTATGTGGTTTGATCTGAGGTAATATTTACTTTAAGGTCTGCAGTTATTGTGGTGGTCTGTATTTATTCTGAGATCTATTTTTATTCTGGGGTCTATATTTATTTGGGGTGTGGTTGGAATCTGTTAAAGGCTTTGGGGTCTATAATTACTTTGCAGACTGGTTAGAGATCTATATGTATTTCAGGGTATTAGTCTGTATTATGGGGTGCATTCTGGAGTCATTCTGGGGTCTTCATATATTTTGGGAAATGTACTTGAGTCCTCTATTTTGGAATCTGTTTATTCAGAGGTTTGGTCAGGGGTCTTTATTAATTTCAAGTGTGTCAAAGGATGATTGGAATGCAATAGGTTTGCAGTGTAGGGGGACATAATCTACGCAAATGGATGTCATATATTAAATATATCAGAACCTGACAACACAGCTTAAAAATGTCTAATCTCTGTAGCAGTCTCCCTGCTCTCTCAGGTGGTGCCAGCCTAGTTGTTTACCAGTAACTAAGACAACAGATAGCACTAGAGCCCTATGAGGTAAGTGACTGGACATCAGGTATTTGACTCCAGAATGTACCCATTAGCCCCTTTCTCTTCTATAGACCACTCATTTTGAATTGACTTGTGGGAAGAGGTAGAAGTTGAAAACTGTTGCAGATGCAGGGCAACAAAGTGTCGTATTTGAGCCCTACTGGTAATGACACTAGATAAGTGCTTCCAGGAACACAGGAGACGTGTTTGCTTTGCTTTGCTATGCGCACCTTTCTGGGCAATTTATTTATCATTGCTTTCTAATTAATTTACACTCTAGCGCTTTTACTTTCAGTGCATATTCACAGTAAATCTGTAAGAAAGCTGCTCTGATAGCTCAATCTATACCCTTTATGTCATGCTTCGGTGTGGGAGGGAAACACCACACCTAGCATAGGAGGGAAGGGAAATACAGGGAATCAGGCCTGAGAACTAGGGAAGGAAAATGGACACCTCCTAGTGAAAACCTAACTAAAATCCTTACTGACTACCAGTATGAACAGACCCCAAAGGTAGGCGAGTTCATACGCAGGAATACCTAGAGTCTTATCAAGCCCTATAGGACCCTGGTACTAATAGCAGGGATGAGAATAACTGTTCCTCCAAAAAGGAAGGACGAACAGTCTCCTTCAGGCCTAATACAAACAATAGGGAAATGCAACACACAGAACCCAAACATAATACAAAAGGGGAAGGAAAGACTTAACTTCAAAGGAGCAATGGAAGCACCAGGAACTCAGCAGAGATCCAACCACAATATATCCAAAGGTCCAAACAGAAGCTCTAAACTGCACAGCAAAGTGGAAGAAGCAACTATAAATAGAGAAGGTTAAATTACCCTAATAGCCACATCTGGGGAAAGAAGGTGTGGCAAGCACCAGAAACAACACAGATGTCATGATCCAAATGGAAAACATGTCAGATCAAACCACATATTGCCAGGCTCACCAATCTTCTTCCACCTGTTGCAGGAATGTCCATGACAGTACTCCCCCTTCTATGGGTGACCTCCGCACACCCAGGACCAAAATTATCTGGGTGAAACCTGTGAAAAGATTTCACCAAATGACTCGTATTCACGTCAGATGATGATACCCACATCTTCTCCTCTGGTCCATAACAAGATACTGAAGAGATCTATGCAGAACTCCAGAGTCAATTATTTTGGCGATCTGATATTCCAAACTACCGTCCACCAGGAGCGGGTGGCAAGAAAGACGGCTCCAAATGTTCAACATATCTCTTCAACAAAGATTTATGAAAAACATTATGAATTTTCAGGGCCTGAGGGAGTTCAAGATGAAAAGCTACAGGATTAATAATGGCAGTGATCTTATATGGACCAATAAATCTTGGACCCAACTTCCAAGAAAGTACCTTCAACTTAATGTTTCTTGTGGACAGCCACACAGAATCACCCACTCTTAGGTCTGAACCTTTCATACGTTTCCTGTCAGACACACGTTTATAATTGTTGCCCATATTCATCAAGTTATCTTGAATTTTCCGCCATACAGATGACAATGATCACGAAAAACATTCCTCCTCAGGGATACCAGAAGTATCTGAAGTCTGAACCAGAAAATGTGCCAAACTGCGGGTGAAGCCCACATGCCCCAAAAAACGTCGAATTCCCAGTGGATTCCGGTCTACGATTATTTATGGCAAACTCTGCCAAAGACAAAAACGAACACCACTCCTCCTGGTTCTCAGAGACAAAACATCTCAAGTAAATCTCCAGACTCTGATTAGTGCGCTCAGTCTGTCCGTTCGACTGAGGATGAAAAGCCAAAGTAAAGGACAGTTTTGAGTACAGAACGCTTTCCAAAATCTTGAAACAAATTGAGTCCCACGATCCAAGACCACGTCAGAGGGAATGTCATGGAGTTTCACAATGTTGTCAACAAACACTTGTGCAAGTGTTTTAGCATTAGGTATGTCCGGCAAAGCTATTAAGTGCTCCATTTTACTAAAGGGATCAACTACCACCAGAATAACTGTCTTTCCTGAAGAATTAGATAGATCAGTGATAAAATCCATGGATAAGTGAGTCCATGGTCTGGACGGGATGGGAAACGGAAGTAGAGATCCAGAAGGCCGAGTATGTGTCACCTTAGCGCGTGCACAGGTACTACAGGCTGACACATAGTCCTTAACACACTTACGCAACCCCGGCCACCAGAATTTATGAGAGATGAGGTCAGCAGTGGATCTGCTCCCAGGGTGCCTAGCAAGCACCGTACAGTGATGTTCCTCAAACACCTTGTGACGCAATTCCGATGGCACTAACAGTTTCCCAGAGTGACAAGAATCCGGTGCTTCTCCCGGAGCCTCTAACACCTTCACCTCTAGGTCAGGGTATAGAGCGGATATCACAACCCCTTCCGACAGTATAAGACTCGGATTTTCAAAATCAGCACCTCCAGGAAAACTATGTGACAAGGCATCTGCCTTGACGTTCTTAACCCCAGGACGATAGGTGACAGTGAAATTGAATCTGGTGAAAAACAAAGACCATCTTGCCTGCCTTGGGTTCCGTCGTTTAGCCAACTCCAGGTAAGCCAGGTTTTTGTGATCTGTGAACACCATGATCGGATGAATCACCCCTTCCAACCAATGATGCCATTCCTCAAAAGCCAACTTAATGGCCAGAAACTCTCTGTGGCCACATCATCATTTCTCTCTGCGGAAGAGAGTTTTTTAGAGAAAAAGGCACATGGACGCCATGACCCAGGCGACGGGCCCTGCAATAAAACTGCTCCTACCCCCACCTCGGACGTGTCCACTTCCACAATGAAAGGTTGTGATACATCCGGCTGCACCAATATAGGGGCGGAAGAGAAACATTCCTTAATATCAGAAAAGGCTTGCAACGCCGAATCAGACCACACTGAAACATCTGTCCCTTTCTTAGTGTTGTCAGTTAAGGATTTTACTATTGTTGAATAGTTCTGAATACATTTTCGGTAATAGTTGGTGAACCCCAAAAACCGCATAAGAGCCTTCAGATTTTCAGGTCCATCCCAATCCAATACAGCACAGACTTTCTCTGGATCTATTTGAAAACCTGAAGATGACAGCAAGTAGCCCAAAAACTGCACCTCGTGTACCGCAAAAACACATTTCTCTAATTTTGCAAACAATTTATTATCCCTTAGAATCTGTAACACCAGTCTAACGTGTTCCTCATTAGTGATGAGTGGCAGGGGCAATATTCGAATTCACGATATTTTTGCGAATATTTGGGCGAATATTCGCCATATATTCGAGAATTTGTGAATTCATGATCTCTAAGCATTATTTTCTTGATTGCGAAAATTCGCCTAAAATTCGCCTAAAGAATTCGCATAAAAATTCGCATGAACTGGTATTTAAAAAAAAAATTGAATATTCACGATTACGAATATATTTTGCGATATTCCTCATGTATGTCCATGTCTGGAGAATATATTAGAATGTCTTCCAAATACACGACTACAAACTTTCCCTAGCATAGGAGGGAAGGAGGGTACAGGGAATCAGGCCTGAGAACTAGGGAAGGAAAATGGACACCTCCTAGTGAAAACCCTAACCAAAATCCTGACTGACTACCAGTGTGAACAGACCCCCAAAGGTAGGTGAGTTTATACGCAGGAATACCTAGAGTCCTATCAAGCCCTATAGAACCCTGGTACTAATGGCAGGGACGAAAATACCTCTTCCTCCAAAAGGAAAGACGAACAGTCACCTTCAGGCCTAATACAAACAATAGGGAAATGCAACACACAGAACCCAAACATAATACAAAAGGGGAAGGAAAGACTTAACTTCAAAGGAGCAATGGAAGCACCAGGAACTCAGCAGAGATCCAACCACAATCTATCCAAAGGTCCAAACAGAAGCTATATACCGCACAGCATTGTGGGAAAAGCAACTATAAATAGAAAAGGTTAAATGACCCTAATAGTCACACCTGGGGAAAGAAGGTGTGGCAAGCACCAGAAACAACACATACGTCATGATCCAAATGGAATACATGTCAGATCAAACCACGTATTGCCAGTCTCACCGATCTCCTGCCACCTGTCGCGGGAACGTCCGTGACACTTTATCGCTGAAGTTCTGACAGCTCATAAACAGTACTACAACCTCCATCATTGCTGCTATCCATATGCTTTTATTTGGGGAAGGAATTGCACTCTGATCTACTTGGAACTGGGCCATGTTACTATTGGATGTAGTACTTCTGCTATTTTTCACTTTAGTAAAGAGAGACTTATTTATTGATATCAACTGGCCTGGTTACTGACTCCTTAACCATCTGCCAGCCATTGCACCTACTCTCTTGCCTAGCACCCGGATCAACACCTAACATCAAGGGCACCAGGGAGGAGCCCCAACACCAGGGAAGAAAGAGTACACCCCCCAGGGTGAGCAAGACGCTAGACAGCCACTGTGAACTGTGAGCAGGGCCGTATTTAACGTTCATGCTACCCTAGGCCTTATACATGTTTAACTGAAAGCCACACTGCTAAAAAATCTACGAAACACCATGGGGCAGATTATACTATGGCTGACATTTGTTATGCTAGTTCACTAAGAAGCCCATTGGAGTTAGGTGCACTAATTTATCAAGAAACATCTTAATAAAGGAACTCCTTTTTCGGCAGTACATGCAAGTTACCTACTCATACCAGAACCATACAGGTCACAATAAGCGTTCATGCACACAACTGAATCCGTTTTGTGGTCCGCAAAATATGGATGTGGTCTGTGTGCTGTCCGCATTTTATTTGCAACCCATTGACTTCAATGGGTCTGTAATCAGTTTGCGGGCATATTCTATCTTTGTGTGGAACAGACATACGGATGCATAAAGCATGCGGATGATGCATGTGCTTTCCACATGTGTAACACCCCAGAATGGTGTTACCACTTTTGCACCTTGCTACTATATTTTATGGTCTAACCTGTATGTCATCTTGTGTATTTATTTCCAGGTCCCTCAACACTGTGCATTTATATTAATGTTATGTAACTGTTCATGTAATGTGCCTGGTTCACCAGCAGGTGATAGCAAACATGGAAGAGCTGTATGTAGATAGAATAGAGCGTTCCATTCCATTCTAACCCCCCTCTGTAGAGAGGTGGGCTAGTCCTACTTCCTGCAGGAAGGGTGGGGACCAGATAGAGTTAGTTGGAGTTTACCCCCTGCAAGGGAAAGGGTGTGCAGGGGCCCGTCTCTCCTGGATGTGCCCACACCAGCCAGAGCACCCTAAGCTCTGCTGGCCATGGAGACAGAAGCTTAAAAGCCTCAGAAGCCAAGAGCATAGTTCCTTGGCCTAATCTAAGTCTGACTAAGAAGAGAGAAGTGCAGCAAAAAGGAAAATACAAAGATACCAAGTCAGCTTGTCAGTACAGCAGAGAGAAAGAGATAGAACAGTGATGAGTTTGCCTGCCAGTTCATGCTAAAGCCTAATGGAACCAAGACAAAGCCAGAAAACTGTTTTGGAGAAACGTTTATTCAATTAAAGCTGCCATTGAACTTCATCTCAAGGTCTGGACTTAAAAGGGTTCTGCACTTTCATTTAACTGATGATCTATCCTCTGGATAGATCATCAGCTTCTGATCGGCGGGGGTCTGACACCCAGGACCCCCGCCGATCAGCTGTTTGAGAAGGCAGCAGCGCTCCAGCATCGCCGCGGCCTTCTCACTGTTTACCGCCGGCCCACTGACGTCACGACTAGTATCAACTAGCGTGGGCGGGGCTAAGCTCTGTTCACTTGAATGAAGCTTAGCCACGCCCACGCTAGTTGATACTAGTCGTGACGTGAGTGGTCCGGCGGTAAACAGTGAGAAGGCCGCGGCGCTGTTGGAGTGCCGCTGCCTTCTCAAACAGCTGATCGGCGGGGGTCCTGGGTGTCGGACCCCCGCCGATCAGAAGCTGATGATCTATCCAGAGGATAGATCATCAGTTAAATGAAAGTGCAGAACCCCTTTAAGTTATTCTTATAAATCCATCAATTATTAACCCTTTTTATTGCTTCGGAGCTAAAGCCTGGGGTCCAGCGGTATCCAGGTAGGAGCACAGTGACGCACAAGAGACAACTAGGCTGCACTACATCACTAAGCATTCCTACTAAACCTGGGATGCGATATAGAGGGCCCTGGGGGGAGGCGGCCCGTTGCACATGTACATGTCTGTTCCACAAAAAGATAGAACACGTCCTATGCCTGCCCACAATTGAAGTCAATGGGTCTGCAAAAAATGGCGTGGAAAATAATAAAAGAGACAAGCCAGCTGGCCCACCCTCATCCTTGCCTACACCATGCCCCCTTTTTTCACCTTGGAAACGTGTCGTGAGCAGGGAAAAGTCACAGAGTTTGCTGCAAAACCCCCTTTGCGACAAAATCTGCAACAAAAATATGCCAAAAAGTTGCGTAAAAATAATAATAAATGACCCCCAAAGTGTACATCAGACTTGTCAAATCTCATTCACTTTGCTGGTACACAAGAATCCACATGGCAAGACTGCAGGGATCATCACACATAACAAACCCTCTGACACAAACCTCCTTTTCTTTTTCCGCTTTTAACTAGACTCTCCACCTTCCATACAAATAACGACTATACACCATTGTTTTGGGTTAAGTGGGATTGGCCACAGCTTTATTAAATTAAACATCCTTATGTCTATGCCCTAATGTCTACCGATGTTCTCTATCTCATCCGAATGCAAGCTGTTGTACAGCAAGCATGAGGACCTCCCTTTCTTTCTTCGGGCACAGACTACCACCACCGAGGAAGGCAGAGTAGACCTACTTTGAATTCCAGCCAACCCCACCCAACAAAGACAACGCACTTTCAGCCCTATCCTGCAAACCAGCCAGAAATATATCTAGACCAATCGGGTTTAAATGCACACCATCTGGCAAAAGCAGAGCCTGGTTGTCCCCTTCAAGCTCCGTATGCCACAGAACAACACCTCCTTGACTTCTAACAAACGTAGAAACTTTGACATTTAACACCCGACGACACCTCTCAATCGCCGCCACATTGCGAGCCCCCTGCCAGCGCTGCCGCGAAATAATCTCTGACCAGACCGTAATCACTTTACTAAAAAATCTAGTAAAACGACCCAAATCCTGTGTAATCAACTGAATCAGATCCCCTATCTTAACCTTACCTAAGTCGTTTCCACCTGCATGGATGATCAACACAAAGTTATCTACCCCTTGACGGCTAATGTCAAACACCTCAGGTAATACACCAACCCACCGCAAATCTCTAATTCCTCTCCAATGTACATCCACATCTGGAATCCCTAGCGATAAACCAACCGGACAAATTTTGGCCCTCTGTGAAGCCCAATAGATGAAGGCGTGACTGACCACCCAAACGTGAACACGCTCTGAACCTGGAATAAACGAAAGAAAAAAACAGAGATTATAGGCAATTATTGGCACATTGCCCACACCTCACATAGTTATCAAATCTGGTCTAACATATGATCGGAAACAGGTGGATCTCCACCTCCCTAACTTTTTTTATATCCTGTTTGTTAAGCCCATACAAATCAGCCATAGTAGCGGCCCCTATCCGGAAAGAATGAGTCCCAAATTCCCCAGGGGGAAAACCCAATTCCCGCAAACAGTTTTTAAAAATGGAAGAAAACTGAAATCGTGATAGCGAAAGACCAGACTGGTGAACTAAAGATGAGCCCTCCCCCGAGCGCAGACGTGCAAAATCAGAAACTAATACAACAGGACAACCTGCCAACCCCAATGGGACAATGGATATCCAATGACTACGACCCATCTGATCTGTCTTTGACTTACGCACACATATCCTCATGCGACCCCCTTTGAAGCACACATCCTTGGAAAACTAGCTGATACTAACTCGCAGATGCGGAGAGCAGCAAAAAAGGCTAAAGTGAAAGCCGCACGAAATAAAGCAAGCTCCCAGGAATCACGGAACACCGCTTCCAAAATTTTTATTAAACGCAAATATAATGAAAAGGAAACTGGTCTACGCATATCTACCCCAGAGGAACCTTTTTTCCATCCCCTAACAATCTGTCTCACCAGAAAGTGCTTTGTGATATCTTGTACTCCATGTAGCTGTAAAAAGAAAGACACCCCCGATAATCCCTTACGAACCACATTAGCTGAAGATTAAATATCGCACTAGGAATTGCAGAGTAGCCCGCAGCAACTCGCCAGGCTGCATAGGGACAATCCCCCTAATACCTGACAACCATTGCAACCAGAATTTTAGATGACTCTGCCAAGTGCCTTCTGATACTGAAGACCGGATCAGCGTTACAAGTTCCTCTCTATCAGGTTCCATAAGAATTGCAGGCAGGAAGCCCCTTCCTCGTCCGCCCGTGGGTGCAGCTCCCAAAATTGAGTCATCTGTGAACGGGATAAAGCATCAGCTAAAACATTTTGTCTACCCGGGACATGGTTTGCCCTAAACCAAATATTCAAACGAAGGCAACAAAGAATCAAATGTCTGAGAAGCGCTAAGACAGGCAAAGATGAAGAAGATTGTTTGTTGACTACCTGAACCACTGACATATTGTCTGTCCAAAAACAGATCCTCTTATTGGACATCTCCCTATCCCATAGGTCCACAGCCACCACTATCGGGAAAAATTCAAACAAAGTCAAACCCAAGGAACTCCAAGAAACTGGCCAACTATCCCGACACCAATGAGATCCGAGAATAGCCCCAAAACCATCACCCCCAGCTGCATCCGTATACAGACACAAATCCACATTAGACACCTCCAATTCTTGACAAATCACCTGTCCATTAAAAGAATGTAAAAAGGATTGCCACACCAACAGATCCTCCTTCAAAGTTCTTGTAATATGTATAAAATGATGGGCGTGTCGCACACCGCGGGTGGCCAATGATAAACGCCGACAAAAGGCCCTGCCCATTGGAAAAACCTTACAAGCAAAATTTAGCAAACCTAACAAAACCTGGGTTTGGCGTAAAGTCGCCTTCGTGGCCAACACAAAATGACTGACCATCGCCATTAAATGAGATAATTTGTCCTGGGGTAGCCTAAATACCATACTAACAGTGTCAATCTCCACTCCCAGAAATGATAAACATGTACATGGACCTTCTGTTTTATCCATAGCCAGGAGGACCCCCAGATTAGACATCAAGACTCGGAAAGTCTGTAGTAGATACTGACACTGTGTAGAAGAGGCTGGGCCCACAAACAAAAAATCGTCCAAGTAATGTATCAAGGCTACACAGCCAGTTTCATATCTTACTGTCCATTCTAAAAAGGAACTAAAGACTTTGAAAAAATAACAGGAAATGGAACATCCCATGGGCAAACATAAATCCACAAAATATTCCCCTTCCAAAAGGCAACCTAGCAAATGAACACAGTCAGGGTGGACTGGCAACAAACGAAAAGCTGACTCTATGCCAGTAATGCCCCCTGTCCCGCTGAACAAACTAACGAAACTGCCCTATCAAAGGATGTATATGACACTGTCGCATCCTCCTTGGCAATACCGTCATTTACCGAAGTCCCAGGGGGAAAAGAAAGATGGTGTATTAACCTAAACTTTTCCACCTCCTTTTTTGGGGCTAAACCCAAAGGGGACACTCTCAGATTAGGAAGCGGAGGCTCTGAAAAGGGACCTGCCATACGCCCTAATGCTACCTCCTTCCTGAGCTTCTCTCTGACAATTGCGATGTTTTTCTTGACTGATTTCAAGTTAGAACATAACAGTAAAGAAGGCGAATGCGCATGTGGGATGAAAAACCCCTGCGTAAATCCATCAAGCAAGAGTTTTGCTTCCTGGGGTACGCCTCTAACCAAACCTGAAGAACCAGATTTTTCACCGGGGTTCTCTGCTGCACCGGGAGTACCCAGCCTGGCTGCCTGGCGTGACCGCCGGAAACAGCGGAGTGCCGAGTGACTGCCTCCGCATATGGAGCTCTCGTGACGGAACTTGCAGGTGGCATAGAAGCGGCAGTGCCCCTCATTATACAACCAGCAAGTTCCAAAGGGCTTGGAGGATGCTGCACCGGTCTGCTGACCGGGTGCAGCAGAACTTCCCTGAAAGGGCCGCTGTGGACTCTGGGCCAATATCAATTGGATCCAAATGTCCGTTGCTTTTGAAGCCCAACCAACCGACGGGCTAACTGCTAAACGCCGCCGAAACTCTTCGTCGTAGCGCCACCACACCGCTCCACCATGAAGTTTGTACGCACTAAAAATCGTATCTAAATAAATCAAAAGCTCGGGACCTTTTGACTGATCAGTCTGACATATTACATGTGATAAAACCAAAAAGGCCTGCAACCAGTTCCCAAAAGTTTTGGCCACTTTCGGTTTCCTGTCTGAACCCCTTTCAAAGGAACGTTCCTTGTCTACTGTAACCTGATCAGGAGAAACCAATGACCATATACTGTATCTACATAATCTCCCCTGGCAATCTGATCTCTAACATCTTTGGACAAATGAGTACCCAATGGCGCTACCCCACAAAAAACTGAATCTCTAAACGTCAGACCAGAAACCTCTAGACCCTTACCCTTCTGTGCACTCTCTGGGGAAACTAAAGACCCTGCCATAACTGTATGACCCTCAACGTGTCTTAAGACTGTAAAGCTGAAACTAAATCCTTATTGCCTGCAGATGTATGTGCTGATAAAGCCGACCAGGCCGGCAAACAAGAGTACTCACCGCCTGACGCCATCTGCACGGGAACGGAAGGCGGGAGCGTAGTGGCTGCCGATACCGAAGGCTGTTCAGAGGGGACTACCGAGGTCTGTTGAGAAGCCCTTCGGGAAGGCTCGCCTGCTGATCCTGTGACAGATTCCACGTGAGCTGCTGATCAAGGGCAGGTAGAAGAGTGACGTCTGCTATGCAAGTGCGGTGGTGTAGAGGGGGATGAGTAAGATGATGAAGCAGAGGAACGGCTCCGCGAAGGTGAACGCCGCTGATCCCTTCTGTATCGCCTGGATCTGGAAGTCCGACCTCTTTGTCTCCTGTGCCTGGAATGAGATCTTCTGTGTTGCCGAGCTGGAGTATCTGCAATTGTAGCAGCAGAAAAATTATCCCTTGCCCGTGGTGAAGGCACCAAGGCCTGACCCACCAAGGTCTGGCTCAAACCTATCTGAGAGTCCTGGACCAACTGATTCTGGGACTCAGGCATCCTCATGCAGGCAGAGGCCTCTGCTGCCACCTGCTGACCGAAATGGGTAACAGCAACAGCATTAGCAGAAGCCTGGAGGGGGAGGAAACTATCAACAGCTCTCTCAGAAGGGGGCGTGGCTGATCTCTGCCGGGGCCCAGAGACAAGCAGTGAGCTGCCAGGGGGGGTGGGGTGGACACCGAAGTACCAGCATCTGAAGCATGGGGGAGGGCAAGACTGTTTGATGGCCACGTTCCCCTCAATCTTACTGTGTCGGCTGAGCCATGGTGCTGCCTACACTCAGCTGCACCATGTATTTCCCTCCCTGAAAGCAGGACAGGAGCGCTCACTTTCTCCCTACAGAGCGCGTCTGCAACCTCCTTTCCTTGCTGTACAGCCTGAGCAGTCCCCTCGGCCAGGCTGCTCAGCTCTGTGAAAGCACGTGCGGCCCTACCTCCCCTGGCCCCACGCTGTGTCCCCCCCCCCGCAGCTGCCCTGCGACCATGAGACCCAAACCTATGCCCCCTGGATAAGGGAGGCTTTTTCTTGGAAGGCATATGAAGGGGGCTGAGGCGAGTGGGTGGGCGACTGTGCCTCCGCGGCTGTTGTGGAAATTTTATTAGGATGTGTATTTAATATATTGTGTATTGTCATCATGTCTCTCAGTGTCAGGGTAAACCATTGGAGTGGATATCTTCCCGTGTATGTCCTGTTACAGCTGCTGGGCGCAGAGGTCTCCGTCGGCGAATGGTCCATGTGCTAAGCACTGGGCTGATGTGTTCAGCAGAGCAGTGTTTTGTTGGCGTGGATGCATTAAAGGAACGTGCGTTTGTTGTCTCTAGTGCGCCTGATCAGCCGCTGGAGATAATGACGTTGTCCTGTAAATAAACATGCATGAGGATCATAGTAATTTTATCTGGCATTGATCACTGAGCAAGGCTGGATAAAATTAGCTCCAGTGGTAATGGTAGGTTATAGTATACATGTGTTTGTTAGCTAGCTAGGTTATTCTAAATGATGATGTCTTATCTTCCTATGTCATCACTTCCTGTATCCTTGTCTTGGGCCAGCCCCTTTTCACACCTTTTGTTAGTAAATAAAAGTGAGCAGACTGAGAAGGGCGGAGGAAGCCTCTCAGGATTTTCAACCAAGATGGTAACAGATGTGTCGCTCTCTGACTGGGGCTGAGGGAAGGGGGACTCACCTTTTTCCTTACACAAACTTTGATGCGAGCTGATTGCAACTATTAATATTTACCACAACACGGCCTACCTCCTTGACCTGAATAACCAGTCTCAGCAGCCGCAGCAAGAGGAGCTTCCCTGCATTTTGCCACGACCTCCTCCAGCCAGCCTGTACCCTCCTGGGACACCTTAGCCAGGATGAGCTGCTGCAATGCGTCTGCCATGAGGAGAAAGAAACTGGATGACTGCACTCTTGTTCCTCACGCGGACTCTTTTATAAACTTCCCAGCTCCACCCCCCGCCCCCATAACCTAACCGGCGGGAAAAGAGGGGTGCAAATCCTCCAATCACCTTTCTTTCCTTCTCCCCTGCAGTCCCCTGCCCTTTCATTAACCATTTCATGGCCTTCCAAAACATGCGATCTGCAACTAATGCAGTAACATCAGTCATTTATGTAAGTTTCCAACCCAACTGAGCACCAGTGAGTAATACAGTGAATGTCATACACACCCAGCTTGAAAAACACATTAAAGGGGTTTTCTGAGATTCTGATGTTGATGATCTGTCTTCAGGATTAGTCATCAATATCTGATTGGCAGGGGTCGGGCACGTAGTGGCTGTGCCCGATATTGCAGCTCAGCCCAATTCATTTAAATGGACTGTGGTGCACCTACGCCATGTAACTGATGTGACATCCTGCCTAAGAAGACGCTGTGGTGCTCGCTGCAGTATCTCCAGACAGCTGATTGGCAGGGTGCCAGGTGTCAGATCCCCACCGATCTGATATTGATGACCTATCCCAAGGATTAGCCATCCATATCAAAATCTCGGACAACCCCTTTAACAAGTGGTGCACCGCTACAAATATTTTGCAATAAATTCACAGAATGATTAGCTAAGATTATTATGATTATATATCATATATATTAGAAATCACTTCTTGGAATATGCCCATCATCTGCAGACCCCTCCTGGCACACATGGCACAATAGTTCCTGCTCACTGCTGCTCCACCAATCAGCTTTAGGCTAGTTTCACATTGCCGTACGCCTCCAAGAGATTGCTATTGGACACTGGAGGTTTAAGTGGAGAGAACTACAACTCCCAGCACGTCCAGGCTGTTATGTGATATCGCAGAACATTACAGGGAAGAGTCCAGGGGAGAGAACTACAGTTCCCAGCATGTTCACACTGTTATGTGATATCAGAGGGCATCACAGGGAAGAGGTAAAGGGGAGAGAAAAAAAAGTGTGCAAAAAGCTATTAAAAAAAAAAATCACACATCCGAGGCACCAGTTTTCTGGCATATAATGATAAATCTCCCCCAAAGTACAGACATTAGCATCAGGACCTTGTGCGTCCCTCAGACCCAAGAGAACTGAAATATAGAATTTAAAGGAGAGGGACAGGTGACCCATTATGAGGTCAAGAAGAGTGACCAATTGGGAGTCTGCCTGGGAAGTAGATCAGTGTAAAGTGACCAAGGAGAAATTGCTCTTCAGCTCTTTTGTTTGTGACCTGTCAACAATTATTTTTGCCCCATGCTCATTTTATCGTCCCACCTTCCCTGTGAAGAACCATAACGTTTTTCTCGCGGCACCTGTTTACTTCTGCAGTTTTCTGTGAGACATTTCCATCCTCATGTTCTTCTCTAACAATCTCTGGAACTATTTGAAACACAACGTTCAAAATGAAGAGGGAATGGCATTTATGACATGAAGAAAACATCAGAGGGTTCCTTGTTTGTAGACAGTTTAAGTGTTCCTGGCTCTGGACAAGTTATGTCTTCATGTAAAGTTCCTTTATCCGAGCGGCATCACACATTGCATATGTGAGAGGTGAAGGACAGTGAGAAGGAGGGAGAGAAGACTAGGGGAAGGAAATTTAAAGCAATAGGGATGGAATATAAAAGAAACTGTAAGGAAAAGATAGAAAGAAGGAACTATTATAGGGATATTAGATCTGAACTCAATGGGGCAGATTTCTTAGATCATTTACACCACTTTTATGGTGTAAAAAGTCACCGATTTAGTTGGACTCCGAATATGTGGCATGATTTGTGACTTTTGACTTTTCCCCCTTTTCCAAAGTGGTGAGGAAAGTGGGTGAGGTCTACTGGAACGGGCATGGCCTCCTGCAGCCCATCAAATTTACTATAATTACATCAGAATCGGGCATATATTACAGTTCAAATCTATATCAGCTCATAGCTGGCATAGTTTGAATTTCCAGCACAAGAGAAGGCAGAGATGTATCTAGGCTTTCCAGCACCCGGGCCAAGGATTCAGCACGAAACATGAACATGCTTAAAAAATGCTGCATGAAAAATGTATACATCCATTTTACTTACTTATATAGTGCTGACATAGTGCTTTTCAGACATTATCATCACTCACTGTCCCCGATGGGGCACCGAAGGAAACCGGAGTGCCCGGGGGACCCCAGACAAACACGGGCAGAACATACAAGCTCCATGCAGATGTCATCCTTGGTCAGACTCCAGCATTACAAGGCAACGGTGCTAACCACTGAGCCACCATGCTCTGACCTAGAACATAGTGCATGGATTCCTTCTTTACTCGGCTTCTCTCTACATCCAACAGGTTATAATCGCACAGTACCCCACGTCAGCACAGTAACTGACTTCAACACCATGGAAACTTACAATGTTTACCCCTGTAATGAAAAGAGGGGCACAAATGTACCATAAGTAAGGCCCCATTTTGCGTAACGGAATTGCGGACCCATTCATTTCTATGGGGCAGCACGATGTGCTGCACGGATACGGAATTTTGGACCTGCACTTCCGCGTCCACAATTCCGTTCCCGAAAAAAATAGAACATGTCCTATTCTTGTCCGCAATTGCATTTCTATTAGTGCTGGCAATGTGCGGTCTGTAAAATGCAGAACGCACATTGCCGCTGTCCGTGTATTGCGGATCCGCGGATCCGCAAAACACACACGGATGTGTGAATGGACCCTAACCCCCATTGTGTTGCTGCATTTCTGGCTTCCAGGTGCCTTATTTTTAATGTGATGAATGTGAAATGAGTTGCTTTACCCACCAGTCTCTATATGCCCTGCCTCCTGCACATCTATCATCTCAATGTCTCACAGTCACGTCTCATATGTACAGCCGCTGAGCAGGGCCCCACCGAACTCCTGTCTTATTATAGCCAGATAGTGATGACATAACAACGCATCAGGTTATAGATAGGACAGCTCCATACAAGCTGGTCTCTCCCTGTCATGGCCTGCCACCATGTGTACAAGAGAAAGCGTGGAGTCACTGTAGTAGTGTGTTCTTCCCTTAAAGAAAATTCAACAAAAATACAACAGTAGGGTTGTCACGATACCAAAATTTTGATTCAATTTCGATACCAAGTATTGCGATACTCGATACCCTTCGATACCACGTGAAAAAAATAAAACAAAGAAAAGCCGTGTGCATTCCGCATTTTATGGAATGTCCATCCCATAATAGAACAGTCCTATCCTATATTTGGGGGAACAATGTTACGGTGTTTTTTTTAATAGTTTGGACTTTTTCGTATGTGGAGATTTTTTTTTATTGTTTATATATTTTTATATGTAAAATTGGTAAAGGGAGTCATTTAAATTTTTATATTTTGGTGTGTTTTTTTTGGCTTTTTATTTAATAACTTTTAGCCTCCTAGGCTAGAACCCTTGTCCTATTCTCTCTAATAGAACTCTATTATGGTGCATAGGATTTTACACTGTCCCTGCTGCCCTGTGCTTTGTGCACGCAACAGCAGAGAGCTTACCATGGCAGCCATGAATGGCTTCAGTAGCGTCCTGGCTGCCATGGTAACCAATTGGAGCCCCGCAATTTCACTGCTGGGGCTCCAATTGGAAACTGCCACCAATGAAAATACTTAGGGTGCGGGAAACTTGTGGCCACCATGCCACCAATGAATATAATACGGAGGTGGCACAGTGCGGTTGCCGCACCTGATGGTTTAATTGATGGGGTTCAGCGGGATCGCCATTCCTAGTCATTGAGGCCGGGTGCCGGCTGTGTGATACAGCTGGCACCCACAGCCTACAATTGTATTTAAGGATTAATTAAATGCGTTAGTGGTGCAGTGTTAACAGTCCCACCTCCTCAGTATTATAACAATGTTATTTATTTTCATTGGTGGCAGTGGCTGGTTCACAGCCCCTCCCCTCTCTTATCATTGGTAGCCAGCGGCATCCACGTCACAGTGGGGAGGGACTGCCTCCTTCTCCACTGTGTCAGCTGATCAGAACATGGTGCGTGCCGAGGAGGGCACGTTCCATGTTCTCTAAGATATACTAGGCTGCGCTATCGAAAAATAGCAAATCCTGGTATCGCATCAATCCGGGTACAAAAGTATCGATTGGGTATCGAAAGTTCGATACCTGGTGCAACCCTATACAACAGTGATACTTAAAGTGTTTAAAGATTTTGATCGATGGGGGTCTGAGTGCTGAGACCCTCACTGATCGCTACAATGAGATAGAAGCACTCACACAGAGTGCTGTCTTCTCTCTGCTGGAGTTGGATTGGAAACACGCTCGTACACTTTCTATTGAGCCTGTGTTCAATAGCGAGGAGGTCTCAACGTTTCGATCTCCTCATTTAAAGGCACCTTTAAACTGCCTGATATTAGGGCAGAGTATCTCTAAAAATAAGTGATAATATGAACGATCGCACAGTTTAAAGGGGTCACCAAAATGCGCGTGGGGATCTCTGTCTCAGCACTGGTACCCCCTTTGATCAAAACTTTTGATATGTTACTACTGACAGATCAAAAGTTATTTAAAAGTAGTTACACTTTAAAGTGTCTAAATGCATCCATACTTTTGTGCTGATTCATGTCATATCTTTATAGGGGTCAATGCATTGTTTTCCAGATACAGAACTCCAAATCCCCTGAGTACCACCTTACAGCTGCAGAGTCAGATGACAAAATTCTGACTGCTCACAGCAACCACTGGAGGAAGTGAGCATCATCAAGTATTTTTGGGTTGAATGAAGCTGATAGTTGTAGATGTGGACCGAATCCGATTCACTGTTAGTGGATATGTGGTGACAAGAAAGGCCAATCTGTGATGTGAGTGTTGTGGGGACTCGCTCTGGTAGATAGGGTAAGAGGGCGCAGTACAAAGGCAAAATACAAGTTCTTAACTCAAAAGGTCAGTGTTTATTCACACTAGAGGCAATTGCACAAAACAGCACGTAACTTTGCAGTCTTGGTGTTAATTCACACACAATGGAAAGGTCATATAACACAAGTCACCTTGCTGGCAGTTCTCCCTCCAGTAGTCCACAGCAGGCTTTAGGGGGACTGTTTCCCCAGCGTGCGGCTCTCAGCCCTCCAGCACGGCACAAAGCCTCAGATCCCAAAAACAGAGACATCTCTGCTGAGCCCAGCTGCCTATTTAAGGACAGCCAGGTGCTGCCAAAACCCGGACCGGCACTTAAACTCCGGTCCGGTATTTGACCTCACCTGGCTGGAAACTAGCCCAGCCGCACATGCTGGGAGGAAAATACCTGCCTTGCCAGACACAACCCCTCACTGTGTCACAGTGTGAATAGGAAGCTATGTATTCCAAGATTCCTGGACAGTGGTTTTCCACTACAAAAAGGATGTGCCATAGCCCAAAAAAATATACACGTTTATATTCACCACATCTTCAAACGCGGCTCCTGTTCCAGTGGTGCCTGGGTCCATTCTGCAATCCACTTCCTGCTGACGCCCTGACACTGCAGACAATAGCTGGTAATACTGCTCAGTCTATGATCAATGGCTATGGGACATCTACTTTGTACTGGAACACCCCTTTAATTAATATTCACGAGGAACAATGCATATTACCCTCCCACAGGTTTCAGTGTAAGCGGTGATATAGAAATTTGTGCATCTAAATCACGATCTTCATCAATACCCATATATTATTTATTATTATTATTTATTATTAAAGCGCCATTCATTCCATAGCGCTGTACATGTGATAAGCGGTGCACATACATAATGGATATATCTACAACTAACATCCACTATCCAAGCCAGGTACAGAATGCAGATACAGTATTCATGTAGATAACCAAAGTCTTTTGTATTGTAACCATCTATGGGATGTTTTCCTCTCTAATGGACCTCAGCCATTGTCATGATAATATGCAAAGATGGCGGAACAATGTGTATTCACATTGCAGTGTGTCAAAGAGGAAATACAGCTCCTAAAAAAGGTATATTTTCCGCTTAATTAATCACCATTCAGAGAAAACACTCTGTTTTTCCTCAGACGACAAACTTTAAATATCTTGAATGTAGTCCAAGGTCTATACTTGCTCGCTGCCAAACCTTACATCATTTATTTGTAAGAACCTGAAGAAAAAAAATGTAAATTCATTTTGGAAATAGATCATCTTAAGGTATATCACCAACTTTAAAAACAAAAGCACCACAAGATGGGTATCTCCTGGCCTCCTTGTTCCACCAAAAAACATTTGCAAGAAACTTATGTTGCAATGCTGTGCCAATCCATGACAGGACTCAGGGCTGGGGAATGTCAGCACCAACAAAAGGAATGAGTCCTACACAATGGCAGCTCTGTGGTTCATGTAACACACGCAGAGCACATGCTGACATGCGCCCGGCTCTGATATCTTAGATAATTCTCAGAACTTCCTGCCTCTGGGGTTTGACATGAAACTTAAATAATATGTAATAAGACCTAGATGTTTATCAGACCCTTTAGCCTAGAGCTGTGAGGTCTTATCCTTTAAGAGACTCCATCCAAGTTAACAGGAAGAATCCCACTGAGGGAGGTGTAAATTCCTGCTAGAAAGTGAGAGGAAACCTGCTGGAAGATGTGTGTGTTTGGCTAAGAATAGAGAGGTGAGAAAGAGAGCGAAAACAGGGTAGGTGAGAAGTGGGAACTATGGGACCAAGTGCAAAAATTCCTTAAAAAATGAGTTTCATAGTGCAAGAGTTTACCGCCCAAGTCTAGTCCAAATTATGTCAGCTAGACTAAGCTTAGATTTTATCTGCACACAGGCTCAGACTGGCCCACAGGGGATATAGTGGTCCCCTGAGCAAGGGTGGGTCCCCAGTCCCCGTAGCCCTGCACAAATGGCATATGGCACAGTAGACTGTACTACATACAAAAAGGCAGCAAATAACATGTCAATCAGCCTAGGCATCCATATTAGAACTGGGTAGAATATATATATTTTTTTCTTTTCAAAAGTTTTTATTACAGCAATGATTTTTCTATACAAAATGAAAAATCAAAAAATTATAATTTTTGATTCCTTAAACCCCTCTCTATTCCCTCCCAAACCACATCCCCCTTTACGATGCATCTCCCAGTAGAAAGGTTACAGGAGGAAAAAAAGCTAGAAGTTCCATTCTCCCCATATCTTTAACCATTTATCCTCTAACCATAACTTTTAATCTTATTAACAAGATTCGACCATGTATTGAAGCTTGGGGTATTAACTGAAAACCAGGCCCGGGCAATCAGAAGCCTTGCTAAAAAAAAAACATTATTTTAATCAAGAGAAACTGTTTATACTTATAGCACCCAACCTTAGTCAGATCGCTCAAAATCCAAGTCTCTACTGTAAAAGGTATCCCAACTTTCAATTTTTGGGTAACATAATTATATATTGCCTCCCAGTATTACTTAATTTGTGGACAAGTCCAAAACATGTGTACATGATCGGCCTTCAGGAGACTCTCAGCATGGATAATTGGAAGTATTTCTAAAACCCCGTTTTTTAAGCCATAAAGGTGTGACATAAATTCTGTGTAGAAAATTAAATTGAATCAATATGTGGTTAAAATTATAAGAAACTAATCCTACATTCATCAATATATTATCCCACTCTTCTAATTGAACATTTGGACAATCCAATCTCCACGCCTTTTGGCCAGGAGAGTGTACATTAGTGAATCATGCTTTAAGTAAGTGTTTATAACATTGAGAAATATTAACCCTCTGTGCTGACTTTACTATTAACTCATGCAAAAAAGTAGAAATATCTATATAGAAAAGAGATTTATCTTTTATGCTGCAAAGTGCTCAACGTAACTGAAAATACCGAAACCAGGATATATTAACTAAATTTTCCCTGTGTATTAAGTCCGAAAAAGAAAAAATGTACCCATTACCAACAACCTGTGCAAGATAACAGATATTATTCCTTTTCCAATATTGATCCCCAGCCAACTCATCTAAGGCCTGTAGATAGAAATTGTGCCAGAGGGGAGTGCAACAGAATGATCCCTTTGAACTTGGTAGAATATTTAACAAACTGCTATATTAGTATACAATAGACCCAACAGCTGGCTGCGTTGACTTCTAGGCACAGATACAGGCAAGCCAAAGACCCACCTTCTCGGAGTCAATAAGGGGACCCCATAATTGGGCATCTTGCAATGCCTTGCTTTTGACTGTTGCTGCGTGACTATGTGTTTAAGGCAAGAGGCAGTCAACAGGATGGTGACAGAGGGACTACAGAACAGAACAGTCTGAGTCACATACTAGGAATCAGGCTTCTACTGAAAAAAAAAATTGTGTTAGCCGCGGTTTTTGCAAATGGGGGTCAGGAAATATTTTCAGAATGTAACTAGCCAGTTTTACAACCAGGGAATACCATGAGCAGAAAACCAGGGGATACCATGAGGAGGCTAGAGTAACAACCAGCAAATACCATGGTCAGTATTCAGGAGCAAACCTCAGATAAAACAGAGAAATACCAGCAACAATGACCAGGAACAGGCCTTGGATGGGCAGAACCAGAAAACACCAAGGGCATGGTCCAGAGCAGGGACTGCAAATAGTACTACACGTTTTAGGTGTGATATCCAAAAGACAATGCAAGAGAATAATCAGGAGGGGCCAATAGTCAGAACCACAAGCAGTTCTTTAAGTAGTACTTCAATTAACAAGAGAACCAGAGTCTAGGAGCAAGGAGACCAGGAACTACGATTTAAGAACAAAGAACCAGGAGCATGACCACTTAATGCAGAACCCAGAGCAACAGAGCTGTGGCTGACACTGAAGCTAGTAATGGGAGAAGTGGCTGGAGTTAAGCCTTATTCACAAGTCAGTATTTTGGTCATGATTTCCATCAGTGATTGCGAATCTATACAGATGCAACGTGCCAGTCCGCAGGGGTAGAACACATGAGGTTCACGGTCGGCCGAAGGATGCAAACAGTTCATTGGTTACTCACGGTTTAGCAGACGCCTCCCTGGGCCAGCAGTGCAGTGAAAGGGAGAACAGCACTGGATTCTCCGGTGCACACTATTACAGGGGACACCGGCCAGGTGGTGATCGAGGTGCCCTTGATAGTGATTGGGTTTCTGAGTGCTTGTGCGGCTGGGCCCCTGACTTAGGTAATGTCGTGATGGTGCAAAATGATGAGAGTGGTAGTAGTATGGAGATAGAAGAATGAGGCAGATTTGAATCCAACTGAGAACTTTACTATAACCAGGTACTTGATAACAGTTTACATCCAGTAATAAAGCAGTCTCTGATACACATGCAGGTTGAATGTGATGAATCCCAGTAACAGGCTGTGCTGGTAGTAATGTTTCAGGCTAGGGTAGGTGGTTATGTACTTACTGATATCCAGCTCTTTACCTTGCTTCAGTCTCAGTAGAGGTAGTTCAAGTCTTAATTTTCTACACACAAGTGATGCAACAGAAATCTTATCTGTCCTGAAAATAACGGTCAGGCTGCCGGAAGCTAATAAATCCTTCACCTTGATACAAAGGCGCCTAGAGCCTAGAATAATGGCTTTGTCCTTCCTTTGTCTTTATCCAACAATGAACTTGACCAAAATTCACTTGCTACTCCTGAATAGTGAATGGTAGAATATAGACTTTCCTTCTGCCTATTTTCCTGGCTTGACACTGAGATCCACGATGGCTCCTCTGGGCCATGGAGCCCAAGAGAGAGAGCCAAGAGGAGAGGGGACCTCTCCTTCCCCCTAGCTCCTTACTCCATCTCCTCTTTCTTCTCTCACCAACTCCCAACAACTCCCTAACTAGGCCTGAACTACACTATATATACTGTGGTGCTACCCCCATCTAGTGGTGGAATGTATGTAGTGCACCTGACAGCCTGGTAACAGGGATTTCACATAAGAAAGCAATACAGCATGATAAGCAGAATAATCTTTTGCAGTGCCCACGTAAGCTAGTGGGACGCTACACAGACATAGTATAAGGGAAAGATCTGCACCTGTTCTTTGTTTAGAGCCGCACCTGCTTTTGGGTCAAAATCACTGATGGAAATCACTGACCAAACACTGACTGTGTAAAAAAAAGCCTTATAAAGCAGGTCTTGATGATCTTATCCAAAACAGCCTGTAAAACACAGTTCAGAATAAAGGAGAGTTAACCATTGCTTTATGATGCAGCAGGGTGTGCCTGAACTATGAAGACAGTACCACACAGGAGAAAATCAGGAACAAATTCAGATTTGAATTGGCCACCAGGATCTTAAGACATCATCACTGTTGTGTGCACTGAGTAGATGAATGAGGATGGACCTGGAACAGATAAGAACAGCGCTCACAGTGCTATCCATGACAGAATGGTTTTCCAGAATTGTTGATAAAATTTGGTCTTACTCCACACTGTAAATGTACTCAGATACAATCCGATATCTTTTTCCAGCACAGAAGCTGCTATTCTTGACTTTGTTGAACGCAAAACACAGGCACCGGCCGATAGAATTCCATGCTGCAGTGTGGACCCATTGACTTGAATGGGTCTGCAATCTGCAAGATACAGCAGAAGATAGGACATGCGCTATCTTTTGCGGAGATGAGGCACGGATCGGAAGCCCATGGAAACACACAGAAGCCCTTCCATGGGTTTCCAGTTTCATGCATCTGCACCACAAAATATAGGACAAGTCAATAGGTCCACCACTGCAGCACGGAGTTCACATGGCCAGTGCCTGTGTTTTGCGGACCTGTGGCTTGCGGTCTGCAACACAGGCACGGCTACACCACAGTTATGTGACTGTAGCCTTAAGATTAGCCACATCCTATCCGTAGGGCAGTCAACTAAGGGTACGTCTACACGAAGACATTTGTCGCGCAGAATTTTTATAATGATGGTCTGTCATCTCACACTGCAACATGTGACATGCTGTGACTGCGACACGACAGTCGCACAAATATCCATGCAACTGTCGCAGTGCGACACCATAGACCTGTGATAGCTAACCTTTGGCACTCCCACTGTGTTAAAACTACAACTCCCAAGATGAACACTTGCTTGGCTGTTCTCAGAACTCCATAGAAATGAATGGAGCATGCTGGGAGTTATAGTTTCAACACAGCTGGAGTGCTGGAGGTTAGCCATCACTATGGCATAGACTATTATTACAAAAAATGTTGCAGGCCATTACTGCGACATAAATATCGTGCAACACATGTTGCAATGGAGTTGTATCCATTTGTTGCATGACTTATTGTCGCACGACAAATGTTGTAAAACGTGTCACACATACATAGGACACACCTACCCGCTTGTCCTTTTCTCTCAGAAGCTCAGGTGAGGTTCAGGATATGGTCACTCCCCATTATCCCCACATTTCTAAAACATACAAATATGCAATCCTGCTTTTAATACATTCTTGCTACCTCTATAATATGAGTCACAGGGAGAGAGCCCACAATATGCTGGTATGACCTTATGGCACAGTCCTAATCAAAGTTTAAGACGACTTGAAAAATGGCAAAAAATCATATTTAGCATGGCTGGATCTTAACAAGGTTCTAAGTAGAGCTTCAACATGCAACAAGAAGAAATGAGAGTGAGACAAAACATTTTTTGAGCATTCAACTTAATGAAAACAACGAATAAACTGAAACAGGCTGTTTTTCAGCTGATCAAAAGTTTAGGACCACATGACTTTAAAAGGCCAAATCTGTGCAAAGATGTGGATTCATTGTCATTCTGTCAGGTAGTCACACGTTGTGATGGCAAAGGCAAAAAAACTCTCCCTTTTTGAACGTGGTCTGGTTGTTGAACTGCATAAGCAGGGTCTCTCACAGCGCGCCATCGCTGCTGAGGTGGGACGCAGTAAGACAGTCATTTGGAATTTCTTAAATGATCCTGAGGGTTATGGAACAAAAAAGTCAAGGGGAAGACCCAAAAAAATTTCATCAGCACTGAGCCGGAGGATCCAATTGGCTGTCCGTCAAGACACTGGACGATCCTCGACCCAAATTAAGGCCCTTACTGGTGCTGACTGCAGCCCCATAACCATCAGACGGCCTCTGAGACTGAAGGGCTTAAAAAAAAAAAAAAAATCTTCAAAGACCTAGTCTCCCTGAACGCCACAGAACTTCTCGTTTGGACTTTGCAAGAGAGCACCAAACATGGGACATTCAAAGGTAGAAGAAAGTTTTATTCTCGGATGAGAAAAAAATAAACCTTGATAGTCCTGATGGTTTCCAACGTTACTGTCTTGACAAGTAAATCCCACCTGAGATGTTTTCTACGCGCCACAGTGGAGTGGGCGCCAAAATGGTCTGGCGTGCTTTTTCCTTCAGTGAAACAATGGAGCTTCAGGAAGTGCATGGGCGTCAAAAGGCCGCTGGCTATGTCCAGATGTTGCAGAGAGAATTCCTCATGACTGAGGGCCCTCGTCTGTGTGGTAACGACTGGGTTTTTCAACAGGACAATGCTACAGTACACAATGCCCGCAGGACAAGGGACTTTTTCCAGGAGAATAACATCACTCTTTTGGCCCATCCTGCGTGTTCCCCTGATCTAAATCCAATTGAGAACCTTTGGGGATGGATGGCAAGGGAAGTTTACAAAAATGGGCAACAGTTCCAGACAGTAGATGGCCTTCGTGCGGCCGTCTTCACCACTTGGAGAAATGTTCCCACTCACCTCATGGAAATGCTTGCGTCAAGCATGCCGAAACAAATTTTTGAAGTGATAAACAATAACGGCGGAGCTACTCATTACTGAGTTCATGTTTGGAAGTTGGATTTCTGTTTTGGGGGGGGGGGTTTAGTTTTTTTTTGGAGGTGTGGTCCTAAACTTTTGATCAGCTGAAAAACAGCCTGTTTCAGTTTATTCGTTGTTTTCATTAAATTGAATGCTCAAAAAATGTTTTGTCTCACTCCCATTTCTTCTTGTTGCATGTTGAAGCTCTACTTGGAACCTTGTTAAGATCCAGCAATGCTAAATATGATTTTTTGCCATTTTTCAAGTGGTCTTAAACTTTTGATCAGGACTGTATATCATTATAGGTCTACAGTGCTGGTATAAGTTATACATCTTCTTATAGATAGTGATATGGAGTAAAGATCAGCAAATAGATTCTAATATGATTTGTTACAAATTTCCCCAAAATTATATTGTCAAACAAATCAGAAGTTTTGGTGATTTACTTAGAATGAATCATACAAAATTGCACCAACGCTGTTTTACTGAGAAACTGTTGGAAAAGTGGCGGGGGGGGGGGGGGTGAAGGGAGAGGGCAGGCTAGGGGGCAGCATTTTAGCAGGTCCTAGTGTCTTGGATGTGTCTGGTAGAAAACATTTATAGACATAAATTTGCGATCTAGGTTTAGGGACAGTTCAGGGACATATTTTGTTAGGTAGATTAAATCAATAGGTAGAAAAGTCAGGGTTTTATCAGGGAAAGCATAGAGTGATCACTCAGAGCTATCTGTATGTGTGTTTCATACTGAGGTCAGGTGCTGGCAGCAAGTGGAAAGTTCATGCATGGACTGCAAATTCTGCAATCATCAAAATCCTGCACCAACCTCACCTTTTTTGTACATGAACAGCTAGATTTTTTGTTCTACAGTTCACAAGAGTTTTTCCCAGCACCAACAGTATACATTTTGTTGCAAATGTTTAACATGTGCTCCTTTTTTTTTTCTAAAACCCAGTTTAAATTTTGCTACTGTTTATAATTAAAGAGAACTTTTCATTACAATAAAAAAAATCTAAACTAAGTATACAGACATGGAGAGCAGCGCCCAGGGATCTCCCTGCACTTACTATTATCCCTGGGCGCCGCTCCATTCTCCCGGTATAGGCTCCGGTATCTTCAGATTTTCAGCTCAACCGGGAGGAGCCTGCTCTTGTTCTCCTGGGCGTCTCCTTCTCCCAGGCTGTAGCGCTGGCCAATTGCAGCACTCAGCTCATAGCCTGAGAGGTTTTTTTCTCCCAGGCTATGAGCTGAGTGCTGCAATTGGCCAAGAAGGAGACGCCCAGGAGAACAAGAGCAGGCTCCTCCCGGTTGAGCTTAAAGTCTGAAGATACCGGAGCCTATACCGGGAGAACAGAGTGGCGCCCAGGGATAATAGTAAGTGCAGGGAGATCTCTGGGCGCCGCTCTCCATGTCTGTATACTTAGTTTAGATTTTTTATTGTAGTGAAAGGTCCTCTTTAAGCACTTCAGTGTTCAGTGTTCTTAGAAGTAGATGTATAATTGTGCCTTCTTTAATTTCCCCCCAAAAAACAGCTGCAATTTTGCTACTGTGTATAATTAAGCAGTTCATCACATTATCCCAGTGTGTTTGTAGCAGGGTACATTTAATTGCAAAAAAACTGTTTCTATTTATTTGCCATTTGTAATTGCACATTTCATTGCATTAGTATGCCAGTTTCATTCAATGCACTGCATTGCATCAATATCCCGTGCAGTTTTATCTAACAAACTGTAGGGTCAATGTACTGTGCAGTACTAGTACTAGCAAGTACTAGCTTCAAGTACTACATTAAGTACTAGTAAAGAGATATTGCAGGAGATAGTCAGGAGGTAGGCTGGAAGGTGGAAACAATACAAAAAAAAAAAGGTAAGATTTGTTTGATTTGTTTGATTTAAAGTTACAAATTTATTTTTTTATTTTTTTATTTTTTTTCTCCTCTTTAAAATGGCAGACTTGGTTTAGTGCAGGAATTGTTGTGCATTTATTTCATGTTCCACTCTTTGGAGATTCGGATGCTGTCAGATCTGTAGACAGTTCTCCTTACTGCAGCAGGAAATTGCATTTTTGAAAACTGAAATATTTAAATTATCTGTTAAACAAACTCCAGCTAGGACTGCTGCAATGCCACTGCCACAGAGGACCCCCAGAAATGGCAGATGGGTTAATGTAGGTTCTGGAAGTCTTAGAGTGGTGGATAGAAGACATGTCCCACAGTCGGTGGTTCTCCATAATTCATTTGCAGCACTCTCAGAATGTAAGGACAACATGGATATGGACTCAAGCACAGAGGGTGAGAAACCATCGACTCCTATGTCTAATGTATGCAACAAAAAAGATAAAGTGAAGTCTCAAAGGATGCAGCTGTTGCTGGGTGATTCAATCATAAGAAGTGTGGAGCTTAAAGAAAATGGTTTTGTGAGATGTCTCCCTGGGGCTACTGATAGAAGAGATAGAAGACGTATTATTAATATTGTTAAGCAAGCAAAGCAGGAAGGGGACGTGGATGTTCTTGTCCATCTAGGGACAAATGACCTGGCTTGCAATGAAGTGTCAGAGGTGAAAAAATCTTTTATCACACTTGGTAATGACGTACAGGATTTTGCATCCACCATTTCATTTTCTGAAGTTCTGCCTGTGCATAATGTTCAGAATGATAGGCAGAGGCGCATAAAGGAGTTCAACATATGGCTTGGTAAATGGTGTCAAGAGCAAGGATTTGGCTTTGTTTCTCATGATAGCTCTACTTGGAATAGAAAGGAACTGTACAAAAAAGATGGTTTGCATCTTTCTATCAAAGGAACAAATGTACTTAGTGAACAACTCCAAGAATTTGCGAAAGAGTATTTAAACTAGGAAGGGGGGGCAAAAGAGTGAAAATAAAAGAGTCCAATTGCCCCCCGAAACAATGCCAGAACAGGTCAGAAGCACAGAGGTTAAGAAATGATAAGCTCAGAGTCCTGTCTACAAATGCTCGCAGTTTAGGTAAAAAAATCAATGAACTTGGGTCAATAATGGCATCTGAGAATGTAGATTTAGTGGCTGTTACGGAGACATGGTTTAATGAAAGAAATGACTGGGACATAACCATACCAGGGTACTCTTTATACAGAAGAGACAGAGAAGGCAAGAAAGGAGGAGGAGTGGCCCTGTATGTGAAAGATAGCATTAAATCTAACCTAATACAAGTTGGTGAGGCCAACATAGAGTCAGTTTGGGTTACGTTGCAGTTTGCTAACCATGCAGTAACTCGTGTAGGTGTGATATATAGACCACCTGGTCAAGTTAAAGAACTAGATGATCTACTAGTTGAAGAAATAGCTAAAATGACAATGAAAGGAGAAGTTATCATTATGGGAGATTTCAATCTTCCAGATATAAACTGGAAAACCAAAATGGCAAGTTCTACCAGGAGTACAGATATTCTAAATTCCCTACTGGGGTTATCTCTACAACAAGTGGTTGAGGAGCCAACCCGGAGGGAGGCCATTTTGGATTTCGTATTCACAAACGGGGATTCGGTATATGATGTCATTGTAGGCGAAACCTTGGGATCTAGTGATCAACAGTCAGTGTGGTTTAATATAAGAACTGTGAAAGAGTCCCACCACACAAAAACAAAAGTTTTAGATTTTAGAAAAACAGACTTTTCAAAAATGAAATTAGTCATAAATGAGTCCTTATCAGACTGGAACGGATTACATGGAGTCCAGGAGAAATGGGACTACTTAAAAGGTGCATTATTGAAGGCAACAGAAAATTGCTTTAGACTTGTCAGTAAAAGCAAAACATGGAGGAGACCAATGTGGTACTCAGCAGAAGTGGCCCAAATCATTAAAAATAAAAAGCAAGCATTTTGTAATTATAAAAAAAACCAGAGCAATGAAGATAAGAAAATCTACAAGATTAGGCAGAGAGAGGCCAAGCAAGTTATAAGAACTTCTAAAGCGCAGGCAGAAGAAAAACTAGCTCAGTCTATGAAAAAAGGGGATAAGACATTCTTCAGATATATAAATGAAAAAAGGAAATTAAAACAAGGAATAACTAAATTAAAAACAAAGGACGGAAGGTATGTAGAAGAGAATAAAGGGCTAGCCGACTGCCTTAATGAATACTTCTGTTCAGTTTTTACAAAAGAAAAAGGAGAAGGACCTCCACTAGAAAGAATGACTATTAAATCGTTTGATGCATGTATCTTTACAGAGGAAGATGTTCTAAGTTTGCTGTCTAAGGTGAAGACAGATAAGTCACAGGGGCCTGATGAGATACACCCAAAATTATTAAAAGAGCTTAGTGGTGAGCTGGCAAAACCGTTAACAGATTTATTTAACCAATCATTAGTAACAGGAGTCGTCCCGGAAGATTGGAAATTGGCAAATGTCGTGCCCATTCACAAGAAAGGTAGTAGGGAGGAATCGAGCAACTATAGACCAGTGAGTCTGACATCAATAGTAGGCAAATTAATGGAAACCCTATTAAAGGATAGGATTGTGGAACATCTAAAATCCCATGGATTGCAAGATGAAAAACAACATGGGTTTACTTCAGGGAGATCATGTCAAACAAATCTTATAGATTTTTTTGACTGGGTGAATAAAATAATAGACGGTGGAGGTGCAGTAGACATCGCATATCTAGATTTTAGTAAGGCTTTTGACACTGTCCCACATAGAAGACTTATCAATAAACTGCAGTCATTGAGCATGGACTCCCATATTGTTGAGTGGATTAGGCAGTGGCTGAGTGACAGACAACAGAGGGTTGTAGTCAATGGAGAACATTCAAAACAAGGTAATGTTACCAGTGGGGTTCCACAGGGATCTGTACTGGGACCGATTTTGTTTAATATCTTTATAAGTGATATTGCAAAAGGCCTCGCTGGTAAGGTTTGTCTTTTTGCTGATGACACAAAGATATGTAACAGGGTTGATGTTCCTGGAGGGAAACGCCAAATGGAAAAGGATTTAGGAAAACTAGAAGAATGGTCAGAACTCTGGAAACTGAAATTTAATGTGGATAAGTGCAAGATAATGCACCTGGGGCGTGAAAACCCAAGGGCAGAATATAGAATATTTGACACAGTCCTGACCTCAGTATCTGAGGAAAGGGATTTAGGAGTAATTATTTCAGAAGACTTAAAGGTGGGAAGACAATGTAATAGAGCAGCACGAAATGCCAGCAGAATGCTTGGATGTATAGGGAGAGGTATAAGCAGTAGAAAGAGTGAAGTGCTTATGCCGCTGTACAGAACACTGGTGAGACCTCACTTGGAGTATTGTGCGCAGTACTGGAGGCCATATCTCCAGAAGGATATAGATACTCTAGAGAGAGTTCAGAGAAGAGCTACTAAACTAGTACATGGATTGCAGGATAAAACTTACCAGGAAAGGTTAAATGACCTTAATATGTATAGCTTGGAAGAAAGAAGAGACAGAGGGGATATGATAGAAACTTTTAAATACATAAAGGGAATCAACTCGGTAAAGGAAGAGAGCATATTTAAAAGAAGAAAAACTACCACAAGAGGACACAGTTTTAAATTAGAGGGGCAAAGGTTTAAAAGTAATATAAGGAAGTATTACTTTACTGAGAGAGTAGTGGATGCATGGAATAGCCTTCCTGCAGAAGTGGTAGCTGCAAATACAGTGAAGGGGTTTAAGCATGCATGGGATAGGCATAAGGCCATCCTTCATATAAGATAGGGCCGGGGGCTATCCATAGTATTCAGTATATTGGGCAGACTAGATGGGCCAAATGGTTCTTATCTGCTGACACATTCTATGTTCTATGTTTCTATGTTTCTATGTTTAGTTAATGCATTGCAATGCATTAATGTACAAATTTCAAATCAAGAAATTGTATTGCATAAATATACAGTTTTATCTAACAAACTGAAGGGTCAATATACTGTGCAGTTTTATTTGATACATTGTACTGCATCAATATATCAGATTCAATTCATCAATATGCCATGTAGTAACTTTATATTGCGTCAGTATACCACTTTCAACCAAGGCATTGTACTGTGTTAACATAACATTGTAAATTGTCAATATCAGTGGGCAGTGTGTTTGCAGAAAGAGAGGGAGGTTTAATTGCACCTCTGTCTGTAAATTACAGAGAAAAAACTATTGCAGTTTTGCTACCATTTAATAATCTGTGTACCAAACCTGTGACTTCATTTATAGCCCTCACAATAAAAGGTCTGGTAAATAACAGTGGAAAATGAAAGACCAGTGCCTCATCATCTGCAAGTTAGGATATAAGTTGCTGTAGTACTGCAAACAGCAGTAGCAGCACCAGCCGTCCAGCCATTAGCAGTAGTTGTAGCAGCATGACATGGTTCTCCCTAGTTTCCAGTAGGCTCCACATTATTATTGAGGACAAAGAGGATATCACTGTAAAGAAACATTTCCCGAACTCGGGTTTGGTTCCAAGGTACCATTTGGAACCGAACCCGAGTTCGGGAAATGTTTTTTTACAGTACAAATTAATTTATGAAGTTATTACCTGAAGTCTCATGAGACTTCGAAGCAATAACTTCAGTTCATCGGAGCCAATACATTCTAATACTGTATGGAGCTCCTGCTCTGTACAGTATTGTAACAAAGTTTTATGCAAATCGACTTTAGATGTTTCATCCAAAGTTGATTTGCTCATCCCTAGTCAGAATCATCAACGTTTGGATTGCCATGAGGAGAATGTTCAGGCAGAGGAGCGTTCCTCCTGCTCCTGCTTGCAACCCCAGAAAAGCCCTTCATTTGAAATAATCTCTGTCTTAACTACCCCCTCCTAGTGGGCTACCCTTTGTTTCCTAAAAAGAGGCAACAAAACTCCACACGCCATAGAAGGGAGTCTTCCAGTTGATGAGTTGTGTGATAACAGTCAATGTTTTAAAGCCATGAGGAGGAGGTTAAGGGGGAGGTGCTGGACCTCATGCATAGATATGTTGTGTCACGAGAAGGGAATGGGAAGGTGCAAACTGACTCCACCCACTCCTCTGTCCCTGCCTACTTGCACTTACCCATCCAAGGCAACGGAGCGCAACTGGGCGGCAATCCCTAACCTGCGTAAGTGCAAAGGGACAAACAAACAAACAGAGAGAGGTCGATTAGCAAGGTCAAAACCAGGAGGTCAAGGTGGTACAAGGGAAATGGCAGAAGCAAAGTCAATGAGCAAACCGAATGTCAATTCCAGGAGAAGCAAGTCAAACAAAAGGAGCAAGCAAGAGACGAAGTCAAGTAACGAGCCGAAGTTTAAATACAAAGTCCAAATGCAAACCAAATAACCACAAGGTATAGGACCTTAATCACAGGCAACCTGTGGCCAGCAGGCTGCCTGTTAAATAGGGAAACAAAGAAGTCATGTGACGTGGCCAGCGTCACATGACTCATCCCCCTCCACACAGCTGAGCGCCGAGTGTTCAGTTCGGCACTCAGACTTTTCGTCGAACTTACAGGAGTGGAGGACGCTGGCCATGCTAAGGAGGCGTGCGCAGCCGGGTCCTCTCCGCCCACCGTTGCCTTGGAGACGAGGACGCAGCGCACGTCCTTGCTCCGAAGTTATCGTAGGGCGCCGGCGACCCCGAAGGAAAGGAGGACGAAGCCGGGGCCCTGTGACATGTTGGTTGTAGTAGTAGTCGCATTTGTAACCACGGGGGTAGTGGTAGGGCCAGTGGTAGCTGTGGCGACAGTGTTACTTGGAGCAAATACAGAGCGGGAAACAAGCCCAGGACATGGCATAGAGTGTGAGATTATGACAATGATTGTGTTTTGGACAGTACCTGGGAGCCAGATCAGGGTGCTGAGGAGGTGTATCTCCCATGTGGCAGTTTTTCTCCACAAGGCCAGCACACAAAACCACAGCCATGTGCAAGATCTGCAGGATTACAATAAGCCATGGGTGTTCAAACACAAACATAGGTACCAGGGCTCTATTGCACTTCTATTGCAGTGACTAGGAGGTGGTCCTATCAGTGATTGACAGCTATCTCTGTATGTACACTCTTAGAGGGGAGGCTGTGGGTCACTGATAGGACAGCCTCTTTGACTTCAAAGCCCAGAATGAACAGGGATATGAATGAATAAATAGCAAGTTACACTGAATATTTTCCCAAAACTATATATCAATCTGCTCAGCTTCTCCGTTGAGACGGAGGGGAAAGAGAGGGAAAGAAACACGTAAAAAATAAAAAGGAAAGAAAATAATATGAGTCCTAGGAAATCTCAAAGTGCAGTATACCAATTTTCAGGGCAAGTGGATCACATCTTGTTGTGTTTATTGATATTTACCATGATGGTATAAACTGGGCATCTTCTGTATATAATTATATATGTACAGCTGTTAAAAGTTATACATCTTCTTGCATATAGCAATATGGAGCATACTGGCATAACCTGGACATCTTCTGTATATACCGTAATTATACAGGTACAGCTGGTATAAATTATACATATTCTTGTATATAGTCAAATGGAATATGCTGGTATAACCTGGGCATTTTCTGTATATCATTCATTATAGAGGCACAGCTTTTATAAGTTATACATCTATTTGTATATAGTGATATGGATCATGCTTGTATAACCTGGGCATCTTCTGTATATAATTATACATATACAGCTGGTATAAGTTATATATTTTCTTGTATATAGTGATATGGAGAATACTGGTATAACCTGTGCATCTTCTGTATATAATTATTTGTGGTCATGGCTACGGCCAAGAGATTTCCGAAGAACCCTAGGGAGAGAAACAACGGGAACAACCTAACCCAGCTAGGCGTGTCTTAGCTAACCTGACTAAATGGCTTGTTGTGTGCCCTAAGCCATGATCGTGAGTAGGCCTATAAGTGGACATACCCTGTGGAAATGAGAAGATAAGGGAGGGAGGATGGGGCACCTGAGAACCCACGCCTGTGAGTGAGGCTGTGGCTCGTATATGAAGAGCCTCCGCCCCTCCCACAAATGCAGGCTGACTAATCAGCCTTACCAACTTGTGATCATGGCTACGGCCAAGAGATATCCGAAGAACCCTAGGGAGAGAAACAACGGGAACAACCTAACCCAGCTAGGCGTGTCTTAGCTAACCTGACTAAATGACTTTGTTGTGTGCCCTAAGCCATGATCGCGGGTAGGCCTATAAGTGGGCAAAAACCAAGCCAAGTAGGGTAGAAAAGGAACTCGAATGGCATGTGCAAACTAATCCCCAAGCCAACTGCAAGGCGTCAGGGATCTAGAGCGAAAAATTCGGAGTGTATGAGGCAAGGCCAGAAGGAGACCTACAACCCATCTTGTGGATGACAAGGCCAGAGACATGATGCTCAATATTGTGGATACTGCCCCAAAGCGGAATGGAGGACTGGGAATATGTTGTGAAATGGATCATGAAAACCAAATGAACCTTGTAAAGTTTTGGTTCTACGGAGTGCTGGCAATGCCCTAGCCTCAGGAGATCGTGGGACCGAAACCTAACTGCCTAGACTATGCAGGAATGAGGGCCAAAAAGAACTATGTAGATAGGAAAAGAATCCTTGAATAGTTCCCCAGACAACAGCTATCTGCTAGCCGTGGTCCACGCGTTGTTCTAATGTGTGCCCCTGAGAATTGTTTTAACGCTTGAGACGAGAAGACCGACCTACTATCTGAATCCTCTACCATGAGGAAATGCTAAACATTGTACAAAACCCGATTCAACGTGGTTGTAGGGAGTCTGTGGTTAGTGTGGAAAGAAGCTACGAAGCCATAATATACAAGATTCTGTCTATGCCCTCCTATGAGTGAGGGAATGCAATTGCAATGAAGCTACCGGCGAAAATGAATTCCTGGTCGTGGTAAAAAGGCAAAGACTTTGCGCGGGGACCTGGTTGGCAAGATATGATCGACTACGATCAGAGACTGAAATGCTAGAGGGAATTACCTTACTTGTTCTTCCTCTGGCAGGACCTGAACGAAAGCATGAACAATTAAAGCAAGACGAAATATCTGCGTTAGACATGACAATGATGCTGTAGGGCGAACCGGACCAGTTTGCGGTCAAAACATGAGCGATCAACATGGATTATTAGAAAATTAGGGAAGCAGGTATGTATGTAAAACCCAGATGCACAGATGGACAACCAACCAGGCAATCAGCCCAGCAGGACTGAAAACAGTCATCGGGCCCCCGAAGCTATGGGGCCCAAGCCGTCATCGGGCCCCCGAAGCCATGGGGCAGAGAATTCTTTATATATTTTATAGCCGGCTTGATAATTCCTGGCCGTGTTGGAGGAGAGGAAATGTTGTACCAGGTTCCTGGCGTGAGAAAGGAGGGACTCTAACCCATCACCCAGGAATTGAAGGCTGGGAGAGGGGACCCCGCGGGATCTGCTTCTGGCATCACCTGGAAAAAAAGGGGGTGACCCAGAAATACCGCACCACGTAGCCCGGTGAAGGACCGACCTGGCAGTGCCAGGAAAAAGTAAACCAGTAAGGGACAGGCATGGGTTAGACGAGTGTGAAATAGTAGGTGGGCCTGTGTGGATCATGGGGAAGTATCATAATGGATAGGAGGCTAAGCCTGGACGGATCCGCCGACAGCAGGAGACCCTTGAAAAAACCCGGAATAGTAGACATGCAGGGAGACCAGACCTGAACGTACCAGGCAGAGAAGGAAGAACAGGGCCTGGACGGACCCCGGGTAATAATACATAAAAAATAAACTGAACGTACCCGTTGCCAGGAGAACAAAATCTAGTCGAGTCAGAAGGAGGAATAACTGAGGAGATGACAGCCTGTGCGATCCAGGAGACAGAGGAAGGTACGAGCCTGGGCGATCCAGGAGACAGGGGTAGGTATAAGCCTGGGCGATCCAGGAGACAGAAGAAGGTACGAGCCTGGGCGATCCAGGAGACAGAGGAAGGTACGAGCCTGGGCGATCCAGGAGACAGAGGAAGGTACGAGCCTGGGCGATCCAGGAGACAGAGGAAGGTACGAGCCTGGGCGATCCAGTGGGAAACTGGAAAAAACATAGCATATGAATAAATGAACATACACATACAGAACGGCCCTGCTATCACTACATATCAGTACAGATGACGGCAGGCAAATGGTCAGCGTGCAGTGACTGTGCATAGTGTCTAGGCTGAAGCTGTGTATTTCCAACCCAGGTGAGTCGTATTCATGTAAAACACAGCCCAGCATGCGCTCCAACGTGAGGATTTTGCACTGTATGACCAGCTCCTAGCAACCACAACAAGGAATAGAGGAACTGGTTTAGCTGCAAGCCACTATCAAGAGCGATGTCAGTGTGTGTGAACCTGATCTGCAAAATGCCGCTGTAGGAAGCATAGAGGAACCGGGAGGAGCGAGCACCGGCAAGTTTGGGCAGCAATGACACAGTACTGACCAGGACACCACCTGTAATTCAAAACACACAAGTCCGGCAGTGGTTCTCAACATGCGTTCCTACGCTGGAACGCACGCCGACCCCGCAACCGGAAGCAGGGAAACACATGAGCGCTGATTGGAGGAGCCCTGTGGAGGGGATGGACTGAGGGAAGGAGCTTACCCGTCCTGGAGACGCATACAGGCGGTGTACAAGCGGTGGACGACTCGGACTGCAGTAGTGAAAGCGAGGTGTTTTTTTTATTTTTTTTTAAAGGAGACCAGTCTGAGTGAACCAGGTGAACAGAAAAGTAGGCCTATGGAATGTAACACACCACCGAGGAAAGGAACGAAAGCCTGAAAAGAACGCAGTTATGTTTGTCGGGAGAGAGGTACCAGAGCGGTGGGTGCAGACTGCCCCGGTGAGATTATTGAGTAAAACCATGACGTAGCAATGAACAGGAGAATGCAGCTTTGAGTGGAAGCAGAGTACAACACATGATGTAACAACAAATGGGGCTTTGGATGTGGGTGGTACCTAAAAAACATGGTATGGGCGTAGCTCTGAGTATGGGAATGAAGTATAGGACAAGATGTAAAAGCAGACATGCGGACGCAGCTTCGGATGTGAATGGAATATTAACTTGATGTGACAGCAGACATGGAAAGAACCTGTAGTAGCATAGGACGTGTGAACGCAGCTCTGGGTGCGAGTAGAGTAAACCTGATATATCGATAGACGGATGAATGCAACTCTGGTCGAGGGTGGAGTGAAAAAATGATTTGACAGCGTAGTGTGAATGCACCTCTGGGTGTGGCCGAGAATGAAATTGGTAGAACAGAAGCTCTAAATGTGAGTGGAGCATAAACATGATGTAACAGTGAAAGTGAATGCAGCTCTGAAACAAGCCTAGTATGAACATGTTGTGACAGCGGACATGTAAACACAGCTCTCACAGTGAGCAGAGCAAACATGGTATATCAGTCGACGCATGAACGCAGCTCTGGTTTTGAGTGGAGCAAGGTGTGAACACCAGGGTGGTGCGTCCCGAGAATAAAAATGGAGTAACAGTAGCAGCTGTAAGCCGAGTACACAACATGTAATAACAGGCGTGTAATACGGATCCGGCTGTCGGCTGGGTACAGAATAAGATGTAACAGCCAACAGGTGACCGCAGCTTGAATGTGAGACCAATCTGAGTGAATACGAACCAAGAGTAGGAAAGTGCTGGACAGTAAAGACGTGCAGATGCAGCATAAGACATGAAATAAAAGCCGAAAGTGTAAATGCCGCTCAGGAGAACAGCAGAGCATAAAAGTGCGGCAGGGTTTTTAGGTACATGGAGCAGTGAAATACGTGAAGTCTAAAGATGGTGGTAGCGGGGGAGGGGGGGAGACACATGGCAAGGAACAGCTACAGCAAGAGGCCTAAACAATACCAGCTGCGTCCGATCTCCAAACATGACATCATGTGCAGCCCGGGTAACTCTTTCTTTACAGCAAACCGGCTTAAGTAACTTTTCATAGGAGATGAACAAAGCAAAGTGAAACTTGTAAGATTTATAGGAACTAGCTCCTATTACTAACAAAGTTGAAAAGAAATAGGTAGCAGATTCTGAGGCGAAGCCTCCCGTTTGCTAGCAAAGTCGGTTCCGACCGGCTAGGAGAGACAGCCACGGCCCAACCTACTTACGTAGTATGGCGCGTGCATGCTACGGTAGCAGAGAGCAAAATAACAAGCTCCATGCTGCAAAGAAAGACTCCTACCACCAGAGAAGCTAGTTTGCTAATGACACCCAGCGGCAGCTGTGCACCTGAAAACACACGCCTGTTAGTGAGGCTGTGGCTCGTATATGAAGAGCCTCCGCCCCTCCTGACTAATCAGCCTTATCAACATGTACAGCTGGTATAAGTTACACATCTTCTTGTATATAGTGATATGGAGCATGCTGGTATAACCTGGGCATCTGCTGTATATAATTATATATGTACAGCTGGTATAAGTTATACATCTTCTTGTATATAGTGATATGGACCATGCTAGTATAACCTGGGCATCTTCTGTATATAATTATATATGTACAGCTGTTAAAAGTTATATATCTTCTTGTATTAAGTGATATGCACCATGCTGGTATAACCTGGGCATCTTCTGTATATAATTATATATGTACAGCTGGTATAAGTTATACATCTTCTTGTATATAGTGATACGGACCATGCTGGTATAACCTGGGCATCTTCAGTATATAATTATATATGTACAGCTGATAAAAGTTACACATCTTCTTGTATATAGTGATATGGAGCATGCTGGTATAACTTGGGCATCTTTTGTATATAATTATATATGTACAGCTGGTATAAGTTACACATCTTCTTGTATATAGTGATATGGAGCATGCTGGTATAACCTGGGCATCTTCTGTATATAATTATATATGTACAGCTGTTAAAAGTTATATATCTTGTATTAAGTGATATGGAGCATGCTGGTATAACCTGGGCATCTTCTGTAAATAATTATATATGCACAGCTGGTATAAGTTACACATCTTCTTGTATATAGTGATATGGAGCATGTTGGTATAACCTGGGCATCTTCTGTATATAATTATATATGTACAGCTGGTATAAGTTACACATCTTCTTGTATATAGTGATATGGAGCATGTTGGTATAACCTGAGCATCTTCTTTATATAATTATATATGTACAGCTGGTATAAGTTACACATCTTCTTGTATATAGTGATATGGAGCATGCTGGTATAACCTGGGCATCTTCTGTATATAATTATACAGTATATGTACAGCTGGTATAAGTTACACATTTTTGTAAATAGTGATATGGACCATACTGTTGTAACGTGGGCATCTTCTGATATATAATTATGTATAAACATGTTCTTACTGATGTGATTCACTTTGGCAGGTCAGAGTAAGCAGCATAGTGAATACAGCGATGTGTTAGCTGAGAGGACAGTGCTAGCACATAGCAGTGTTCTATGAGAGGGTGACAGTTTCAATATAATATCTGTGTAGTGACTGACATTACCTGTGATTGTCGCTGAGTGAGGCACTTTATCCTATATCTGCTATAAATAATCGTATAAAGATATCATCCATCATCTGAAGAAAGCAGGAGCTTAGTATAAAGTTGAACGGCTTACATGAAGACATTATTCTCTCCACACTCTTAAAAAATACATAATATCTGGGGAATTCTGTCCAAAGAATTATTAAGAAACAGTCACTCCGTGTCTTCGCCTCATCTTATAAAATACAAAACACATAATTACCTGTCTGCCACAATATCCACTCATCGGCTCTGAAGAGCATTACTCATGAGATCAAAGAAGCTTTAACCCATTTTTCACAAAAACAAATGACGCCACCCACTGCAAACCACCACAAAGAGGGCGAACCTCCTGGAACGTGCTAATTGCATCACTCGTAGGATGCCTCTATTACTTTCCTGGTGCTCTTTGGGTGTCCGTAGCTCCACGGGGCCATGTTATGCCATATAAGAAGGAGTAAACAGTGTTTTGCTACTGGTTGTGCTGTTTTTGGGTGCCTTCACATGTGGCAGATTTAGTTGCAGAAATTTCTTTCCCTGAAAATCAGTCCCATTCATCTGACTTGAGCTTCCAGAAATCCATCTGCTTGCCACCAAAACAACCCCACTCAGATGACTGGTTCTGATTTTCAGTAGAAAAATTTCTGCAATAATATCTTCCACATGCAAAGTCGCCCTTATAACTACGAAAGATCTATGAGCAAAAAATGTCACCCTATTAAAGATCTGCTGCAAGCTTCTGTATTAGACAGCCCGATTCTGCAGAGGGTTGTCAGGAAGGAAGCGTTCCTTCCCGTGAATCTGTGAGATGGGGAAACAGCTCTCATTGTCTGATCATTGTGTTTTATTAAATGAAGTTAAATGATTTGGACTGACATTTTGCTGTTTGGCCACAAGATGCCGCTGTTCCTACGAAACAGCTAAAAGACTGCATATTTTTTCATATTCATGAGAGGTGTGGTTTTCAGAACTTGCTAGAAGAAGCAGCAGTCATCTTAGGCTACTATCACACTAGCGTTTTTCTTTTCCGGCATAGAGTTCCGTCACAGGGGCTCTATACCGGAAAAGAACTGATCAGTTATATCCCCATGCATTCTGAATGGACAGCAATCCGTTCAGGATGCATCAGGATGTCTTCAGTTCAGTCATTTTGACTGATCAGGCAAAAGAGAAAACCGTGGCATGCTAAGGTTTTATCTCCGGCGAAAAAAACTGAAGACTTGCCTGAATGCCGGATCTGGAATTTTTTCCATAGGAATGTATTAGTGCCGGATCAGGCATTCAAAATACCGGTATGCCTGATCCGTCCTTACTGTCTGCGCATGCACAGACCTTTAAAAATAAGAAATAAATAAATACCGGATCCGTTTTGCCTGATGACACCGGAAAAACGGATCCGGTATTGCAATGCATTTTTCTGACTGATCTGGCATTTTTCAGACTGAAAAATGCCTGATCAGTCAGAATAAATGACATGCGTTTGCATACAGTTTGCCAGGAAACGGAACTGCCTGCCGGAATCAAACAACGCAAGTGTGAAAGTACCCTTAGAAGCTTGCTGGACTGAGGGACTGTGTGTGAGCAGAAGATCTAATGGATCCAGGAGTGAAAGGACCACTCAGTGACCACAGCGGCAGCTGAGTGAAGCTGATCCTTGTCCAAGACCCAGATCCTGTTCAGGGAAAGGAGAATTGTTTCCAGGAAGGCTGATAAGAGCTGAGGAACAAAGCTGGAGAGACATGTTTGCTAGAGAGACTGGTTGTTCGGTTCCGAGTTATCAGCGGTGTGAAAACGGGTCCATTCAGACAGTCTCTTTTTCCAGGGTTTATTGGGACACAAACAGCAAAATGGTACAGGCTTGCTTCTGTAATCAAAATAACAGTTCATGGAATTAATAAAGAAACGGTGATACTGACTTCTCACCAGGTAGTAGGGTTTCAGCTACAGATTCCAATCTGCAAAGTGGTCTTGTCAGTGCCATAGGGATCGCCATAGCAACCATAGCAGTGGCTATGGGGCCCTACGCCACTGGAGGCCGTCCGGGCCGCCTTCTGTTGATTTTTTTATTTATTTTTATTTAGACACACACTACACACAGGCAGCGTGGTAGTGTAGTGGGCGGGGCGCGGGTAGTCCGCGGCTCGGGCCTGGCTGGGGAGAAGAGAAGTAGTCAGTAGGCGCCGGGCACAATTAGTGGGCGGTCCGTCCGTGGCCCAGGCCGGCTCGGGCCTGGCTGGCGAGTGGGGAGGAGTCAGGAGCAGTACCAATGCCAGCAGTAGATAAGGAGGTAGATAAGTAGATGCCAGCAGTGATAAGGAGGGGCACACTCTTTTGGGGGGCACACTCTAGTTCTGGGGTTCCCTCCCCCCCCCTTATATGACAGACTAAGGGTACTTTTACACTTGCGGCAGGACGGATCCGGCAGGCTGTTCAGCCTGTCGGATCCGTCCTGCCGCTATTTCGCTGGACCGCTGCTCCGTCCCCATTGACTATAAGGGGGATGAGGGGGGAAACCGGCGCAGCCACTGGACGAAAAAGTCGGACTTGCAGCCTGTCGGATCCGTCCTGCCGCAAGTGTGAAACTACCCTAAGTTCTGCTCCTTATTGAAGGTTGCTGTACTCGCAGTAGATGGTTCCACCGTGGGCGGGCTCAGGGCTGGTGGTCTGGTGGTGGCAGAGGCACTACTGTGACAGGCACAAGCTTAGTCTGGACTGGGAGTCTGATGGGACTGACTTGTAAAAGTTAGATGAGAGAGAAAAGTCTGAGCGCACTCAGACTTTTCTCTCTCATCTAACTGAAGACGCATGGTAAGGCCCCATTCACACGTCCGTAAGTGTTTTGCGGATTCACGGGCCCGTGGATCCGCAAAACACTGACATCAGTAATGTGCGATCCGTAATTTGCGGACCGCACATTGCCGACACTGCATAGAATATGCCTACTTTTGTCCGCAGTTGCGGACAAGAGTAGGACATGTTCTATATTTTTTTTTATACTTATTTGTTTTTCCTCTGACTTTTCTATGCTCATGGCGGTGGGAGATCTAGGATGGGTGTTTGGGTGGGAGCTCTGGAAGGGGTGGTGGGAGGCCCGATAGATATGTGGGGGCTGGGGGGGGGGCCCATAATTTTTTTTTGCTATGGGGCCCGTGCATTTCTAGCTATGCCCCTGGGTCTTGTCCAGGGTTTTTTCTCTCAGACCAACACACAACAACTGCTCCCTGGCAGCGTGTCTCTTAAGTAGTTTCTTTTCCACCTGCTTGAGGTAGGAACACCTGGGATAGATTATGGGAGTGACCTTCCCACCCAACTCTTCAGTCACACCTAAATCCCGGACCCAAACTCCAGCTACCACAAACTCGGTGATCTAACATCACTGGTCACAACTTACCTCCGGGATTTATATCAGAGTAGCAGCCTCAGTGATACATACCTGCCATCTATGACTTCACCCATTGAATGTCTTCAGTGAATAAAGAACCTACCCAGGTCAGTAAGATCGTGCACGCACCTCGCTGCAGTGTTAGCGCCTAGAGACTGAGACCAGTTCTCTAGTTAGCTTGTTAGGGTCTCTGTTGTGTTGCACCGCAGGCTAACCCGTACTAGGCACCTAAACAATTGTTCGAGTTTGCTTCAGGGTAATAATAGGTACTGCGAGGCAGTTTTAATTGTGCCCGCCAGTAGGTAAATTACTGCAAAATTTCCTCCGGCATCCATTAGAGGGCGCTGTGCTGTGCAACACAGGGGTCTCAGGGGTCTGAGACCAGTTCTCTAGTTAGCTAGTTAGGGTCTCTGTTGTGTTGCACCGCAGGCTAACCCGTACTAAGCACCCAAACAATTGTTAGAGTTTGGTTCAGGGTAATAATAGGTACTGCGAGGCAGTTTTAATTGTGCCCGCCAGTAGGTAAATTACCGCAAAATTTCCTCCGGCATCCATTAGAGGGCGCTGTGCTGTGCAACACAGGGGTCTCAGCCTTCGGGCTGGGTGTATGTAAATTTATTTTATGTTCTCAGCATTTGTGGTTGTGTTTATTACAACGTGTTAGTAAAATTCTGTTTTGGCAAAAGCTGGTGTTGGAGTTGCTTTCCTCATTCGTGACTTCGCTGTATCCTGGGGAGCCCACCCCGGTACACGGCTTACAAATCGTCTGCTCGCTAGCAGAGGAGACTGCTGCTATACATGGGTGGAAATCCTGGCTTATCCATGCCTGATTCATCTTGACAACTGTCAGTCTCTCCACATTTTGGATGGACAGGCGAGTTCTCCTTGGGGTAACTATGGCCCCCTCCGCACTAAACACCCGCTCTGATGCCACACTACTGGCCGGGCAGGACAGATTTTCCAGAGCAAACTCAGCCAGTTGAAGCCACAAATCGAGTATGGCTGCCCAGTAGTCCAGCGGATCTTCAATGTGTTGTGGCAGGGTCATGTCCAAGTATACCACCACCTGCTGGTTCAGGTTCTGCTCCAGGTCTAGCTGCTGCTCCTGGTGTGTAGTTTCTTCACTAGGCGGGTGAAGAAAGATGCTCATCAGCGACCCTAAACTAAAGCTGCTGCTGATGGAGCTGGTACTGCTTCTACCCCACCCCCACCCTGTCACAGCAGCCATGGCAGTGGAACGAGAGCGCAGAGGGCCCCCCCGGTCAGACCTGAGAGAGGATGGACGATGGCACAGATAGGCAGCAGCCAGTAGCGAGGGTCCAACAAGGTGGAGAGCCAGAAGTCATCCCTCTGCCGAATGGTGACAATTCGGCTGTCACTACCCAAGCAAGTGAGCACGCAGCGGGCCATTTGCGCAAGTGACTCGGAGGGACTCCCTGCCTCCATCTCCACTGCATATGGTGTGCCTAGGTTATCTGCATCGTCTTCCTCATCTCCCTCTTGCTCCTCCTGCTCCTCCTCTCCTGTCACTTGTGTAAAAAAAAAAACATTTTGCTACATATTGCTTGTGCTCCAATGTCCTCCTCCTCCTCCAGTTCAGCCCCCATAGGGCTTATGTGGCCGTGAGATGTAGGAGCCACCAGTCCCATGACCAGACAGATTTACCAGCATCTGTTCCAGGATATGAAGCAGTGGAATGACATTGTTCATCCCCTAGTCCTGGCGACTGACAAATAACGTGGCATCCTCAAATGGCCTGAGCAAACGGCAGGTGTCACGCATGAGATGGTTCTGGCTGACATTGAAGTTACACATGGGAGTACTCCTGTCCACTTGGATCATCAAGAAATCGTTTATAGCCTATCTCTGTTCGTATAGTCGGTCCAACATATGGAGGGTGTAATTCCAACGAGAGGAAACGTCGCATATCAGCCTATGTTGGGGGACGCCGCTCTGCTGCTGCAGCTCAAGGAGGGTGTGTTTGGCGGTGTACAAGTGGCTGAAGTGCATGCAAAGTTTCCTGGCCATTTTTTAGGATGTCTTGCAGATGGGTGGAAGACTTCAGATTAACAACCAGATTAAACACATGCGCCCGACCCTTTGTCAGTCACCATGGTTCCGATTTTAAGTTGTCGCAGAGAAAGCCAGGATTCAGTTTCTTGATGGAGAACACGGAGCAGTTCTCCCCTGTGTGACTCAGTTGGCCCAGGAGAACGAGGTGTAGAACAGCGTGACAGCACTGTGCCCTGCACATGTGGTATGCTGGAGGAGCACTGTGAATTGTCCCTGCAGTGGAAGCTGAGGACACAGTGGAAGATGAGGAGGCAGAGGAGGACAATGTCTTAGGACCAACGGCGTTAGAACGTGGAGGTGGAAGCGGCGTCTTCTGGCCAAGTTGCTGGTGTAGCTGGGCAGGAACCACATTCACCCAGTGGGCCATAAAAGACATGTATTGTCCCTGACCGTAGTTACAGCTCCACACATCGGCGCTGCCGTGCACTTTGGCAGACACCAACAGGCTCAAGGACTGGCCCACCTTCTGTTCTACATATTTGTGCATGGCTGGTATTGCCTTTTTGGCAAAGAAATGACGGCTTGGGACTCTCCACCTCAGCTCGGCACAAGCCATCATTTCTCTGAAAGGTGCAGAGTTCACCACTTGGAAAGGGAGGCACTGCTGTACCAGCAACTTGGCCAGGAGAAAGTTCATCTTCTGCGCCACAGGATGACCACATGCGTATTGCTGTCTCTTGGCAATCGCTTCGGTGATTGACTGCTGACAAAATGATTGACGAGAAGTAGGAGGACGAGGAGCAGAAGCATCAGGACCGGTAGATGATGGGAAGGACAGACAGCTCCTTTTAGCTGAGGTGGTGGAGCCTTGACTCCCTAAAATTAGGTGCATCCAACTGGGTGATTCAATGGTTGCTGCAGCAGAATGGACCACCACATTGGAGCCACGGTTCTCCCAGGCCACTTTATGGTGACAATGCATATGTTGATGCAGGGCTGTGGTGACAACATTGGCACCCTGGCCACGCTTCTGCCCACAGAAATGGCCATGTTCACCTCCTCCGGTGGCTTAACAAAAAACTGCCACACTGGCGAATAGGTGATTTTACCCCCAACACTCCGCACTGCCTGACTGCTACTGCCGCTGCCTCAGTGAACCCCTGCCCCACTACTTTCCAGGCAGGTAGGTTCCTACGAAGCGAGTGGTATACCCCGGGCATGTTTGGCTCCCGACCTCCCACTGCTGCCACCCTGCTGACTCCCGGCCACGCTACCGACTTGCTGGCTCCGCTGCTGTTTCAAGCTGCCACCCTCTTCTCCCGATGATAATGAAGCCCCTTTGTCACCCGGCTCCCAATTGTGATCGGCTACATCATCATCGAGTACTGTCTGCATGTAAGCCGTGTACCGGGGTGGGTTCCCCAGAATACAGCGAAGTCACAGACAAGGAAAGCGACACTGACACCAGCTTACTATGCAAGAACAGAAACTTTACTTAGACGAGTGATAACATAAGAACAATACAAACATGCATAGAAAACGCTATATCCCCGGACCCACAGTCAATGTCCCTGCCCACTGGACAGGCCTAGCCGATGGCGGACACAGCAGAGCCTGCAAGTCGTGCTTTCCCGCTACAGAGGACACCCCTAGCCGATGGCAAACGCAGCAGAGCCTGCAAGTCAATGGCTGCGCTGCAGTCCAATTCAGTACAGCCTAGCAAAACGATCTAATACTAACTAACTACCTAATGCTAGGCTAGTCTCTGTATCTTCAGGCCTTTTTTTCCCCACTAATACACCACAAAAAAGGTTTTGGAACATATAACTTCACTAATACTGTACACCCCCAAAAAAGGCTGTAATTTTGTTACCGTATTTTTCGCCCTATAAGACGCACCGGTCCATAAGACGCACCTAGGTTTTTGGGGAGGAAAATAAGCAAAAAAATATTTTTACCCAAAAGGTGTGCTTTTGGTGGGTTTGGAACTAATGGTGGTCTGTGGATGGCACTATTATGGGGGATCTGTGAAGGACACTGTTATGGGGGGATCTGTGAAGGACACTGTCATGGTGGGATCTGTGAAGGACGTTATGGGGGATCTGGGGATGACACACTGTTATGGGGGATCTGTGGATGACGCACTGTTATGGGGGGATCTGTGGATGACGCACTGTTATGGGGGGATCTGTGGATGACGCACTGTTATGGGGGGATCTGTGGGTGACGCACTGTTATGGGGGGATCTGTGACGGACACTGTTATGGGGGGAGATCTGTGAAGGATACTGTTACAGGGGGGGATCTGTGGCTGACACTGTTATGGGGGATCTGTGGATGGCACTGTTATGGGGGATCTGTGGATGGCACTGTTATGGGGGATCTGTGGATGGCACTGTTATGGGGGATCTGTGGATGGCACTGTTATAGGGGATCTGTGGATGGCACTGTTATAGGGGATCTGTGGATGGCACTGTTATGGGGATCTGTGGATGGCACCGTTATGGGGGATCTGTGGATGGCACTGTTATGGGGGATTTGTGGATGGCACTGTTATGGGGGATCTGTGGATGGCACTGTTATGGGGGATCTGTGGATGGCACTGTTATATATGTGCCATCCACAGACCCCCCACCCCATAACAGTGCCATCCACAGACCCCCCAGCCCATAACAGTGCCATCCACAGACCCCCCACTCCTTAACAGTGCCATCCACAGATGTCCCCCATAAAACTGTCATCCACAGATTTCCCCCCCCCCCCCACCGCTACAGTGCTGCAGTATACAAATATAAAATGTCTCATTCAATTAAAAGTGATTAAACATGCCCCCTCACTCCTAATATTACCGTACACCCTAACAGCTTCTGTACAACGCAGGCAGGCCGGGCGGCCAGTGCGTCACTCACTGACGTCACGTGCCTGCGCCGCCTGCTTCATTCATAAAGTAGGCGGCGCAGTCACGTGACATCAGGGAGTGACGCTGCCGCCCGCCCGGCCTGCCTGCATTCTACAGAAGCTGTTAGGATGTACGGTAATATTAAAAGTGGGGGGCATGTTTAATCACTTTTAATTGAATGAGACATTTTATATTTGTATAGTGCAGCACTAGAGCGGCGGGGCCGGAGTACAGTGACTGCACCGGCCCCGCCACAATTGCCGGCCACCAACTCCTCCTCCCAGTCCCTCCCCGCTCGCTCATACATCGCAGCCTGCGATGTAAAAATGTCAGCATTCACCCCATAAGACGCAAGGGCATTTCCCCCCCATTTTTTGGGGGGAAAAAGTGCATCTTATGGGGCGAAAAATACGGTTCTTTACCGCACAACGGCAAATAAGCCCTTTAAAACATATAACTGCACCGCTGAACGGCTAATAAAACTTTTTTTCCCACTAATACACCCCAAAAAAGGCTGTAATTTTCTTCACTTCACTGCACAATGGCTAGTAAGACGTACAAATATTTCCTAGTAATACACCCAGTTAATGGCTGTATCACACAGCACTTGCACCCCAATTACAGAAGTATAATCTATTGCAAATCTAAAAGCAGCAATATAATGGCAATTTGGATCCCCAGTCAGTGCAGCAAGGTGTAATAGAATTGCTCCTATTACCCAGGCTGTACACTCCCCTATTGGACCCTGTTCTCCTTTTATACTGTGGAATAATTCCTCCCTATCCTTTCCCTACACTTCTAATGATCTTTCCCTGAACTTCTATTCAGCGAAAAAAAAGTTTTAAAGTCTTTTCTACCACTTTCCCTAGCGCCTGCTAACGTCTCTCCCTGTACTAAGTAAACTGCAAAATGGCTGAAGCCAAGATGGCTGAAGCTATTTATAGGGCTGTGACATCACAGGGCTGGCTGGCTGCTGATTGGCTGCATGCATGGCATTGCGGGTGATCCCTCGTTCCCAGAGTTCTTTGCTCCATGTCCTAACACGTGCAGCAGCCATTTTAGGAAAAAATGTGATTCGTTACCACTAGTTCGGCTCGAGTATCTCGATGCTCGGCACATGGCGGTACTCGGCCGAGGACCGCATGTGCTCGAGCGCCATGCTCGAGTCTCCTCCCCGCACGTTTCTGGCTGCTCTGCAGCCAATAAACGTGTAGGTAAGTACTGCCCTCACTGTAATGCCAGTAGCCATGTTGGCTACTGGCATTACAGTGATTGGCTGGCCGGAACGCGTCATCGGGTGCTATATAGCACCCGATGACGCATGTTCGGCTCATTCGTAGTCAGGGAGAGCTGAGCATAGGAAGGGACAGAGAGTGTAGGGAGTGTAATTGAATTTTTTTTTGTACAAAAACATTTCAGAGACCCAAAAGTCCTTGTAAGGACTATTGTGTGTGACAGCCCAATATGTGTTTGTAGCGCAAACATGCGCTAAATTGCTCAGTGTTAGGGAGAGCTGGGCATAGGAAGGGACAGACAGTGTAGGAAGTGTAATAGGAAGATTTTTATGCAAAAAAGTTTTCAGAGACCCAAAAGTCCTTTTAAGGACTATTGTGTGTGACAGCAACAATATATATTTTTAGAGCATCTTGCGCTAAATACTGTGTAATAGGCTGCTGCGGACAGTTAAATTATTTGTGCCACATCTCCTGTGTAAAGTGTACGCATCGCTAAAATATCAGTGACATCCAGTGCACTTTTTCCGTAGACAGTGTCCGCTGCGGACAGTTAAATTATCCACGCCACATCTCCTGTGTAAAGTGTGCGCATTCCTAAAATATGAGTGACATCCAGTGTACTTTTTCCGTAGACGGTATCCGCCGCGGACAGTTAAATTATCCGCGCCATATCTCCTGTTTAAAGTGTGCGCATCCCTAAAATAGCAGTGACATCCAGTGTACTTTTTCCGTAGACGGTGTCCGCTGCGGACAGTTTAATTAACCGCGCCACATCTCCTGTTTAAAGTGTGCGCATCCCTAAAATATCAGTGACATCCAGTGCACTTTTTCTGCAGACGGTGTCCGCTGCGGACAGTTGAATTATACGCGGCACATCTCCTGTTTAAAGTATGCGCATCCTTAAAATTTCTGTGAGATCCAGTCGATCACGGTTTCCACCAGCACCTACGTTAGTGGCTCCAAACCCCACTTCTCCTCCTCTGCCTTCTCCTCCACTTCCACCTCTGATTTATCCAAGTGCAGCACCATTCAGTCATCAGTTAGTAACTGGAAGCAGTGTAGCACTGCAGTGGGGAAGCGGCAACAGGCCGTGCTGAAGCTGATATGCTTAGGTTACAAACAGCACCCTGCTGCAGAGCTGTGGCAGGGGATAAGAGACCAGACTGAGCTGTGGCTCTCGTCACTCAACCTACAACCAGGCATGGTTGTGTCTGATAATGGCCGTAACTTGGTGGCGGCTTTGGAGCTCGGCAAGCTCACACACATCCCATGCCTAGCCCACGTGTTCAACCTTGTAGTTCAGCGGTTTCTCAAAACCTAGCCCAATTTGTCTGAGCTACTGGTGAAGGTGTGCCGCGTGTGTGCACATTTCCGCAAGTCATTGACAGCTTTTGTGTCGGCTATTGTGCGACGTGAGCACGCGCTGGAACTCCACGTTCCACATGTTGGCCAGGCTTTCTGAGCAGCAGAGGGCAGTAGTGGAATACCAGCTGCAACATGGTCGTCACCTTTCCAGTCAGCTTCCGCTATTCACAAGCGAGGAGTGGGCATGGATGTCTGACCTCTGTGAGGTTTTAAGAAACTTTGAGGAATCAACACAGATGGTGAGCGGCGATAACGCTATTATCAGCGTAACCATCCCACTTCTGTGTCTACTCAAACGCTTGCTGCTCACAATTAAGGACGACGCTTTCCATGTGGAAGAGGTGGAAATGGGGGAAGACAATACACAGGGTGATAGCCACCTCAAGGTCATCTTCTCAGCGCGAATTGGACGATGAAGAGGAGGAGGAGGAGCAGGAGACGGTTGCCTCCGCTAAAGAGGGTAGTACCCATGGAAGTTTAATTCCATCTGTTCAGCGTGGGTGGGCAGAAGAGGAGGAAGAGGATGAGGAGATTGAGAGTGATCCTTCTAATGACGACAGCGAAGTCTTGCCTGTTGGTACTCTGGCACACATGGCTGACTTCATGTTAGGCTGCCTTTCCCGCGACACACGCATTTTAGACAACACGGATTACTGGTTGTTCACCCTTCTCGACCCCCGCTACAAAGAGAACTTCTCATCTCTCATTCCTCTGGTGGAGAGGAGGAGCAAAACGGTGCAATACCAGAAGATCCTTGTTGAAAAATTGCTCCAAAAATTTCCATCTGACAATGCTGACGGCAGAGTCCGTAGTTCCTTGGCCAACCAAAGAGGGGAGACAAGGGGAACACACAGCAGTTCCAACAGAGGCAGGGCAACACTCTCCAAAGCCTGGGACAGTTTCATGACACCCCGCCAGCAACCTCATCCTGATGCGCGGCCTAGTGTCACAAGGAGGGTAAAATGTTGGAAGATGGTGAAGGAGTACATAGCAGACCGTGTCAGCGTCCTCAATGATCCCTTAGTGCCTTACAACTACTGGGTGTCCAAGCTAGACACGTGGCACGAACTGGCGTTCTACGCCTTGGAGGTGCTAGCCTGCCCTGCCACCAGCGTTTTGTCTGAGCAGGTATTTAGTGCTGCTGGTGGCATTATAACAGATAAGCATATCTGCCTGTCAACTGAAAATGCTGCCAGGTTGACTTTTATAAAAATGAACAAGGCCTGGATTGACCATGACTTCTCGATTCTACCAGAGGAAAGCTGATGAACATAAAGGCACTTTAAATGTGTTGTTTATAATGTACTGAATACACTGTATTCCCATGCACCCCTTCCACCACAAACAAGGGTATATGGTTGAATCTTCCTTTTCTCATCCTCCTTCTCCCCTCGCATATATGCCCTTGCATATAATGTTTTAGAGGGTCAGCTCACCAGCAGACCCTCACATATAATTTTTTAGAAGGTCAGCTCACCAGCAGGCCCTCGCATATAATGTTTTACAGGGTCAGCTCATCAGCAGGCCCTCGCATATAATTTTTTAGAGGGTCAGCTCACCAGCAGGCCCTCACATATAATGTTTTACAAGGTCAGCTCACCAGCAGGCCCTCGCATATAATTTTTTAGAGCGTCAGCTCACAAGCAGGCCCTTGCATATAATGTTTTACAGGGTCAGCTCACCAGCAGGCCTTCACCTACAATCTTTTACAGGGTCAGCTCTCCTGAAGGCCCTCGCATATAATGTTTTAGAGGGTCAGCTCACCTGCAAGCCCTCATCTACAACCTTTTAGAGGGTCAGCTCACCAGCAGGTCCACACCTAAAATCTTTTACAGTGTCAGCTCACCTGAAGGCCCTCACCTACAACCTTTTAGAGGGTCAGCTCACCAGCAGGCCCGCATCTAAAATCTTTTAGAGGGTCAGCTCACCAGCAGGCCCGCACCTAAGATCTTTTACAGGGTCAGCTCACCTGAAGGCCCTCGCATATAATGTTTTAGAGGGTCAGCTCACCTGCAGACCCTCACCTACAACCTTTTAGAGGGTCAGCTCACCAGCAGGCCCACACCTAAAATCTTTTACAGGGTCAGCTCACCAGCAGGCCCGCACCTAAAATCTTTTACAGGGTCAGCTCACCAGCAGGCCCTTGCATATAATCTTTTACAGGGTCAGCTCACCAGCAGGCCCGCGCCTAAAATCTATTACAGGGTCAGCTCACCAGCAGGCCCTCGCATATAATGTTTTAGAGGGTCAGCTCACCTGCAGGCCCTCATCTACAACCTTTTAGAGGGTCAGCTCACCAGCAGGTCCACACCTAAAATCTTTTACAGTGTCAGCTCACCTGAAGGCCCTCACCTACAACCTTTTAGAGGGTCAGCTCACCAGCAGGCCCGCACCTAAAATCTTTTAGAGGGTCAGCTCACCAGCAGGCCCGCACCTAAAATCTTTTACAGGGTCAGCTCACCTGAAGGCCCTCGCATATAATGTTTTAGAGGGTCAGCTCACCTGCAAATCCTCACCTACAACCTTTTAGAGGGTCAGCTCACCAGCAGGCCCACACCTAAAATCTTTTACAGGGTCAGCTCACCAGCAGGCCCGCACCTAAAATCTTTTACAGGGTCAGCTCACCAGCAGGCCCTTGCATATAATTTTTTACAGGGTCAGCTCACCAGCAGTCCCGCGCCTAAAATCTATTACAGGGTCAGCTCACCTGCAGACCCTCACCTACAACCTTTTAGAGGGTCAGCTCACCAGCAGGCCCACACCTAAAATCTTTTACAGGGTCAGCTCACCAGCAGGCCCGCACCTAAAATCTTTTACAGGGTCAGCTCACCAGCAGGCCCTTGCATATAATCTTCTACAGGGTCAGCTCACCAGCAGGCCCGCGCCTAAAATCTATTACAGGGTCAGCTCACCAGCAGGCCCTCGCATATCATTTTTTACAGGGTCAGCTCACCAGCAGGCCCGCATCTAAAATCTTTTACAGGGTCAGCTCACCAGCAGGCCAGCACCTGAAATCTTTTTCAGGGTCTGCTCACAGCAGGCCCGCACTTCAAATCTTTTACAGGGTCAGCTCACCTGCAGGCCCTCACCCACAACTTTTTAGAGGGTCAGCTCACCAGCAGGCCCGCACCTAAAATCTTTTACAGGATCAGCTCACCAGCAGGCCCGCACCTAAAATCTTTTACAGGGTCAGGTCACCAGCAGCCCCTTGCATATAATTTTTTATAGTGTGAGCTCACCAGGGTCAGCTCACCTGTAGGCCCGCACCTAAAATCTTTTACAGGATCAGCTCACCAGCAGGCCCGCACCTAAAATCTTTTACAGGGTCAGGTCACCAGCAGCCCCTCGCATATAATTTTTTATAGTGTCAGCTCACCAGGGTCAGCTCACCTGTAGGCCCGCACCTAAAATCTTTTACAGGGTCAGATCACCTGCAAGCCCTCACCTAATTATACCTAATAGGTAATTTGCACGCATGCTGCCTTGCTTGGATGTGGTAGCCATAGCTGTTTCTCAGGCTCCCTCTCTGGAATCGAACCCTGATTCACCGCTACCCGTAGTCACCATGGTTTGCGCTGACAATAACATCAAAAGTTGATAGGCCAGACATCCGAATGGATCGTCGCCGTCACGGGGACGTGGGATCGGCCCCAGGTTATCTAGAGTCACCACAGCGGCAGCAGGCCCTGACCCATAATGTTTTAGATGGTCAGATCAACAGGCCCTTGCTCCAAATGTTTTTATGGGTCACCAGTAGGCCATCAATCATAATTTTTCAAGGCTGTGTATGATGCCCTCCTTTATGTGTAACAAAGGGTGTATTGTAGTGCTGGTTCCTTGTCATTTTTGGCAGCCCTTTTACTTAGTTCATAGGCTTTATGAGTGTAGGAGTCCGACTACATGAACAATTGTACCACAATTGTACAGGTTGTATCGGAGTGCCTCTTCCTTGTAATTTTTGGCAGCACTTGCACTTTATATACAAGTAAATATACAGATAAGAATGTTTCCTAACAATTTTTCCTCTAAAATCGATTTTATCGGTTTTGTGCGTATTATTGTCAGTCTGTAAAAGTGGCGTACTACTCGGACAACATCGTTCTCAGCAGCGACCTGGGAGTCCAAGATTCATCCAGACATCCTTCCCATGCTGTTCCCAAACCATTTCGGTAGTGTTTCCATCAATTTCTGACCTTTTCCTATGAACCAGGCACCCTCCCCTCTTCAGAGCAGGGGGTGCCTGGTTTAATGCTCGGGTTCTCCCATTGACTTCCATTATACTCGGGTGCTCGGTAGAGCACCCCAGCATCTGATGTGTTCGTCAACTTCGATTCGCTCATCTCTAATTACTGTTATAAGGGGGCACAATGGGCATTACTATTATGAAGGGGGCACAATGGGCATTTTTACTATGAAGGGGGCACAAAGGGCCTTACTACTATGAAGGGGGCACAATGGGCATTACTACTGTGAAGGAACAAGATAAAAGAATATGGGGGCACACCAAATACTAATCTCAGAGTGCAAGCCACGGCATCAACATAAAGCCATAGGAAGTAAGAAAAAGAAACACTGTATACACCTTCTGCACCTCTTGTTAAAAAGATAAATTTATTTAGGAACACAAAACACAAAAAAATTTAAAATCATTTTATACAATTACGACATTGTGTGTGGATCCATAATATATCCAACACACATACCCACAACAACCTGGTTCTAAATAAGAACATCTGTATACCACCACATAAGTACACAATGTATAAAATACAAAAATATGGCACCAAAATTAATGGAATACTTAAATAGGCAAATGGGTGGTGCAGATTGATGGGCAATATGTCCCACGCGTATCGCTGGATCACGCCAGCTTCCTCAGGGGTCAACTACTCATGTTAAATGTGCCATATACAGTCGTGGCCAAAAGTTTTGAGAATGACACAAATATTAGTTTTCACAAAGTTTGCTGCTAAATTGCTTTTAGATCTTTGTTTCAGTTGTTTCTGTGATGTAGTGAAATATAATTACACGCACTTCATATGTTTCAAAGGCTTTTATCGACAATTACATGACATTTATGCAGAGAGTCAGTATTTGCAGTGTTGGCCCTTCTTTTTCAGGACCTCTGCAATTCGACTGGGCATGCTCTCAATCAACTTCTGGGCCAATTCCTGACTGATAGCAACCCATTCTTTCATAATCACTTCTTGGAGTTTGTCAGAATTAGTGGGTTTTTGTTTGTCCACCCGCCTCTTGAGGATTGACCACAAGTTCTCAATGGGATTAAGATCTGGGGAGTTTCCAGGCCATGGACCCAAAATGTCAACGTTTTAGTCCCCGAGCCACTTAGTTATCACTTTTGCCTTATGGCATGGTGCTCCATCGTGCTGGAAAATGCATTGTTCTTGACACAACTGTTGCTGGATTGTTGGAAGAAGTTGCTGTTGGAGGGTGTTTTGGTACCATTCTTTATTCATGGCTGTGTTTTTGGGCAAAATTGTGAGTGAGCCCACTCTCTTGGATGAGAAGCAACCCCACACATGAATGGTCTCAGGATGCTTTACTGTTGGCATGACACAGGACTGATGGTAGCGCTCACCTTTTCTTCTCCGGACAAGCCTTTTTCCAGATGCTCCAAACAATCGGAAAGAGGCTTCATCAGAGAATATGACTTAGCCCCAGTCCTCAGCAGTCCATTCACCATACTTTCTGCAGAAGATCAATCTGTCCCTGATGTTTTTTTTGGAGAGAAGTGGCTTCTTTGCTGCCCTTCTTTTTTTTTTTATCAATTGTCTTTTTATTGACGATTTTTACAAGAATAAACATGTACATACAAAAAAAAAAGCATGACTTTGGAGTACATTATTCCTGATACAAAGATATAACTGAAGTCATTTGAACAGCAAAGAAAAAATTAGCATACATCATATTTTTGTGTATGTATATCTCTATATTGAGTAAGTCCGAGAAAGTACACACACAATGGTCATAGATGAGTAGTACTGTAATAAAAGCCTACAGGCTACTAAAGTAACAAAGTTTCTATTTTTCGCTTTAACTATGTAGAGCTATATAAAATTTACTATAAGAAGGATTCGGACATACAAAGGGGAATGACAAGACTTGACACATTAGGGTTAGGATGGGTAAGGTAAGGTGTAGATTCATTCAATTTGAGACATCAAACACCATGTCCCATTGCTTCCAGACCCGGTCAAATCTGTCCACCGAGGCAAGTTTGCTGCACTTCTTGACAATCAGGCCATCTTCCAAAAGTCTTCGCCTCACTGTGCGTGCAGATGCGCTCACACCTGCCTGCTGCCATTCCTGAGCAAGCTCTGCACTGGTGGCACTCCGATCCCGCAGCTGAATCCTCTTTAGGAGACGATCCTGGCGCTTGCTGGACTTTCTTGGATGCCCTGAAGCCTTCTTAACAAGAATTTAACCTCTTTCCTTGAAGTTCTTGATGATCCTATAAATTGTTGATTGAGGTGCAATCTTAGTAGCCACAGTTGCTTGTGAAGCCATTTTTATGCAAAGCAACGATGGCTGCACGCGTTTCTTTGCAGGTCACCATGGTTAACAATGGAAGAACAATGATTTCAAGCATCACCCTCCTTTTAACATGTCAAGTCTGCCATTTTAACCCAATCAGCCTTACATAATGATCTCCAGCCTTGTGCTCGTCAACATTCTCACCTGAGTTAACAAGACGATTACTGAAATGATCTCAGCAGGTCCTTTATTGACAGCAATGAAATGCAGTGGAAAGGTTTTTTGGGGATTAAGTTAATTTTCATGGCAAAGAAGGACTATGCCATTCATCTGATCACTCTTCATAACATTCTTGAGTATATGCAAATTACTATTATAAAAACTTAAGCAGCAACTTTTCCAATTTCCAATATTTATGTAATTCTCAAAACTTTTGGCCACGACTGTATATATACTGTATATACTTAGATAGATTAGACTATAATCGTATTCACCTGTTTGAAGGTAAAATCAGCTGGAAAAGGAGGTGTGGTGAAACACGCAAGTATCCCCGGTGCAGGACCCACAAGGTTTTTCAACAGCGCTGTATAATGTGAAGCAACGTCTCAGATCTATCCACGCGCATGCGCAAGATGGCGCTCAAATGGAAGCATCCATGAGATGCGTTCCATAGCCAGGAAATGAATCCTGGACCTGACGGGTGCCATCCGCGCATGCGCGGAGAGTGCAATGTATGTCCTGCGTGCGTACCAACGACATGATTTTATAGAAAAATCAATAACGAACATGATTGTAAGAATAAATATATATGTGCATTTATATGGACCTCCCTTCCTTTTTATATCTCTAATAAACCAATAATCCATAAATATAGTGATAATAAAGTAAAAAGTGCATGAATAAATTGAAATAAAAATATACTATTATATAAATAAAATATAATAAAGATTTCATATAGACCAATTCATTTTTCAAAAATTTAACTATTGCCCCAAAATCACACCAAATTAATAACTAGATAATTTAGTGCATATAGGCCTTCATACAGTTATATGAGGTTATCAATCATAATAATAAGAAATTCTATACACATAAATTAAATCATGATGTGATTATATATTCTATAAAAAAAATTAAAAAAAAGGGGAGGGGGGAAAGAAATGGTTATTATTATTATTTATATATCAAATATGCTCAATTATGTATCATAATTAGGAATCTTCTGAATCATGATCAATTCCCACTAAATGACTATAAACATTATTATTATAATATATCAACAAAGTAGCCATTATTATCAAGATAAAACGCAAGTATATTTGGATGTACTCAGATCAGGATTATATCACTAATACCCAATCTTGAATAGACATAATTGTATTTAAAATAAATATGATGCCATTGCATACACAATAGAGTTCCAAAAAGAGGGTATAGACTAGATGGGCCAAATGGTTCTTATCTGCCGACACATTCTATAAGAGGATCAAATACTATGTTAACCTATAGGTCTACACCGGAGAGACTTAACGTGTTTAGAGGTGAGAGAATGAATGAATAAATGGATCAATATCAAAAATAATTGCATAAACATGATATTAAAGTCCATTTAATATATCTTCCATGTAGTCCTGGGGGGCTCGTAGTCTTGCGGAGGACGGCTTCTAAAATGTCTTCACAAATCAATCTAAGCTCTTTTAGTGTGCCCATTAAACTGAGATCCATTCAAAAGTGCAGTGTGCTGATGACATTCCTCCATGGGGCAAATACAATCCAAACGTGCCCAACTGTGTAATATAGTAATCAAACTAAACAAAAGAGAAATAAACAACAATTATAAAAAAGTAAAAGAAAAAAAAAAAGGAAGGAAGGACAATTATATATAATATCAAGTGAAAGTGAGTTCTTCATTTAGACCTTGAGGTGTAAGAGAACCTACAGTCAGGTCCATAAATATTGTGACATCGACACAATTCTAACATTTTTGGCTCTATACACCACCACAATGGGTTTGAAATAAAACAAACAAGATGTGCTTTAACTTCAGACTGTCAGCTTTAATTTGAGGGTATTTACATCCAAATCAGGTAAACAGTGTAGGAATTACAACACTTTGCATATGTGCCTCCCACTTGTTAAGGGACCAAAAGTAATGGGACAATTGGCTTCTCAGCTGTTCCATGGCCAGGTGTGTGTTATTCCCTCAATATCCTAATTACAATGAGGAGATAAAAGGTCCAGAGTTCATTTCAAGTGTGCTATTTGCATTTGGAATCTGTTGCTGTCAACTCTCAAGATGAGATTCAAAGAGCTGTTACTATCAGAGAAGCAAGCCTTCATTAGGCTGAAAAAAAACAAAACAAACCCATCAGAGAGATAGCAAAAACATTAGGCGTGGCCAAAATAACTGTTTTGAACATTCTTAAAAAGAAGGAACGCACCGGTGAGCTCAGCAACACCAAAAGACCCGGAAGACCGCGGAAATCAACTGTGGTGGATGACCGAAGAATTCTTTCCCTGGTGAAGAAAACACCCTTTACAACAGTTGGCCAGATCAAGAACACTCTCCAGGAGGTAGGTGTATGTGTGTTAAAGTCAGCAATCAAGAGAAGACTTCACCATAGTGAATACAGATGGTTCACCACAAGATGTAAACCATTGGTGAGCCTCAAAAACAGGAAGGCCAGATTAGAGTTTGCCAACCGACATCTAAAAAAGCCTTCACAGTTCTGGAACAACATCCTATGGACAGATGAGACCAAGATCAACTTGTACCAGAGTGATGGGAAGAGAAGAGTATGGAGAAGGAAAGGAGCTGCTCATGAATGATCCTAAGCATACCACCTCGTCAGTGAAGCATGGTGGTGGTAGTGTCATGGCGTGGGCATGTATGGCTGCCAATGGAACTGGTTCTCTTGTATTTATTGATGATGTGACTGCAGTGTTTCGGGCAATATTATCTCCTCATATTCAGCCAAATGCTTCAGAACTCATTGGACGGCGCTTCACAGTGCAGATGGACAATGACCCAAAGCATACTGCAAAAGCAACTAAAGAGTTTTTTAAGGGAAAGAAGTGGAATGTTATGCAATGGCCAAGTCAATCACCTGACCTGAATCCGATTGAGCATGCATTTCACTTGCTGAAGACAAGACTGAAGGGAAAATGCCCCAAGAACAAGCAGGAGCTGAAGACAGTTGCAGTAGAGGCCTGGCAGAGCATCACCAGGGATGAAACCTAGCGTCTGGTGATGTCTATGCATTACAGACTTCAGGCTGTAATTGATTGCAAAGGATTTGCAACCAAGTATTAAAAAGTGAAAGTCCGATTTATGATTATTATTCTGTCCCATTACTTTTGGTAACTTAACAAGTGGGAGGCACAAATGCAAACTGTTGTAATTCCTACACTGTTCACCTGATTTGGATGTAAATACCCTCAAATTAAAGCTGACAGTCTGCAGTTAAAGCACATCTTGTTCGTTTCACTTCAAATCCATTGTGGTGGTGTATAGAGCCAAACATGTTAGAATTGTGTCGATGTCCCAATATTTATGGACCTTACTGTAGGTTAAAAATCCACCTAGATTCAGATTTCAATTGTTGAACTACCAGTGCTCCCCTAATGTTATTATAAATACGATTCAAACCCGCAATCCTCAAGCCACTACACCTACCTCCATGATGTTCCAAAAAATGTGATGCAACTGATGTCAAGGATTTGTCTTTTCTAGGCCTGTCACGTTATGCCAAACCAATATTAGAGAGATGTTGTATTCTCTTGCGTAGCTCCTGTGTTGATTGTCCAACATAAATTTTTCCACAAGGACACAGAAGGACATAGACCACATTTTTGGAGCGACAGTTCACATAATTTTTCAAAGGGATATTCTCCTGATTGCTCAAATTGGTAAAAGTATCTGAGCAAAGCATAAATTTGCATACATTGCAATTGCCACAAGGATAAGTGCCTTTCAATTTGATACCTCCTTCATGCCTGTGGAACGCTGGAAATGACTACGCACCAGTTTGGCCTTCAAATTAGGTGCCCTACGGGCAATTATTCTCGGTTTGGCATCAGTATATGGAGTGAGTCTCATGTCAAAGGTAAGTAGATACCAATGTGTATTCAAAATCTTATACAAAACTGCCCATTGATTGCTATATCGAGTGATAGGATGCACCTTGTTATTACGAGTCTTGGGTTTTGTGGGAACAAATCAAAACGGTTTGGGCCTTGGGCCAGACAAAAGGCCTGTGAAATAATCCTTTTCGGGTATACCCTCTTCTGGAAACGTGATGATAGATCAGCCGAGGCCTCCCTAAAATCTGTCATAGATGTGCAATTACGACTGAGTCTTAAGAACTGGCTAGAGTTGAGAGAACCCGAACTGCAAAGTTCGGGTTCGTACCGAACTTTGCGAGTTCGGGTTCGTACCGAACTTTGCGAGTTCGGGTACCCGGACACGAACCCGGACTTTTTCACTGAAGTTTGGGTGATTTTATTATTTTCCGTTATAGCATGGTTATAACTAGTGATTAGCGGGAGGTTCCATATTCGATTTCGATGAAATTCACGAACATTCGCTTGAATATTCGTCTCATATTCGTCGAAATCCAATATTCGTCATTATTCTAGTTAATCGCGATTAATATGCGATTTAAATAATCGCGTATTGCGATTTTAACTTAAGGTAACTTCCTTATTGGTTTGATAACTAGAATTAGCGAAGATGAAGAATATGACGAATGTATTCGTCATATTCCTCAAAACGAAGATAACGAAGTATTCTCCATCTTCGTTTTAGCCCCATATTCGTCAACTTCGCTAATTCTAGCAATCAAATAGGAAAGTTGACTAGAGACAGCTAAGTTTTTAATTCGCTATGCAATAATATTACTTTGCTTTTTTTAAATAAATAGAATAATTATAATAATTATCAAGTATTATAATTATTTTATTTATTTAAAAAAAAAGCAAAGTAATATAATCGCATAGCGAATTAAACACAGCTGTCTCTATAGTCAACTTTCCTATTTGATTGCTAGAATTAGCGAAGTTGACGAATATGGAGCTAAAACGAAGATGGAGAATACTTCGTTATCTTCGTTTTGAGGAATTATCACGGTCGGCGTGGCTATCACATACGTGACACAGAGGGAGGGAACGAGGAAGGCCCTGCCCAAGTGAGAGGGAAGATGGTGACCCCTGACTCACCTGGCGGCTGGCACCTGGCTGCCCTGACGTCCCTAGACGGGTTCCTCACCCGTACGCCGATCACGTGCCTAAAGCCCTGGCTTTCCCTGAGCTGAGCCCTAGGTAGTGAACAGGGCGATGGGAACACTAGTCCGCACCACTAACTCTAAGGGAAAACACCAAGGGGAGGACAGACAACACGGACTCAACATATATTCCCAGGTGGGCGACAACAGGAGACAGCAATAAGCCCAACAGGGATCCGGAGGGTAGCTCTCAGGAACGACAACCAGGATAACCACTCCAGTGGGTCAGTATAGATGTCCAGGCAGGAAGCTCTATAACTGGCAACTAGAGAAGTGTGAGGGGAGAATATAAGGAGGTAGGGAGTGGCAGACAAGAAACAGCTGAGGAGGAGAAGCTACGGATCCCTGAGAGAGACAAAAAGGATAGCAAGGCAAACACAGAAAACAATCACAAAGAAACAACGTGATCTTTCGATATAGAGCGCGCAGCCACCCGCTGCGACTTCCTGACCCAGGGTATAACGGAGTCAGACGTGGCTCTTGATACCCTCGTGACAGTACCCCCCCCTTTCACGAGGGGCCTCCGGACACTCAGGACCAGGTCTCTCCGGATGAGAGGCATGGAAAGTCTGAATTAACCTGTTGGCGTTTACCTCTGACGCTGGAACCCACATTCTTTCCTCGGGACCGTAACCCCTCCAATGCACCAGATACTGAAGAGAGCGGCGGACCCGACGAGAATCAACAATTCTGGCTATTTGAAACTCCAGATTACCAGCCACAATGACAGGAGGAGGTGGCAGCGGCAATGGTTCTAGAGGTGGAACATACTTCTTGAGTAACGATTTATGGAAGACGTTATGGATCTTAAAAGTCTGAGGTAGCTCCAGGCGAAAAGCCACAGGGTTAATGACGGCTACTATTTTATAGGGACCAATGAACCTAGGACCCAGTTTCCAAGAAGGAACCTTCAACTTAATATTCCTAGTAGACAACCACACATAGTCATTCACTCCTAGGTCCGGACCTGGCGACCGTTTCTTATCGGCCATGCATTTATATTTACCACTCATCTTTTTCAAGTTAACTTGCACCTTCTGCCATACCGATGAAAGAGATGAAGAAAACCTTTCCTCTTCGGGAACCCCAGAAGACCCCCCCTCTTTGAAAGTACAAAATTGGGGATGAAAACCGTATGCACCAAGGAATGGTGACTTGCCAGTGGACTCCTGATAATGATTATTTATGGCAAACTCAGCTAACGGTAAATATGATGACCACAACTCTTGGTTTTCAGACACAAAACACCTTAAATATGTTTCTAGGTTTTGGTTGGTACGCTCAGTCTGTCCATTCGACTGAGGATGGAAAGCTGAGGAAAAGGACAAGTGAACCCCCAAACGGGAACAAAAAGCTTTCCAAAACTTAGAAATAAACTGGGTTCCCCGATCCGAAACCACATCGGAAGGGACCCCGTGAAGCTTCACGATTTCACTGATAAACACCTGAGCGAGAGTTTTAGCATTAGGAAGTGCGGGTAGCGCAATAAAGTGTACCATTTTGCTAAACCTGTCTACTACAACCAAGATAACAGTTTTACCCGCCGACAACGGTAAGTCAGTGATGAAATCCATTGACAGATGTGTCCATGGCCTATTGGGGATGAAAAGTGGCAATAAAGACCCTGCTGGACGTGTATGAGAGACTTTCGCGCGTGCACAAGTAGAACAAGTAGACACGAAATCCATTACATCCTGACGCAACCTTGGCCACCAAAAACGACGAGATAAAAGCTCCAAGGTTGCTTTACTACCCGGGTGTCCAGCAAGTGCCGAATTATGATGTTCTTTTAATAATTCAAGACGCAGGTTTAACGGTACAAACAATTTCTCTGAGGGGCAAGAGGCCGGGGCGTCCCCCTGAGCCTCTAACACCTTTCCCTCTAGAACAGAGTGTACAGCAGAGACAACCACTCCTCTTTGTAAAATAGGTACCGGATCACAAACATTACCCCCTCCAGGGAAACTACGAGATAATGCGTCTGCCTTGGTATTTTTTGCCCCAGGACGATAGGTGATTACAAAGTTAAATCTGGTAAAGAATAGCGACCACCTAGCTTGTCTAGGGGTGAGACGCTTAGCCGATTCTAGGTACAGAAGGTTCTTGTGATCCGTAATCACCGTGACGGGGTGGATTGCTCCCTCTAAGAAGTGACGCCACTCTTCAAGCGCCAGTTTAATCGCCAACAATTCCCTATTTCCAATATCATAATTCTTCTCCGCAGAAGATAATTTTTTGGAAAAGAAAGCGCAAGGACGCCATTTGCCAGGAGACGGACCCTGAGACAATACAGCTCCCACTCCCACCTCTGACGCATCTACCTTGACAATAAAAGGCTGGGAGACATCAGGTTGAATTAGAACAGGTGCCGAGGTAAACCTCTCCTTTAGAGAGGAAAATGCATCTTTAGCGGCGTCAGACCATTTGGAAAAATCCGTCCCCTTCCTAGTCATGTCGGTAAGGGGTTTAACGATCACTGAATAATTTTTAATGAACTTTCTATAGAAATTAGCGAAACCCAAAAACCGTTGTAGGGCTTTAAGGTTCTCAGGAAGATCCCAATCTAAAATTGCCTGGACCTTCCCAGGATCCATGCGGAAACCTGAAGCAGATAATAGATATCCCAAGAACTGTAATTCCTGAACAGCGAAGACACATTTTTCAATTTTCGCATATAATTTATTCGTCCGTAGGACCTGCAGTACTTGCCTGACATGCACCTCATGTGTTTTCAGATCAGCCGAATAAATTAAGATATCATCTAGGTATATGACTACAAACCTGCCGATGAGATGACTAAAAATATCATTAACGAAATGTTGGAAGACAGCAGGGGCATTGGTCAGACCGAAAGGCATAACTAGATTTTCATAATGCCCCTCAGGGGTTTTAAAAGCTGTCTTCCACTCATCCCCTTCCCTGATACGAATCAGATTGTAGGCCCCCCTAAGATCAAGTTTGGAGAACCACTTAGCACCCGCAATCTGATTAAAAAGGTCAGGAATGAGAGGAAGAGGGTATGGGTCACGGATGGTTATCTGGTTTAACTCACGGAAATCTAAGCAAGGACGCAGGCCCCCATCTTTCTTTTTAACAAAGAAAAACCCTGCAGCCACGGGTGAAGAAGAGGGTCTGATGTGTCCCTTAGCCAGACTCTCGGAGATATAATCTTTCATGGCTTGTCTCTCGGGACCCGAAAGATTATACAACCTGGACTTGGGTAATTTTGCCCCGGGAATCAGGTTAACCGGGCAATCATAAGGACGATGAGGTGGTAGTTTCTGACAACCCTTTTCAGAAAAAACGTCCTCAAAGTCCGAAATAAATGTAGGTAGGGAAGCTATGGAGGCGATTAAGCAATTGTTATTTAAGCAATTCTCTCTGCAATGCTCACTCCACTCCAATATCTCCCTGGCCTGCCAATCCACCACTGGATTGTGCGCTACCAACCAGGGAAGACCCAATACCACCGGAGAGGGAAGGCCCTCCAGAACGTAACATAAAAGACACTCATTATGGTGGTCCCCTACCCGAAGGTGTAAATTACGAACAATGTGGGTGAGGTTTCTCTGAGACAGAGGAGCAGAATCTATAGCGAATACGGGAATAGGTCTCTGCAGCGTACAGAGAGACAAACCCATAGTGCGGGCAAAATGGGCATCAATCAAGTTTACCCCTGCTCCACTGTCTAGAAAAACAGAAATAGACTCCGTCTTAACACCAAAAACAATGACCGCTGGTAACACAAATTGAGATGTTCGTATGGAGGAAACGTATACCCCCCGGCTGACATCCTCCGCACAGCCCGGGGTTAGTAGTTTTCCGACGGTCTTTTGTTTTTGAGAAAGGAGGGACAGACATTAATGAAATGACCCCTCCCCCCACAGAAAAAACAAGCCCCCCCCCTACGGCGAACCTCGGGAGGACGGACCTGACGAGAAGTTCCGCCTAGCTGCATAGGCTCATCTAAGTCAGTACAGGCTGACTGTTGCTTGGGAGAGGTAACCAATTGCTCCGGAATTTTCGATCTCTCCCTAAGACGTCTATCTATTCTGATAGCGAGGGACATAACAGCATCAAGGGAAAGGGGGGTCTCATACAGCGCCAGTGCATCCTTAACCCTTTCAGATAACCCAGAGCAGAACTGACTCCTGAGAGCCGGGTCGTTCCACTGAGTATCCGTAGCCCACCTACGGAACTCTGAGCAATATTCCTCTGCTGACCGATCTCCCTGTAGGAGTCTCCGTAACTTCGACTCAGCCAGGGCGACTCGGTCAGGGTCATCATATATGAGACCCAAAGCCCCAAAAAATCCCTCCACTGACCGAAGAGCCTGAGAACCAGGGGGTAACGAGAACGCCCAGGATTGCGGATCCCCCTGAAGCAGGGAAATGACAATCCCTACCCGCTGTTCTTCATGACCTGAGGAGTAAGGGCGCAACTTAAAATATAATTTGCAGGCCTCACGGAACGTCGCAAATTTGTCCCTTCCCCCAGAAAATCTGTCGGGAAGAGCAACCTTGGGTTCAGTGACAACCTGGTTACCCATAGCAACCGCTGGGGGTGCGGTCTGCTGCATTTGCTGCTGTTGTTGGAGAACAGACGCCTTCAATCCTGCCACCTCCAAAGACAGGCTTTGAAGCTGTTCTGCCAAGGCATCAATAGGATCCATATTGGATTCTAAGTAGAGAGAGAGAAAAAAAAAAAAACAACAAACAAAAAATTAAATAAATTTTTTATTTTTTTTTTCTCAAAAAGTAAAGGCCAGTTATAATATCACGGTCGGCGTGGCTATCACATACGTGACACAGAGGGAGGGAACGAGGAAGGCCCTGCCCAAGTGAGAGGGAAGATGGTGACCCCTGACTCACCTGGCGGCTGGCACCTGGCTGCCCTGACGTCCCTAGACGGGTTCCTCATCCGTACGCCGATCACGTGCCTAAAGCCCTGGCTTTCCCTGAGCTGAGCCCTAGGTAGTGAACAGGGCGATGGGAACACTAGTCCGCACCACTAACTCTAAGGGAAAACACCAAGGGGAGGACAGACAACACGGACTCAACATATATTCCCAGGTGGGCGACAACAGGAGACAGCAATAAGCCCAACAGGGATCCGGAGGGTAGCTCTCAAAGAAACAACGTGATCTTTCGATATAGAGCGCGCAGCCACCCGCTGCTACTTCCTGACCCCGGGTATAACGGAGTCAGACGTGGCTCTTGATACCCCCGTGACAGGAATATGACGAATACATTCGTCATATTTGTCATCTTCGCTAATTCTACCAAGCCAAATAGTAAACCAGGTCTAAGTTGAAATTGCAATGCGATTAATTCAAGTTATAATAATCAAATTGCGATTTCAACTTAGAGCTGTGTTTCGAATGGGTCTGCTTGCTAGAATTAACGAAGTTAACGAATATGGAATATAGCAGTGCTAAATTGAAATCGCAATTCGATTAATTCAAGTAATAATCTAATTGCGATTTCAACGTAATTCTCAAATCTGACAGTACATTCTAGTATGGAGGCGTTCCCATGGTGATGGTGACACTCCATGAGCACGGAAGTCGGCAGAAGCGGCAACGGGCACTGACTGGAGCAGCCAGGAAGCCAGGAATCCTCAGGACAGGTAAGAACTACTTTTGGGAAGTGAAAAAAGAAAAAAAATATAACAAAAAAAAATAAGAATATTCGAAATAGCGAATTTATAGTGCTATATTCGAAATATTCGCGAATTAGCGAAGTGCCGATATTCGCTAAAAAAATTCGATATTCAGATATTCTCGCTCAACACTAGTTATAACGGAAAATAATAGCATTTTTAAAACAGAATGCTAAATAAAATGTCTACTGAGGGGTTAAAAAACCAAAAACAAAACTCACCTCATCCGCTTGATCGCGCAGCCGGTATCTTCTTTTCTTCAGGACCTGCACCCCAGGTCCTGCTGAATGAAGATAGAAGGACCTGCGGTGGTGAGCGCAGTGACGTCACCGCAGGTCCTGAAGAAAAGAAGATACCGGCTGCGCGATCAAGTGGATGAGGTGAATTTTATATTATTTTTTATCCCCTCAGAAGACATTTTATTTAGTATTCTGTTTTAAGAATGCTATTATTTTCCGTTATTACCATGTTATAACAGAAAATAATAAAGTGAAGTTCGGGTCCCCATTGACTTAAATGGGGTTCTCGGTTCGCGGTGAACACGAACTTCCACGTGTTCGCTCAACGCTAGAACTGGCCTTTTGGTATCCCCTTCTTCAAATGAGTGGGACAAAAACTATAATAGTGAAGTAAACTATTAGTGGCAGTGTCCTTACGGAACAATGATGTCACAATATGAGAGCCATGAATCCGGATCTTCAAATCAAGAAAGTCGACTTCCACATCCAAACTTTTGTACGTCAAAAAAATGTTCAGCCAATTTTGATTTAATAGACCTATAAACTGTTTGCATACCTCTCTTGGCCCCTGCCAAAGAAAAAGGACATTGTCAATATAGCGATACCAGCCCACAATGTGTTCACAGAACAGATCTAGTGGGTGCACACGTGTCTCCTCCCACCAACCTAAAAAAAGGTTTCGCATAAGAGGACGCACAGCAGGCACCCATCGCAGTCCCAGATACCTGTTTGTAGAAAATACGGTCAAAAACAAAATAATTATGATTGAGAAGGAATTCTAGTAAACTTAACAGAAAAGTGTGGTGGGCTGGATCGCCTCTTGAGGATTTGGTCAAAAAGTATTTGGTGGCAGAGGCCATCTATGTGTGAGATGTTCGAATATAACAATTCAACGTCACATGTAACCAACAAAGTATTCAGCGATAATGTGATATCATGTTGGCTCTCAATCAAGTGCATGGAATCACGAACATAGGATCCAAGACCTAAAACAAAAGGTTGGAGAAAAATATCCAAATAAACATAGGCCTGCTCACAAATAGGCCTGCTCACCGATACCAGCCACAATTGGGCGACCCGGAGGGTTAGTTAAATTCTTATGCACCTTTGGTAGCATGTCAAAGGTTGGGGTGACAGGATGGCAGACCTCCAAGAACTGTAATTCCTTCTTTGTAATGATAATTAAAGAGGTAGTAGGGCACACCTACATTCAGCTACACATGGGAGGTTTGTATAAACTATATGTTTTATTTAGACCAAAATCGTATATTGTAACACATAAAAACGTTATTAAACATATAATTGCAAGCTGTATGGCACTTAAAATACTTATAAACCAATAAGAACAATGTTAATAAAACTAAAAATAAAATCACATACAAGATCCTAGCAGAATAAAATACTAGAGATTCTCAGTTTGACTGCTATTTCCTATGGCTCTGTATAACCGTATATATTGTTCATCCAGCGATTCTAATCGCCAAGCTGTTAGTCATAGTCCACGGTATTTTGGAGTTTAAGGGAGAAAGTCATATAGCAACCTTCAGTATAGACAGATAGAATCTTTTAATATAGTCACTTGTATTTTTTTTTTGTGAGATCGTCGGTGTGTCAAATACCTCTGTCCGCATATACACCAACTCGGCACTGAATTGTACTCACGGTTCTGTAGAGTTGCGCCGGTTGTGCTGCGACTATCGTGGCGTCCCACGTGTAGTGCGCTTGGTTGCAGGCAGTGGTATAGCTTCCAGGAGTCCAGGGATCTTCGGTAATCACTTGCAGGAGTGCCGTCTTAGTGATTTATGTGATGTGGTTCCTGCACAGGTGCTTAATCAAGCGGCAGGTCAGGTTTCACCACGGCTGTCGATTTTTGATTTTTCCTTCCAAGTTTTCGATACCGATCCCTCTCCTTATACTTAACTTGAAGCGCTTCAATATCCCAGTTGTATACTTGATTTCATGGGGTTATCCTTCACCAAACGTGTTTCGGAGTTAACTAAGACTCCTTCCTCAGTGGCTATTTTTCCCATGAAACTGGTTGAATTTATATGCAGCTATCCAGGTGTCATTCGATTTGATTTAATTGTACTATACTGAAATCATGACATGGAATCCTTAAAAGCTCTCAGAGCTGTTATGGCAGGCATCTTTATCCAATCTATATATATATACATTTAAATTGTGAAACAACAGCATCTATATAGGATCCAAAATTTATACTTATATTTATAAAACAATATTTCAAAATACATAAAAATATAAAACAATGTAAAATGCCAATTGTGTAAAAATATAAATGTACACTGCGTGCAGAATTATTAGGCAAATGAGTATTTTGACCACATCATCCTCTTTATGCATGTTGTCTTACTCCAAGCTGTATAGGCTCGAAAGCCTACTACCAATTAAGCATATTAGGTGATGTGCATCTCTGTAATGAGAAGGGGTGTGGTCTAATGACATCAACACCCTATATTAGGTGTGCATAATTATTAGGCAACTTCCTTTCCTTTGGCAAAATGGGTCAAAAGAAGGACTTGACAGGCTCAGAAAAGTCAAAAATAGTGAGATATCTTGCAGAGGGATGCAGCACTGTCATGGTCTTACCTTCTTGCTGTTCTCCTTCGTTTGACATGTGCTGGCGGCCATCTTGGTTTCTGGGTTTCTTGTAGCCTCCCACCGGGAGGAGCTGGATGCTTAGCTCATATATATAGGAGGTCTGTGGCTTCAGTTCCTTGCTTGGTCCTCCTGTGTTCACATGCTTCTAGACTGCTGCGGCTTCTGGTTCCTGATCCTGGTTTCGTCCGACTACCCTGCTGGTTCCTGATCCTGGTTTCGTCCGACTACCCTGCTGGTTCCTAATCCTGGCTTCGTCTGACTACCCTGCTGGTTCCTGATCCTGGCTTCGTCTGACTACCCTTCTGGTTCCTGACCTCTGGCTTCGCAAAGACTCTGCTTCGGTTTCGCCATCCGTTTGGACTTTTGCTTTACAGCTTTATTTTCAATAAAGCCTTCTTATTTTCACTTATCCCTTGTTGTACGTCTGGTTCATGGTTCCGTGACAAGCACTCTTAAAATTGCAAAGCTTCTGAAGCGTGATCATCGAACAATCAAGTGTTTCATTCAAAATAGTCAACAGGGTCGCAAGAAGCGTGTGGAAAAACCAAGGCGCAAAATAACTGCCCATGAACTGAGAAAAGTCAAGAGTGCAGCTGCCAAGATGCCACTTGCCACCAGTTTGGCCATATTTCAGAGCTGCAACATCACTGGAGTGCCCAAAAGCACAAGGTGTGCAATACTCAGAGACATGGCCAAGGTAAGAAAGGCTGAAAGACGACCACCACTGAACAAGACACACAAGCTGAAACGTCAAGACTGGGCCAAGAAATATCTCAAGACTGAGTTTTCTAAGGTTTTATGGACTGATGAAATGAGAGTGAGTCTTGATGGGCCAGATGGATGGGCCCGTGGCTGGATTGGTAAAGGGCAGAGAGCTCCAGTCCGACTCAGACGCCAGCAAGGTGGAGGTGGAGTACTGGTGTTACGCTGAGCGCTCCAAGTCCCCTGCTGGCCTCGGAGCGCTCACAGCGTATGCCCCCAGGCAGCACTCCAGCGTCTCGGCGTGTGCGTCCTCTTGCCTCTACCTGTTCCTGAAGTTCCGTGGTCTCATCGCCATGGACTTTATTACTGATCTTCCCTCCTCCTATGGCAAGTCCGTTATTTGGGTCGTGGTGGATCGCTTCTCCAAGATGGCTCACTTTGTACCCCTGCCCGGTCTACCCTCTGCACCCATGTTGGCCAAACAATTTTTCCAACACATCTTCCGTCTCCATGGCCTTCCCAAACATATTGTCTCGGATCGTGGGGTACATTTAGTCTCCAAATTCTGGAGGGCTCTATGTGCCCAGCTCGGGATCAAATTGGACTTTTCTTCTTCGTACCACCCTCAATCTAACGGCCAAGTAGAACGGGTGAACCAGATTTTGGGTGACTATCTGCGTCACTTTGTATCCTCTCGCCATGACGACTGGGCTGATCTACTTCCCTGGGCGGAGTTCTCCTACAGCTACAAACAATCCTCTGCCTCTAACAAGTCTCCTTTCTTTGTAGTTTTTGGCCGTCATCCTCTTCCACCGCTGCCGCAGTCTCCCACTCCTTCTTCTGTACCTGCCGTTGACAGTCTTGTACAGGATTTTTCCTCCATCTGGCGAGAAACCCACGCTGCTCTCCTCAGGGCTTCCGCCCGTATGAAGGTTCAAGCTGACAAGAGACGCAGATCTCCACCGGAATTTCGTCCTGGTGACAAGGTGTGGCTCTCCTCTAGTTACATCCGATTTAGGGTCCCAAGTTACAAGTTGGGCCCTCGTTTCTTGGGACCCTATAAAATCAAGAGTCGTATCAATCAAGTTTCTTATCAGCTCCATCTTCCTCCCTCCCTCCGAATCCATAACTCCTTCCATGTCTCCCTTCTTAAACCTGCTATCTTTAACCGTTTTTCTCCCAAGCTTGTTTCTCCCACCCCTGTCGCCGGTACCTCCGATATATTCTCTGTCAAGGAGATCTTGGCGACCAAGATCTCCCGGGGGAAAAGATTTTTTTTGGTCGACTGGGAGGGCTGCGGTCCTGAGGAGAGGTCATGGGAGCCGGAGGAGAACATCCTGGACCGCAGTCTCATCCGCAAGTTCTTCGGTACCAAAAAGGGAGGTTGTGAGAGGGGTTATTAAGGGTTAAGGTTAAGGTTGTGAGAGGCAGTGCTGACTTGATTAGGCTGCACCTGTGCACTGCCCATTTATACCTTCTCCTCCCACAGCCTTCTGCCGGATCTTTGTGCCTTGTGCCTCAGAGAAAGCGTTCCCTATGATGTTAGTTTGCCTTACCTGTTGCCGTACCCGTTGCTACCGTCCACTCGCCTTTGAACCTTTGCCGCCTGCCCTGACCGCTGCTTCGTCCGACTACGCTCTTGCCTTCTCCCTGTGTACCACGCCTTATCAGTTGCCAGAGAGGTCGAGTTGTTACTAGGGGACACGACCTGGTAGTTACCGCCGCGGCAAATCCATCCCGCTTTGCGGCGGGCTCTGGTGAAGACCAGTAACTGCTTAGAACCGGTCCTCTAGTACAACCCGCGCCATCGCCTCTCTGGTGCAGAGGATTCACTACCTGTCCTGCCGGTTCGTGACAGTAAGATCCGGCCATGAATCCAACTGATGTTCCCCTGCCAAGCCTGGAGGACCTCACCACCATTGTGGCCCAGCAGGGTCAACAGCTGGCCCAGTTGACCGCTATGTTGCAGCAGCTCCTGCCTTCTCTGCAACAGCCAGCTCCTCCGTCTGCTCCTGCTGCATCACCTCCGCCTGCAGTTACCACCGGTTCCAGAATCCGTTTGTCCCTACCAGACAAATATGACGGAGATCCTAAGCAGTGCCGTGGGTTCTTGTCGCAGTGCTCTCTCCACCTCGAGCTTCTGTCCGACCAGTTTCCTTCTGAGCGAGCCAAGGTAGCCTTTATTCTCAGTTTACTGTCCGGGAAGGCCCTGGCCTGGGCTACACCACTATGGGACCGCGCAGATCCTGCCACCGCATCCGTCCAGAGCTTCTGCCTAGAGTTCCGGAATGTTTTTGAGGAGCCTGCCCGGGTTACCTCCGCAGAGACTGCCTTACTAAATTTGACCCAAGGAGGTTCTTCCGTGGGTGACTATGCCATTCAGTTCCGCACTCTGGCCTCTGAGCTGAACTGGAACAATGAAGCCCTTTGTGCCACCTTCAAGAAAGGACTTAACAGTGAAGTAAAGGAAGTTCTGGCTGCACGTGAGCTTCCTTCCACTCTTTGTGACCTCATCTTGCTGGCCACTAGGATAGACAAACGTTTCGCCGAAAGACAGGAGGAACTCCTCCTTGAAAAGGAAAAAGCTCGTCCTAGACGCTTTCCTCGTCTGGCTCCCGTTTTTCCGCATCCACCTCAACCCGCTACTGGGTTTTCCGCCGTGGAAGCCATGCAGGTGGATCGGTCACGCTTGACTCCGCAAGAACGAAGCCGCAGCAGAAACGAGAACCTGTGTCTGTACTGTGCCAGTACCGAGCACTTCCTTAGGGATTGTCCTCTCCGTCCACCACGTTCGGGAAACGCTCGCACCTAGTAAGCGTGGGAGAGGCGTTGCTAGGTGTGGATTCTTCCTCTCCACGTCTCATCATACCCGTGCAGTTGATCATCTCTTCCAAGTCCTCTTTCTCCGCAGCTGCCTTCTTGGATTCCAGTTCAGCTGGCAACTTCATTCATGCCACCTTGGTTGACAAGTACCATATTCCAGTAATCCGTCTACCCAAGCCGTTTTTCATCTCTACTGTTAACGGTGAGAGACTCTCAGCCACCGTGCAGTTCCGTACCCAGCCTCTACAGATGGACATCGGAATATTTCATACCGAGACTTTAGAGTTTTTTGTCCTTCCCTTCTGTTCTTCCGAACTCCTCCTGGGTCTGCCGTGGCTTCAACGTCATAGTCCTGTCCTGAATTGGTCCACCGGTGAGATCCTGCTTTGGGGCTCCTCCTGTTCGGACCGCTGTCTCAAGCCTGCTCTGGTCAAACAGAACCCGCAAGTTTCTCCGCCTTCTGGGCTGCCCAAGCCATACCATTCCTTCACGGATGTCTTCTGCAAGAAACAAGCTGAGGTTCTTCCTCCTCACCGATCCTATGATTGCCCGATCGACCTGATACTCGGTTCTACTCCACCTCGGGGCAGAATTTATCCTCTCTCACCTCCTGAGACTCTTGCCATGTCCGACTATATACGTGAGAACCTACAGAGAGGATTCATAAGAAAATCTTCTTCTCCTGCTGGGGCCGGTTTTTTCTTCGTGACAAAAAAAGACGGCTCCCTCCGCCCCTGCATTGACTACAGAGGTAACATAGTAACATAGTAACATAGTACATAAGGCCGAAAAAAGACATTTGTCCATCCAGTTCGGCCTGTCATCCTACAAGTTGATCCAGAGGAAGGCAAAAAAAACCTGTGAGGTAGAAGCCAATTTTCCTCACTTTAGGGGAATAAAAAAATTCCTTCCCGACTCCAATCAGGCAATCAGAATAACTCCCTGGATCAACGACCCCTCTCTAGTAGCTATAGCCTGTAATATTATTACACTCCAGAAATACATCCAGGCCCCTCTTGAATTCCTTTATTGTACTCACCATCACCACCTCCTCAGGCAGAGAGTTCCATAGTCTCACTGCTCTTACCGTAAAGAACCCTTTTCTATGTTTGTGTACAAACCTTCTTTCCTCCAAACGCAGAGGATGTCCCCTCGTCACAGTCACAGTCCTGGGGATAAATAGATGATGGGATAGATCTCTGTACTGCCCCCTGATATATTTATACATAGTAATTAGATCTCCCCTCAGTCGTCTTTTTTCTAACGTGAATAACCCTAATTTTGATAATCTTTCAGGGTACTGTAGTTGCCCCATTCCAGTTATTACTTTAGTTGCTGTTGAGGGAAGGGACATATTCAGGTGTGCATGTGTATGTATATATATATATATATATATATGTATATGTATATATATGTATGTATATATGTATATATAGGCCCTTCTTCTGGGCCCGTCCAGTTATGTGTTGCACACATAGAGATGTATGTGTGCCCCCTGGGCGGCATGCATCTCTATGTGTGTAAGCCATATGGGTATATATCTATGGATGTGGCCCAGACATCTATGGCCCCTATAATATAGGAGGGCTTATTCCTGCCCCTATGTTAATATAATGTCCGTTCATATATGCGTATAGATGTGCCCCAAGCATCTATACGCATATATGCCGGAATCCCGCCGAAGTGCGCCTGCCAGGTGGGTGGAGGAGACCGACAGTTGGACAATTATGTCCAGCGTCGGCCTCTACAAAGGACAGAGGATCAATAAGATCCTCTGCCCTTTGTCACCATCTCCGGCCGCGCCGGAGATGGTGCGCCTAACAGAGACATGGGAACAAAGAGTTCCCATGCCCCTGTGAGTGGCTGACCTCCGGCGCTGTAATTACAGCGCCGGAGGTAAGCGTCCGCTTCACAGGCGGGAGGATCAAAGGATCCCCCCCCTGGAAGTGCGCTCCGAGATCCTCGGGCCGGCGCGGTGACGTCACATCACCACGCCGGCCCACGGGCTGAGGCCGGCGGTGCGCATGCGCACGGCGCCAAGAGGAGGACTGCGAGCGGGCGCCGCGAAGTTTAAATAGACCGGCGGCGCTCCGCTCTGCAGTCGGGTTAGTCCAGCACCACCACCAGCAAGCGAGGCATCCCCTGGACAACGAGCCCCCCTGGACAACGAGCATATTACCGCTAAGTATATCCCCCTCCCTATACCACCAATGGTATATATATATATATATATATGTACAACATATATAGATATATATATATATATATTATCCCCTGCCATATAACCCCTTATACCACCAACGATCCCCTGTCCCTGATTAACCCCTCATATCCCCTGATTCCCTTGCAGTCCCTGTAGTCCCCTAAGTAACCCCTTATACCACCAACGATCCCCTGCCCCTGATTAACCCCTTATAGCCCCTAACCCTCAACCCACCAACTTCTGTGTTCCCCTATAGCCCTGGTTTCCCCATAACCCCTGGTACCTTCCCCTGCCCTGAGCCTAATCCCACTGTGTTCCCCCAGGATCCGACACCTGACTCCCCTTCCCGACTGCCCTGCTTATCCCAGACGCAACAGTGTCTGGATTTACCCCTTGTTATTCCCGTAGGGAGAGAATATTGATAGGATTGGGTGGGCTTCTGGTAAATGTATGTATGTGTATTATAGTTAGATACTGGGGAGGAATTGGGATTGTGTTAGCGTAGAAAGAACCGTATTAGTGTGTGTACTTACCTTGCTGTGGGTTGCCATAAACTATATATACCTATTCCCTTTGATATAGATATATATAGTTGGAAACATAAATCCGTCTTAGTAGTAAGGCGCGACAGCCATAGCTGTAGTGTATTGTTGGTACTGTATTATTAGTGTATTATGTGTGTTATGTTCAGTAAGGATTAATAAATACTGTCATATTTATACCTATTGTGTAACGTGTGGTTACTAGCGGTAGTTAGTAAGGCGCATGCAGCTAGTTTAGTGGTTAGTGTAAGGCAACCAGTAGCGATTTGTTGTTACGTAAGGCATAAATAGGCGGAGTTATCATAAGACGACCCACCCCTATTTATGAATATTAATTATTGAGATTTGCATAAATACCAATAATTAATATCCCCTTTAACATTGGCGAGCCAGGCCCACTGCTAGGAATTTGTTTTCTGTGTTTGGTTTTGGTGAAAAGAATCGCTTGCGCTGTGAACTAGTCAGGCGGGAGGGACGCGGTCAGTGGATTCTGAGCGTCCATTGCCTGATAGTTCGTACAGGGAAAGCGGTTTGTTCAATCAGAACCAGACACAGAGCAATCTCTACAGCAGAGAATCTAAAAAATTTTTTTTCTGTATTAATATTTTCTGATTCCTTTACACGCCCACTGAAGAGAGTACCGTCGTCATTGAAGTCGAACATAAGTCGTCTGGCTGGTCGGGAGAAGGCGTTCCGAATATTGAAGGACCTCCTCCACGCAGCAACACAGCACAACAAACGACACCAATGAAGATGGCCTCTCGTCAAAAAGTAAGTATGAACTTCGCCACACTGCAACACCTCAGCAAACATAGCACATACAACCCCATCATCCCCACCACGTACAAATCCACTGAGCTGCTATGGTCCACCTTATTGGACCAGGCATACGCTCATGACAAACTCTACATTAATCGCAGCATGTTTAAAAAAACAAAAAAACGACTCCAAATGTTAGCCAAATTGGTTCACACCTTTGAGGATATCATTTGGAAGCCGGAACATCTGGAAACACTTAACAGCACGTCAAAGGCAGAGGAAGTTTCCAACACTGCAAACTTCCACTGCAATTGTTGTGTTGAGAACATTAAACAATTACACACATTACAAACACAATTACAAGAGAAATCCCAGTGTACGGTCGAGAGGGGCAGGGAGATTTGCGTGTTAGAGTCTAGACTCTCGGACAAGGAGAGTTTCTACTCTGACATGGATAAGGAACTGCTCAGACTGTACACTGAGATAAACCAGTTCAGGAACAATACGGTATCTATGGATAACATGATTGTTCAACTTCGAGAGGACCTGGCTGCAAAAACGCAAACCATTGCGGATTTGCAGCAGGTCATCTCGAATCTGTCACGGCCTGGTGCTAACAGTATGGTGCCCACGAAACAGGTTTGTGTTTCGGAAACGGCACAGGGGGAGATAGCGGCGACAGCGCCAAGATCTTCCACGGATCAAACATCCGATACAGTAGACACTAGGGGACAGGTGGAACGGACGCTACATTTCACCCACACACCCAGGGAGAATAGTAGCAACCGATGCCAGGAACAGGGCAACGATTGGAGAGAGGAAAGTGGTTGGCCATTTACCACTTCCAATCCGCCAACGCGTCCGGAAAGACAGGAAGATTTTTATCCTAACCATTCCAGTATGGAAAGGATAAACTTCCTGTTACGGATCTGCAAGGAGATCCCAACATATGATCCCAGTGTAGATCCGTTTACTTCATGTGATATCTTCGAGGGTCACTGTAACAAGTATTCAGTGGCTCACGAATATCGCATGGAGTTATTCAAGTTATGGTTACCTACACACCTAAACCAAAGGTATGAGGTAACGGGGAGGACGCAACCCATGAATGGACAGTTTTATGACAAGGAGGAACGTCTCTCCATACTCATGAGACTGGCAACGGGCCATTGGGACGTCACTCCGGATATCCTGTCCAAGTTCAAACCCACTATACATGACGAACCTCTGTCTATGTGTAGTCGGTTTGAAGCAATGTACAGAAGGGTTACAAAAGATCACGGTATCGGAATTCCACAGGGTATGATACGTATGTTTGTGGAAAAATTCCCATACCTTGACACTGCAATCCGGTTGAGTGCAGCTAGGGAGCCATCCCTCACGGATGCTGCTATGATTATTGAGCAGTGCAGACAGGATACACTGCTCAATAGGAAATCCGTCAAAGTGACGGAGCGTGCGCCTGTACACGATACATCTCAAGATGAACGGGTACAGCACACAAAAGGTAACTCGGCTATTCGCCCCACAGCCCCGCCATTGGAAAGAATGGGAGGCATTCGATGCTTCCTATGTTTACAATACGGGCACATAAAGAGGAATTGTCCACAATGGTCACGTAACAACCGGACAAATCCTGAGAGAACAGGCAATAATAACGGTTTCAAGATGAAACCTAATTATGCCAAACCAGTGGGGGAATATCTGGGACATTCACAGGTCCAGACACCAAAACGTGTGGCTGTTGTGAATGACCCAGCGCGTTCGGTAATGAGTGTGGAATCCCGGGAATCCACACAAAGGGTCCATAGCAAGAACCCACAAGTGGCAGTATGTACCTCACAGGTACCTACTGGGAGTCTGGTAGAAATTGATTGAAGATCAGGGATCCCTAAAGATCTGGCGCCAGTATGTCCCATCATACTGGATTCTTCAGGGAGACCCCACATAAAGGCCAAAATCAAAAATCAGGACGCCGAAATCATGCTTGACACTGGTGCGGAAATTTCCATTACCAATGTCAAACATGATTTACATCCCAACAGCCCTCAGTGTGTGGTGATCGGATTTGATCACCAACAAGGGGGGGTGAGGGCCCACAGAATAGAAGAAGTAATTGTCCAGATTACCAGTCACACGACCCTTAGGATCCCCATGTGGTATTACCCCGGTTCTGACAACATTATTGGAACCGACGTAATGACACAAAATGGGTGGATCTCAGATCTGGCAAATAGTATTGTATGGAAGGGTCCCAGACAATCCAAGGTGTTTGTCATCCAACGCCAGTTTCTGGGACCACCATTGCCAACAATAGATGACTCTACTGAAGTACTTGAACACAAATGGCCTGAGATCTCGCATAATCCAGACCTTGAGCCTATTGTGTATGAGTACCCCGATCTGTGGGCCCAGGGAAAAAACGATTGTGGCAGACTGATTGGTGTTCAGGTGGACATACAGGGTCCCGACCCTCCACCTCAACGCCAATACCGCTTTCCGCCAGAAGCCACCTATTCAATTTTGGACACCGTCCAAGAATTGAAAACTAGGGGGGTGGTCATAGAGGGCAATTCTAAATGCAACAATGCCCTCTGGCCAGTAAAGAAAAAGGACACCAATGCATGGAGGCTCACCATAGACCTCCGGGTCCTCAACAAATACACCCCAATGTCCGCTCCAGTGGTGGCACAGACTCCCGACATCATGGCCAGAATAAGCGGCAAAAGTCGCATATTCTCAACCATAGATGTTGCCAATGGGTTCTTCTCAATTGAACTCACTGAAAACTGTAGGTACAAATTTGCCTTTACAGTAGGGGACAAACAGTACATGTTTGGTGTACTCCCCCAGGGGTTCCACAGTAGTCCCACATATTTTCACCAGGCATTGGCAGCTGTTCTGAGTGTATTCTCACGGCCAGAATGCCTTCTGCAATACGTGGATGACCTGCTCTTACACACAGAAACCATAGAAGAACACTTGGTTCTGTTAAAAGAGCTATTGGGACTCCTGGCCAAGTCAGGACTCAAGCTGAGTCCCCACAAGGCAAATTTGGCCAGAACAGAGGTGACTTTCCTTGGAGTCCAAATTTCTTTTGGAGCCAAAGGAATCGTGGCAGCCAGAGTGGAAGCCATGGTAAAATTACCTAGACCGGGCACTCTACAGGATTTGAGAAAATTCCTGGGAGTTGCTAATTTTATGAGGGAGTTCATAGAGGATTTTGCTGCCAAAGCAAAACCCCTCTATGAACTCCTCAGAGGAGAAGACCCCTCAATCAAAGGTTGGTCTGATGCACAGGAAGAGGCCTTTTCTATTTTGAAAAGGGACCTCTCCTCTGCCCCTGTATTGGCCACTCCCCATCCTGAAGGGGAAATAGCCATACAGGCGCATGCAGGGACGGAGTCTATCTCAGCGGTCCTCCTACAGCAGATAGGGTATGACACTAGACCGCTGGGATACTTCTCCAGGTTACTTTCGCCTGTTGAACGAGGGTTCGATGAGTGTGCCAAACAACTGGCAGCCATACACTATGCCGTCAAAACCACTGAGCATATTGTAGGCTTCAGGCCCCTCACTTTACAGACTCCACACTCTCCATTGGCCCTCTTGCTCCGTGATACACTCCCTGGAGTCTCTCAACAGAGATTCGGGAGGTGGATTATGGATCTCAGTGGTCGGAGTCTGCAGGTGAACCACAAAGCCAAGTATGTTCTGTCCCAGTTATTGAACCTAACTGGCACCGAACATGACTGTGGCCAACCAGCGCATATCAACGCGCCACAAATTTTCAGGACCGATAAACATCCAGAAGACAGAGTCATCTTTGTGGATGGCTCTCGATTTTTCATGGATGGGACCTATGTCACAGGTTTTGCCGTGCTGGATGAGACCACAGGTACCCAGAATCTTGTCAAGTTACCAGGTCACATGTCGGCACAGCGGGCGGAACTGGAGGCGGTCAAGGAAGCCTTGCTTCTTCAACCCCCAGGGAAACGAACTATATATAGCGACAGTTCATATGTAGTTCGTTCTCTCACCCTGCACCTGGACACCTGGAAAAGACGAGGATTTGTGGATAGCCAAAACAAACCTCTGGCTCATTTGTCGGTCCTGAAAGAACTTTGGGAATGGGGCATGGCACACACGGCGGAAGCAGCCATCATAAAAATCCCTGCGCATCAGAAAGGGGATGAGCCTTTGACGTTAGGTAACAACAAGGCGGATGAATTGGCCAAACTAGCGGCAGTGTCTGGGATCCTTCAGGAAACAGACACTGAGCCGTTACCGGCCTACCAGATTGCAGTTCGTACCAACCTGAGTAAAGGCCCGGTGTCATTTGAGGAGGAACAAGCAAAAGATCCTCTTCTAATGACACACCTCACATCTCCACAGCATCCCTGGTCAATACAACAGGGGATCCTGTGTTACGATACCGGTACACAGCAACTTCCTCTTCCCGTGGTTCCACAGCATCTGCAAGCAGAGCTAACCAGATTGAACCACCAACTGTTTGGACACCTGGGCCGGGATAAACTCTTGTCTCTCCTGAGAGACAAATTATACTGGCCAGGAATGTCCCACACAGTAGAGGAAGTAACACAACAGTGCCTGGTTTGTGCTCAGGTTAACCCAAGGGCGTCAGCCCTGAAGCCGGTGTTGCAGCGAGTTCCTCCTGCAGATGGTCCGTGGTCCGCACTACAAATAGATTTTATCGGACCTTTACCAACAGGAAGTCGTAACTATCGTTACGCACTGGTGGTAGTGGATGTCTTCTCTAAGTGGGTAGAAGCCATCCCCACGGTTAATGATTCGGCTACAACCACTGCCCGTGTTCTCTGGGAACAGGTTCTGTCACGATGGGGTATCCCCAGATTGATAGAGTCGGACAGAGGGACCCATTTCACGGGTAAGGTAATGAAAGCACTTTGTGGTCTTTTAGATATAAAGCAAAGGTTTCATGTGCCTTACCACCCTCAGTCTGCGGGCATCGTGGAGCGGATGAACCGGACCATAAAAACACGACTTTCTAAAGCACTACTGGAGAAAGGTTCCTCATGGGTAACCTCTCTGCCAGCCGTGCTAATGGGAATCCGAGCTACCGAGGCTACTAGTACCGGTATCACCCCATTTGAACTAATGACCGGACGCAAAATGCCCCTATGCCTACCCAATGAACCCCTAGTGTCAGAACCAGTGAAGAACGCCATCGCCAGAGACCTGTTTCTCCAACAGGTACAACTAAACCTGAAGGAGTTATTGCCTCATGCAGCGATACGGCTACACAGACCGTATCTACAGGGGGAAACGCCAATGCCCTCTGTAGGAGAGCTAGTGATGGTGAAAATCTTCCGTCGGGCCGGCCCCTGGGATGCAAACTGGGAAGGACCCTATCAGGTTCTTGAAGTAATGGGTGACACCATGCTAAAGGTGCAAAGGCCGATGACGACCAAGAAAAAGTCACGTAGACGACAGGGAGTTTTATGGATCCATATCGACCAGGCCAAGGTCACCCGAGCCTCCCCAACTCAATAACATGAACCCTCACAGAGTTGGGTGACCGGGGGGGGGGGGGGTGTTTTGGTGGGTCGAGGGTGGATCCATGAAACTAATTACATTCACATTGAATTAACAGATCACGGGAGGGAGACTCACCAAGGTTACGACTAGCCTGAAAAGATATACAAATCCTCTGAACATGGCATATCCCCAATTTGTGGCACTGGTGGTAAGCATGATGATGGCAGGTTCAACCTCTTTGGGGGAGGGCCTGGGAGTTAAGATAGATATGGCTGACATATCTATGAATAAACCCGGCCTTTTAATGGTGGAATGTTTGGAGGGCAAAATCCTGAAACCATACGAGAACTTTTCATTTACACCAGGACAGTGGTATCTGTATGGTTTCCAGAGGGAGAGTTTTGCCCAAGGTGTAATTCAACATTATACCCCGGTGGAGAATGTGTCTGCCATACAACATGATTTACATGCACTCTGCCTCAAAGAATTCAGACATTTTCGGGACTCTGACCCTACTCCTATGAGATCCTTAAGATGGGTGTCTAAGGACCCTCACTTACATCCTTACAAACAAGTGGAAGCCAACACTACCACAGTGTTGTGTACCAAGGAGGGGGTTCTGAGTCCCGAGGATGTCACGGGTGCAGAGTATAGTGGCTGGTATATCCTTAAAGCTACCTTCATAAGGAGGGATAGCCAAGATGGGCTGAGGGTAAGGACATATTTTGACAGACCCATTCCGGTAAAGGGCACCCTAAAAGCTTATTGTATGTTAAGAGATTCCCAGATGATTATCACTAGGGAATCCAGTTATGTTCAAGGACATGTGTCCACAGATTACATACGAACCAGTATAGTGATGCTAAAGTTAAACTGCAGTAACTCTGGCCAGGCCCTATGGAATGACCAGAGTGGTCCGGTAAAACTGGAAGGCTTTTACCGAGCCACCGTTTTAAAAGTACGGACAGATGCCAAGGATCCCAGGTATGCTCAGTTAAAGGGATCTCCATCCATACGGTCCTTTATGATCACCATCATGAGAGACAATTGTGTTCAGGAGGTGACTGGATATTATTTCGTCACCTATGCCCACTGGGAACAAGATACCCAGATGGTAACCTTGGACACTAATCCCTGGAGTTGGGATTTAGTGTGCAATGGGGTGGATACCCCTACAGTGGATGTATGGATGGACGGTACCCCTATGAATGAGGAATACCGGGGTAGGTATGTGTCTTCCGATTGGAAAGACCCCAGTGGCAGGGATATTAACTTTGACATCAATATAGATGGTTCGTTTAGATGGCCTTTTTGCGAGGCAGTAGATGAAGGGTGCTGGACATTTACACAATGGGCCTATCTGTCTAAATCCAAACCCGTAGGAAAACTAGTGCTACAGGTTGGAGAAAATGACCAATGGTATCCGTTCAGAGGTAGAGGGCAAGTTTGTGTAACGGTGGTGAGGATCCCCTATGAAGCGACAGGTCTACAACCTGTAAAAATGCATTTAAACTCTTGCAACGCCCCTATCCATCAATTGGCAGATCCTATAGCTCCTCAACTGTCCTCCCCATGGAAGATCATCACGGGGACAAAATTCGTCCTATTTACTTGGAGAATTTCTGTAGATGACTTCCGAGTCGACCAGTGGGATCACAGATGTGGGGAGTTTGTGAGGAACCAAATTGACATGATAAGAGGTTGGATAGAGGCGGGGCAAGAGGTAAGAAAGGACGATCTCATACACAGAAATCACAGGGGAAGAAGAGACCTGATAGCCATGGGACTAGGCGGAGGTGCATTGGGAGTGGGCGCCCTGAACACTATGGATATGGAAGTCCTGAGAGGTAAACTTGGGGATGTTGCGCGACACGCCGGAGAAGGATTCGAGACCCAGCTTGATGTAAACCACGTCTTAGAGGGTTTGCAACATTCGCACATAGATGCCACTACCTCTCTATCTTCTGCTTTACGAGAGAAGTTTAGAAGGTTAGTTGTGGGTCTCTTGGAAGAACAGGATAGAGCTCAGCTCGCACTGGCGTGTACGCAGGTCCAGAGTGAACTCTCAGGCAACCTTAAACATATTGTATCATCATTGTACGGCGGCCACTTCCCATTTAACCTCCGCCAACGGGTAAGTCCTCTTATATCTCCTTTTGCAGCCAATCACACCAACTGGTGGGTAGTCCAGTGGCACGGCTGTAGGAATCTCACTTGCACTGCTTCGTCATTGGCTCCTGTATCTGGCCATCTTAGACAGGGTTACAGTGCAATTAACTTAGGGATTGTCATAAATAACCAGACGGTGCTTCATCCACAGCTCCCCCCGGGCGCTCTAACCTATGAGAGAGGCCATCCTTATCTGTTAGACACAGAGGGATGTTGGAAGAAAGAGGATGCTATCCTCTGTCAAGGTAGTCAGGATCGGGTGTTAAGACACCAATGTTGGAGCACCGAGGGGTCCTGTGAGATGAAGGCCAGCCCAATACCCTCATCCCTTAAATACTTGGGACAGGGGTATTGGTGCTGGTACCAAAGGCAAAACATGTCTTATACAATCTATGGAACTAACTGCACTGAGAGAGGAGAACTCCTCCCTGGAGCGTATTGCACCCTTAGTCCCGTCCTAGGTTTAGATGTCGCAGAGTTACAAGGAAGGACACCAATCACCCCGGAGAAGAGACTCGGCATCCGCCCTGACGTACCCGTGAGACTCCAGAAGATCCCTCTTGGCTTTGGGATAGAACTCAAACATCTCCTGCTAGACTTCAGCCAAGAAGACGAAATAATTAAGAATCTTCGAGAAACAGAGAAACAGGCCACCATCCAACTGATGCACGACAAGAATAAAATAACGGCAATCACAACTGCGTTGGACAAAGACTCCAAGATCTCCTGGTGGGAAAGTCTGTTCGGCTACAGTCCAAAGGCAACATCCTTCTTCAACCTATGGATTCATCCGGTGATAGTTCTTCTGGTTCTGGTAATCGTCATGTACACGGGACTGTGTCTAATCTACAGGAGGGTCAAGAGACTTGCGGACCAGCTAAACCAGAACCAGACAGAACTTCACGAAGTTAATCGTAGGAGGCTCAGGACTTAGCTCCAACAAAGTCCTGAAGCCAGAGATCGCATGGACATACGGTTTCCTATGAAGGTCGGGATGAAAATCCAAAAGCCATCCTGTGACCTCATAGTATTGTGTGTGTATATAAATATTGTGTGGTAGTAGCTTTTCCTATGAGGGTTCAGGATGTACCTCCAAAGCCATCCTGTGACCTCATAGCATTGTGTGTATGTATACACGTATTATAGTAGATTTTCATAGGAGGGTTCGGGGTATAATCATAGGCCACCCTAGGACCTCATCATATCGTGTATAGATTTATATTGATTATTTGCATGTGAGTTCCTCATGTACCCATGGACACTCTGGGTGCAAGTGTGCGACAGTCATGAGACAAAATGGCTGGACGCACACTTGCATCCTATGGTATGAGTCTCTATGGGTACACACTGAATTGAATTGGGCTGTATTGGGAGGGATGTGACATGTTTGTATGAGTGGGGTAGGATAGATTCCCTAGGGTCAGGCCCCTCATCACTAAGGTATTTGCCGCTTCAATATCGACAATGGTGACTTTTTGTAAGGGTTGGACTGAATGATGGTAGTGCGGGGTTCCTTCCCGCAGGTAGGATTTAGGTACTATGACATCACCTCTCACCTGAAAATCTGACCTGCCTTGTAAAAACCTATGCATCTGTCCATGGGAGAACCTCTCCAACAACTGAGTCTTAAATTAAGATGAAAGTCATACTGGTGTTGAAAGGTCAGCCTACGGCCGTCCGTACCCCATAAGGAGGTGCTACATTAATTTCCGGCACCAACATTGGGGGTAACAGACGCCAGAAGAACAACACTGGCAAAGAGAGAACACGGTCACTGAGTGGAGTGATTTAAAGACAGTGAGGGTGAAGCCATTCCAGAGTCAGAAATAGACTACATAGGGAGTGGCTGACACCTGAGGATCATAATATAAGAGGCCAAGGAAGTTATCCAAAGAGAAGACGATGTATTCGGTGGGTGGAAGCATTTGGTGAAGGGCAGGTCGGAGATGTTGGTCATTATAGGTGATGTCTAGGTACCTAAGGGTCATATTACTTCAGTCCTTCCTGAATCGTCACCTAGAGGGCGATTGAGAGGAGACTAATACATCCCAACCCTTCCCCCAAAATGTTTATTGTCGTGTTCCCGACAACAGGGGGATTGTTGAGGGAAGGGACATATTCAGGTGTGCATGTGTATGTATATATATATATATATATATATGTATATGTATATATATGTATGTATATATGTATATATAGGCCCTTCTTCTGGGCCCGTCCAGTTATGTGTTGCACACATAGAGATGTATGTGTGCCCCCTGGGCGGCATGCATCTCTATGTGTGTAAGCCATATGGGTATATATCTATGGATGTGGCCCAGACATCTATGGCCCCTATAATATAGGAGGGCTTATTCCTGCCCCTATGTTAATATAATGTCCGTTCATATATGCGTATAGATGTGCCCCAAGCATCTATACGCATATATGCCGGAATCCCGCCGAAGTGCGCCTGCCAGGTGGGTGGAGGAGACCGACAGTTGGACAATTATGTCCAGCGTCGGCCTCTACAAAGGACAGAGGATCAATAAGATCCTCTGCCCTTTGTCACCATCTCCGGCCGCGCCGGAGATGGTGCGCCTAACAGAGACATGGGAACAAAGAGTTCCCATGCCCCTGTGAGTGGCTGACCTCCGGCGCTGTAATTACAGCGCCGGAGGTAAGCGTCCGCTTCACAGGCGGGAGGATCAAAGGATCCCCCCCCTGGAAGCGCGCTCCGAGATCCTCGGGCCGGCGCGGTGACGTCACATCACCACGCCGGCCCACGGGTTGAGGCCGGCGGTGCGCATGCGCACGGCGCCAAGAGGAGGACTGCGAGCGGGCGCCGCGAAGTTTAAATAGACCGGCGGCGCTCCACTCTGCAGTCGGGTTAGTCCAGCACCACCACCAGCAAGCGAGGCATCCCCTGGACAACGAGCCCCCCTGGACAACGAGCATATTACCGCTAAGTATATCCCCCTCCCTATACCACCAACGGTATATATATATATATATATATATATATATGTACAACATATATAGATATATATATATATATATTATCCCCTGCCATATAACCCCTTATACCACCAACGATCCCCTGTCCCTGATTAACCCCTCATATCCCCTGATTCCCTTGCAGTCCCTGTAGTCCCCTAAGTAACCCCTTATACCACCAACGATCCCCTGCCCCTGATTAACCCCTTATAGCCCCTAACCCTCAACCCACCAACTTCTGTGTTCCCCTATAGCCCTGGTTTCCCCATAACCCCTGGTACCTTCCCCTGCCCTGAGCCTAATCCCACTGTGTTCCCCCAGGATCCGACCCCTGACTCCCCTTCCCGACTGCCCTGCTTATCCCAGACGCAACAGTGTCTGGATTTACCCCTTGTTATTCCCGTAGGGAGAGAATATTGATAGGATTGGGTGGGCTTCTGGTAAATGTATGTATGTGTATTATAGTTAGATACTGGGGAGGAATTGGGATTGTGTTAGCGTAGAAAGAACCGTATTAGTGTGTGTACTTACCTTGCTGTGGGTTGCCATAAACTATATATACCTATTCCCTTTGATATAGATATATATAGTTGGAAACATAAATCCGTCTTAGTAGTAAGGCGCGACAGCCATAGCTGTAGTGTATTGTTGGTACTGTATTATTAGTGTATTATGTGTGTTATGTTCAGTAAGGATTAATAAATACTGTCATATTTATACCTATTGTGTAACGTGTGGTTACTAGCGGTAGTTAGTAAGGCGCATGCAGCTAGTTTAGTGGTTAGTGTAAGGCAACCAGTAGCGATTTGTTGTTACGTAAGGCATAAATAGGCGGAGTTATCATAAGACGACCCACCCCTATTTATGAATATTAATTATTGAGATTTGCATAAATACCAATAATTAATATCCCCTTTAACAGTTGCCCTCCTCTGGACCCTGTCCAGCTCTGCTATGTCTGCCTTGTTTACAGGAGCCCAGAACTGTACACAGTACTCCATGTGTGGTCTGACCAGTGATTTGTAAAGTAGTAGGAATATGTTCTCATCACGGGCATCTATGCCCCTTTTGATGCAACCCATTATCTTATTGGCCTTGGCAGCCGCTGCCTGACACTGTTTTTTGCAGCTTAGTTTGCTGTTTATTAAAATTCCTAGATCCTTTTCCATGTCAGTGTTACCGAGTGTTTTACCATTTAGTATGTACGGGTGACTTGCATTATTCCTTCCCATGTGCATAACTTTACATTTCTCAGTGTTAAACCTCATCTGCCACTTATCTGCCCAAGCCTCCAATCTATCCAGATCCCTCTGTAGTAGTATACTGTCCTCTTCAGTGTTAATTACTTTACACAGTTTAGTGTCATCTGCGAAAATTGATATTTTACTATGCAAGCCTTCTACAAGATCATTAATAAATATATTGAAGAGAATAGGGCCCAATACTGACCCCTGAGGTACTCCACTAGTGACAGTGACCCAATCTGAGTATGTACCGTTAATAACCACCCTCTGTTTTCTATCATTGAGCCATTTACTTACCCACTTACAGACGTTTTCTCCGAGTCCGAGCATTCTCATTTTATATACTAACCTTTTATGAGGTACAGTGTCAAATGCTTTGGAGAAGTCCAGATACACGACATCCATTGATTCGCCGCTGTCAAGTCTAGTACTTACCTCCTCATAGAAACTGATTAAATTAGTTTGACATGACCGATCCCTCACGAAGCCATGCTGATATGGCGTTATTTGCTTATTTCCCATAAGATGCTCTAACATAGCATCTCTCAGAAAACCTTCAAACAGTTTACCCACAACAGATGTTAAACTTACCGGCCTATAGTTTCCAGGCTCTGTTTTTGGACCCTTTTTGAATATTGGCACCACATTTGCCATGCGCCAATCCTGTGGGACATTCCCTGTCAGTACAGAGTCCGCAAATATCAGAAATAAGGGTCTGGCTATGACATTACTTAATTCCCTTAGGATACGGGGGTGTATGCCATCCGGTCCTGGCGATTTGTCTATTTTGATTTTTTTAAGTCGCTGTTGTACTTCTTCCTGGGTCAGACAGGACACTTTTAATGGCGAATTTATTTCAGCATTCAGCATTTCATCTGACAGTTTATTTTCCTCAGTGAATACACTGGAGAAAAAAATATTTAACAGCTTTGCTTTCTCCTCGTCGCTCTCTGCGACTCCCCCCTCATTACTCTTTAAAGGGCTGACACCTTCAGATTTATACTTTTTAACATTTATATAATTGAAGAACATTTTAGGGTTAGTTTTACTCTGTTTGGCAATTAATCTCTCGGTCTCTAGTTTGGCCGCTTTTATTTGTTTTTTACATGTTCTGTTTTTTTCCTTATAGTTTTTCAGTGCTTCCGTGCTACCCTCCTGTTTTAGGGTTTTATATGCTTTCTTTTTGTCATTTATTGCTTTCTTTACAGTTCTGTTTATCCACATTGGTTTCTTTTTGTTCCTTAACCTTTTATTCCCATACGGTATGTACCTCTCACAATGAGATTTTAGGATGTTTTTAAAGATATCCCATTTTTTGGCTGTATTTTTATTTTTGAGGACTTTGTCCCAGTTAGTTAGGCCTATGGCCTCTCTTAGTTGGCTAAATTTAGCTTTTTTGAAGTTTGGTATTTTTGTTTCTCCCTGTAGAAACGCTCTTTTGAATGATAATTGGAAGGTTATTACTTTATGGTCACTATTTCCCAGGTGTCCCCCAACCTGCACGTCTGTTGTTCTGTCAGGTCTATTGGTTAATATTAAGTCCAGTATGGCCGTCCCTCTAGTCGGGTCCTGAACCAGTTGGGAGAGATAATGGTCTTTGGTTATTGCCAAGAATCTGTTTCCTTTATGAGATATACAAGTTTCAGTTTCCCAGTCTATATCTGGGTAGTTGAAGTCCCCCATAATAACCACCTCATTATGATTTGCCGCCTTGTCTATCTCGTTTAGTAGTAGATTTTCTGTGGACTCTGGTATATTAGGTGGTTTATAGTAGACTCCTATTAGTAATTTATTGTTGTTTTTAGCTCCATGTATCTCTACCCACAGTGACTCCACATGTTCATGTCCCTCACTTATATCTTCACGGAGTGTGGGCTTTAGACAAGATTTTACATAAAGGCAGACCCCTCCACCTCTCCGGTTTTGACGATCCTTTCTGAACAGACTGTAACCTTGTACATTAACTGCCCAGTCATAGCTATCATCCAGCCATGTCTCAGTTATTCCCACTATGTCATAGTCCTCCTCACACATCACTAATTCCAGTTCACCAGTTTTATTAGTCAGACTTCTGGCATTAGTATACATACATACACCTTTCCTTCTGAACTGTTCTTGTCCCTCCTTCCATTTCTCCCCCAGTCCCACTACCTTGCCCCCGGTCTCTATCTGCACTATCTTCCCCTTCTATAGTGTAATTACCCTCCCCCCCAGTCCCTAGTTTAAACACTCCTCCAACCTTCTAGCCATCTTCTTCCCCAACACAGCTGCTCCTTCCCCATTGAGGTGCAGCCCGTCCCTACGATAGAGGCTGTAGCCGACAGCGAAGTCGGCCCAGTTCTCCAGGAACCCAAACCCCTCCATCCTACACCAGTTCTTGAGCCACTTGTTAATTTCCCTAATCTCCCGCTGCCTTTCTTGTGTGGCCCGTGGTACCGGTAGTATTTCGGAAAATACTACCTTTGAGGTCCTTGCCCTAAGCTTTTGCCCTAAATCCCTGAAATCATTTTTAAGGACTCTCCACCTACCCCTAACTTTGTCATTGGTTCCGATATGGACCATGACCGCTGGATCTTCTCCAGCCCCTCCCAGTAATCTGTCAACCCGATCCGCGATATGTCGAACTCTAGCGCCAGGAAGACAGCACACTGTTCGGCGATCACGGTCTTTGTGACAGATTTCCCTATCTGTTCCCCTAATAATTGAGTCTCCCACTACCAGCACCTGTCTGGCCTGCCCTGCTCTCCTGGTCCCCTGCTTACCGGAGCTGACATTCCCCTGACTGGCAGAGGAAGTGTCCGGCTGCGGCAGTGCCGTCCCTGGACTGACATCCCCCTCATCTGCCAAACGTGCAAACTTGTTGGGGTGTGTCAGATCAGGGCTAGCCTCCCTGGCACTCTTCCCTCTACCCCGCTTTCTAAATGTTACCCAGCTAGCTACCTCACTTTCCTCAGCCTCCTCTCTGTCACCCTCTCCCTCATCTACCCCAAAGAGTGCTTGCTCGGCGAGAAGCAAACTTTTTTGCAAATTGTCAATGCCTCTCAGTGTTGCAACTTGCCCATTTAGAGACTCGATTAGCGATTCCAAACGGGTAATTTGCTCACATCTTGAACAAAGAAATTCACCCTGGAACGGCTGTTCCAGGACTGCATACATCATGCAAGATGTGCACTGGACTGCGTTGTCAATTGTGCAACACATACTAAATGGGGATTACACCACAAAAGAAAAAAATACAATACAATGTAGTAATAATATACAGGCTAATTGCAGTCCCCCTCCGAAGTCCCTGAATCTAAAGTCACTTAATCTTAAGTCACACACTTAATCAACCACGCGTCGCGGTCAAACTCGCGTTATATATCTGCTTATATTAATATAAATGCAGCTCACTGCACCAGCCTGGTTTGCTTCCCCTCTGGAATCAAAAAGGCTGTGCTGTTCTTACTGCTGAGTTTTTAAAGTCTCCTAATTAGACAGCCACACCCTAATTAAACAGCCACACCCTAATTGCTCACCTGTGCAACCCCTGGAGAAAGAAAAAAAAAAGTGTTATCACAGCACAAAATACAGTCAAACACAGCCACTTATCAATGTCCACAAATAATTTAGCTCTCAGATACTCCCTCACTTAATCTTAAGTCACACACTTACACAACCACACTTAATCAACCACGCGTCGCGGTCAAACTCGCGTTATATATCTGCTTATATTAATATAAATGCAGCTCACTGCACCAGCCTGGTTTGCTTCCCCTCTGGAATCAAAAAGGCTGTGCTGTTCTTACTGCTGAGTTTTTAAAGTCTCCTAATTAGACAGCCACACCCTAATTAAACAGCCACACCCTAATTGCTCACCTGTGCAACCCCTGGAGAAAGAAAAAAAAAAAAGTGTTATCACAGCACAAAATACAGTCAAACACAGCCACTTATCAATGTCCACAAATAATTTAGCTCTCAGATACTCCCTCACTTAATCTTAAGTCACACACTTACACAACCACACTTAATCAACCACGCGTCGCGGTCAAACTCGCGTTATATATCTGCGTATATTAATATAAATGCAGCTCACTGCACCAGCCTGGTTTGCTTCCCCTCTGGAATCAAAAAGGTCTTAATAAAATTACCATCAAGAACCGTTACACTCTGCCTCTAATCTCTGAGCTATTTGATCGTCTCCGAGGGGCTAAGATCTTCACTAAATTGGACCTCCGAGGGGCCTATAATCTGATCCGTATCCGTGAGGGAGACGAATGGAAGACCGCCTTTAACACAAGGGACGGCCATTTTGAGTATTTGGTGATGCCCTTCGGCCTCTGCAACGCACCTGCTGTCTTCCAGGAATTCGTCAATGACATTTTCAGGGACTTACTTTACACCTGCGTGGTCGTATACCTGGATGATATCCTCATCTTTTCCTCCAATTTGGATCAACACCGGGTCCATGTGCAACAAGTTCTTACTCGTCTCAGGAGAAATCGCCTATACGCTAAACTTGAAAAATGTCTATTTGAACAGACCTCCCTGCCTTTCCTGGGATACATTATCTCAGCCCAAGGACTTCAAATGGACCCAGCCAAACTCTCGGCGGTTCTGGATTGGCCACGTCCCTCTGGTCTCCGAGCCATACAAAGATTTCTGGGCTTTGCGAATTACTACAGGCAATTCATCCCTCACTATTCCACTCTGGTAGCTCCTATCGTGGCCCTCACTAGAAAAGGCGCTAACCCCAAATCCTGGCCTTCCCAAGCCGAGGAAGCCTTCCAGTCCCTGAAATCCGCCTTTGCCTCTGCACCCGTTCTCTCTAGACCAGATTCCACCAAGCCCTTCTCTCTTGAAGTGGATGCCTCCTCGGTGGGAGCCGGAGCCGTCCTCACCCAGAAGTTTTCCCGGGGCAAGACTTCAACTTGTGGCTTCTTTTCAAAAACATTCTCTTCCGCAGAGAGAAATTACTCCATTGGGGACAGGGAACTGCTGGCTATTAAATTGGCACTAGAGGAATGGAGACATTTACTCGAGGGCGCCACATATCCTGTGTACATCTTCACGGACCACAAGAACCTGGCTTATCTCCAGTCTGCTCAGAGATTAAAGCCCCGTCAGGCTCGTTGGTCTCTGTTCTTCGCCCGCTTTAACTTTGAGATCCATTTTCGTCCGGCTTGCAAGAACATTAGGGCAGATGCTCTGTCTCGCTCCTCTGATGTGGTGGGCGACGAGTTAACACCTCGATATATTATCCCTCCAGAACGCCTTATTACAGTCGCTCCCGTGGACCTGCGCCTTCTTCCTCCTGGCAAATCCTACGTACCTCCACGTCAGCGGCTGCGAATTCTCAAGTGGGGCCACGCCTCCCCTTTTGCCGGTCATCCAGGGGTGCTAAAGTCTCTCCAACTTATTTCCCAAAGGTATTGGTGGCCTTCTCTGGAGAAAGATGTCTCGGACTTCGTCCAGGCCTGTATGATTTGCGCCCGGGATAAATCGCCTCGCCAGAGACCAGCGGGTCTCCTCTTGCCTCTACCTGTTCCTGAAGTTCCCTGGTCTCACATCGCCATGGACTTTATTACTGATCTTTCCTCCTCCCATGGCAAGTCCGTTATTTGGGTCATGGTGGATCGCTTCTCCAAGATGGCTCACTTTGTACCCCTGCCCGGTCTACCCTCTGCACCCATGTTGGCCAAACAATTTTTCCAACACATCTTCCGTCTCCATGGCCTTCCCAAACATATTGTCTCGGATCGTGGGGTACAATTAGTCTCCAAATTCTGGAGGGCTCTATGTGCCCAGCTCGGGATCAAATTGGACTTTTCTTCTTCGTACCACCCTCAATCTAACGGCCAAGTAGAACGGGTGAACCAGATTTTGGGTGACTATCTGCGTCACTTTGTATCCTCTCGCCATGACGACTGGGCTGATCTACTTCCCTGGGCGGAGTTCTCCTACAACTACAAACAATCCTCTGCCTCTAACAAGTCTCCTTTCTTTGTAGTTTTTGGCAGTCATCCTCTTCCACCGCTGCCGCAGTCTCCCACTCCTTCTTCTGTACCTGCCGTTGACAGTCTTGTACAGGATTTTTCCTCCATCTGGCGAGAAACCCACGCTGCTCTCCTCAGGGCTTCCGCCCGTATGAAGGTTCAAGCTGACAAGAGACGCAGATCTCCACCGGAATTTCGTCCTGGTGACAAGGTGTGGCTCTCCTCTAGTTACATCCGATTTAGGGTCCCAAGTTACAAGTTGGGCCCTCGTTTCTTGGGACCCTATAAAATCAAGAGTCGTATCAATCAAGTTTCTTATCAGCTCCATCTTCCTCCCTCCCTCCGAATCCATAACTCCTTCCATGTCTCCCTTCTTAAACCTGCTATCTTTAACCGTTTTTCTCCCAAGCTTGTTTCTCCCACCCCTGTCGCCGGTACCTCCGATATATTCTCTGTCAAGGAGATCTTGGCGACCAAGATCTCCCGGGGGAAAAGATTTTTTTTGGTCGACTGGGAGGGCTGCGGTCCTGAGGAGAGGTCATGGGAGCCGGAGGAGAACATCCTGGACCGCAGTCTCATCCGCAAGTTCTTCGGTACCAAAAAGGGAGGTTGTGAGAGGGGTTATTAAGGGTTAAGGTTAAGGTTGTGAGAGGCAGTGCTGACTTGATTAGGCTGCACCTGTGCACTGCCCATTTATACCTTCTCCTCCCACAGCCTTCTGCCGGATCTTTGTGCCTTGTGCCTCAGAGAAAGCGTTCCCTATGATGTTAGTTTGCCTTACCTGTTGCCGTACCCGTTGCTACCGTCCACTCGCCTTTGAACCTTTGCCGCCTGCCCTGACCGCTGCTTCGTCCGACTATGCTCTTGCCTTCTCCCTGTGTACCACGCCTTATCAGTTGCCAGAGAGGTCGAGTTGTTACTAGGGGACACGACCTGGTAGTTACCGCCGCGGCAAATCCATCCCGCTTTGCGGCGGGCTCTGGTGAAGACCAGTAACTGCTTAGAACCGGTCCTCTAGTACAACCCGCGCCATCGCCTCTCTGGTGCAGAGGATTCACTACCTGTCCTGCCGGTTCGTGACAGTAAGATCCGGCCATGAATCCAACTGATGTTCCCCTGCCAAGCCTGGAGGACCTCACCACCATTGTGGCCCAGCAGGGTCAACAGCTGGCCCAGTTGACCGCTATGTTGCAGCAGCTCCTGCCTTCTCTGCAACAGCCAGCTCCTCCGTCTGCTCCTGCTGCATCACCTCCGCCTGCAGTTACCACCGGTTCCAGAATCCGTTTGTCCCTACCAGACAAATATGACGGAGATCCTAAGCAGTGCCGTGGGTTCTTGTCGCAGTGCTCTCTCCACCTCAAGCTTCTGTCCGACCAGTTTCCTTCTGAGCGAGCCAAGGTAGCCTTTATTCTCAGTTTACTGTCCGGGAAGGCCCTGGCCTGGGCTACACCACTATGGGACCGCGCAGATCCTGCCACCGCATCCGTCCAGAGCTTCTGCCTAGAGTTCCGGAATGTTTTTGAGGAGCCTGCCCGGGTTACCTCCGCAGAGACTGCCTTACTAAATTTGACCCAAGGAGGTTCTTCCGTGGGTGACTATGCCATTCAGTTCCGCACTCTGGCCTCTGAGCTGAACTGGAACAATGAAGCCCTTTGTGCCACCTTCAAGAAAGGACTTAACAGTGAAGTAAAGGAAGTTCTGGCTGCACGTGAGCTTCCTTCCACTCTTTGTGACCTCATCTTGCTGGCCACTAGGATAGACAAACGTTTCGCCGAAAGACAGGAGGAACTCCTCCTTGAAAAGGAAAAAGCTCGTCCTAGACGCTTTCCTCGTCTGGCTCCCGTTTTTCCGCATCCACCTCAACCCGCTACTGGGTTTTCCGCCGTGGAAGCCATGCAGGTGGATCGGTCACGCTTGACTCCGCAAGAACGAAGCCGCCGCAGAAACGAGAACCTGTGTCTGTACTGTGCCAGTACCGAGCACTTCCTTAGGGATTGTCCTCTCCGTCCACCGCGTTCGGGAAACGCTCGCACCTAGTAAGCGTGGGAGAGGCGTTGCTAGGTGTGGATTCTTCCTCTCCACGTCTCATCATACCCGTGCAGTTGATCATCTCTTCCAAGTCCTCTTTCTCCGCAGCTGCCTTCTTGGATTCCAGTTCAGCTGGCAACTTCATTCATGCCACCTTGGTTGACAAGTACCATATTCCAGTAATCCGTCTACCCAAGCCGTTTTTCATCTCTACTGTTAACGGTGAGAGACTCTCAGCCACCGTGCAGTTCCGTACCCAGCCTCTACAGATGGACATCGGAATATTTCATACCGAGACTTTAGAGTTTTTTGTCCTTCCCTTCTGTTCTTCCGAACTCCTCCTGGGTCTGCCGTGGCTTCAACGTCATAGTCCTGTCCTGAATTGGTCCACCGGTGAGATCCTGCTTTGGGGCTCCTCCTGTTCGGACCGCTGTCTCAAGCCTGCTCTGGTCAAACAGAACCCGCAAGTTTCTCCGCCTTCTGGGCTGCCCAAGCCATACCATTCCTTCACGGATGTCTTCTGCAAGAAACAAGCTGAGGTTCTTCCTCCTCACCGATCCTATGATTGCCCGATCGACCTGATACTCGGTTCTACTCCACCTCGGGGCAGAATTTATCCTCTCTCACCTCCTGAGACTCTTGCCATGTCCGACTATATACGTGAGAACCTACAGAGAGGATTCATAAGAAAATCTTCTTCTCCTGCTGGGGCCGGTTTTTTCTTCGTGACAAAAAAAGACGGCTCCCTCCGCCCCTGCATTGACTACAGAGGTCTTAATAAAATTACCATCAAGAACCGTTACACTCTGCCTCTAATCTCTGAGCTATTTGATCGTCTCCGAGGGGCTAAGATCTTCACTAAATTGGACCTCCGAGGGGCCTATAATCTGATCCGTATCCGTGAGGGAGACGAATGGAAGACCGCCTTTAACACAAGGGACGGCCATTTTGAGTATTTGGTGATGCCCTTCGGCCTCTGCAACGCACCTGCTGTCTTCCAGGAATTCGTCAATGACATTTTCAGGGACTTACTTTACACCTGCGTGGTCGTATACCTGGATGATATCCTCATCTTTTCCTCCAATTTGGATCAACACCGGGTCCATGTGCAACAAGTTCTTACTCGTCTCAGGAGAAATCGCCTATACGCTAAACTTGAAAAATGTCTATTTGAACAGACCTCCCTGCCTTTCCTGGGATACATTATCTCAGCCCAAGGACTTCAAATGGACCCAGCCAAACTCTCGGCGGTTCTGGATTGGCCACGTCCCTCTGGTCTCCGAGCCATACAAAGATTTCTGGGCTTTGCGAATTACTACAGGCAATTCATCCCTCACTATTCCACTCTGGTAGCTCCTATCGTGGCCCTCACTAGAAAAGGCGCTAACCCCAAATCCTGGCCTTCCCAAGCCGAGGAAGCCTTCCAGTCCCTGAAATCCGCCTTTGCCTCTGCACCCGTTCTCTCTAGACCAGATTCCACCAAGCCCTTCTCTCTTGAAGTGGATGCCTCCTCGGTGGGAGCCGGAGCCGTCCTCACCCAGAAGTTTTCCCGGGGCAAGACTTCAACTTGTGGCTTCTTTTCAAAAACATTCTCTTCCGCAGAGAGAAATTACTCCATTGGGGACAGGGAACTGCTGGCTATTAAATTGGCACTAGAGGAATGGAGACATTTACTCGAGGGCGCCACACATCCTGTGTACATCTTCACGGACCACAAGAACCTGGCTTATCTCCAGTCTGCTCAGAGATTAAATCCCCGTCAGGCTCGTTGGTCTCTGTTCTTCGCCCGCTTTAACTTTGAGATCCATTTTCGTCCGGCTTGCAAGAACATTAGGGCAGATGCTCTGTCTCGCTCCTCTGATGTGGTGGGCGACGAGTTAACACCTCGATATATTATCCCTCCAGAACGCCTTATTACAGTCGCTCCCGTGGACCTGCGCCTTCTTCCTCCTGGCAAATCCTACGTACCTCCACGTCAGCGGCTGCGAATTCTCAAGTGGGGCCACGCCTCCCCTTTTGCCGGTCATCCAGGGGTGCTAAAGTCTCTCCAACTTATTTCCCAAAGGTATTGGTGGCCTTCTCTGGAGAAAGATGTCTCGGACTTCGTCCAGGCCTGTATGATTTGCGCCCGGGATAAATCGCCTCGCCAGAGACCAGCGGGTCTCCTCTTGCCTCTACCTGTTCCTGAAGTTCCCTGGTCTCACATCGCCATGGACTTTATTACTGATCTTTCCTCCTCCCATGGCAAGTCCGTTATTTGGGTCATGGTGGATCGCTTCTCCAAGATGGCTCACTTTGTACCCCTGCCCGGTCTACCCTCTGCACCCATGTTGGCCAAACAATTTTTCCAACACATCTTCCGTCTCCATGGCCTTCCCAAACATATTGTCTCGGATCGTGGGGTACAATTAGTCTCCAAATTCTGGAGGGCTCTATGTGCCCAGCTCGGGATCAAATTGGACTTTTCTTCTTCGTACCACCCTCAATCTAACGGCCAAGTAGAACGGGTGAACCAGATTTTGGGTGACTATCTGCGTCACTTTGTATCCTCTCGCCATGACGACTGGGCTGATCTACTTCCCTGGGCGGAGTTCTCCTACAACTACAAACAATCCTCTGCCTCTAACAAGTCTCCTTTCTTTGTAGTTTTTTGCCGTCATCTTCTTCCACCGCTGCCGCAGTCTCCCACTCCTTCTTCTGTACCTGCCGTTGACAGTCTTGTACAGGATTTTTCCTCCATCTGGCGAGAAACCCATGCAGCTCTCCTCAGGGCTTCCGCCCGTATGAAGGTTCAAGCTGACAAGAGACGCAGATCTCCACCGGAATTTCGTCCGGGTGACAAGGTGTGGCTCTCCTCTAGTTACATCCGATTTAGGGTCCCAAGTTACAAGTTGGGCCCTCGTTTCTTGGGACCCTATAAAATCAAGAGTCGTATCAATCAAGTTTCTTATCAGCTCCATCTTCCTCCCTCCCTCCGAATCCATAACTCCTTCCATGTCTCCCTTCTTAAACCTGCTATCTTTAACCGTTTTTCTCCCAAGCTTGTTTCTCCCACCCCTGTCGCCGGTACCTCCGATATATTCTCTGTCAAGGAGATCTTGGCGACCAAGATCTCCCGGGGGAAAAGATTTTTTTTGGTCGACTGGGAGGGCTGCGGTCCTGAGGAGAGGTCATGGGAGCCGGAGGAGAACATCCTGGACCGCAGTCTCATCCGCAAGTTCTTCGGTACCAAAAAGGGAGGGAGACCAAAGGGGGGGGGTACTGTTACGCTGAGCGCTCCAAGTCCCCTGCTGGCCTCGGAGCGCTCACAGCGTATGCCCCCAGGCAGCACTCCAGCGTCTCGGCGTGTGCATCCTCGCTCTCTAGGGCGCGCGCGCGCCGGGACTCTTAGATTCAAAGGACCAGTGCACCAGTGATTGGTGCCTGGTCCAAAGGGGTTATTAAGGGTTAAGGTTGTGAGAGGCAGTGCTGACTTAATTAGGCTGCACCTGTGCACTGCCCATTTATACCTTCTCCTCCCACAGCCTTCTGCCGGATCTTTGTGCCTTGTGCCTCAGAGAAAGCGTTCCCTATGATGTTAGTTTGCCTTACCTGTTGCCGTACCGGTTGCTACCATCCACTCGCCTTTGAACCTTTGCCGCCTGCGCTGACCGCTGCTTCGTCCGACTACGCTCTTGCCTTCTCCCTGTGTACCACGCCTTATCAGTTGCCAGAGAGGTCGAGTTGTTACTAGGGGACACGACCTGGTAGTTACTGCCGCGGAAAATCCATCCCGCTTTGCGGCGGGCTCTGGTGAAGACCAGTAACTGCTTAGAACCGGTCCTCTAGTACAACCCGCGCCACCGCCTCTCTGGTGCAGAGGATTCACTACCTGTCCTGCCAGTTCGTTACAACTGGTTTGGGCTGGTATCATCAAAGATGAGCTTGTGGGGCCTTTTCGGGTTGAGGATGGAGTCAAGCTCAACTCCCAGTCCTACTGCCAGTTTCTGGAAGACACCTTCTTCAAGCAGTGGTACAGGAAGAAGTCTGCATCCTTCAAGAAAAACATGGATTTTCATGCAGGACAATGCTCCATCACACGCGTCCAAGTACTCCACAGCGTGGCTGGCAAGAAAGGGTATAAAAGAAGAAAATCTAATGACATGGCCTCCTTGTTCACCTGATCTGAACCCCATTGAGAACCTGTGGTCCATCATCAAATGTGAGATTTACAAGGAGGGAAAACAGTACACCTCTCTGAACGGTGTCTGGGAGGCTGTGGTTGCTGCTGCACGCAATGTTGATGGTGAACAGATCAAAACACTGACAGAATCCATGGATGGCAGGCTTTTGAGTGTCCTTGCAAAGAAAGGTGGCTATATTGGTCACTGATTTGTTTTTGTTTTGTTTTTGAATGTCAGAAATGTATATTTGTGAATGTTGAGATGTTATATTGGTTTCACTGGTAAAAATAAATAATTGAAATGGGTATATAATTGTTTTTTGTTAAGTTGCCTAATAATTATGCACAGTAATAGTCACCTGCACACACAGATATCCCCCTAAAATAGCTAAAACTAAAAACAAACTAAAAACTACTTCCAAAAATATTCAGGTTTGATATTAATGAGTTTTTTGGGTTCATTGAGAACATGGTTGTTGTTCAATAATAAAATTAATCCTCAAAAATACAACTTGCCTAATAATTCTGCACTCCCTGTATATATCATCCAATTTTGATTACATAGTTCATACATTGATCAGTATTGTCTATCCCTCATTTTTCTTTAAAATCCAGACAAGTTTGACCCTTGCGGTAATATTGCGTTTTTCCTACATAGGAACGGTATTGTTGCGGTTTTTACCAATGTTTATTTCAAATAAAACCTATGTATCATTTTAACTCTCAAGAGCAGTTGAAACATTTACCTATATTTATCATCCTATTTATTTTGTTTTATTTTATCAACCTAGTATCTCGAATAGTGATTCTGATTCATATATTTGTAGAGTGATGTACGAGCCTCGTACATCATTCTACAAATATATGAATCAGAATCACTATCTTCTCCCCTCCCACTGACCAGTTGAGTGGAAGGTTGCCGCCCTCACGCCCCACTCTGCCGCCATGACACAGGTGAAATCGATCATTATTAGTTACTACTATGTGTATATATGAACCCATGTGCTATTCAGGAACAGGCACCCCTGAGGAAGCCAGCAGAGCCTGGCGATACGCGTTGGGCTTGTTTCCTGACCACCACGCATACCCCCACTATGCCATTCTAAATGATAAGTATTATAGCTCTCCATTTCTTTATTTTTGATGGATTACATGTACTTGTATCTGCTGTTCATTTGTATATGTGGGGGAATGTTCATGCTTTTGTGGTGAGTCAGGGGGGCATGTGCATATGTTCAGTTCAGATGGCCCGGATCCATTGTATACAATGTTTTTAACCCATTCTTTGTTGTGTCTGTTGCTTTAAATAAATTTGATACTTTTTTAGATGTGCGGCTCCTATCTCGGTATTCTTTTCTTTTCCCTGTACTACAGTAGTCCAGGGGTTCCTGGCTTCTTAGAGAATCCACATCGGCCGTTAACCCAATGTAGTCGGACACCTGTCGGTCTAGGTATTCCCTGAGGCTGGATCCGGAGGGCAGCTCATCAAATGATTACATTAAATGGCCGCAGAAGTCTGCATGCGTCGCGCATGAGCAGCCACTGGCGCTGTGAAAAGAAACCAAGCTCCCCAGAACCTGTCTTGCTGCAGAGTTAGGTAGTCGTTAATGGAATGTTTCTGCTTGAGCAGCCTATCAAGCATATTCAAGGTGGAGTTCCAGCACGTCGGACTGTCACAAATCAGACGTCTGACGGGCAGGTGGTGTCGCCGCTGAACGTCAGCAAGGCGAGCCATGGCCATGTAAGATCTTCTAAAGTGGCCAGAGATTTTCTTGGCCTGCCGCAAGTCGTCCTGGACCCCGGGGTATTTGGCAACGAATCGCTGCACGACTAAGTTCAGGACGTGTGCCATGCACGGCATGTGTGTCATTTTGCCCTTGGCACCATTGTCGCACACCACTTTACCAACTGTCAAATTGAGCGGGGTTAGCCACTGATCGGCCTGTGACCGCAGAGCTGAAAGCAGTGCAGGACCAGTGTGGCTCTTGGCTTCCAAGCACAACTGCCGCAGCACAGCAAGGCAACATCTCACCTGGCACGTTGTATAGGTTCTGGGGAGCTTGGGGGGTGCAGCGGAAAAGGCGGTAGCAGTGGAAAAGGAGGAGTCAGCCAAGGTAAAGACGGAGGATGGAGTAGGAGGAGGAGAAGAAGAGGCAGGCCTGCATGCAATCCGTGGTGGTAACACCAAATACACATGGGTGCCACGGGTTACATGCTTGACGGCCGTCAGAAGGTTCACCCAGTGAGCAGTAAAATTGATGTACCTTCCCTGCCCGTTTTTGCTAGACCACGTGTTTGTGGTCAGATGTATCTTGGCACCGACACTGTGTGCCAGAGATATATTTAATTGCCGCTAAACGTGGCCATATAGCTCTGGGATGCCCATCTGGAAGAAATATTTCCTTCCGGGGACATTCCATTGCGGTGTGCCAATGGCCACAAATTTACAGATGGCAACACTATTGTCAGCAGCTGATATGTTAAAAAAAAGGCCACATTGCGGAGCCATGTGCCGGTGTCCTGGGATTGCAAGATGTGACCGTGCATGGTGGATGGCTCGCTCCAGATACATTTGCGTCTGCTTTTTGCCTCCTGTGCACTGCGAGTTCTGCCTGCTTCTCCTCCTTCTCCTCCCTATATGCTGCTCCGTCTCTCCCTTCAAACTCCCCTCCTCTTCCTCTCTTGTGGGCACCCACGTGACGTCCATCGACACGTCATCATCGTCACCTTCCCCACCACTGACATTAGAGATCTCGGAGTAGGCAGCAACAGCAGGGACCACCCTCCTTGGGCTGATCTGGGTACTGTCATCAGAAAGCTGGGTGGCGGCAGTTGCTACCTCCTCTTCCTCATCAGATGCCAAGAATGGCTGTGCATCAGTAAGGTCTGGGAATGGATGGTAAAATAATAATAACTCCAAGACTCGAGTGGAGGGGCTATAGTGGTGGTGTTGTGTTTGGGGGTGGACACAGCAGAGAGTGAGAAGAGTGCAGCTACAGAGGATGAGGAGGGTGCAGAAGCGGAAGGCTGAGTGAGCCACTCAACCAACTCTGCTGCGTCCTTTGACGTAATCGCACGCACCTTCTCCAACTTCCCACTTAGGCTCTGGCCTGGTGCACCTGCCCGACCCCTACCACCCCTGCGGAACAGCCTGCCTCTTCCTCTGCCTGTCATTTTCAAAATGACCCTGTGCCAAAGTCCCTAGAGAAGAGTAGCATTTGTGGAAGCAGGTATATCGCAGGCCTCAATCAGTATTTGGTGGAAGCTCGTATATCGCACCCCTCAATCAGTATTTTACGGAAACAGGTATATAGAACACCTGAATCAATATTCGGTTGAAGCAGGTATATCGCACCCCTCAATCTGTATTTTGTGGAACCAGTTATATCAAACCCCTTAATCAGTATTTTGTGGAAGGAGGTATATCGCACCCCTCAATCAGTATTTTGTTGAAGCCAGTGTATCGCAGGCCTCAAAAAAAATATGGTAAAAGCATGTATATCGCACCCGTCAATCAGTATTTTGTGGAAGCAGGTATATAGAACACCTGAATCAATATTTGGTGGAAGCAGATATATCTCACCCCTCAATCTGTATTTTGTGGAAGCCGGTGTATAGAACCCCTTAATCAGTAATTAGTAAAAGCAGGTATATCGCACCCCTCAATCAGTATTTTGTGAAAATAGGTATATAGAACCCTTTAATCAGTAATTTTTAAAAGCAGGTATATCGCACCCCTCAATCAGTATTTTGTGGAAACAGGTATATAGAACCTCTTAATCAGTATTTTGTCGAAGCCGGTATATTGCACCCCTCAATCAGTTTTTTGGGGGGGCAACAGGTATATCACACCCGTTGGAAATAGTTGTTCTAATAACGTTTGTCCATCTATATACCTGCGGTATCGCAGCAGAACCGCACACAATACAAATGCACTATAATATACTTTCCATGTTAAAAAGTATATTATAGGTATATCACACCCCTCAATCAGTTTTGTTTTGGGCAACAGGTACATCACACCAGTTGCAATTAGTTATTTCAATAGCGTTTGTCCCTCTATATAGCTGCGGTATCGCAGCAGAACCGCACACAACTGCTGCACAATACAAATCCACTATAGTATATCTATATTTCTATGTTAGAAATTATATTATAAGTATATCACACCCCTCAGTATATCACACCTATGGATAGCACACTAATACCATTCCTTAAAAGGACTTTTGTGGCCCTATTAGCTAGCGTTTGGTGTCCCTAACAGTCTGTCCCTGCTCCACAAAGCAACTTCTCCCTGCACTGGCAAAACACAGAATGTAAAATGGCTGCCAGATCGGGTTCTGTTATAGGGTGGGGGTGTGTCCATGTGCTGAAACGTCTCAATTGGCTGTACTGTCCCACCTGATGGATGTGTCATGGGGCAAAGTTCGGCACAATGCAAAAGAATATGGCGCATACGAACATCGCCATATGTTTGCATGTTCGGCGAATCGCGAACGACCGCTGCGAAAAGACCGCCGGGCGAACCGCAAGGCCATCTCTAGCGTCGACCATGTTGCAGCTGGTATTCCACTACTGCCCTCTGCTGCTCACAAATCCTGGCCAACATATGGAACGTCGAGTTCCAGCACGTGCTCACGTCGCACAACAGCCGGTGAGCTGGCAATTTCCAGCGCTGCTGCAGCATTGACAGACCGGCTGAAGCTGTCAATGACCTTCACCAGTAGCTAAGGCAAATTGGGGTAGGTTTTGAGAAACCGCTGAACCACAAGGTTGAACACGTGTGTTAGGCATGGGATGTGTGTGAGCTTGCCGAGCTCCAAAGTCGCCACCAAGTTACGGCCATTATCAGACACAACCATGCCTGGTTGTAAGTTGAGTGGCAGTGGGAGAGCCACAGCTCAGTCTGGTCTCTTATACCCTGCCGCGGCGGTGTGCTGTATGTCAGCATATCAGCTTCAGCACAGCCTATTGCCGCTTCGCCACTGCAGTGCTACACTGCTTTCAGCTACCGACTGATGGCTGACTGGTGCTGCACGTGGATAATTCGGAGGTGGAAGTGGAGGAGGAGGTGGAGGAGGACAAGTGGGGATTGGAGCCACTAACGTAGGTGCTGGCGGAAACCCTGATCGACGTAGGGACCGCAATCCTTGGCATCGGTAGCACCTGTGCCATCCCAGGGTACGACTCGCTCCCGGCCCCCACAACGTTCACCCAGTGTGCCGTCAGGGAAATGTAGCGTCCCTGGCCGAATGCACTTGTCCATGTATCCGTGTTTAAATGGAACTTCCCAGTAACTGCGTTGGTTACGGGACACATGTTGGTGTAAGGCGGGCACGGCACACCTTGAAAAATAGTGGCGGCTGGGGACTGCGTAACGGCCGCCGACATCAGGCTGCAGAAGGCCTCAGTGTCCTCAAGCCTTAATGGCAACATTTCCAGGGCCAGGGTGGAAAGTTGCGCATTTAGTGCTATGGCCTGTGGGTGGGTGGGTGGCTGGGTATTTGTGCTTGCGTTCAAATGTCTGGGGTAAGGACATTTGTACGCTGCGCTGGGACATGGAAGTAGATGTGGTGCTTGCGAAGGTCCAGGTGCAGGGCGGGAGGCATCCGGGCCTGCGCCTTCGACAGGGGATTAGCCAGCATGTAACACAGGGAAAGAGGAGGTAGTGGTGTGACCCGCAGACACAGATTGTGGACCCAGGCGTTCGTCCCACTTATTACAGTGCTTGGATGCCATGTGGCGGATCATGCTGAAGTTGCTAGTGTTCACGCCCCGGCTCATTTTGGTACGGCACAGGTTGCAAACTACTATTCTTTTTTCGTCTGCACTTTCCTCAAAAAAGCGCCATACTGCTGAACATCTACTCCTTGGCAAGGGAGATTTCCGCAAGGGGGTGCTCCGTGGAACAGTTGCGGGCCTGTCTGGTGTGGCCTGCCTTCTCCCTTTTGCCACCCCACTGCCTCTTCCAGCCTGTTGCGGTGCAGCAGATCCCTCCCCCTCTGTACTGCTGTCCTCGCTCAGCTTTCCACCTTCCCAGGTTGGGTCAGTGACCTCATCGTCCACCACCTCCTCTTCCACTTCCTCACTCTGCTCATCCTCCTGACTTGTTGACCTAACCACAACCTCAGTGATTGACAACCATGTCTCATCCTCTTTATCAACCTCTTGAGACAGTAATTGCCATTGACTTATTGGCAACTGTGTCTCATCATCATCCACCACATTAAACAGTAATTGTCATTCCCCACCGTCATCTTCTTGTGACTGTGGATGCTCAAGAGTTTGGGAATCAGGGCTCAAGATCTGTCCCTCTTCAAGCGTGCTTGACGAGAGGACAAAATCAAGGAATGGCACTGAAAAGAGCTCCTCGGAATATCCGAGTGTGGGATCACTTGTTTGCCCAGACTTTCCATGGTGGGAGGAAGGAGGATCAGGGTGAGGATTGTGTTGAGCAGACTCTTGGCTACTGAAACTGGACTTGGTGGAAGACAGGGTGATGCTTAACCGACTGGAAGCATTAACTGCTGCAATCCAACCGACCACCTGGTCGCACTGGTCTGACTTCAAGAGTGGTGTCCTGTGCCACCCTGCAAACTGGGACATGAAGCTAGGTATCGTGAATGATTGTTTTTCTTGTGCTCTGGCAGCAGGCACAGTTTCACCGCGCCCAGGGCCACGGTCTCTGCGTGCACCATCACGGCGACTGCCCTGTCCCGGCCACTGCTCGCCTCCTTCATATTAAATGTTATATATGCTTGAAAGTCTGTCACACGTACAGTAGCATAGGATTTGGAAGTGTATGCGCAAACAAATTAAAAAAGGTATTTGGGATGTGGAAACGTCACACAGGAGATATCCTGCAGATAATGTCAATGTTGTCACCAGCGGCTAATAAAAAATTTCAGGGAATGTCACAGGTATTTGGGATGAGGAAATGGTATACAGGAGAGGTACCACCGGTAATGTCACTGTCCACAGCGTCTACGAAAAAAGTACACTGTATGTCAGAGATACATTTTTTCAGCCCACACGTTACACTGCGGATGTAGCACTGGTAATGTCACTGTCAGAAGCGGACACCGTCTATTGAAAAAGTACACTGTATGTCACAGATATTTTTTGGATGCGCACACTTTACACAGGAGATGTGGCGCAGCTAATGTCACTGTCCGCAGCGGACACCATCTATGGAAAAAGGACAATGGATGTCACAGATATTTTTTGGATGCGCACACTTTACACTGGAGATGTGGCGCAGCTAATGTCACTGTCTGCAGCGGACACCGTCTACGGAAAAAGGACACTGGATGTCACAGATATTTTTTGGATGCGCACACTTTACACTGGAGATGTGGCTCAGCTAATGTCACTGTCCGCAGCGGAAACCGTCTACCAAAAAAGGACACTGAATGTCACAGATATTTTGGGGATGAGCACACTTTACTTTAGAGATGTGGCGCAGCTAATGTCACTGTCTACAGCAGACACCGTCTATGGAAAAAGTACACTGGATGTCACAGATATTTTTTGGATGCGCACACTTTACACTGTAGATGTGGCGCTGCTAATGTCACTGTCCGCAGCGGACACCATCTATGGAAAAAGGACACTGGATGTCACAGATGTTTTCGGGATGCGCACACTTTACACAGGAGATGTGGCGCAGCTAATGTCATGTCCGCAGCGGACACCATCTATGGAAAAAGGACACTAGATGTCACAGATATTTTTGGGATGCGCACACTTTACACAGGAGATGTGGCGCAGCTAATGTCACTGTCCGCAGCGGACACCGTCTACGGAAAAGGACACTGGATGTCAGATATTTTTTGGATGCGCACACTTTACACTGGAGATGTCGCGCAGCTAATGTCACTGTCTGCAGCGGACACCGTCTACGGAAAAAGGACACTGGATGTCACAGATATTTTTGGGATGTGCACACTTTACACTGTAGATGTGGCACAGCTAATGTCACTGTCCGCAGCGGACACCATCTACGGAAAAAGTTAACTGGATGTCACAGATATTTTTTGGACGCGCACATTTTACACAGGAGATGTGGCGCAGCGAATGTCGCTGTCTGCAGTGGCCTAACTATTGCACGCTATTTAGCGCAGTTTGTGCTAAAAATAGATATTGCTGCTGCCACATACAATAGTCCTTAAAAAGACTTTTGGGTCTGTTAAGTTTTAGCAATTTAGAGCAGGTTGCACTAAAAATATATATTGCTGCTGCCACACACAGCAATAGTCCTTAAAAGGACTTTTGTGTCTCTGAAAAGTTTTTCTAATAAAATTATTCCTATATCACTCCCTACACTGTCTGTCCCTTCCTCAGCACATTTCTCCCTGACTAAGACTGAGCCGAACACGCGTCATCGGGTGCTATATGCATATGTCGCGTTCCGGCCAGCCAATCACTGTAATGCCAGTAAACAACATGGCTACAGCATTACAGTGAGGGGCAGTACTCACCTGCACGTTTATTGGCAGCGTAGCAGCCAAGAAACATGCGGGGAGGAGACTCGAGCATTGCGCTCGAGCACATGCGGTATTCGGCCGAATACCGCAATGTGCAGAGCATCGAGATGCTCGAGCCCAACTGGTGTTCAGCCGAGCATGCTCGATCAACACTAATAAAGAGTTAACAGGCCTTAAAAACCAGCTGTGGGGCTGTGTACCTTTCCCCATAGGGAGGAGCTTAGACACCTGAGTCAGTGTTCAGACAGTGGATGCCTAGTCATTGATGGATTCAGATGCAGAAAACCATCCCTAGAAAGAAAACCAGCAAAATTGGAGAAATAGACAAAAAGAAAAGATTGAAAAGTATTCTAGTGTTACCAGGTGCCCGTAGAAGCTCTGTGGAGATAAACTGCTTGGCAAGCAGCTTTGAAGATCCATAGCAGACATTGTCCAGAAGTTGAAAGGCCTCTGGTCCTGGCTAAACTTAAAAAAGGCAGAATCCGGATGTGTTGACTATTCTACATCCCACATTGGAAACCTTAGTAATTTTAAGTGTGAGAATGGCAACCTATAAAAAAGTTGCAGAATTTTGTCTGACATTGGGGGCTGCCCCATGATGGCATAAAGAGAAGTGTTGCACCCCTATTTCTGGATGCTTACGCTTGACTGTATGACAGGGAAGTGTATTGTGAAGAAAGTTTGCTTTAACTGGTACGTCGCCATGGCTGAGGAAATGTATGGAATGGGCTGCTGCAGTGAGCCTGCTACATACACGGCAGGTGACGGCTGTATAATCCAGCAGGCACCTAGGCACAATGAAGGAAAACAGCGATCACGCCAAACCGCGGCATCTGTGAGGTAAGGCAGAGGGATGTGCTGCTGAAGCTTCCCAAGCCTGCCATGGTCAGTTTTCTGTTGAGCTGTGAATGAGGCACAGGTCAGCAGGAAGCGCATCTAAATGCCATTAATCCTAATAGATCTCTATTAGGGTGAATGGGACAAGGGATCAAAAGATTCCAGGTTCTAGCCCCCTAAGGAAGCTAAAAGTTACAGTTCAAAAAATATATTAAGTTTAAACCCCCCTTTCCTAATTTTAAATATAAAAATATATAAGTAAACAATAAAAAATTTAACATATCAGATATGACACCATATTTGAAAATATGTTTAGAAAGACCAGCACTCCGTTTTGCTGAGCTGAAAACTTCTTTATTCGTCACCCATGGACGCACGTTTCGGCATAAGGTTTGCCTTTATCAAATACAGGTGATGATAGCTCTCCTGTGTAAAGAGCTATCATCACCTGTATTTGATAAAGGCAAACCTTATGCCGAAACGTGCGTCCATGGGTGACGAATAAAGAAGTTTTCAGCTCAGCAAAACGGAGTGCTGGTCTTTCTAGACATATTACTAGAGGGATCCGACCTACTGACCGCGCACCCGGACCTTACCAGAGCGCAGTGCCGTCCAATTGTTTATTTCACCATATTTGAAAATGTCTGAACTATTAAAATATTCTTAAAAATTGGCGAATCATGTGTTTTTCATTTTTTTTTTCTGTTATGGTGTTCATGTACATAAAATAAAAAAAATTTAAAACACACGATTCGCCATATTTTTGTCACCTTGTCCCCCCCAAAATTGAATAACAGTGATCAAAAAGTCGTACATACCGCAAAAATGGTAGTAATAAAAACTACAGTTCGTTACGCAAAAAACAAGCCCTCATACGGCTCTGTAGACCAAAATAAAAAAAAGTTATGGCTGTCAAGTTATGGCAATGCAAAGAAAATGTAGATTTTTTTTTTCAAAGGTTTTATTTTTTTTTAAGTAGTAAAACAAAAAAAAAATACAAGTTTGGTATCACTGTATTCATATTGAGGCACACAATAAGGATGTCATGTCATCTTTAGAGTGCAATGAAGGCCGTATTATCAAAACTCAAAAAACCTTGTTGTAATTGTGGATTTTTTTCAATTTAAACCCACAAATATTTTTTTTTCCTGTTTTCCATTACAATACATGGTAAATTAAATGTTACCATTAAAAATACAACTTTTCCCACAAAAAATAAGCCCTCATATAGCTATATGAATGGAAAATTTAAAAAGTTATGGCTATTGGAACGCGGGGAAGGAAAAAACGAGAATGCAAAATCAAAAATGGGCCTGGTACTTAAGGGATAAAAAAAAAAATCTTGGCCTATTAACTGCAGCCGTGTACCCTGTAAGAACTGTGGAAATTGCACATGGTGTAAGAACTGTCAGTCCATGTATGCTGACAACTGTGACTTATGTACCTCAACTTAATTCTTCAGTAAAGAACCAATTTTCTATTAACTTGTTCTCTTTATTTCCTGCAAAGTTACACTTCAACAACATTTCCAGCTGCCCAGGGACCTTATCTTGCACCCTCCAATTCCTGACCATCAAGGGCACTGGAACCACTATCAGGCAGGAGAACCCCAGAAGGGAAGAAAAGTGCTCCTTTACCATAACTGCACAGCCCATGGGAGTGACAGAGTGAGTAACTACCACCTCTATTCTCATAACTATCATTCCTAGTCTTGCTACACATGCCGTGGCATTGTAGGACAGCTTGAAGGTGCTTGTGGACCCCTTGTGCAGCTGCCCAAATTATTTCTAAATACTCATCAGCAAAAAGAGTGACAGTAAATCAGTATCCTCTTTATAAGTCATTGAGGTCTACAACTATAGATATGTAACATGGATCCTTGTCCCATAAATATCAAGGAGGTCTTCAATATGAATTGGTATTTGAGCAAATATAATATAACAGATTGTTATAGATGCATATTGTCACCATTAAAGGCAACTGAGTCTAAAATCTGTATGACCAGTCACCTAGATGACTAAATTATCCTGGCTGCATTCTCCTAAAGCTTTGTCCCCAGGCCTTGTATGCCCCACAGACACTATGTAAGTTCTTGGACAGCACTAGAACAGGTTTTGGGCGCTGAGGTCATTGTGGAATTATAAGTCCCACCATGTCCTGCCAGCCGCAGTCTTATCATTCCACTACAATATCGAGTTGCGCCACACTCTTAAAATATTCAACTGTACTTTCTTATGGAATGAAATCTGCACAAAGTCAAACATAATTATAAATAATTAAGAGGGGCCTCAAAAATGGGCCACCTACTGGTGACACCAACCTCTAACCCAGGAAGGATTTTGTATAAGTAGGTCATAAACAATTGATGTATGTCAGCTGAACCTGCTGATCATGTAATGTGTATAGGTACCTCCCCACTCTCTTCTATTGGCTTATGCTGGAGGAGATAAGGATCGGATTGGATTTCAACTGTGCAATCATTTGGTTCTTGGGGAGATAAACCTCTGCTAGAGGAGTCTGACAGCACTATCCTCCCCTTCTTCCTACAGGAAACACATTCTAGGTCGGCCTAGCAGGCATGTGTATGAGAGGATAGTTGGCCATATTTGTCAGCCAATTCTGTGTTTTATTGTCCCCCAACAAAGAATAGCCTATTTTCTTTCACCTTCTTTCCCATCTGTTGTGACTCTTGCTTGGGTTCCCCTCCCACTTGTGTTGTTTCTATAGAGGGTACATCCTGGAAAGGGTCCCCTCACCTATTGGCAGAAGACAACAAAGGTGACATTTGGGAATCATTGGGACCATGCAGATCCTAAAAACTGGATTTTTTTCCGGATGTGAGAGGTTTACTTACAGTGTGGTCATGCCTACTTTCCCCTTTCTCTGGCATCAGTGAAGGGGCAATTCTGCTTTGTGCCAAAGATCTGAGTAATGTGGTGCTTACTGGTTGCTGGGGCAAGCTTAGGGTTGTCATCCAGCCTGTTTTTATATCAGAACGCCAAAGCTGATAAGTTTTTCACTGGCAATATTAATTGTTGGTGTTCATCAATGGCACCACTTTCAACCGCATTTGTGTCCTCACGACGCGGATACAGTTGAATACAGTGGTGAATCAGAGAGCCATTAACTCCCTGATCCATCAGTTATCCTGCAGTTAATGGTTTTACACAGACAGGCATGATCTAGTGATGTCATTGCATCCACTGCGCCTAGCTGCCGGACAGACTGGAACAGGTTTGCAATTAGAGACCTTCTTCTTTTATCGTGGGAGTATGGGCCAGTCTTGCATAGTAAATGAATATAAGCCATTTCAATCCAAGGGCTAAAAGCAATGTCTCTATGTGTTCAACAGAGCTGCATACAGTCAAATGTTAGGATCCCGAAATACAATATATGGAGGGATCCTTATGGGATTTTGATCATCCCATGTTGTTATGTGGTGATTTTGGCGGGAGTTTTTCCCGCCAAAAGTGGTGGTCAGGGTGGCTAAAATTAGCCATTGTCTCTGGGTAGAGGGTGAAGGTTAGGGATTGGATACTTAGGGCACCTACGGTGGGTCGTTGCTGGGCGGATTAAATGTTGATGCCCAGCAACAGTTAGGGCATTGGGTGTTGTGTTATTGGGAGGGGGATCGATTTGTGATTATATTGCGGCAGCTGACAGCGATATTGCTGTCAGCCAAGCCGCAAGTGTGGAGCTGCACCCGCCCGCCCGCCCATTTTTATCTGCATTGTCACGACTGCTTTATTAGAAGGAGGGGTAAAGTCGCTCACTGAAATGGTGAGCGGACGACTTTTATTCTGGTATTTAGGCCGAGCTTATGGCTGGTCTAATCTGTGGTTATTAAGTTAGATGGTCCGAGCTTATGGCTGGTCCAATATGTGGTTATTAAGTTATATGGTTCATGGTTTTAATGTTCTAATTGGTTTAAGCTGTTCTTCAATAAAGCTGGTCGTGGCCAAATCCATATCAAGTGTCCATGTGTCTAATTCTATTTATGTTTATTGACGGTGAAAGAATATTGCTTTATACACTGTAAGGCTATGATCTATAATCCCATGATACAAAGGATATGCAAGTGGCTGTTCTGGCTCTCAGCTTGTTTGTAGTCCGAGTTTCTTCAGCATCATATGACCTAAAATGTTTGGCCTTGGTGTCTAGACGATGTCAGTCATGAGTCGGGTATTGGTGACTTCACTGTACATGACTGCAGTTCACCTCTATTCACTGCTTGGGGGAAGAAGAGATAAGTCGCACTCTTTTTGTCATTTGCATCTTATTAGCCAGTCACCTGACAATCAGGCATCTGTTCTAATTATGTGATCGACTAATAAGTTGCACATGACCAGTAGAACAGATTTCACTCGACCCAGGGCTCTGCAACTGTACGGAATTGGTTTGCATTAACGGTAAGATTTCAGGGCTCCATTCTCCCAGTACAGCCATTTATAAATTGATAAGAGGTAGCCCCAAATATTTAGATCAAGGGCACACTTATACCAGGCTTCCTAGCACCCAGAAATCACTGTCTGACCAAATTGGGAAAAACAGTCACATAACAATATATTTGCAAACTAAAGCCTTGTGTATTGATCTCCCCCTAGTGGTGACTGCAGGGATCCAGAATATTCTCATTTAGTTCTATGGCAGGGTAAAGAGATACTCTGACCCACTCTAAATTATAGGTGCATTTTATCACTTGAAATGTCCTAGAACACTGCACAGAATACCATTAACCGCTTTGCAATCTGGAAAATTAGTCAGTAATCCATAAACTACTCATACCACAACAGAAACTGACAGTTAATCCTTTATTACCCAAGTCCCCATGATAATAAATATAAACCCCTATTACTCTGGACCTGTAGAGATACTACAAAAAAATGCTATCAGTAGCACAATGTAATGCAAATCATGAGACATTTGTAAATGTATTCCATAAAGGAAAGCCTTCAGTCTAATAGCAATAATCTGCATAAACTGTATCCTTTTTGTGGTTGAGTTCATGAGACATTCCCACAAAATGGGTCTGGTGCCAAGTATGCCCAAGGGGAAAGAAACATGCTGGCAATTTAAGCTGAGCCCACTTCTTCACAGTCTTTCTTTCTGAACAAAGCAATAAAGAGTTCTGCTCTGCATTGTCACACATGTGGCCCCCTATTGTATGCAAAGAGCGGGTATATACAATTGTGTATATACCACTGCCGAAATTACATGTGCAGTTTTAATGGCATTGCTGTTTCATGACACATAAAACATGGCATGTCATTATTATTATGGGGCATTGCAAGTCTTTTGCTGTCCCCAGCTATGGCTTCTAATTAATATTAATTGTAATCAGTGTTATGTATGTTATCCAGTGGCCAATGTTAGATTTGGTTTTATGAGGTTATCTATTTTGTTTCCTCCTCTTCTGTGGGCTTCCATTCAGTGTCTGCAGTCTTTTCCTGTTTGTCAGACATACATCACATAGCAGGAGATAGCATCCAAAGAAAAAATTCTAGCCTCCCAAGTAACCAATAAGATGGATGCACTGAAAATGTGAACAAGGTGATATCAGAAAAGCAAACAAACCTCAATTATTCATATAATTCAATACCAAGCCGCCATCACATATTTGAATTATCAAAAATTCCCACATAATAAAAACACTATCAAAGTGCACATTTAAAAACATGCTGAATTACCTTGCTGTAACACAGCCACTGGGGAGGCATTTCTAGATATCTCACATCTTAATGCCACTGGACACAGTGTTCAGATGGAGTATGCAACAGGTATCCTTATTTAAAGGGATTGTCCCATGAAAAATATTCTACAGTTTTCAAACAATCACCTGGATCTGAATACTTTTGTATTTGTATGTAATAAAAAATTTAGCATAGCCACTGAGATATTCAATAAAACGCATCTGTATAGCGCCGCCACCTGCTGTTCTTTTTTCTTATTTCTTTGTCCTGCTCATAGAGATGGCCGCACATGCTCAGTTTCATCCTTCAACTGCTTCCTGAGCTGTGATAGGGAGAGCATGGTCACGCCCCCTTAGCTGTGATAGGGCGAGAGCTCCATCATAAAAGACACACCCCGTGAGTTGAAGAAGAAAAGACACTCCCCTTGTGAGGTACAGGGCTGGATCTAGCTAGTCATGAGATAACCATGTGAACACCTAATGCAGTGACTCCTTTATGCCAGGAGTTTAATGTTGAGATTTGTTGTTTAACCCCTTCAGGACCAGGCTCATTTTCACCTTAAGGACCAGGCCATTTTTTGGAAATCTGACCAGTGTCACTTTAAGTGCTAATAACTTTAAAACGCTTTGACTTATCCAGGCCATTCTGAGATTGTTTTTTCGTCACATTGTACTTCATGACACTGGTAAAATGAAGTAAAAAAAAATATTTTTTTTGCACAAAAAAATACCTAATTTACCAAAAATTTGGAAAAATTTGCAAATTTCAAAGTTTCAGTTTCTCTACTTCTGTAATACATAGTAATACCCCAAAAAATTGTGATGACTTTACATTCCCCATATGTCTACTTCATGCTTGAATTATTTTGGGAATGATATTTTATTTTTTGGGGATGTTATAAGGCTTAGAAGTTTAGAAGCAAATCTTGAAATTTTTCTGAAATTTACAAAAACTCAATTTTTAGGGACCAGTTCAGGTCTGAAGTCACTTTGCGAGGCTTACATGATAGAAACCACCCAAAAATGACCCCATCTAAGAAACTACACCCCTCAAGGTATTCAAAACTGATTTTGCATACATTGTTAACCCTTCAGGTGTTGCACAAGAGTTATTGGCAAATGGGGAGGAAATTTGAGAATTTCATTTTTTTTGTCTAATTTTTCATTTTAACCCATTTTTTCCACTAACAAAGCAAGGGTTAACAGCCAAACAAGACTGTATCTTTATTGCCCTGACTCTGCCGTTTACAGAAACACCCAATATGTGGCTGTAAACTACTGTACGGCCACACAGCGGGGCGTAGAGTGAAAGGTGCGCCGTTTTGGTTTTTGGAAGGCAGATTTTTATGGACTGGTTTATTTACACCATGTCCCATTTGAAGCCCCCTGATGCACCCCTAGAGTAGAAACTCCCTAAAAGTGACCCCATCTAAGAAACTACACCCCTCAAGGTATTCAAAACTGATTTTACATACGTCATTAACCCTTTAGGTGTTGCACAAGAGTTATTGGCAAATGGAGATGAAATTTGAGAATTTCATTTTTTTGCCTAATTTTCAATTTTAACCCATTTTTTCCACTAACAAAGCAAGGGTTAACAGCCAAACAAGACTGTATCTTTATTGCCCTGACTCTGCTGTTCACAGAAACACCCCATATGTGGCCGTAAACTACTGTATGGCCACACAGCGGGGCGTAGAGTGAAAGGTGCGCCGTTTGGTTTTTGGAGGGCTAATTTTGCTGGACTGTTTTTTTTACACCATGTCCCATTTGAAGCCCCCCTGATGCACCCCTAGAGTAGAAACTCCATAAAAGTGACCCCTTCTAAGAAACTACACCCCTCAAGGTATTCAAAACTGATTTTACAAACTTTGTTAACCCTTTAGGTGTTGCACAAGATTTAATGGAAAATAGAGACACAATTTCAAAACTTCACATTTTTGGCAGATTTTTCATTTTAATATTTTTTTTCCAGTTACAAAGCAATGGTTAACAGCCAAACAAAACTCATTATTTATGGCCCTAATTCTGTAGTTTACAGAAACACCCCATATGTGGTCGTAAACCGCTGTACGGGCACACGGCAGGGCGCAGAAGGAAAGGAATGCCATACGGTTTTTGGAAGGCAGGTTTTGCTGGACTGTTTTTTTTTACACCATGTCCCATTTGAAGCCCCCCTGATGCACCTCTAGAGTAGAAACTCCATAAAAGTGACCCCATCTAAGAAACTACACCCCTCAAGGTATTCAAAACTGATTTTACAAAAGTTGTTAACCGTTTAGGTGTTCCACAAGAATTAATGGAAAATAGAGATTCAATTTCAAAATTTCACTTTTTCAGCAGATTTTCCATTTTAATATTTTTTTTCCAGTAACAAAGCAAGGGTTAACAGCCAAACAAAACTCAATATTTATGGCCCTGATTCTGTAGTTTACAGAAACACCCCATATGTGGTTGTAAACTGCTGTACGGGCACACGGCAGGGCGCAGAAGGAAAGGAACACCATATGGTTTCTGGAAGGCAGATTTTGCTGGATTGTTTTTAGACACCATATCCCATTTAAAGCCCCCTGATGCACCCCTAGGTTAGAAACTCCAAAAAAGTGGCCCCATTTTGGAAACTACGGGATAAGGTGGCAGTTTTGTTGGTACTATTTTAGGGTACATATGATTTTTGGTTGCTCTATATTACACTTTTTGTGAGGCAAAGTAACAAAAAATAGAAATTTAGAAATTTCATCTCCATTTGCCATTAACTCTTGTGGAACACTTAAAGGGTTAACAAAGTTTGTAAAATCAGTTTTGAATACCTTGAGGGGTGTAGTTTCCAAAATGGGGTCATTTTTTGGAGTTTATACTCTAGGGGTGCATCGGGGGGGGCTTCAAATGGGACATGGTGTCAAAAAACCAGTCCAGCAAAAACTGCCTTCCAAAAACCATATGGCGCTCCTTTCCTTCTGCGTCCTGCCGTGTGGCCATACAGCAGTTTACGACCACATATGGGGAATTTCTATAAACTAAAGAATCAGAGCAATAAATATTGAGTTTTGTTTGGCTGTTAACCCTTGCTTTGTTATGGGAAAAAATGAATTAAAATGGAAAATTTGCCAAAAAATAGCTGTTTTAGCACTGTTTTTATTTTTTATTATTTACAACGTTCATCTGACAGGTTAGATCATGTGCTATTTTTATAGAGCAGGTTCTTACGGACGTGACGATACCTAATATGTATACTTTTTTATTTATTTAGGTTTTACACAATAATATCATTTTTGACACAAAAAAAAAACATGTTTTAGTGTCTCCATAGTCTGAGAGCCATAGTTTTTTCAGTTTTTTGGCGATTGTCTCAGGTTGGGTATCATTTTTGCGGGATGAGCTGACGGTTAGATTGATACTATTTTGGGGTGCATATGACTTTTTGATCGCTTGCTATTACACTTTTTGTGATGTAAGGTAACAAAAAATAGCTTTTTTGACACAGTTTTTTTTTTTTTTTTTTTTTTACAGTGTTCACCTGAGGGGTTAGGTCATGTGGTATTTTTATAGATCAGGTTCTTACGGACATGGCAATACCTAATATGTCTACCTTTTTATAATTTATCAGGGTTTTACACAATAATATCATTTTTGAAACAAAAAAAAATCATGTTTTAGTATCTCCATAGTCTTAGACCCATAGTTTTTTTATTTTTTGGGCCATTGTCTCATGTAAGGGCTCATTTTTTGCGGGATGAGGTGACGGTTTGATTGGTACTATTTTGGCGTACATGCGACTTTTTTGATCACTTTTATTACCTTTTTTGGGAAGTAAGGTGGGCAAAATTTCAATTTCCTCATAGTTTTTATTTTTTTATTTTTATGGCGTTCACCATGCGGGGAAAGTAACATGACCGTTTTATAGATCAGGTCGTTACGGACGCGGCGATACCTAATATGTGTAGTGTATTTTATTTTTTTTATTTTTATTCAGTGATAAATGTGTTTTTTTGAAACTTTACTTTAACTTTTTTTTTGACCCAGACCCACTTGGTTCTTGAAGATCCAGTGGGTCTGATGTCTGTATAATACAGTACAGAACAATATATATTGCACTGTACTGTATTTTACACTTGTCTGAACAGATCTATGCCTTTTAGCATAGATCTGTTCAGCACCATGGACAGCAGGACGCCTGAGAGGCGTCCTGTTGCCATGGGAACCTTCCCCGTCTGCTCAGTACTGGTCAGAACTGCGCAGACGGGGAAGGGTAAGCACAGGGCTGAGGGGGGCTCTCTGGGGGCTCTCTCCCTCTCCCATCGGGGGGCTGCAAAGGCACAGCAGCCCCCCGATGGGAGAGGGAGGGAGCTCCCTGCGCTGTTAACCTTTTCCATACAGCGGTCCGTACGGACCGCTGTATGGAAAGGGTTAAACGGCTGACATTGCATCGCAGATGTCAGCCGTTTATACCAGGGTGCCAGCAATGTGCTGGCACCCTGGTATACCCACTAGACACCAACGATGATTCAAGGGCAGGCGGGCGGGGGATCGCGATCCCGCCTGCCGCATCGCCCGCCTCCCGCACCTTACCGCACCTCCGCACCGCCTGCGACACCCCCCCTGCACCACCCGCCCACATAATATTATTCAGGGGTGCAGGGGGGGTGAAAAATATTTATTTTAGACATACTAAAGTTTCTGATCCCCGCGGTCAGGGACCGCGGGGATCAGAAACCGCAGAAAGCGCTACAAACCGCAGGTCTGAATTGACCTGCGGTTTGCAGCGATCGCCGACATGGGGGGTTACAGGACCCCCCTCGGCATTGACCCAAGGTGCCCGGCTGTGTGTGACAGCCGGGATCTCAGCGCTGTCACCATGTCTGCAGACATGGTGACAGTTTATGCCATGACGTGTATACTCATCATGGCGCGCTAAGTAGCAGTGCGCCATGACGAGTATACTCGTCATAGGTCTGGAATATTTTTACACTATCTCCTTCTCTGATCGCTTCCCTGACAGGAATTGGGGCGATCAGAGAAGGAGAAGCACATAGTCCTTCCCTAACCCCCCCTTACCTGCCCCGATGCGCTGCGATTGGTCCCTCTTCAGTAATGGACCAATCACAGCGATCGTGGGCGGGTCAGAGCTACAATACAGCTCCTTCCGGCTTCTCTGGTTGCCTAGCAACCCTAGCACGCCGGCTTCACTGAAGCTTCAGCGCTTCGCTCCCTGCGCTGACAGTGAAAGCCGATCACGTACATGCACGTGGGGATGTGGTGAGGCACCACATTCCCCCACGTACATGTACGTGATGTTGCGTGAAGGGGTTAAAGGGAACTTGTCACTGGGATTTTGTGTATAGAGCTGAGGACATGGGTTGCTAGATGGCCGCTAGCACATCCGCAATACCCAGTCCCCATAGCCCTGTGTGCTTTTATTATGTAAAAAAAATAAACTATTTTATACATATGTAAATTGACTTGAGATGAGTCCTGTCCCTGACTCATCTCAGGGACAGGACTCATCTCAGTTTAATTAGCATATGTATCAAATCAGTTTTTTTACACAATAAAAGCACACAGAGCTATGGGTACTGGGTATTGCGGATGTGCTAGCGGCCATCTAGCAACCCATGTCCTCAGCTCTACACACAAAATCCCAGTGACAGGTTCCCTTTAAGTACTATTTTTCTTGTACTGTGTATATCCCAAATGGTTATTTATGAGCAACAAATAGCTAACACTGACAGTCCTAGTTAGGTTTCCGGGAGAAAGGCTGGATTGGCGAAAACTCCCAGTGGATTAACATCTTAGATGCCTTGGTCAGTGCTGTAATGCATTGTGACTAACAGTATTAGGGCGCATTCTTATGACAGTGCCCATTTTGTGGACCACAAACTGCGGATCCGCAAATTACGGCCACGGGCCCTGTGCACCTGCATCTCTGTGCAGAAAGTCAATGGGTCTACGATCTGCATGTTGCGGCCAAATATAAGACATGTCAAGGGTTGAGCGACCCCGAACTGCAAAGTTCAGGTTCATACCAAACTTTGCAAATTCGGGTACCCGGACCTGAACCCAGACTTTTTCACTAAAGTTCGGGTTCGGTGTTCGGGTGATTTTATTATTTTTGTCATGGCAGGTCCTTTTGCAGGTCCTGCAGAAAGAAGAAAGAAGAGGATACCGGCTGCGCGATCAAGTGGACGAGGTGATTTTTTTTAAATCATTTTTACCCCTCAATGGCCATTTTATTTAGCATTCTGTCTTAAGAATGATATTATTTTCCGTTATAACCATGTTATAACGGAAAATAATAAAGTGAAGTTCTATTGACTTTAATGGAGTCCGGGTTCAGTGTAAAGTTCGGGTGAAGTTCGGGTTCGCTCATCCCTAGACATGTCCTATTTTTTGCGCCCTTTCCCCTCACCAAGCCATTTACTATTGAAAAAAATTATACATATATTAGGTATCGTCGTATCGGTAATGACCAGCTTATAAAAATATCACATGATCTACCCTGTTACGTGAACGCCATAAAAATAAATAAATAAAAACACGGAGTCAGAAAAGCCTTTTTTGGTCACCTTGCCTCACAAAAAGTATAATATTGATGAATAAAGTACTATGTACCCCAAAATGGTACCAATGAAAATGCCTCCTTAACCCTCAAAAAATAATGAGCTCCCACTGACCATTAGCAGAATTTTTTTTTTTTAAATATGGTCCTCAGAAAATGTCAAAACTAAAACATAAAAAAAAAAAAGATTTTATTGTGTAAAACTGAACCAAAAAAAAATATTTATACATATTAGGTTTTGCTACTGTATGACCCTAATGACATGCTTTATAAAAACCACATGATCTACCCCGTCAGGTGAACACCATACAAAAAGGAATAAAAATGTTGCCAGAACATAAATTTTTTTGGTCATCTCATCTTGCCTCTCTGAAATCATTTCAAGCAATCAAAAAGTCAAATGTACCCTAAAATAATACCAATAAAACACGTCACACAAGCTCTCACACAAGACCAAAACCAGAAATTTTAAAAAAATATGGCTCTTAGAAAATGGTGATGCAAAAACTGATTTTTTTTCCAGACAAAATAAAACACTACCAGATCCGCGCTATATGGAAAAGCAGGCAGAGTTTATTAGATCCAGTTCAAACACCATTCATCACCACGGAGCACACAGATGAAACTCCTTCCCAGTGTTACCCCGACTCTCGTTATCTCCACGCCACTCCGATCTGGTTCAACCCACAAGTGGCTGGAATCTTCGTGCGCACACCCTCCAAGAGAAAAAATTCACATAGCACAAGGATACTTTAATAACGTACAAGACAGCACATATAAAATCCAAATCGCCGGACCTGGGTTTCGTTCCGCTTCATCATGGTGTTTGACCTGGATCTAATAAACACTGCCTGCTTTTCTATATAGCGCAGATCCAATAGTGTTTTATTTTGTCTGTTTGAAGTTGGGAATACGGACCTATTCCTTGATGGATCCTGCAGCAAATTGTACACACACCTAAGGACATTTATTTGTATATTTTCTTTCTGATGATTTTCTTTTCCAAAAATTCTTTATTTAACTTGGTAAAGCTTAAAGGGGTTTTGCCATTTCCGACAATGGGCATATCGCTATGTCACCTCTGGGACCCGCACCTACAATGAGAATGGAGCGAGAAAATGAACGGAGGGCGCACTGCGCATCCTCCCTCCATTAAATTCTATGGAGCCGCGCTCGGCTATTTCCGTCTGCCCCATAGGAATGAATGGGAGAAGGGGCGGCGCGTGCGCGCGGTGCGTTCCCATTCACTTCCATGGGAGCAGCGCTTGGTGGTGGACGGACACTGAGAAATCCAGGGTCCTCCAGCCACAGCTCTCCCTGCTCCGTTCTCATTGTAGGTGCGGGACCCCCATCTATCATACTAGCGATATGCCCCCATTGTATGTGATGGTAATACCCCTTTAAAAAAGAAAACTATATAAAATTGGTATCACTGTAATCGTACTGACCAGCAGAATAAAGATAACAGGTCATTTTTCCCTCATGACGTACGCTGCAATAACAAAACCCAAAAAGCAATGGCAGATTTGCTGCCTTTTCTTTATCCTGCTTCCCATAATGTAAAATAAAAAGTGATTAAAAAGTCTTATGTTCCCCAAAATAGAACCAGTGATGATGACACAAAAAAGATGAGCCTTTACAGCTCCATCGAGAGAAAAAAATAAGCAAATACGCCTGTCTAATTTTACAACTAAGAACAGGCGAGCTTGATAAATGTGCCCCATAGTTCTCAGAAAATGTCTGTACTCGCACCCCAGGGGCTGTTCAAAAGCAACATGGCGACCGTAATCCAATCAATAAAAATCTGCACTGCAAAAGCCAAAAGGTGGTCTTTCCTTTGTAAACCCTGCAGTGTACCCAAACAGCAGTTTATGTCTACATTTATGGCATTTCAGTTCCCAGTAGAGTTCGCTTAATAATTTAAAGGGTGTGGTGTGTCTTAGATGGCACAAGCTGGGCAAAGCAAACTGACTACTGAAATGCCATATCTGTGGAAAATCTGTTCAATAAGTTCTATAAAACACATGTGGTGTCAAAATGCTCACTCCAGCTGTTAATCCCTTGATGGGCACAATTTCCAAAATGTGGTCACCTCGGGGTTTCCATTTATTTCACCTCAGAGCCTCTACAGTTATCAGTGCAAGATGCATAAATGACCACATTGGGCCTCATATGCACATGGTGCCCTTTTACTCCTGAGCCCCGTTGTATGCCCAGGCAAAAGATTAGGGTCACATGTAGGGGGTTTCTAAAACCAAGAAGCACAGCATTATAATACGAGGTTTTACTTTTCACACTGACACACACTTGGCACAACATAGTGGGCACTAAAATTGTATATCTGTGGAAAAATTGCGATTTTCGCTTTGCACCTTCTGCTGTGCATTAATTTTTACAAAACACCTGTGGGATCGCAATGCTTACTCCTTGGTAAATTCTGTGAGGGACTTGGTTTCTAAAATGGAGTCACTTCTTGGCGGTTTCCTTTTTTATTTATTTAACCTCAAAGCATCAGCAGTTGTTGCCCAGCGCTGAATGAATCCTCATTCTGACATCCGTGTCCCTGCTCAAATCCGTGAAAAGGTGGTCAGTGATGCCTCCGTGAAGACGTCTGTGAAGTATCCTTGTGTGGTCCGTGCGTCCATTTTTTGATGTCCGTGTGTCATCCATGTTTCACGGACACTGTGCAGCTCAAAAAAAATTTTCAAAGCATTTCTAATGACCCGTGAAACACGGATGAAACACGAATAGCATCCATGTTGCATCCAAGGTTTTCATGGACCCATAGGCAATAATGGGCGCTATGGATCCGTGAACACGGACAAAATAGAGCATGCATCCGTGCTAAAACCACAGACCATTGTAAAACACAGATGTGTGAATACACACATTAAAATGAATGGGTACGTGTGCTGTCCATGGAGAACACGAACACCACATGTACATGAAATACTGACGTGTGTATGAGGGTTAATGGGGTTATCCAAGTTCTCTAATGTCCACCCCCATATGCCCGGGCCCCTCACGGAGGTTGTACTCACCTCGCTCCCCAGCACCCGCGTCGCTTCTGATACTGGCAAGGCCGTCCCTCCATCTCTCTCCTGCGTGGATGAAAAAGGTGAAAAGAACATCACTACTAGAAAACCTGTTTGTCCTGCATTTAATATAACATCTGGAGCTGTCATTTTTTTGCCTAATAAATGCTGCAGAAAATGGCAGCCCAAAAAAAAAAGCTGCACCAAGAACCGCAAAACCCATGAAAATGCCCTAAAAAATTAGGTACAGGTTGCATGTGATGACGGCTGGGTATTGAATTGTAGGATTAATGAAGGTTCGTTGGCTTTTCTGACATCACCTTGTTCACATACACAATCCATGATGCTCATTGGTTAGTTGGATTTTTACTCTATTTCACACCTTTTGCCATGAATAAGGAGGTGGTTTGTATCAGAAATGTTTAGGCTCTTGGATATTAATATGATTTGCAAAATAAAGATTAGATTATTTTTCCTACATGCTGGACCTATTTTTGCATCATTTTAATACAGGGGAAATAGCTGTCTGGTTGTAGTTTTCCTCGGTAAGGCGTCATTGGAGATACGGCAGGCTGTTCCGGCAGAGAGCAGCTGGCCGGATATGCCAGGATCCGGCATTGCCGGATCTTCTACATCCCCACTGGATCCCCATTAACAGCAATAAGATGCGTCAGTGATCTGGTCGATTTCCATCATAAATGCCGGGTTCTGGCCGAACGAATACCGTTGCATGCAACTGTTTTTTGGTTGGCCGACAGACGGCATTTGAGTAGGATCAGGCTACCGGATCTCCGAAATAGAGATGTGAACACAGAATAAGTCAGCTATCCACTGGGAGGTGACAGAAGTGGGTTCCAGGGCAATCAACTGATTGCCCTAGGGGCTACATTCTAAAAGTGGTAGCCTCTGATGAAACAACCCCTTATATAGGACTTGTGGCAACTTGTGCATTCACACAACCGTATGTATTTTGCAGCCTGAAAAACGCGGATCCACAAACAATATGAATGATGTCCGTGTTGCATCAAATTTTTTTTTGTAGACCCATTGTAACAATATCTATTCTTGCCCATAAAAGTAACAAGAATAGGACATGTTCTATCTTTTTTCTGAGACTGCGGAACGGGCATATAGATGCGGCCCCATTTAAATGAACGGGTCTGCACTAGAGTTGAGCGGACACCTAGATGTTCGGGTTCGGCAGAACTTGAAAAAAAAGTTTGGGTTTGGGACCCGAACTTGACCCAAACTTGACCCCGAACCCGTAACCCCATTGAAGTGAATGGGGATCCAAACTTTTGGGCACTAAAATGGCTCTAAAATAGTCCTGGAAAGGGCTAGAGGGCTGCAAAAGGCATCAAAATGTACTTAAGAGCATGACAACTGTTCTGCAAACAAATGTGGATAGGGAAATGACTTAAAATAACAAATTACAGAAAAATAAAAATAACAATATGGATCTAGGCGTAGGAGGTTGAGGAGGCGGTGGACGGGTGGACGGGTGGATGTGGCGGTGTAGGTGGAAGCGGCGGTGAAGGAGGAATAGGTAGCCAACACTGATTTGTGTTATTTTTTATTTTTAAAACAAAATAAAACAAAGAATAAGTGCACTTGAGTACAAGAATGGATGGTTGAGGCTGGTATAAATATCTATTCTGCACAAGGTACGGACAAGTCCTGTGGGATCCATGCCTGGTTCCTTTTAATAAACGTAAGCTTGACCACATTGGCTGCGGCCTGTGATAATGTTCTCTGCCGTGCTAAACACACGTTCGCACTATACACTGGCTGCAGGGCAGGTCAGCACCTCCAAGGCTGACAAAGCTTTTCCACATTTGGGCCATGCTAACCCTGCCTTCTCAGGTGCTGGTGGTGCCCCAGCTGCGTTGGCGACCTCTTCCTACTCCTCTGCCTTCGCCTTGTGCTTCCACTGTGCCCCCGCTGTCAGGTGGGAATGCTATCATCAGCGTGCGCTTGTAGTCGCGCATCTTCCGATCAGTAACAGAGGTTTTCACTAAATTTAGTTCCCTGTCAGCAATGCAGAGCAGGGGTTCATTCACGGCAAAAGGGGGTTCATGTCACCCAGCAATAGAACAGAGGATTTTGAGAGATTTAGGCCCCTGTCAGCAATGCAGAGCAGGGGTTCATTCATGGCAAAAGGGGGTTCATGTCACCTAGCAATAGAACTGGGGATTTTGGGAGATTTAGGCCCCTGTCACCCAGGCACAGCAGGGGTTCATTCACGGCAAAAGGGGGTTCATGTCACCCAGCAATAGAACAGAGGATTTTGAGAGATTTAGGCCCCTGTCACCCAGGCACAGCAGGGGTTCATTCACGGCAAAAGCAGTTCTTGTCACCCAGCAATAGAACAGAGGATTTTGAGAGATTTAGGCCCCTGTCACCCAGACACAGCAGGGGTTCATTCACGGCAAAAGGGGGTTCATGTCACCCAGCAATAGAACAGAGGATTTTGAGAGATTTAGGCCCCTGTCACCCAGGCACAGAAGGGGTTCATTCATGGCAAAAGGGGGTTCATGTCACCCAGCAATAGAACAGACGATTTTGAGAGATTTAGGCCCCTGTCACCCAGGCACAGCAGGGGTTAATTCACAGCAAAAGGAGGTTCATGTCATCCAGCAATAGAACAGAGGATTTTGAGAGATTTAGGCCCCTGTCACCCAGGCACAGCAGGGGTTCATTCACGGAAAAAGGGGGTTCATGTCACCCAGCAATACAACAGAGGATTTTGAGAGATTTAGGCCCCTGTCACCCAGGCACAGCAGGGGTTCATTCACGGCAAAAGCAGTTCTTGTCACCCAGCAATAGAACAGAGGATTTTGAGAGATTTAGGCCCCTGTCACCCAGACACAGCAGGGGTTCATTCACGGCAAAAGGGGGTTCATGTCACCCAGCAATAGAACAGAGGATTTTGAGAGATTTAGGCCCCTGTCACCCAGGCACAGAAGGGGTTCATTCATGGCAAAAGGGGGTTCATGTCACCCAGCAATAGAACAGACGATTTTGAGAGATTTAGGCCCCTGTCACCCAGGCACAGCAGGGGTTAATTCACAGCAAAAGGAGGTTCATGTCATCCAGCAATAGAACAGAGGATTTTGAGAGATTTAGGCCCCTGTCACCCAGGCACAGCAGGGGTTCATTCACGGAAAAAGGGGGTTCATGTCACCCAGCAATACAACAGAGGATTTTGAGAGATTTAGGCCCCTGTCACCCAGGCACAGCAGGGGTTCATTCACGGAAAAAGGGGGTTCATGTCACCCAGCAATACAACAGAGGATTTTGAGAGATTTAGGCCCCTGTCACCCAGGCACAGCAGAGGTTTGTATACGCCAAAAATGGAACAATGTCACCTGACAATTGAAAATAATAATTTTTTCAATTCAGGGCACTAAAATTGGCACTTTTTTAAAATTAAAATGGCTCTAAAATAGTCCTGGAAAGTGCTAGGGCAGGGGTGCACAACCTGCGGCCCGGGGGCCACATGCGACCCTCGATACCATTCAGTGCGGCCCCCAACCATCTGGTAACAGACATGTGTGCCTATGTCTTGTGGCTGCGCACATGTGTTTTTCATGTATTTCTCCCATTAGATGGGAGTCCTGGAAGTGTAACTAGACATTATTGGTATATAATGTGTGTTCAAAATGCCATAAGTACAATATTTCTGTTGTTAATACACCTTTAAATTTTAATTTCGGCCCTCGTCATTGGTTCAGTCTGTCAATGTGGCCCCCAACCAGGAAACGTTGTGCCCCCCTGGGCTAGAGGGCTGCAAAAGGCATCAAAATGTGCTTAAGAGCATGACAACTGTTCTGCAAACAAATGTGGATAGGGAAATGACTTAAAATAACAAATTACAGAAAAATTAAAAATAACAATCTGGATCTAGGAGTATTGGTTGAGGAGGCGGTGGATGTGGCGGTGTAGGTTGACATGGCGGTGTAGGTGGAAGCGGCGGTGAAGGAGGAATAGGTAGCCAACACTGATTTGTGTTATTTTTTATTTTTAAAACAAAATGAAACAAAGAATAAGTGCACTTGAGTACAAGAATGGATGGTTGAGGCTGGTATAAATGTCTATTCTGCACAAGGTACGGACAAGACCTGTGGGATCCATGCCTGGTTCATTTTAATAAACGTAAGCTTGTCCACATTGGCTGCGGCCTGTGATAATGCTCTTTGCCGTGCTAAACACACGTTCGCACTATACACTGGCTGCAGGGCAGGTCAGCACCTCCAAGGCTGACAAAGCTTTTCCACATTTGGGCCATGCTAACCCTGCCTTCTCAGGTGCTGGTGGTGCCCCAGCTGCGTTGGCGACCTCTTCCTACTCCTCTGCCTTCGCCTTGTGCTTCCACTGTGCCCCCGCTGTCAGGTGGGAATGCTATCATCAGCGTGCGCTTGTAGTCGCGCATCTTCCGATCAGTAACAGAGGTTTTCACTAAATTTAGTTCCCTGTCAGCAATGCAGAGCAGGGGTTCATTCATGGCAAAAGGGGGTTCATGTCACCCAGCAATAGTACAGAGGATTTTGATAGATTTAGGCCCCTGTCACCCAGGCACACCAGGGGTTCATTCACGGCAAAAGGGGGTTCATGTCACCCAGCCATAGAACAGAGGATTTTGGGAGATTTAGGCCCCTGTCACCCAGGCACAGCAGGGGTTCATTCACGGCAAAAGGGGGTTCATGTCACCCAGCAATAGAACAGACGATTTTGAGAGATTTAGGCCCCTGTCACCCAGGCACAGCAGGGGTTTGTACACGCCAAAAATGGTAAAATGTCACCCGACAATTGAAAATAAGAATTAAAATTGGCACTTTTTTTTTTATTAAAATGGCTCTAAAATAGTCCTTGAAAAGACTAGAGGGATGTAAAAGGCAGTAAAATGTGCTTAAGAGCATGGCAACTGCTCTGCAAACAAATGTGGATAGGGAAATAACTTAAAATGAAATAAAATAACTAAAAATTACAAATTATTAACCTGCAACTCAGAGAAGGAGGTGGATATGGAGTCGGAAGTTGAGGAGGCGGTGAATGTGGTGTTGTAGGTGCAGGCAGCAATGGAGGAGGAGGAGGTAGCCAACAATGTTTTTTTTTATTTTTTATTGGGGTAGGTAGCCCCCAAAATATTGGGACAAATAAAAAAAAAAGAAAACAAAGAATCATTGCACTTGACTTGAGTACAAGAATGTATGTTTGATGGTGGTATAAATGTCTATTCTGCACAAGGTACAGACAAGTCTTGTGGGATCCAAGCCTGGTTCATTTTAATGAACGTGAGCTTGTCCACGTTGGCTGTGGAAAGACGGCTGGCTGCGTCTGTCTGTAATGACGCCTCCTACCGTGCTAAATACACGTTCAGAGAGTACACTGGCTGCAGGGCAGGCCAGCACCTCCAAGGCATACAGGGCAAGCTCTTGGCATGTGGACAATTTGGAGATCCAGAAGTTGAATGGGGCAGAACCATCAGTCAGTACGTGTAGGCGTGTGCATAGGTACTGTTCCACCATGTTGTTCAAATGCTTCCTCCTGCGAACACGCTCCATATCAGCAGTTAAGGCCGGTTGTTGCGACGAGTTGACAAAGCTTTTCCACATGTTGGCCATGCTAACCCTGCCTTCTGAGGTGCTGGCGCTGACACAGCTGCGTTGGCATCCTCTTCCTCCTCCCCTGCCTTCGCCTTGTGCTTCCACTTGTCCCCCGGCGTTCAGTCGGGAATGCTCTCAGGAGCGCCTTTACCATTGTGCGCCTGTAGTCGCGCTTCTTCCGATCACACTCCAATGAGGGAATTAACTACGGCACATTGTCTTTGTAACAGGGATCCAGCAGGGTGGCCACCCAGTAGTCAGCACACGTTAAAATGTGGGCAACTCTGCAGTCGTTGCGCAGGCACTGCAGCATGTAGTCGCTCATGTGTGCCAGGCTGCCCAGAGGTAAGGACAAGCTGTCCTCTGTGGGAGGTGTAGCGTCTGCGTCCTCCGTATCACCCCAGCTACGCACCAGTGATGGGCCCAAGCTGCATTGGATACCACCCCGCTGTGAACATGCTTCATCCCTATCCTCCTCCTCCTCCTCGTCCTCCAGTAGTGGGCCCTGGCTGGCCAAATTTGTACCTGGCCTCTGCTGTTGCAAAAATCCTCTTTCTGAGCCACTTCTAAAAGACCGGCCTGAAAGTGTTAGAGATGACCCCTCTTCCTCCTCCTTGTCTTGGGCCACATCCTCTTCCATCATCGCCCTAAGTGTTTTCTCAAGGAGACATAGAAGTGGTATTGTAACGCTGATAACGGCGTCATCGCTACTGGCCATGTTGGTGGAGTACTCGAAACAGCGCAACAGGGCACACAGGTCTCGCATGGAGGCCCAGTCATTGGTGGTGAAGTGATGCTGTTCCGCAGTGCGACTCACCGTGCGTGTTGCAGCTGAAACTCCACTATGGCCTGCTGCTGGTCGCACAGTCTCTCCAGCATGAGCAAGGTGGAGTTCCACCTGGTGGGCACGTTGCATATGAGGCGTGAGCGGGAAGGCTGAAGTTACGCTGTAGAGCAGACAGCCGAGCAGCGGCAGGATGAGAACGCCGGAAGCCCGCACAGACGGCCCGCACTTTATGCAGCAGCTCTGACATGTCGGGGTAGTTGTGAATGAATTTCTGCACCACCAAATTCAGCACATGCGCCAGGCAAGGGATGTGCGTCAAACCGACTAGTCCCAGAGCTGCAACGAGATTTCGCCCATTATCTCACACCACCAGGCCGGGCTTGAGGCCCACTGGCAGCAACCACTCGTCGGTCTGTTGTTCTATACCCCCCCACAACTCCCTCGCGGTGTGGGGACTGTCCCCCAAACACATCAGTTTCAGAATGGCCTGCTGACGTTTACCCCTGGCTGTGCTGAAGTTGGTGGTGAAGGTCTGTCGCTGACCTGATGAGGAGGTGGTAGAAGAGGAGGAGGAAGCCGAGTAGGAAGAGGAGGCAACAGGAGGCAAAGAATGATGCCCTGCGATCTCTGGCGGCGGAAGGACGTGCGCCAAACAGCTCTCCGCCTGGGGCCCAGCCGCCACTACATTTACCCAGTGTGCAGTTAGGGAGATATAACATCCCTGGCCGTGCTTACTGGTCCACGTATCTGTGGTTAGGTGGACCTTGCCACAGATGGCATTGCGCACTGCACATTTGATTTTATCCGATACTTGGTTGTGCAGGGAGGGCACGGCTCTCCTGGAGAAGTAGTGGCGTCTGGGAACGACGTACTGTGGGACAGCAAGCGACATGAGCTGTTTGAAGCTGTCCGTCTCCACCAGCCTGAATGACAGCACTTCAAAGGCCAGCAGTTTAGAAATTCTGGCATTCAGGGCCAGGGATCGAGGGTGGCTAGGTGGGAATTTACGCTTTCTCTCAAAGGTTTGTGAGATGGAGAGCTGAGCTTCCGTGTGACATGGTGGAGATGCTTGGTGACGGAGGTGGTGTTGTTGGTGGCACATCCTCTGTTTGCTGGGCGGCAGGTGCCAACGTTCCTCCAGAGGCGGAGGAAGAGGCCGAGGCAGCAGCAGAAGAGGGAGCAGGAGGGGCCTGAGCCCTTTCTTGGTTTTGAAGGTGCTTACTCCACTGCAGCCCGTGTCTCGCATGTAGATGCCTGGTCATGCTAAGGTTCAGAACGTTAATGCCTCGCTTCAGGCTGTGATGGCACAGTGTGCAAGCCACTCTGGTCTTGTCGTCAGCACATTGTGTGAAGAAGTGCCATGCCAGCGAACTCCTTGAAGCTGCCTTTGGTGTGCTCGGTCCCTGTTGACGGTGGCCAGTAGCAGGCGATCTGTTTTGGCAACGGCTGCTCTGCTTTTGCTACGCTGTTGGCTCGGTCTCACCACTGCCTCTTCCTCCGAACTCTGAAAGTCAGTGGCACGACCTTCATTCCATGTGGGGTCTAGGACCTCATCGTCCCCTGCATCGTCTTCCACCCAGTCTTCCTCCCTGACCTCCTTTTCGGTCTGCACACTGCAGAAAGACGCAGCAGTTGGCACCTGTGTTTCGTCATCATCAGAGACGTGCTGAGGTGGTATTCCCATGTCCTCATCAGGAAACATAAGTGGTTGTGCGTCAGTGCATTCTATGTCTTCCACCCCTGGGGAAGGGCTAGGTGGATGCACTTGGGAAACCCTGCCAGCAGAGTTTTCAAAAAGCTGCATGACTTGAGGCTCAGACAGGTTCCATGATATGCACGGGGGTCATGTGACAGACTGATGGGCATGGGTTTCAGGTGCCACCTGTGCGCTTTCTGCAGAAGACTGGGTGGGAGATAATGTGAACGTGCTGGATCCACTGTCGGCCACCCAATGACTTGAGGCTCAGACAGGTTCCCCGATATGCACGGGGGTGATGTGACAGACTGATGGGCATGGGTTTCAGGCGCCACCTGTGCGCTTTCTGCAGAAGACTGGGTGGGAGATAATGTGAACGTGCTGGATCCACTGTCAGCCACCCAATTGACTAGCGCCTGTACTTGCTCAGGCCTTACCATCCTTAGAACGGCATTAGGCCCGACCAAATATTGCTGTAGATTCTGGTGGCTACTGGGACCTGAGGTAGTAGGTTCAGTAGGACGTGTAGCTGTGGCAGAACGGCCACGTCCTCTCCCTGCACCAGAGGCTCCACCAACACCACCACCACGACCATGACCGCGTTCACAAAGCAAAGTAAAAAGTGGTTAAGTATGTTAAAAATAATTAACCGCCAATATAAACCCTGATGTAGGGTATTGCACTCTATTATTTTTTTTAAAACTCTATATGACAGCGGTATTTGTGGCCTAAATGTGACAGTCACCTATGCACGTGTAATCACAGATGTGCAGTATATGAAAAAAAGTTATTTTTAACAACAGTAACCTAATAGTCGTATTTGTGGCCTAAATGTGACAGTCACCTATGCAAGTGTATTCCCAGATGTGCAGTATATCAGAGGGATTTTTCACCCTAACCAAAAAGCTGTATTTCTGTCCTAAATGTGACAGTCACCTATGCTTGTCTAATCCCAGATGTGCAGTATATTAGAGGGTTTTTTCACCCTAACAAAAAAGCTGTATTTCTGTCCTAAATGTGACAGTCACTTATGCACGTGTAATCCCAGATGTGCAGTATATGAGAGGCTTTTTCACCCCAGTATGCCAAAGCCGTATTTATGGCCTAAATGTGACAGTCACCTATGCAAGTGTAACCCCAGATGTGCAGTATATTAGAGGGTTTTTTCACCCTAACCAAAAAACTGTATTTCTGTCCTAAATGTGACAGTCACTTATGCACGTGTAATCCCAGATGTGCAATATATTAGAGCAGGGATGGCCAACCTGAGGCTCTCCAGCTGTTGCAAAACAACAACTCCCAGCATGCCCAGGCTACATACAGCTATCAGCCTACAGCAGGGCATGGTGGGAGTTGTAGTTTTACAACAGCTGGAGAGCCTCAGGTTGGCCATGCCTGTATTAGAGCCTTTTTTCACCCCAGTAACCAAAAAGCTGTATTTATGGCCTAAATGTGACAGTCACTTATGCTTCTCTAATCCCAGATGTGCAGTATGATAGAGGGTTTTTTCACCCTAACCAAAAAGCTGTATTTCTGTCCTAAATGTGACAGTCACTTATGCTTGTCTAATCCCAGATGTGCAGTATATTAGAGGGTTTTTTCACCCTAACCAAAACGCTGTATTTCTGTTCTAAATGTGACAGTCACTTATGCACATGTAATCCCAGATGTGCAATATATTAGAGGCTTTTTTCACCCCAGTAACCAAAAAGCCGTATTTATGGCCTAAATGTGACAGTCACTTATGCTTGTCTAATCCCAGATGTGCAGTATATTAGAGGGTTTTTTCACCCGAACCAAAAAGCTGTATTTATGGCCTAAATGTGACAGTCACTTATGCTTGCCTAATCCCAGATGTGCAGTATATTAGAGGGTTTTTTCACGCTAACCAAAAAGCTGTATTTCTGTCCTAAATGTGACAGTCACTTATGCACGTGTAATCCCAGATGTGCAGTATATGAGAGGCTTTTTTCACCCCAGTATGCCAAAGCCGTATTTGTTGCCTAAATGTGACAGTCACCTATGCAAGTGTAATCCCAGATGTGCAGTATATCAGAGGGTTTTTTCACCCTAACCAAAAAGCTGTATTTCTTTCCTAAATTTGACAGTCACTTATGCACGTGTAATCCCAGATGTGCAGTATATGAGAGTGTTTTTTACACCCCTGTATGCCAAAGCCGTATTTATGGCCTAAATGTGACAGTCACTTATGCTTGCCTAATCCCAGATGTGCAGTATATTAGAGGGTTTTTTCACGCTAACCAAAAAGCTGTATTTGTCCTAAATGTGACAGTCACTTAAGCACGTGTAATCCCAGATGTGCAGTACATGAGAGGCTTTTTTCACCCCAGTATGCCAAAGCCGTATTTATGGCCTAAATGTGACAGTCATTTATACACGTGTAATCCCAGATGTGCAGTATATTAGAGGGTTTTTTCACCCTAACCAAAAAGCTGTATTTCTGTCCTAAATGTGACAGTCACTTATGCTTGTCTAATCCCAGATGTGCAGTATATCAGAGGCTTTTTTCACCCCAGTATGCCGCCAAAGCTGTATTTCTGGACTTGCAGATAGCCTGTGCTGGTGCACTATCATTGCATAAAATGGCTGCTGATCATGTATTGATATTGAATAACTGAACAAAAAAAAAGTTCATTTTCAGCAGTAGCTGGCTCAGGGCACGCTTAAAAATATTGTGCACTGCACCCACAAAACACTTTTTCTGTAGATCGCTGAGTACATAAACCAGTTTTGATAAGATTTCTCCTTGATCTCTCCCTCACAGCAGCTGCAGCCTCTCCCTACACTAATCCGAGCAGAGTGACGGGCGGCGCTACGTGACTCCAGCTTAAATAGAGGCTGGGTCACATGCTGCAGTTGGCCAATCACAGCCATGCCAATAGTAGGCATGGCTGTGATGGCCTTTTGGGGCAAGTAGCATGACGCTTGTTGATTGGCTGCTGTGCAGCCTTTCAAAAAGCACCAAGAAAGCGCCGAACACCGAACCCGAACTTTTACGTAAATGTTCGGGTTCGGGTCCGGCTGACGAAAAACCTAAAGTTCGTTACGAACCCGAACTTTACAGTTCGGGTTCGCTCAACTCTAGTCTGCAACCAATCCGCAAAATATGTCGGATACGGACCAAAAATAAGGTCGTGTGCATGATGAGCAGTATGGATCCGTAATACATGTTACATGACACAGTTCTATATGTCTGCAGTCACCAGTAGGGGGAGCTTAAGTATTAGGCTAGGTGGTAGGTTAATGATGGGCTCCAGAGACTATAGTTACTTATCAGTGTCTTATATATTTTACAATAGCCACAAAATAAGAGACATTTTTAGGTTGCCTTAGAAATATAAGCGTTGAATTCAGGATACAAAGGATAAAGAGCATATACAATGTATAACAAGCTATAATGTAAAATATGCACAAGTACTACTCACATTACAGATGGATGAGCTGCTCATGAGTGGATAAGTCAATAGAAACTGATTGACTTAAATCACATCTATAGACAGTAATAGATAATGTAGAATTTTTACCCATGTGGGATATAATATGAAGAAGCCAGGGTAATGCTCCTGAGAATATAAAGAGGATAAAACTTAGTATGTTCGCATAAAATAACGCAGTAAATCTCAGCTGGTGGGAGAGGTGATAAAGCTTGATATATGCACACTTCTCTCTCCTCGTTCTAGCAATCATGGGGGTCTCAGCACTCAGACCCCCCCCTACCACCACTCAAAGCTTTTTATATGTCTCTGTGACATTTCAAACCTTTTGTGAGAACTCAGTGACCCTTTAAGTGAAACTTCATAGCTCCCATGCAGCGAGTAGGAAGAAGAAGAGAAGTCAATGCCAGGCATGATGGAGTATTCACTGCCTGGCCCTGTCAATTAAAATTCAGAGGGTGCGGCAGTTGCAGAGAGAGCGGAGCCTCTTGGTGTAATGGCAACACCCCCTTTGCTCTTAGAGGTTCATTTGCATATGTGAAAAATTATTTGTTCTCCAAAATATGGGCACAGATGAACATGGGACAAACACAGATAGCTAGTGCTGACCAGCACGCGTCTCAGGTCAGCCAGTCTCAGGTGAGCCTGCTACAAAGCCCCTCTAATTCCACCTAAACCGTTAAATTCTCTTGAAGAATAGGATGAGGTAATTATTATGTTATAAATAACATCATGTTCTCCTATATTTTCAGTCTCTGTACTTTTCTTACTTCATTGATGACTTTTCTAGAAGTATGATTTTGTACATATGTATCTCGTACATATTTTTTGCTGGCGATCTTATAATGTTGAACTGGTGGTAGAAATTATAGCTACAGGCTGGTCACGAGATTGGAAAATATGTGGTCACATATGCCTTTTCCTTTTGTTTCCAGTCCGGGGGCTGACAAATATTATTCTGACCACAAAAGCACTAATAAATTAGCTTCCAAAGTGCCAGTCAGTAATCTGGAAAAAAAAATGATGCGCCTTATATATCCTTTTCACTGTGCGCTCCACTATGTCTCCTAATACCAGTCAGCTGGCTGGAAAATATCTGGTCACATGTACCCCTTCCCTTCCCATGTCCCACTAAATAACCTCTGCCGTGTCAGTCAAATGGCTGAGAAAAATATCTTGTTACGTATCATATGCCACCTCCTTGAGGGTTTTCAATGGGATCCACTTACTGTCCTCCTAAAGTGGCAGTCAGAGGCTGGAAAATCCCACTTACTGGCCCCTAAAAGTGCAAATAACGGAACAGCTTATGACGACTTGCCTTTTCTTTCCGTGAGTTGAGCTTGCTGACCTCTAAAAGTACCAGGGGCTGAAAAAATACAGAAGCTTGACACAAATGGCCTTTCCCTGTGTGAGTTCTCTCAGTTATTCTGTCATTTGTCCACATGACAAATTTACCTACAGCTTCTTGCAGTCTAGAAAATATACTTGTTCTAGAAACTTACAGTACAACCACATGGTCAGGTTTCTGCATGCAGTTTTAGAAGCCAAAACCAGGAGTGAATTAAAAATAGAGATGACGTTTTATCTGTCATTTATACTTTCTCTCCTTTTATGACCCACTTCTGATTTTTGCTTCCAAAACTGCATGCAGAAACCTGACGATGTCACGGTACCCTGTTTCAGGTCCCTGGGAGAATTTGCACCCAAATGTCTACCATTCATGAGGCAAGGTGAGAACTTTGCCTCAAGCAGCACATTTACCTGGCTACCAGGGACAGTGGTTTGAAGATATGCTCTCCATATTCTACTTGCACCTTTTCACCTCCAGTTTGGGGAAGGAGTGGAGCACCACTACTTGATGTATTATAGGAGATTATACAGTTGTTCATAACTAAAACAAAGCAGTCCCGGTGAGCCATGACAGTTGCCTGACCTCACAGGGGTATGTAAACCTTTTAAAGTGAATACAAATGATACAAAAATGCTAGCTTCTTCATTAGAAGATTAAGGGTCCTTTCACACGTCCGTTTTTTCTTTCCTGATCTGTTCCGTTTTTTCTGGAACAGATCTGGACCAGATCTGGACCCATTCATTTTCAATGGGTCCTGGAAAAAAACGGACAGCACAATGTGTGCTGTCCGTTTCCGTTGTTCCGTTCCGCATGTCCGTTTAAATATAAAACATGTCCTATTCTTTTCCTAAAAAATCGGATCCTGGTACAATACAAAGTCAATGGATCCGCAAAAAACGGAAGACATTCGGATGTCATTACGTATGTCATCCGTTTTATACGGAATCCGTTCCTGGAAATTACATTTAAATTTTTTTTTTTTTTTAAAGAAATCCAAACAACTTTATTTGCTTATTGAAATTTATACAAGTTTCCGTTTTTTGCGGATCCGCAAAAAACGGATGACATACGGAAACATTTTCAGAAACAACGGATCCGCAAAAAACGGACCGAAAATCGGATTATAGAAAAATACTGACGTGTGAATGTAGCCTAATACTGTTTCAATTGTGTCCTTTCACCCACCGACTTCGGAAATCTCAAGTTCAGGAACTTGAATTAGTGTGACATAATCATCAATGCGACTATAATTATATCAAACCTCAAGGATCATTTCTATTGTAAACCAAACCTTTTAGTCCCTGTCAGCCACTCTAAGCCATTATACACATAATGCAACCACAAAATCTTCTGACTGTATATTAGAGGGTTGCCACATTTTACAAAAGTTGATCCCCTGGGCCGTGTGGTACAGTCAGCTGAGCTGATGAATCTAATCCTACTTTATGAGTCCGTATTGGTGTATCTAAACCACAAATGAAATGTTTGCTGAGTCAGTGTATTGAAGCTTATCATGTGTGACACTGCCTATAAAGCTGCTGCATCCAGGGGCAGACTGGCCATAGACCCTACAGGGAAATTTCCTTGTGGGCCGATGGCCACCTTAGCCCCCCTCACGGTTGCTAGCCGGGTACATCTGATCCTCTCAGCATCAATTAGTGCTAGGAGCATCAGGTACTACATGCATCTGGCTGGCGGGTGCAGGTGCCCTAAATCCAGCTCTATTACAGTCCTCATGAGGATAATACAGTTGAATACTATAGCAGGGAAGGCAGTATTCTGTGCTACACTGTGGTACAGTATTTGTTTCTGCTGGGGCGGTATTTTTGTGTTGCAGTAAGATATTGCTGACTACTAGGGATCAGCGAATCGACTTCGGATGAAACATCCGAAGTCGATTTGCATAAAACTTTGTTCCAATACTGTACTGAGCAGGAGCTCCGTACAGTATTAGAGTGTATTGGCTCCGATGAGCTGAAGTTATTGCTTCGCAAAGTCTTGCGAGACTTCGCGTAATAATTTCATAAATAGTGTTGATCACGAGTATTCTAATTGCAAATTTTTATCGCGAATATCAGCACTTCGAGAATTCACGAAGATTTTGAATAAAGTGCTATGTCTTCGTAAACGCGAATATTCTAGATTTTTTTTTAATCAGTACCCTCACTGCTTCTTGCTTGTGAGCCAATGAGAAGGCTGCAATATCTTTGTCTGAGCTTAGCAACATCCCTAGCAACCAATAGGAAAGTTGCCCCTTTACTATATAAGAAACTCCCCAGCAGCCATTTTCTGCTGTTTTTTGCAGTACTGAAAGAGAGAGCAGTGTTATTGCTGTGCTCTGTGCTTTGCTGAGTCATTTAAATTGCTGAATCAATTACATTAGATAGTTAGTTACCTCATATACAGTGGATATAAAAAATCGACACACCCCTGTTAAAATGACCGGTTTCTGTGCTGTAACAAAATGAGACAAAGATAAATCATTTCAGAACTTTTTCCACCTTTAACCACCTCAGCCCCCAGTGCTTAAACACCCTGAAAGACCAGGCCACTTTTTACACTTCTGACCTACACTACTTTCACCGTTTATTGCTCGGTCATGCAACTTACCACCCAAATGAATTTTACCTCCTTTTCTTCTCACTAATAGAGCTTTCATTTGGTGGTATTTCATTGCTGCTGACATTTTTACTTTTTTTGTTATTAATCGAAATTTAACGATTTTTTTTTTCAAAAAAATGAAATTTTTCACTTTCAGTTGTAAAATTTTGCAAAAAAAACCGTCCATATATAAATTTTGCTCTAAATTTATTGTTCTACATGTCTTTGATAAAAAAAAAATGTTTGGGTAAAAAAAAAAAATGGTTTGGGTAAAAGTTATAGCATTTACAAACTATGGTACAAAAATGTGAATTTCCGCTTTTTGAAGCAGCTCTGACTTTCTGAGCACCTGTCATGTTTCCTGAGGTTCTACAATGGCCAGACAGTACAAACACCCCACAAATGACCCCATTTCTGAAAGTAGACACCCTAAGGTATTCGCTGATGGGCATAGTGAGTTCATAGAACTTTTTATTTTTTGTCACAAGTTAGCGGAAAATGATGATTTTATTTTTTTTTCTTACAAAGTCTCATATTCCACTAACTTGAGACAAAAAATAAAAACTTCCATGAACTCACTATGCCCATCAGCGAATACCTTGGGGTGTCTTCTTTCCAAAATGGGGTCACTTGTGGGGTAGTTATACTGCCCTGGCATTCTAGGGGCCCAAATGTGTGGTAAGGAGTTTGAAATCAAATTCTGTAAAAAATGACCACTGAAATCCGAAAGGTGCTCTTTGGAATGTGGGCCCCTTTGCCTACCTAGGCTGCAAAAAAGTGCCACACATGTGGTATCTCCGTATTCAGGAGAAGTTGGGGAATGTGTTTTGGGGTGTCATTTTACATATACCCATGCTGGGTGAGAGAAATATCTTGGTCAAATGCCAACTTTGTATAAAAAAATGGGAAAAGTTGTCTTTTGCCAAGATATTTCTCTTACCCAGCATGGGTATATGTAAAATGACACCCCAAAACCCAAAACCAGATGTGTGACACTTTTTTGCAGCCTAGGTGGGCAAAGGGGCCCATATTCCAAAGAGCACCTTTCGGATTTCACTGGTCATTTTTTACAGAATTTGATTTCAAACTCCTTACCACACATTTGGGCCCCTAGAATGCCAGGGCAGTATAACTACCCCACAAGTGACCCCATTTTGGAAAGAAGACACCCCAAGGTATTCGCTGATGGGCATAGTGAGTTCATGGAAGTTTTTATTTTTTGTCACAAGTTAGTGGAATATGAGACTTTGTAAGAAAAAAAAAAAAAAAATCATCATTTTCCACTAACTTGTGACAAAAAATAAAAACTTCCATGAACTCACTATGCCCCTCATGGAATACCTTGGGGTGTCTTCTTTCCAAAATGGGGTCACTTGTGGGGTAGTTATACTGCCCTGGCATTCTAGGGGCCCAAATGTGTGGTAAGGAGTTTGAAATCAAATTCTGTAAAAAATGACCAGTGAAATCCGAAAGGTGCTCTTTGGAATGTGGGCCCCTTTGCCTACCTAGGCTGCAAAAAAGTGGCACACATGTGGTATCTCCGTATTCAGGAGAAGTTGGGGAATGTGTTTTGGGGTGTCATTTTACATATACCCATGCTGGGTGAGAGAAATATCTTGGCAAAAGACAACTTTTCCCATTTTTTTATACAAAGTTGGCATTTGACCAAGATATTTATCTCACCCAGCATGGGTATATGTAAAATGACACCGCAAAACACATTCCCCAACTTCTCCTGAATACGGAGATACCACATGTGTGACACTTTTTTGCAGCCTAGGTGGGCAAAGGGGCCCATATTCCAAAGAGCATCTTTCGGATTTCACTGGTCATTTTTTACAGAATTTGATTTCAAACTCCTTACCACACATTTGGGCCCCTAGAATGCCAGGGCAGTATAACTACCCCACAAGTGACCCCATTTTGGAAAGAAGACACCCCAAGGTATTCGCTGATGGGCATAGTGAGTTCATGGAAGTTTTTATTTTTTGTCACAAGTTAGTGGAATATGAGACTTTGTAAGAAAAAAAAAAATCATCATTTTCCACTAACTTGTGACAAAAAATAAAAAATTCTATGAACTCGCTATGCCCAACAGCGAATACCTTGGGGTGTCTTCTTTCCAAAATGGGGTCACTTGTGGGGTAGTTATACTGCCCTGGCGTTCTAGGGGCCCAAATGTGTGGTAAGTAGGTAAATGACCTGTGAAATCCGAAAGGTGCTCTTTGGAATGTGGGCCCCTTTGCCCACCTAGGCTGCAAAAAAGTGTCACACATGTGGTATCTCCGTATTCAGGAGAAGTTGGGGAATGTGTTTTGGGGTGTCATTTTACATATACCCATGCTGGGTGAGAGAAATATCTTGGCAAAAGACAACTTTTCCCATTTTTTTATACAAAGTTGGCATTTGACCAAGATATTTATCTCACCCAGCATGGGTATATGTAAAATGACACCCCAAAACACATTCCCCAACTTCTCCTGAATACGGAGATACCACATGTGTGACACTTTTTTGCAGCCTAGGTGGGCAAAGGTGCCCAAATTCCTTTTAGGAGGGCATTTTTAGACATTTGGATACCAGACTTCTTCTCACGCTTTGGGGCCCCTAAAATGCCAGGGCAGTATAAATACCCCACATGTGACCCCATTTTGGAAAGAAGACACCCCAAGGTATTCAATGAGGGGCATGGCGAGTTCATAGAATAAAAAAATTTTGGCACAAGTTAGCGGAAATTGATTTTTTTGATTTTTTTCTCACAAAGTCTCCCTTTCCGCTAACTTGGGACAAAAATTTCAATCTTTCATGGACTCAATATGCCCCTCAGCAAATACCTTGGGGTGTCTTCTTTCCAAAATGGTGTTATTTGTGGGGTGTTTGTACTGCTCTGGCATTTGAGGGTCTCCGCAATCATTACATGTATGCCTAGCATTAGGAGTTCCTGCTATTCTCCTTATATTGAGCATACAGGTAATGAGATTTTTTTTTTCCGTTCAGCCTCTGGGCTGAAAGAAAAAAATGAACGGCACAGATTTCTTCATTCGCATCGATCAATGTGGATGAAAAAATCTCTGCCAAAAAAGAAAAAGGAGGGGAAAGGCGTCTGCCAGGACATAGGAGCTCCGCCCAACATCCATACCCACTTAGCTCGTATGCCCTGGCAAACCAGATTTCTCCATTCACATCAATCGATGTGGATGAATAAATCATTGCCGGGATTTTATTTTTTATATATACAAAGTGTTTGCCAAAGTATATGAACACCGCCACCTCCTCAGCTCATATGCCTCGGCAAACGTATCTTTTACTGCAGAGGAGAAATCTCGTCTTGCAGCGCCGCATACACCGACTTGCGTGTAATCTGACAAGAGCGCAATGCTTCTGTCCGAATGCACATCAGTGCTGCAGCTAGTCGATCGGTTGGTCCACCTGGAAGGTAAAAAAAACAAAACAAAAAAGAAAAAACCAGGCCGCAACGCAATAAATGTATTAACTTTTGAACAGAACATATAAACTTTTTTAACTTTTTTAACTGAACGTTAACTTTTTTACTTACCGGTATTTTTTTTTTTGTTTAGTTTTTTTTACCTTTATAGAACAAACCTCTCCTTCCCCATGGGACAATGTGCAAAGCGCAAATCGCCCAAAGATGTGGCGAAGTACGTTATGCACTTTATCCCAGGTGAAAGGAGAGGTTTGCAGCAGCTGTGAGTAAAAGGGCCCTAATAGCCCTGTGTGCCTGTCCTGTGAGATGCAATCCCTATGCTAAGTGTACCTGTGTGTGGTACTTCCGGAAACACTCTCCATAGCATAGGGCAGGGTGGTCAGGACAGAAATAGCGGGTGTCACGCCTTATTCCACTCCTGCTACAGACACAACATCTTTTTCGGGGTGACGGTTGGGTTGAGGTACCAGGAACGACACTGGGGAAATGTCGCTCGTGTAGACGGCTAACTACACTGGTGGATGGGGCCACGGAACCTCCTGGATAAAGGAGGTTCTCGATGATCTCTTCCTATTATTTGTGGAAGGATCGTGTTCTCCCAGCCTTACTGTAGAGAACAAAACTATTATACAGCGCCAATTAAATTAAATATACAGACACCTTCTTATACCAGCGTCTGGTTCTGCGGGAAACTAAATACGGAGACAACATCTGGTCATTGAAGTCCACCCCTCCCATGAGCGCATTATAGTCGTGGACACAGAGGGGCTTTTCAATGACACGGGTTGCTCGCTCAATTTGTATTGTCGTGTCTGCGTGAATGGAGGAGAGCATGTAAACGTCACGCTTGTCTCTCCATTTCACCGCGAGCAGTTCTTCGTTACACAAGGCAGCCCTCTCCCCCCTTGCAAGACGGGTGGTTACAAGCCGTTGGGGGAAGCCCACGCGACTAGTTCGCGCGGTGCCACAGGCGCAAATCCGTTCTAGAAACAAATGCCTAAAGAGGGCCACACTTGTGTAGAAATTGTCCACATAAAGATGGTACCCCTTGCCGAATAAGGGTGACACCAAGTCCCAGACTGTCTTCCCACTGCTCCCCAGGTAGTCAGGGCAACCGACCGGCTCCAGGGTCTGATCTTTTCCCTCATAGATCCGAAATTTGTGGGTATAGCCTGTGGCCCTTTCACAGAGCTTATACAATTTGACCCCATACCGGGCACGCTTGCTTGGGATGTATTGTTTGAAGCCAAGGCGCCCGGTAAAATGTATTAGGGACTCGTCTACGCAGATGTTTTGCTCGGGGATATACAAATCTGCAAATTTCTGGTTGAAGTGGTCTATGAGGGGCCGAATTTTGTGGAGCCGGTCAAAAGCTGGGTGGCCTCTGGGACGGGAGGTGGTGTTGTCACTAAAATGCAGGAAACGGAGGATGGCCTCAAATCGTGCCCTGGACATAGCAGCAGAGAACATGGGCATGTGATGAATCGCGTTTGTGGACCAATATGACCGCAATTCATGCTTTTTAGTTAGACCCATGTTGAGGAGAAGGCCCAAAAAATTTTTTATTTCGGAAACTTGGACTGGTTTCCACCGGAAAGGCTGGGCATAAAAGCTTCCCGAGTTGGCGGATATAAATTGTGTGGCATACCGGTTTGTCTCTGCCACAACTAAGTCCAAGAGCTCCGCAGTCAAGAACAGCTCAAAAAATCCCAGGGCCGAACCGATTTGAGCCGTCTCAACCCGAACTCCAGACTGGGCGGTGAAAGGGGGAACTAATGGTGCGGCTGAAGTTGGTGACTGCCAATCAGGGTTTGCCAGCACCTCAGGGATTCTAGGGGCTCTACGGGCCTGTCTGTGCGGTGGCTGCGACGGGGTAACTACTGCACGTGCCACCGTACCAGCTTCAACTGCCCTTCTGGTGCTCGCCACGTCACCATGTTGTACGGCAGTGCTGGTACTAGGTCCAGGGAGGGCTGCGCTGCTGGTGTATGCCTCACCACGTGATCAGGCAGCGACAGCCCCACTCTGCTGCTCTTGAAGCGGATCCTGCACAACCTGTGGTCTAGCGACACGGGGCCTGGTACGCCTGGTGCTATCAGGGACCTCCACCTCCTCGTCCGAACTTTGGGTCAGAGAGCCACTGCTTTCTACAGGTTCATATTCTGACCCGCTAGATTCGTTAGATGAGGGTTCCCATTCCTCATCCGACTGGGTCAGAATCCTGTAGGCCTCTTCAGAAGAATACCCCCTGTTTGACATTTTGGACTACTAAATTTAGGGGTATTCCCTGAGACTACCCAAGAAAAAAAGCAAGCCTGTCTTACAAAGGGGAGGCTAGCGAAGTACCGGAGGCCGCTGCGGTTGATAAAAAATATCAAAACTGATTTTTTTATCGCCGCAGTGCGTGTAAAATGAATGTGCAGTGATCAAAAAAATATATATTTTTTGTCACTGCGGTGGGGCGGGCGTGGGTGAACGCACGTGTGGGCGACCGATCAGGCCTGATCGGGCAAACACTGCGTTTTGGGTGGAGGGCGAGCTAAGGTGACACTAATACAATTATAGATCTGACCGTGATCAGTTTTGATCACTTACAGATACTATAAAAGTACAAATGCTGATTAGCGATACGCTAAACAGCGAATAAGTGACTGCGGTGCGGTGGGCTGGGCGCTAACTCACGCTAAACTACCTAACCAAGGGGCCTAAACTATCCCTAAAACCTAACAGTCAATACCAGTGAAAAAAAAAAAGTGACAGTTTACACTGATCACTTTTTTTCCTTTCACTAGTGATTGACAGGGGCGATCAAAGGGTTAATTGGGGTGCAGGGGGGTGATCTGGGGCTACAGTGAAGTGTTTGGTGCTACTCACAGTTCAGTCTGCTCCTCTGCTGGATCCAACCGACGAAAAGGACCAGCAGAGGAGCAGAGAAGCCATATAACAGATCATATTTACTAATATGATCTGTTATATGGCTTGTGATTGGATTTTTTGAAAATCGGCAGCCTGCCAGCCAATGATCGTTGCTGGCAGGCTGGTGACGAACTTGTTCTTTAACTTTTGCCGGCCCGCGATGCGCATGCGCGGGCCGGCTTTGAGCGAAATCTCGCGTCTCGCGAGACTGTGTGCAGCGCTGCCACCTCCGGAACGCGAAGAAAACTACAGGCCTACAGCAACATTAAAGTTGTACATGTGACAACAATCTCCCATATTCTTCATATGTCTGGGCTATAGGGTAGAGTGGCAAGACGAAAGCCTTTTCTTACGAAGAAAAACATCCACGCCAGGCGACATTTTGCAAAAACACATCTGAAGTCTCCCAAAAGCATGTGGGAAAAGGTGTTATGGTCTGATGAAACCAAGGTTGAACTTTTTGGTTATAATTCCAAAAGATATGTTTGGCGCAAAAACAACACTGCACATCACCAAAAGAACACCATACCCACAGTGAAGCATGGTGGTGGCAGCATCATTTTTTGGGGCTGTTTTTCTTCAGCTGGAACTGGGGTCTTAGTTAAGCTAGAGGGAATTATGAACAGTTCCAAATACCAGTCAATATTGGCACAAAACCTTCAGGATTCTGCTAGAAAGCTGAACATGAAGAGGAACTTCATCTTTCAGCATGACAACGACCCAAAGCATACATCCAAATCAACAAAAGAATGGCTTCACCAGAAGAAGATTAAAGTTTTGGAATGGCCCAGCCAGAGCCCAGCCCTGAACCCAGGGCTGTGCACAGGAGATGCCCTCGCAATCTGACAGATTTGGGGTGTTTTTGCAATGAAGAGTGGGCAAATCTTGCCAAGTCAAAATGTGCCCATAAAGACTGCGTACTGTAATAAAATCAAAAGGTGCTTCAACAAAGTATTAGTTTATTCAACCATATTATTTTATTTTTATATTTTTTTCCCCCTCTATCTAAAAGATTTCAGTTTGTTTTTCAATTGAGTGGTACAGTTTATAGGTCACATTAAAAGGTGGAAAAAGTTCTGAAATGATTTCTTTTTGTCAAATTTTTTTACATCACAGAAACCTGACATTTTATCAGGGGTGTGTAGACTTTTTATATCCACTGTACAGGGAGTGCAGAATTATTAGGCAAGTTGTATTTTTGAGGATTAATTTTATTATTGAACAACAACCATGTTCTCAATGAACCCAAAAAACTCATTAATATCAAAGCTGAATATTTTTGGAAGTAGTTTTTAGTTTGTTTTTAGTTTTAGCTATTTTAGGGGGATATCTGTGTGTGCAGGTGACTATTACTGTGCATAATTATTAGGCAACTTAACAAAAAACAAATATATACCCATTTCAATTATTTATTTTTACCAGTGAAACCAATATAACATCTCAACATTCACAAATATACATTTCTGACATTCAAAAACAAAACAAAAACAAATCAGTGACCAATATAGCCACCTTTCTTTGCAAGGACACTCAAAAGCCTGCCATCCATGGATTCTGTCAGTGTTTTGATCTGTTCACCATCAACATTGCGTGCAGCAGCAACCACAGCCTCCCAGACACTGTTCAGAGAGGTGTACTGTTTTCCCTCCTTGTAAATCTCACATTTGATGATGGACCACAGGTTCTCAATGGGGTTCAGATCAGGTGAACAAGGAGGCCATGTCATTAGATTTTCTTCTTTTATACCCTCTCTTGCCAGCCACGCTGTGGAGTACTTGGACGCGTGTGATAGAGCATTGTCCTGCATGAAAATCATGTTTTTCTTGAAGGATGCAGACTTCTTCCTGTACCACTGCTTGAAGAAGGTGTCTTCCAGAAACTGGCAGTAGGACTGGGAGTTGAGCTTGACTCCATCCTCAACCCGAAAAGGCCCCACAAGCTCATCTTTGATGATACCAGCCCAAACCAGTACTCCACCTCCACCTTGCTGGCGTCTGAGTCGGACTGGAGCTCTCTGCCCTTTACCAATCCAGCCATGGGCCCATCCATCTGGCCCATCAAGACTCACTTTCATTTCATCAGTCCATAAAACCTTAGAAAAATCAGTCTTGAGATATTTCTTGGCCCAGTCTTGACGTTTCAGCTTGTGTGTCTTGTTCAGTGGTGGTCGTCTTTCAGCCTTTCTTACCTTGACCATGTCTCTGAGTATTGCACACCTTGTGCTTTTGGGCACTCCAGTGATGTTGCAGCTCTGAAATATGGCCAAACTGGTGGCAAGTGGCATCTTGGCAGCTGCACGCTTGACTTTTCTCAGTTCATGGGCAGTTCTTTTGCGCCTTGGTTTCTCCACACGCTTCTTGCGACCCTGTTGACTATTTTGAATGAAACGCTTGATTGTTCGATGATCACGCTTCAGAAGCTTTGCAATTTTAAGAGTGCTGCATCCCTCTGCAAGATATCTCACTATTTTTGACTTTTCTGAGCCTGTCAAGTCCTTCTTTTGACCCATTTTGCCAAAGGAAAGGAAGTTGCCTAATAATTATGCACACCTAATATAGGGTGTTGATGTCATTAGCCACACCCCTTCTCATTACAGAGATGCACATCACCTAATATGCTTAATTGGTAGTAGGCTTTCGAGCCTATACAGCTTGGAGTAAGACAACATGCATAAAGAGGATGATGTGGTCAAAATACTCATTTGCCTAATAATTCTGCACGCAGTGTATATAATACAGATAGTTAGTGGGAGATAGTCAGTGTAGGTTATATCCTGATATAGTGTAGCTTATAGGCAGGGCCGGCCTTTGGGGTGTGCCGGCTGTGCGGCCGCACAGGGCGCCATTGCAACAGGGGCGCCGGGCGGCTGACAGCCGCCGCAAACTAAGTATACTTATTACTATTCTGTTGCGGCCGCCGGCTAACTAACAGCGCTGAAAGCGCACGGACTATTGGAAATAGTGAGGAGGGGGCGGGGCCCGCGGCCGCTCTGAGCTCCGCTCTGAGCTCCGCTCTGCTTCCTGGCCTGCCTGTCTCTTTAAGAGAGCAGACCAGTGGCTGCTGGAGCCAGTCTTCCTTCGCATTTGACGCTGCCACTGAGCTCCGCCCCCAGGGTCCAAGAGAGAAGGAGAGAGCCCGCGAGCACCAGCCAGCAGCCACAGCAGACTCAGTCTCTGCCAGGGAAGGCCCACGACACAGCCTGAGGCTGAACCAAGTTCCAACAGAAGTTACAGCCTTACAGGTATTTGGTAGTACAAAGATAACAACTCATCTGCCACTGGCCTATGATGGAGTGGGAGAAAGGGGGGGAGGGGCGACAGAAGGAGAGATGTGCTGCTTCTGCCACTGGCCCATGGAGGGGAGAAATGTGCCATTGGGGGGGGGAGGGGCTCAGAGAGGACAGGGGGACAGTGTGTGCTTTCCTGCTACTACATCAACCCCCCCCCCCCCCAGGGATTTTGGGGGCCATTAAGGGTTTGATGTTGAGTGTGCCGCCAGTCATATTCCCCTCCCCCCAGCACATCAGTTACCTTTAGGAGGGGGGATATGATTGTTGGCTATGTGCACACTCTGCATCATCCAACCCCTAATGCCCCCCAAAATGCCCGGTGGGGGGGTGGTATGACAGGCAGAAGGGGCGATGGGTATGCGGCTCCTTGCCCTGCACTCGCTCAGCTATGCTCGCATACATATCGTGCCCTGTGTCCACTGCCCTGTGACCACTCTGCTAAAGCCTGGCATAGCCCAGCTATGCCCTACTTTACCAAAGCAGACAGGCAGGAGCCGTGTGGTGATCATATTTATTGTATGTATGTGTGTGTGTGTCCGTCCCTGTGTGTTTGACTGTCCGTCCCTGTGTGTGTGACTGTCCGTCCCTGTGTGTGTGACTGTCCGTCCCTGTGTGTGTGTGTGTGTCAGTCCCTGTGTGTGTGTGTGTGTCCCCGTCCCTGTGTGTGTGTGTGTGTCTCTCCCTGTGTGTATCACCATGCCCATAGTGTTCCAGTGCAGGGTGTTAGGTAGTGTTGTAGGAATTATTGTACTGTGCATTTTTTCCAGTTTAGGAAACTTCTAGCAGCTTGAAAAATTTAGCAAAAGTGAGCCACGCCTGTATTGCACGCGCAATACGCTCATATTACATTGCCAATTTTCGCAATCAAAAAAATAATGACTGGAGATCATGAATTCTAGAATTTGTGAATGTATTGCAAATATTAGGCCAGAAATTTGCAAAATATCGCGAAAACGAATATTGCCTATGCTGCTCATCACTATTGATAAATTAATTTGTACTGTAGAAAACCATTTCCCGAACTCGGGTTCGGTTCCAAGTGGTACCTTTAACTGTACAGGCATCTGAACTACTAGGCTGCAACCTCTGTTCAAGTGACAGCTGACCCACGTGGATCAAGAGACACTGTTGCTGATCACTGAAGGATCAGGCAAAACCATTGTCAGGGATAGCCTGAGGTCAGGGCAGGCAGGGTTTGTGAAACCTGATAAATAGTCAAAAGTCAAGGCGGGCAGTTCTGGGTCACAGGCAGAGGTCAGGCAACAAAGGGTAAAATCTTGAAATCAGGCAGGGTACATGAGCAGATGAACAACAGACCTCTGCAAGAAACTAGAGAGCTAGAACCTATTGCTCAGGTACCCTGCCATAGGGTCAGGCGCCTTAAATACCCCAAGGAGGTCTGCCATAAGTTGGAGCTGATAAAGGTGTGCGCCCATATCCTATGGGCAGAGGGAAGCATAGCAATAGTCAGTAGGACGCAGCTTATGTGAAGTGGACAGAGCAGGGCTACTCCAGTGGCTGGGAAAAGAAAGACTCCAGTCTGAACAGCTGGAGCCCAGGAGCAGGAGAGTAAGTGAGCAGAGGGGCAAAAGTGCCCACCAAAAGGAGTGACACTGACTCTTCACCTTGTCTATTATACACCTTTGTATATGAAAAGTGGGTCTAGCTTTCTGCTTGTCTGTTACCATGCTCACAATAAGCTGAGTGATGGTTCTACAGTTGCCACCTGCTGGCTGGAAGATATAATTTAAATGGTCACTAATTTTTTTAAGTTAACCTCTCAAAGGTCAAATTAGGCGAGCCTGAATAAATCTGTAAATCACTTTAATTTATCAATCCTAAAACACTTCTGAAATCTCTGCCACTAGAGGTATCTCTTCTAGTAATTTTGCTGTCCACTCACTGTTATTAGGTGAATCCAATCCTTAGCAGCATAGCTGGACTGCAGGAAGTGGGTGTGTCTTTCTTTACTTGCTGGCTCCCCAGCTCAGTGAGCTTCTGAGCTCAGTGCAGAGGCCCCTTCCCCATCCTGGGGCATCCTGAACACTGTAGAATTCCCCATTCCCTCCAGTACATAGTAAGTGCATTTCTTACTCCAGTCATAATAGAATTCACTTATGAAGTGCTTGAGTGCCTCTGCGTTTGTTGGCTTTAGCTTATTTAGACAGTTCTAGATCTATGTGCTATGAGTATAAACTGTATCTTACAATCTATTTGTGCTAAGGATATGAGCAAGGATTAGGATAGGGCACACTGGTGAGGCACCCTGGTGATTGGCCTAGAAGTATGGGAAAGGAAGTGTTGGGCAGTATAGTACTGGCAGACTGCCTGCATTTGGGCACGCCCACTGGCTTGAGGAGAACTACTGGATGCAGGAGCACCACACTAGGGCAGCTATAGAAGTCAATATAAGCAGACCAGAGCACTGGATGAGGCTGGAATGGAACCTCACACTGTCCCCAGCAAAGGTAGAAGTTAATTTGTGAGAAGCTCTGAAACTCTGTTACCCTTTAAAAATTATTAAAGGGGTTTTCTGTATGTTTAATGTTAAAGACCTATCTTCAGAATAGGTTATCAATATCTGATTGGTGGAGGTCCGACTCCAGGCACCACCATCGATCAGCTGTACTGAGTGTCGGACCCCTGCCAATCCTGGGGAAAGGTCATCGATACTGAACACCTGGAAAAACCCTTTAATCCATTCCACTGTACACCACAATATTTCTTAAAGTATCTAAGCCTATCACATCTGACACTGTTGTGTATCTAAACCTATCATATGCGATGTCTGCTAAGCTGTTGTATCTTAGCATATCATATATCATACTTCCTGCTAAGCCATTGTATCTAACCTTATCATGCAAGATACTGTTGGGGATAAGATGCTTGTTAAAGGGGATGTTGTAGAGTACTGCCTGACGGTATGGCTGGCCACGTCCAGCCAAGCCACGCCTACCCACCGCAGCTGGTTGCTGAATGATTTTAGCACACAAACCATGAGGTAATTGGCTGCTTCAGGAGGGTGTTACTTGGCCAAATGCAGCCAACTACACCCTAATATGTTTATGGGGTGGGGATGTTCCAGGAAGTGTTGTTGTCTGTCACTGTGTAGTTTGGTGATGATGAGGGTTATATGAGGGTCTTTCCTTTGCGCTGACTAGGACGGTCTCACATGCAGAGCAGCAATTCTAAGGCTCTCTGTATTTTCAGAGAAAGCAGGCAGCAGATCCCTATGTTTATATGCGAGTCCACTTCAAAGAATTTATCTCTACTTCCCTCCACAGCCCAAGTCTAGTGATCTGACCCCCAAGAGCAATAAAGAAAAGTGCTCAGAAAACATGGCTTGTACTGCTGTTTGCTCTGTAAACATTGTACTGTTTTCAGGCATTTGGTGCTGAGTCTGTTCCTGGACGGACTAGATCTGAACTCAGAGAGCAAGTCCCAGGCTCACTGAATCCATCTCTGGACACCTGTCTTTCACAGCCTGCAGATTGTCATGACTTCCTGAGATGGAAGATTTTCTGGCTCTCCAACCACTTAAACCCGTATACCCAAGAAAGACACAATAACATAACTTGGTGTAAAAGGCCGTAGCTTAAATTTATTAACCACAATAAATTACTAAGTATTGTACATATACCTAGTAACATAAAAAACTAGTCCAATAATTAATCAAAACATTCTTACCAGAACAATCCTACACTAATCCATCATCAAACTAATATGTAACTTTTGGAACATGAAGGGATCCTAGAAGGCAATTCAAGGAACCATATGCTCCCCTTGGCGAACCTCCTCACATGATCCAGGTTTAAACCAACCTTACCCTTGGCCGCATTCTCCGACCCAAGGGCACCAACTCTTGGAATTAAACCCCTGCCAGGCTATTAGCCCAAACAAAATCCCCCAGCTTGCCATTGACCCCAACGTCCTAGATGCACGCCGCAAGAGATATAGCCATGCACCTATTCCAAGTTTTGCCTCCTAGGATCCCTCCTTTAACCTGCTCGCTACGACAAGAGCAGTTTTTTCAATCCACCCTGAACTAAATTTTACGGGCGGTTGGGTGGGAAACTCCCCCCTAAGACCTTATATCCCTGGCACGAATCTGACGCTCCACCGCCCCCACAACTCCACCCCTGCAACCCAACTGTCCTAATGTTAACTCTATGTGCCACAACCTTCCATCATAGTCAAGCTGCATTTCGCTACAGCTGTGCCCTGCTCCATTGCTTTTCTGACTTCCTGGCATAGAAGATTTTCTGGCTCTCCAACAACTTAAACCCGTATACCCAAGAAAGACACAAAACGCATAACTTGGTGTAAAAGGCCGTAGCTTAAATTTATTAACCACAATAAATTACTAAGTTTTGTACATATACCTAGTAACATAAAAAACTAGTCCTATAATTAATCAAAACATTCTTACCACAACAATCCTACATTAATCCATCATCAAACCAATATGTAACTTTTTGAACATGAAGGGATCCTAGAAGGCAATCCAAGTAAGGCTACTTTCACACTTGCGGCAGTGTGATCCGGAAAGCAGTTCCGTCGTCGGAACTGCCTGCCGGATCCGCCGATCTGGATGTGACTGAAACTATTTGTGAGACACATCCGGATACGGATCCGTCTCACAAATGCATTGCAAGAACGGATCCGTCTCTTCGCTTGTCATGCAGACAGACGGATCCGTCTTGTATCTTTTTTCACATTTTCCGGTATTTTGAATGCCGGATCCGGCACTAATATATTCCTATGGGGAAAAATGCCTGATCCGGCATTCAGGCAAGTCTTCAGTTTTTTTCGCCGAAGATAAAACCGTAGCATGCTACGGTTTTCTCTTTTGCCTGATCAGTCAAAATGACTGAACTGAAGACATCCTTATGCATCCTGAACGGATTACTCTCCATTCAGAATCCATGGGGAAATACCTGATCAGTTATTTTCCGGTATAGAGCACATGTGATGGAACTCTATGTCGGAAAAGAAAAACGCTAGTGTGAAAGTACCCTAATCAGATTCGCCCCTCGCGAACCTCCTCACATGATCCAGTTTTAATCCAACCTTACCCTCGGCCACACTCGCCGACCCAAGGGCACCAACTCTTGGAATTAAACCCCTGCCCAGACAGGATCCCCCAGCTTGCCATTCACCACAACGTCCTAGATGCACGCCTCAAGAGATACAGCCAGGTCCATAAATATTGGGACATCAACACAATTTTAATATTTTTGGCTCTATACACCACCACAATAGATTTGAAATGAAACGAAGATGATGTGCTTCAACTGCAGACTGTCAGCTTTAATTTGAGGGTATTTACATCCAAATCAGGTGAACAGTGTAGGAATTACAACAGTTTGCATATGTGCCTCCGACTTGTTAAGGAACCAAAAGTAATGGGACAACTGGCTTCTCAGCTGTTCCATGGCCAGGTGTGTGTTATTCCCTCATTATCCCAATTACAATGAGCAGATAAAAAGGTCCAGAGTTCATTTCAAGTGTGCAATTTGCATTTGGAATCTGTTGCTGTCAACTCTCAAGTGGAGATCCAAAGAGCTGTCACTATCAGTGAAGCAAGCCATCATTAGGCTGAAAAAACAAAACAAACCCATCAGAGAGATAGCAAAAACATTAGGTGTGGCCAAAACAACTTTTTGGAACATTCTTAAAAAGAATGAACGCACCGGTGAGCTCAGCAACACCAAAAGACCTGGAAGACCACAGAAAACAACTGTGGTGGATGACCAAAGAATTATTTCCCTGGTGAAGAAAACACCCTTCACAACAGTTGGCTAGGTCAAGAACACTCTCCAGGAGGTGGGTGTATGTGTGTCAAAGTCAACAATCAAGAGAAGACTTCACCAGAGCGAATACAGAGGGTTCACCACAAGATGTAAACCATTGGTGAACCTCAAAAACAGGAAGGCCAGATTAGAGTTTGTCAAACAACATCTAAAAAAGCCTTCACAGTTTTGGAACAAAATCCTATGGACAGATGAGACCAAGATCAACTTTTAGCAGAGTGATGGGAAGAGAAGAGTATAGAGAAGGAAAGGAACTGCTCATGATCCTAAGCATGCCACCTCATCAGTGAAGCATGGTGGTGGTAGTGTCATGGCGTGGGCATGTATGGCTGCCAATGAAACTGGTTCTCTTGTATTTATTGATGATGTGAGTGCTGACAAAAGCAGCATGAATTCTGAAGTGTTTCTGGCAATATTATCTGCTCATATTCAGCCAAATGCTTCAGAACTCATTAGACGGCGCTTCACAGTGCAGATGGACAATGATCCAAAGCATACTGCAAAAGCAACCAAAGAGTTTTTTAAGAGAAAGAAGTGGAATGTTATGCAATGGCCAAGTCAATCTCCTGACCTGAATCCGATTGAGCATGCATTTTAAATCCATTGTGGTGGTGTATAGAGCCACAAATGTTAGAATTGTGTCAATGTCCCAATATTTATGGACCTGACTGTATAGCCATGCACATATTCCAAGTTTTGCCTCCCAGGATCCCTCCTTTAACCTTCCACCAGACGAATGTAGGGGTCCCCTCACCAATGTTCGTCCCTCCACACCTTAAAGGCCAATTCCAAGCCTTCCTGTAAGCCCAGGGTCCACATGTCAATCCCGATCTCGTTCAAATGAACACCGTCGCGCCTTAAAAACATAGTGGACGCCCCTTCCAACTCCTTATGACGCACTACAAAACCACCTTGTCTTCTCACAAAACGGCCTACTTCCCTGTTAACCTTTGCCCGTGGCCTGTTAAGCTTGTCAACTGACCTTGCAAATCTCCAAGCCCGCCGAGCAACAATGTCTGACCATACCACCAATAATTCTGGAAAATCTGCCAACAACCTCAACAAATCTAACTTGATGTCCCTGATAACATCTCTGGATTGACGGACGGACAAGTCGTTCCCTCCCACTTGGAAAACTACTATATCCGGGAGACGATCCAATGATGTGTAATAACAAAATTCAGGGAGCACCCGTCCCCACAGCAAACCCCGTAGACCTATCCAGCGAATCTGTAACTCTCAGACATCAAAGCCCAACTGCCGACCGTTCATACATACGTCCACTCTGTGGGCCCCCCAATACACATAAGAGTGACCAAAAATTCAGGCTAAACACAGACCGGGCCCTAAAATAAATATAAAAGAAAAACCTGTCAGCAACATACCACAATAACCATTACTTAGAACCCAACCGAACACAACAACTACCATCCACCCTCCCTCAGCTCACATGTGACAGCAAATGCGGACGGATGTAAGAACAGAAGCTTGCGGACTCCTGCATATCTACCTATACGCCTAATCACGGCCTCACCCAGACCCCACCTCGATGCTTCAGTGGCCGCACCTATCCTGAATGAGTGGGACGCAAACTCATTCGCCACCAGGCCTTCCGCCATTAAGCATTTTCAGAATATTGCCACAAACTGAAAATGAGACAATGCCGCCCGTTCTGATGAACTAATAACGGCCCATCAATATCCGGCCTTACCGCCAAGAAATCCCCAACGCATCGAACCGGGCAAACAATTGACTCCCCCAATGATCGCAACACAAAATGAGTGCCCCTGCCCTCTGGGTCTGTTTTTGATTTCCTTAAGAAACACTGTAACCCTTCTGCACACTGCAAAACGTCTCCTCGCTGCAAACCACCTGCCCCAAACTTACTCCGTGCAACCAACTCCGATACTCTAAAGGCGCCAAAAAACGCTAACGAGAAAGCAGCCCGAAACAAGCACACTTCATAACCGACTCTAGAAATCACACCCACCTGACTCCACAGACGCTGCAATAGTTCATATGATACCGGGCGTCGCTTGTCCCTGGTAAGGGTACTCCTCCGGAAACCTTTTAACGCTTGACGCACCAGAAAATATTTTGAAACACCCATCAAACCCCGCATGTGCAACCAAAAAGCAACCGCCGACACCCTCAATAGGATCCGGAAATCATCTGCCGTCTTGCAACCCCCGACTTGTTCTAACAACCGCTCCCATAAGGGCCACACGGAGGCATAAGCCGACCACGTACCGGTACTCACTGATTTCCTAATCAGTGCTATGGAGACCCCAAGGCCACTCTCCAGAGCCACTGAGGACAAGGACGCACCAGTTGACGAAAACGATCCCACTGAAACCGAGAGAGAGCATCAGCTATCGAATTATCCACCCCGGTACATGAACAGCCACAAAGCATGCATTTAACAACAAACCCCGCAAAACCAAATGCCGCAGCAAGCGGATCACCGGCGGTGAACCTGCAGATTGCGAATTGATAGCCTGAACTACGCCAATATTGTCACAGCAAAATCACACTTGTTTATTCTGCAGAAAATCCCCCCATAACTCCATTAAACAGTTCCAGTAATGCCATGTTGGAAATTAAACCCGCCTCTGCCATTCTTCAGGCCACACCCCCACACTCCATTCCCCTTGAAAATAAGCACAGACGCGTCAGTGAAGAGTTCTAGGTCGACATTTGAGACCTGCCTGCCCATCCAAACTGACCTACCATTGTACTGTGCCAAAAATTGCTCCCACCCTCCAAATCTGCCCTCACCTTCGCAGACAATCTCATGTAATGAGACGGAGCAACCACCCCCACTCTTGCCATAGCCAAACGCTGACAAAAAACCCTACCCATAGGCAAAATCCGGCAAGCAAAGTTCAGCTTACCCAAAACCGACTGGATCGTACGCAACTAAACCTTCTTAACCCTCCGTAAACTCACAACTTCCTCTACCAAATCACAATTTTTTTTTTCCGGCAAATGACATTCCATCTTAACCGTATCAATAACAATGCCCAAGAATTTTACAGAAGTCGCAGGGCCTTCCTGTCTTCTCCGGGGCCAACGGGACCCCAAACACCGCTGCCACGCTCTCCATCATGTGCAGCAAAATAGAACAAGTCCACTCACCAGCCGGACCCAAGAACAGAAAATCAAGTAGTGCAGCACTGACTGACAACCGGACTCCTGCTTCACCACCCATTCAAGAAACAAACTAAATGTTTCAAACAACGAAGAAGAAATTGCACAACCCATAGGTAAACAACAATCAACATAAAACTGCCCTTTCAATTTGAAGCCCAACAGATGAAAACTCTCCAAATGTATAGGCAGCAAACAAAAAGCCACCTCTATATCTGTTTTTGCCAATAACGCACCTTGCCCTAAACGCCTCACCCAAGTGACCGCTTCGTCAAAAGACGTATAGGACACAGAACAAAGCTCCTGCTCTATACCGTCATTCACCGAACTCCCCGCTGGATAGGACAGATGATAAATGAGCCGAAACTTATTCGGCTCCTTCTTGGGTACCAACCCCAACGTCCATATGCGCAATCCTGGCAATGGAATTTCGGAAAACGGTCCAGCTACTCTGCCCGCCTTAACCTCCTTCTCTATCTTTTCTTGCACGACATCCGGCCTAGCCAGTGCAGAAACTAAATTCCGAACACTACCCTCAGCCCCAACTGATGTGTGCAGGATCCTGAAGCCCTCAACGAATGCTATCCGCAGCAACTCCGTCGTTGCCCTCCTAGGATACTTATTTAGGAACAGAAGCATCTCTACCACTCTCACCGGCGTCAGACCTCTTCTGAGCAGCCTCCTGTCCCTTCCCTTTATCCCGCTTGTAACATCGGCTAAAACTATGGGAACCCCCACATCCGGAACATTCGTGTTTAAAACGACATTCAGACAGGAACTTGTAAATGTCCCTCGTTGAACTGCCAACAGCACCCTTTTCTACCGCCAGAAGGCGACTCTGCTGCAAAAGTACCCCCTGACGTCCCCCAAAAGGGCTGCGCCCCGCCCTTAGGGGCAGCCATAAGACGCATCCACAGACTGACATCATTGTGATCCCACCTTATACTAGGCCGTATGGCCCTGCGCTGGCGGAATTGCTCATTATATTTAAGCTACGCCACTGCGCCATACACTCTATACGCCTCACCAATTGAGTCCATGTACCCAAAAAGCGCAGAGCAATGTTTTGCCGCTTTTTCGCCAACTACACTCGCTAATATAGCAAAAACCTGTAGCCAATTCGCAAATGTGCGCGGTATTAAACGATACCGATGCCTCTCTTCCTCCTCCGGCTTAACTCTATCAAGATTGAACTTCTCTAACGGTAACAGCGAGAAAATCTCAACATATTCATCCTTGTGTATCTTCTCTTTAACCTCTGGCTTTAAATGAGCCCCCAACGCCCTTCAAAGCACACATAAACCTCCCCTTTCGCTGCATCCGCTAACCCCACCAACTCGGCAGACCCCGCCTTGCCCAAACTAGTTGACGTATCCGCCACTGGTGTCGCTGCAGGCGCAATCATCTCTGGGACGGATACCACCTGAGAAACGGTACACCCCCTAGTCACCCCAGACCGATCCGCAACCATATTGGCTCGCAAACTAGAACCATCCCTCGGTGCCCACACCGCCGCAGGCAAAGGGGGTTCTCCCTCCCTAACAAAACCGATAAACCCTCCAGAAATTCCTGCACCGCCCTGCTGCCCCCATCAATATTTGACACACCCGCCCCCGCAACATTGCCCAAAACCCCACCCGTCCCTGCCCCACTCTCATCTGGCTATCCCTGGGGATGGATCCCAGCAGCCGCAGACCGCCTCTGTCCGTGTTCCTGTACGACCCTGGAACCGCCAGCCGCCGCAGCCGACTCAGCCGCAGTCCCGGACGTCGCCTCCTGTCCATCATCCGAATCCTGGGTCACTTCACCGCCTTCCTCTAAGTGCAGCGACGGCGACCTGCCTCCACGTCCATATGGAGCAGGGTCATCCTCTTCTTCCCTCTCAGCTCTTGCTGTAGAAACTTCTCCCCTTGGTGTTCTGTCCGCTGCAGTACTCATCGGAACGCTCCCTTCCCCCACCACTGCCATCTTGGGGGGAGGAGCCGCAAAAGCCTCACTTCTCTCTCTGCGTCTAGAGTACCTCCGGCTCCCACTAGGGGGCCTCAGTGCTGTAACTAGCTCTGGCCTGGCTTGTCTTGCCTCCCGCCAGTCTGCTCTTTCAGCTCCTGACTGCATCGCCTTGGAGCCCGCCTGCCGGCCCTGCGTCCACCAGTAAGTTTCTGTTCTGTTCCCCACCACTGGAAATCTGCAGGGGGCCCCCTGATCTCTCGCTTACAGCCGCACTTGATGATGGAGAGCAGGGGCAGGGGTTAACCCGTCCCTCTCCCGCTGTGCCCGGCCGCCGTGCAGGATTCCTCCCAGCGCGGCTGCGGGCAGCACTAGTACCACTGCCCTGCAGAGGCGCTGGAGGGTCCCTGAGTGGGCTCCTTAGGCGCCGCCGGACACGCAGCATATAATCGGGGCTCAAACACTCTGGGGGCCTGGATCTCCTTGCCGCTTCCCTGCCTCCCGGGGCCACCTCTGTCCGCCTACCTCCTTGCAGCGCGGCCTGCAAGGTCTCCTGCACCCACTGCTCGCCATTGCTGGCCGCTGCAGCCATAACCTGCACAATCAACTGCTCTATGGAGGACATGGTGATGTTGAAACTTCTCTTCACGGATCCAACTAACCGGAAACTCCCCCCTCTAAGATCTTATATCCCTGGCGCAAATCTGCCGCTCCACCCCCCCCCCCCCCACAACTCCACCCATGCAACCCAACTGTCCTAATGTTAACCCTATGTGCCACAACCTTCCACCATAGTCAAGCCGCATTTCGCTACGGCTGCGCCCCCCTCCATTGCTTTTCTTACAGCTTAGGTTTTGTTTACACTGACAAATAAAGTGCGAAGGAGATGATTATAGGTGGATTATGATAGTATGGTTTCCCAATAAGGAAATGCTCTTAGATGGGTTAATTTTATATATATAAATATACAGTATATATACTGAAGAAAAATGGTGGCACCAGCTAAATGGAAAAAAATGTGGGTGCACGTTCTCAAGGAAAGAGACTTCTGACCCCAATAATAGACCAGAAAGTGAACGGCACTCCTTTAGATGATAAAAAATAACTCCTTTATTCACCCGTGCGGTGCAATGTTTCGGCTCAGCACTAGAGCCTTTTTCAAGCAAAGAACAGATACATGTGGTGAGTATATATAGGCAATACAACACACATCAGGGTCATGTGATCCAATCAAATCAGTGGGTGTTGATATAATTAGCATACAAGACAAAACAAAAAGCTGTGCAAGAAATACAATACAAATTGCAAGGTAAAAACTCAGTCATATACAATAATCGTGACATATATTTCGCCATAATATTCTTATAATAAACCTGTGAACTCATGATGATCGACATCATCTATCAATACTGACCAAGTTACATATAGAAATAAAAACAAGTGTAAGGGGAGGAGTCAAAGGGCATGTGATGCTAACATACCCATCGGGTGAGGCACGCTATCAATCCACCATCACGGCGTTGTATGTCTTCTATTGCGCTTGCTCAGAGGAGTGCCAATCAGGGGATACACAGGCGGCTAAGTGCGTCATGCATCAGAAACAACTCCTGGCGCATGCGCACTCCCACTCCGCCGTTCCGTTCTCATCCCTGGTGTGTACGATGTTCAGCGCATGCCCAGTGTACTCCAGGCATACACGCGCCATCTTGATTGTTGGCAAACTGCCCAAGCTCCACATGTCATTGCTAATATCATCAGAAAACCAGCTCCATGATCGAGTATGATGCCGCAAGGCAGCAGGGACAGTCCCCTTCACAGGGCTGTAACCCTGCCATTTAGGGCAGCACCCCACAGACCACCACAATTCACGTGGATATCGACGGGGGGCTCACAAAAAATTATGCGGACATCTATGCACTCGAGAGGGATCTCCTCAGGCCGGTGAACAAATATATATACACACAGGGCAGTTGAAAAATTAGCTCCTTCACAAATCACTTACACAACATGAAGAAAGAAGGGATGGACAATAAGGACGAGTGGTTGCAGGCATATCTGTCGGGAATTTGGCACGCCTAATGTAATGCTTTATAATATGTACACTACCTTTTCTGTGGAGTGCCATAGGATAAATTGTTATTAGCCCTGGTGGTTCGATCTGTATATTTTTCAACTGCCCTGTGTGTGTATATATATTTGTTCACCGGCCTGAGGAGATCCCTCTCGAGTGCATAGATGTCCGCATAATTTTTAGTGAGCCCCCCGTCGATATCCATGTGAATTGTGGTGGTCCGTGGGGTGCTGCCCTAAATGGCAGGGTTACAGCCCTGTGAAGGGGACTGTCTCTGCTGCCTTGCGGCATCATACTCGATCATGGAGCTGGTTTTCTGATGATATTAGCAATGACATGTGGAGCTTGGGCAGTTTGCCAACAATCAAGATGGCGCGTGTATGCCTGGAGTACACTGGGCATGCGCTGAACATCGTACACACCAGGGATGAGAACGGAACGGGGGAGTGGGAGTGCGCATGCGCCGGGAGTTGTTTCTGATGCATGACGCACTCAGCCGTTTGTGTATCCTCTGATTGGCACTCCTCTGAGCAAGCGCAATAGAAGACATACAACGCCGTGATGGTGGATTGATAGCGTGCCTCACCCGATGGGTATGTTAGCATCACCTGCCCTTTGACTCCTCCCCTTACACTTGTTTTTATTTCTATATGTAACTTGGTCAGTATTGATAGATGATGTCGATCATCATGAGTTCACAGGTTTATTATAAGAATATTATGGCGAAATATATGTCACGATTATTGTATATGACTGAGTTTTTACCTTGCAATTTGTATTGTATTTCTTGCACAGCTTTTTGTTTTGTCTTGTATGCTAATTATATCAACACCCACTGATTTGATTGGATCACATGACCCTGATGTGAGTTGTATTGCCTATATATACTCACCACATGTATCTGTTCTTTGCTTGAAAAAGGCTCTAGTGCTGAGCCGAAACGTAGCACCGCAAGGGTGAATAAAGGAGTTATTTTTTATCATCTAAAGGAGTGCCGTTCCCTTTCTGGTCTAAATATATATATATATGTAACACCCCAGAGTTGTGTTACTAAACTCTTCTACCCTGCTACAATCCGTCAAGAGCATTAACCTTGTCATCTCATGTAATTTCACATAATATGCTCACAACTGTGCATTCTAAACCTTGTTAAATGTATATTGATGTCATTCTTCATGTTCACCAGCAGGTGGCAGCAATGTTCTTGCAAGGAGCTAGGTTCAGTTTAGCACATCTAAGCTGGAATAGTTCATTCCAGTTTAGCTCCCCCCTCTGTGAGCAGAGTGGGTTGCGCCAATATCCTGCCTCATGGGTGGAGAAGGAAGTTAGAGTCAGTGTGCCAGTCACCCCTGCTAGGGGAAGTCTGTTCATATAGGAGCTCCCAGATATAGGGAATCAAGTCATGATCTTGTCTCAGCTGAGACATTTATCATCATCCCCAGCCTGAGCCCTGCAGCCTCAGCTGGAAGAAGCAAGCAGACAAACTCCAGAATTCCAGGAAGAAAATATACCCTGTGAAGACAACTGTGAGTACAGTCCAGAGACCCAGGAGAAGCCATATTCCTCCTCAGCTAGTCAGTCCCCAGACAGCAGAAGATAGAGAGTGTAGAATCCAAATTCCTGCCACAGTTTAGAGCTAACAAGCAGACGTCCTTTTCCTGCAAGCTCCAGGTACATGAGAGAGCAGAGGATAAATTCCTGCCAACCATTGACAATACCTGCTGGCACTTCAGACTAAAGCTGTACCTTGCTTGGATGAAAGTTACCATCAGTAAAGACAAGTTTGAACTTTACCAAGGGTCTGGATCTCAATTACTGCTGCAAATCCCTCTATTACTCCTACTAGCACCACACTAATTTTATTGCAAGTGGGCCAGGATCCAGGAGTCCAGTGACGTGAGGAGGACATCAGTGACGTGCAGACAGTACTCGATGATGATAATGTAGCTGATCGCACTTGGGAGCCGGATGAATTAGGGGCTTCATCATCATCGGGAGAAGAGGGTGGCAGCTTGCCCGTAAGGCAGCGGCGGAGCCAGCAAGTCGCTAGCATGGATGGTAGTCAGCAGGAGCCTACCTGCCCAGAAAGTAGTGGTGCAGGGTTTCACAGAAGCAGCGGCGGTAGCAGTCAGTCAGTGCGGAGTGTTGAGGGTAAAATTACCTACTTGGCAGTGTGGTCATTTTTTGTTAAGCCGCCGGAGGAGGTGAACATGGCCATTTGTAGAATCTGTGGGCAGAAGGTGAAGCGTGGCCAGGGTGCAAATGTTGGCACCATGGCCCTGCGTCAACATATGCAGCGTCACCATAAAGTGGCCTGGGAGAACCGTGGCTCCGATGTGGTGGTCAAGCCTGCCGCAGCAACCGCTGCATCACCCAGTGGCACGCACCCGATTTCAGGCAGTCAAAGCTCCACCACCTCAGCCAAAGGGAGCTGTCTGTTCTTCCCATCCTCTGCTGGTCCTGATGCTCCTGCTCCTACTCCTCATCAGTCATTCCGTCAGCAATCGATCACTGAAGCAATTGCCAAGAGAAAACAGTATGCGTGCACTCATCCAATGGTGCAGAAGTTACATGTTCTACTGGCCAAGTTGCTGGTGCTGCAGTCCTTCCCTTTCCAAGTGGTGGACTCTGCATCTTTCAGAGAACTGATGGCTTGTGCCAAGCCGAGGTGGAGAGTCCCAAGCCGTCATTTCTTTGCCAAAAAGGCAGTACCAGCCCTGCACACGTACAGTATGTAGAACAGAAGGTGAGCCAGTCCTTGAGCCTGTCAGTGTCTGCCAAAGTGAACGGCAGCACCGACGTGTGGAGCTGTAATTACGGTCAGGGACAATACATGTCTTTTACGGCCCACTGGGTGAATGTGGCTCCTGCACAGCCACACCACCAACTTGGCTAGGTGACGCCGATTCCGCCTCCACGTTCTCACGCCATTAGTCTTGCGACAATGTCCGTCTCTGCCTTCTCATCCTCCACCATGTCCTCAGCCTCCACTGCAGGGACAATTCACAGTGCCCCTCCAGCATACCACATGTGCAGGGCACGGCGGTGTCACGCTGTTCTGCACCTCGTTTCCCTGGGCAAACGGAATCACACAGGGAAGGAACTTCTCCGTTTCCTTCATCAAGAAATCGAATCCTGGCTTTCCCCATGACAACTCAAAATTGGAATCATGGTGACCGACAACGGGAAGATCATAGTGTCAGCGCTGTGACAAGGAGGGCTGAGCCATGCGCCCTGCATGGCACACGTGTTCAATCTGGTTGTCAAGCAGTTCCTGAAGTCTTTCATCCATCTGCAAGGCATCCTAAAAATGGCCAGGAAACTTTGCATGCACTTCAGCCACTCGTACACCACAAAGCACAGCCTCCTTGAGCTGCAGCGGCAGAACGGCATCACCCAACATAGGCTGATATGCAACGTTTACACCCGTTGGAATTCCACCCTCCATATTTTCAACCGACTATACGAACAGAGAAAGGCCATAAACGATTTCTTGATGATCCAAGCGGACAGGAGTACTCCCCTGTGTAACTTCAATGTCAGCCAGTGGCAGCTCATGCGTGGCACCTGCCGTTTTCTCAGGCCCTTTGAGGAGTCCCTTTGTCAGTCGCCAGGACTACGGGATGAACAACGTCATTCCACTGCTTCATGTCCTGGAACAGATGCTGGTAAATCTGGCTGGCCAGGGGACTGGAGACGTGGCGCCAAGATCTCACGGCCACATGAGCCCTGTGGGGGCTGAACTGGAGGAGGAGGACATTAGAGCACAAGCAATGTGTAGCGAAATGAGTGGTTTTTCTACACAGGTGACAGGAGAGGAGGAGCAGCCAGAGGAGCTACAGGGAGATGAGGAAGACGAGGCAGAGGACCCAGACACGCGGTGGCAGTATGCAGTGGAGATGGAGGCAGGAATTCCCTCCGAGTCACTTGCACAAATGGCCCGATGCATGCTCACTTGATTGTGTAGTGACAGCCGAATTATCACTATTCGGCAGAGGCATGACTTCTGGCTCTCCACCTTGTTGGACACTCGCTACCGGTCCAAAATGGGGGCCTTTTTTACACCCGCTGAGAGGGAGGACAAACTAATCTACTATACAGACATCCTATGTAGTCAGTTGGCCACTGCCTATCTGCGCCATCATCCATCCTCCCGCAGGTCTGACCAGGGGGGTCCCTCTGTGCTCACGTTCCTCTGCCATGGCTGTTGTGGCAGGGTTGGGGTAGGAGCAGTTCCAGCTCTATCAACACAACTTGAGTCTACAGTCGCTGATGAGCAGCTTTCTTCACCCGCCTAGTAAAGAAACTACTCACCAGCAGCAGCTAGATCTGGAGCAGGACCTAAACCAGCAGGTGGTGTCATACTTGGACAGCACCCTGCCACCCCACATTGAAGATCCGCTGGACTACTGGGCAGCCAAACTGGATTTGTGGCCGCAACAGGCAGAGTTTGTCCTGGAAAAGCTGTCCTGCCCGGCCAGCAGTGTGGCATCAGAGCGAGTGTTTAGTGCGGCGGGGGCTATAGTTACCCCAAGAAGAACTCACCTATCCACCCAAAATGTGGAGAGACTGACCTTTGTCAAGATGAATCAGGCATGGATCAGCCAGGATTTCCACCTACCAATGCCTGATGCATCCGACTAGATCATCCATGGTGCCAAACCAACACTTTTACAAAAGAGATCGGTTTCTTCTGGCTACCTGCCTCAGCTTCTATTCTGTTGCTGCCACCTGCCTGATGCCACACATCTGATGCCAAGTGCTCCTTCTTTCACCCACCATCTTCAGCTGGTACTGGTATTGCCACCTACCTTCCCACTCTGTCACTGGGTCACTCTGTGGTCTCCTGATGCTGATGCCACCTCCACGCTATGTCACCTTGCCACTCTGTGGTCTCCTGATGCTGCTGCCACCTCCACACTCTGTCATTGTGCCACTCTGTGGCCTCCTCCTTATGCTGCTGCCACCTCCAGACTCTGTCATTGTGCCACCCTGTGGCCTCCTCCTGATGCTGCTGCCACCTCCACACTGTAATTGTGCCACTCTGTGGCCTCCTCCTGATGCTGCTTCTGCCACCTCCACACTGTCATTATGCCACTCTGTGGCCTTATGCTGCTGCTGCCACCTCCACACTGTCATTGTGCCACTCTGTGGCCTCCTCCTGATGCTGCTGCTGCCACCTCCACACTGTCATTGTGCCACTCTGTTGCCTCCTGATGCTGCTGCCACCTCCACACTGTCATTGTGCCACTCTGTGACCTCCTCCTGATGCTGCTGCCACCTCCACACTATGTCATAGGGACACTCTGTGGACTTCACATGCTGTTCCCACCCTCCCCACTTTATGACTGGGCCACTATTTTGCCTTTCGGGCTGGCTGACATCATCATTTATTTGACCCTTTTTCTGATCTGTCAGAAGGAAAGAAAAATGAGATGCACAACAGATCCTGTCTGTGTAACAGCTGTAAGGCCTGCTTGACATGGTCACTATTTTGCATCAGAATTGGCTTATGATTTGGTATCCAAAAGCAGGAATGGGTACAAAACACAGAAGACATGCAAATATTCCATTCAAGTGTCATCTCTGTTTTGTATCCACTCCTGTTTTTTTGGGGGCTTTAGCAATACTGATGGATTACTGACCAAATGAAGGCGGATGCTCCACAGGCAGGATCCGTTTTTTTGGGGCTTATTGTTCTGACGGTTCAGAGGAAGGGCAAAATAATCAGTGACATCAACACAAACTTACAGCTGACACCCTCTCCACGCGAAGCGGCCGAATAGAATTTTTGAGGTATTCGCTCATCTCTACAAGCAGGCTAAGGACAAGGATTACTGGAACCATGTCAATGTGGTCTGATGAGACCAAGATAAACTTATTTGGTTCAAATGGTGTCAAGCGTGTGCGGCGGCAGCCAGGTGAGCAGTACAAAGACAAGTGTGTCTTGCCTACAGTCAAGCATGGTGGTGGAAGTGTCATGGTTTGGGGCAACATGACTGCTGCCGGCTGTGGGGAGTTACAGTTTATTGAGGGAACCATGAATGCCAACATGTACTGTGACAAACAGAAGCAGAACAAGATACCCTCCCTTCGAAAACTGGACCGCAGGGCAGTATTCAACATGATAACGACCCCAAACACTTCCAAGACGACCACTGCCTTGCTAAAGAAACTGAGGGCAAAGGTACTTATCTCAGGTTAATTTACATATGTATCAAATCGTTTTTTTTACACAATAAAAGCACACAGAGCTATGGGGACTGGATATTGCGGATGTGCTAGCGGCAACCTCAGCTCTATACCCAAAATCCAGGTGACAGGTTCCCTTTAAACCATATTGAGCATCTGTGGGCCATCCTCAAATGGAAGGTGGAGAAGTGCAAGGTCTCTAACATCCTTTAGCTCAAGGATGTCTTCGTGGAGGGGTAGAAGAGAATTCCAGTGGCAACCTGTGAAGCTCTAGTGAACTCCATGCCCAAGAGAGTTCAGGCAGTGCTGGAAAATAATGGTGGCCACACAAAGTTTTGACACTTTGGGCACAACTTGGCCATTTTCACTAAAGTGCACACCAAATTTACACTGTTATACAAGCTGTACACTGACTACTTTACATTGTATCAAAGTGTCATATCTTCACTGTAGTGCCATGAAAAGACATAATAAAATATTTACAAAAATGTGAGGGGTTTACTCACTTTTGTGAGATACTGTAAGTATTGTAATGTATGTACACAGTGACCGCGTCCGCACTTGCAGAATAGTGAGTGCAGCTCTGGAGTGTAATACAGAATTTAGCTCAGGATCAGTACAGGACAAGTAATGTATGTACTCAGTGACTTTTTCCAGCAGTGAATTCAGCTCTGGAGTATAATACAGGATGTAAATCAGGATTAGTAGTGGATAAAAAATATGCCTACGCTTTGTATGTAGAACTCAGTGGAGGTTGACATACCCTGATTATGTCTTCTTATAGCTTCCATCTTGTTTGAACTGCTCACTGAAAACTCCTATGATGAACTCTTGACCCATCTTGGCCATGATACCCTCACTGTGCACCTGAGATATCTCCATCAGTTCCCCAGCCCTCACACCTGCTCTCAGTTCAGATCTTATTACCGCCTTCATCCAGAGAAAACTGATCTGAGCCTTGATTGGATTAATACAAATTCCTCTTAGGATAAGAGCAAAACAAAAGAAATCCCAAGTTATGAAAGAGAAACAAACTATGCTGTGCAGCAAAGAGTGTGCGTGGGAATAAGGCACAGCGAGGAATACATGGAGAGCAGCAAAAAAAGAACAGTAGACCATGACACTTATATGTTCTGCATATTACTGAAAAGCACAATAAATAGACAATCTTAGCAGAGCTCTGAACTTAAGGCACATTGCTGCCAGACCCTGGTTTCAGTACAGTCAAATGGTATGACCCATAGATGACTACAGTGGTATATCAGTGAGCTAGATACTTAGGCAATTTCCTTAAAGACACCAGTCCTGTATGGAGACTAACTGGAAGTACTCCAAGGTATGGAGACTTATCGGCAATGCTCCATAGGAAATTAATATACAAAGAGGTATCTCCAAAGAAAGAGAATCATGTAGTCAGCACCGCTAGATAAATAATGCTAGACACTGAGATGGTCACTTTACTTTTTATGACCTCCTTACACGTGACCACCAGCATTGAGTCAGCATTCTATCAGTGTAGATAAAAATGATGAGCTTAAAGGGAATCTGTCACCTGGTTTGAGCATATTAAAGTGTTACTACTGCCATGTACAATAAGATACCATGTTTCTTTATTTCATGGTTTCATTAGCGATAAAATCCACTTTTTATGTTATGCAAATGAGTGTTCAAGGTGCCCAGAGGGGCGTTATTATCCTAATCTGGAGCCCAGGAACTCCCCCGTACAGTGCCCTGCCCGCCTTCCTTTAGAGCCCAAGCACTCCTCTTCCAGCATAAGTAACTTTTTTGCCACCGCCCTCCACTATGTGAAAGCTCACGCAGGCGCAGTACCGCGGACTTCCTGCGCTATGTAGAAGCTCCTGAGGGCAATAGCTTTAAATTTGTCACTGGGCTCGGGGCATGCCCAGTGACACATTTGAAACTATTGTCCTCAGGAGCTTCTACATCGCGCAGGCAGTCCATGGTACTGCGCCTGTGTGAGATTTCATATAGCGGAGGGGGGGGGGCGGTGGCAAAGAGTTCGGGTGTGGGCAGTTACCTTTGCTGAAAGAGGCGTGCTTTGTCTCTAAAGGAAGGTGGGCTGAGCACTGTAGTGGGAGTTACTGGGCTCCAGAGAAGGATAATAACGCCCCTATGGGCACCTTGGAGACTCATTTGCATAACATAAAAAGTGGATTTTATCGCTAATAAACCATGAAACAAAAAATGAAGACTACAGCAAGAAATAAGGTGTATTTTATTGTACATGGCAGTAGTAACACTTTAATATGCTTAAACCAGGTGACAGATTCCCTTTAAGGCCATATTAGACCAAAGTATATTCAGGTTAATTATCAGGAGCAGGTGTTCATAGGAATGCTCGCTGCCGATAATTGTCTCATATAATCGTGCAGCCGATCAGCTGATTAACGAGCAAATGCCTGTTTGTTGGCCGATTAGCATCTTTCATCAGGATGAAAGATACATGATTATCATCAGCATTTCTCACTAGGCAACAACTGTAATCAAGGATGTGCGGCCAATAAACAATAGAACTGAAAGGGAGAGGAACGACTGTGGTACCAAATGCTTCTCACACATTCACATTGCATCGGCCTGTCTAAGAAGCGAGAGCAAACAAACTTCCATTGCTGAGTTTGTCATCTATTGGCACTCATCCTGCCAGAACATCGGACTGTGTAATTGAAAAACTATAAGGAAAAAAATTGAATATGTAAAAGACAAATAGAAGCAGCAAAACTGGAAACAGAGAGATTCATTGCCAAAAAGAGTAAAACTAACCCTAAAATGTTCAATTATCTAAATGGTAAAAAAGTATAAATCTGAAGGTGACGACCCCTTTACAGATTGATGAGGGGGGCGTTGCAGAGAGAGCGATGAGGAGAAAGCAAAGCTATTAAATATCTTTTAGTCTCCACTGTATTCACTGAGGAATATAAACTGTCCCATGAAATGCTGAATTTAAAAGGAAATCCCCCATTAAATGTGCCCTGTCTGACCCAGGAAGACGTACAGCGGTGTCTTAAAAAGCTTAAAATAGACAAATCGCCAGGACCAGATGGCATACACCCCCGTATCCTAAGGGAATTAAGTAATGTCATAGACAGACCCTTATTTTTGATATATAAGGACTCTATATTGACAGGGATTGTTCCACAGGATTGGTGCTTAGCAAATGGGGTGTCAATATTCAAAAAGGGGTAAAAAAAAAAAGTGCTCGGAAACTATAGGCAGGTAAGTTTAACATCTGTTGTGGGTAAACTGTTTGAAGGTTTTCTAAGAGATGCTATCTTGGAGTAACTCAATTAAAATAAGTGAATATCAGAATATCAGTATCAGCATGGCTTCATGAGGGATCGATCATGTCAAATTAATTTAATTCGTTTCTATGAGAAGGTAAGTTCTAGACTTGACAGGGGTGACTCAATGGATGTCATATATCTTGACTTCTCCAAAGCATTTGATACTGTGCAGCATAAAAGGTTAGTACATAAAATGAGAATGCTTGGACTGGGAGAAAATGTCTGTATGTAGGTAAGTAACTGGCTCAGTGATAGAAAACAGAGGGTGGTTATTAATGGTACACACTCAGATTGGGTCACTGTCACTAGTGGGGTACCTCAGGGGTCAGTATTGGGCCCTATTCTCTTCAATATATTTATTAATGATCTTGTAGAAGATTTGCGCACTAAAATATAAATTTTTGCAGATGACACTAAACTGTGTAAAGTAATTAACACTGAAGAGGACAGTATACTGCTACAGATGGATCTGGATAGATTGGAGGCTTGGGCAGAGAGGTGGCAGATGAGGTTTAACACTGACAAAGGCTATTCACATGGGAAGGAATAATGCAAGAAACCAGTACATACTAAATGGTAAAACACTGGGTAACACCGACACGGAAAAGGACTTAGGAATTTTAGTGTAGAAACCAGTGTCAGGCAGCTGCTGCCAAGGCCAATACGATAATGGGTTGCATCAAAAGGGGCATAGATGCCCGTGATGAGAACATAGTCCTACCACTTTACAAATCACTAGTCAGACCACACAAGGAGTACCGTGTACAGTTCTGGGCTCCTGTGAACAATGCAAACAGAGCTGGAAAGGGTTCAGAGAATGGCAACTAAAGTAATAACTGGAATGGGTGGACTACAGTACCCTGAAAGATTATCAGCATTAGGGTTATTCAATTTAGAAAAAAGACGACTGAGGGGAGATCTAATAACTATGTATAAATATATCGGGGGTCAGTACAGAGATCGCTCCCATCATCTATTTATCCCCAGGACTGTGACTGTGACGAGGGGACATCCTCTGCGTCTGGAGGAAAGAAGGTTTGTACACAAACATAGAAGAGGATTCTTTACGGTAAGAGCAGTGAGACTATGGAACTCTCTGCCTGAGGAGGTGGTGATGGTGAGTACAATAAAGGAATTCAAGAGGGGCCTGGATGTATTTCTGAAGTGTAATAATATTACATTTTATAGTTATTACATTTCTGGAGATGGGTTGTTGATCCAGGGAGTTATTCTGATTTCCTGATTGGAGTTGGGAAGGATTTTTTTCCCCCTAAATTGAGGAAAATTGACTTCTAACACACAGAGTTTTTTTGCCTTCCTCTGGATCAACTTGCAGGATAACAGGCCAAACTGGATTGACGTGTGTCTTTTTTTTTCAAACTATGTTATGTTACTATGTAACAAGGCCCATAGAGTCCAGGATTTATCCTCTCTGCCTAGATAAATATAAATTGAAGAGTTCCGGCTGCTTGAACTCCCAGCAATTCCGACAATAAGGAATGCCCTCATCCCCTCTCTGAAATGAGCAGAAGTGTGCATGTTAGCCAATGGTCCATTAACCCTTAGGATACTGGAGGTTTTTTTGCGTTTTCATTTTTCTTCCCTATCTTCCTTGAGCCGTAACTTTTTTTTATTTTTCCATTCACATATCCATATAAAGCTTTTTTTTTGCAGGACAAGCTGTGCTTTCTAATGCCACCATTTAATATGGCATACAATTTAGTGGGAAGTTGTAAAAAAAAATCCAAATTGGGTGGAATTGGAAAAAAAAAGGGCAATTCCTTCACCATTTTACGGCTTTTTTTTCCTACAGCGCTCCCTTTGGGCCAAAATTACCTGTGCCCTTCATTCTCTAGGTCAGTATAATTACAACGATACCACATATGTTTAGGTTTTTTATGGCTAAATAGTGTAAAAAGAAATAAAAACATAGAAAAAAAATATATATTTTACATCACCATATTCTGACCCCAATAACTTTTTTAGAATTCTATCTACTGAACTGTGTCAGGGCTCATTTTTTGCGGCACAATCTGTATTTTCTATTAAAACCATTTTGGAGTGTGTGACTTTTATTACATTTTTTTGGGTAAGAGAAGCGAAGAAAAATTTACGAATCAGCCATTTTGACCCTTTTTTCCGTTACTCCATTCGCCGTATTGAAAAAATATTTTTAGATTTTAATTGTACGGGCGTTTTCCGACGCGGTGATGCCAATGATGTTCATATTTTTTTGTTATTTATTTATATTTTTTTTATTCTATGGAAAGGGGGATGATTGAAATTTTTATATATTTTTTTATTTTTTATGTTTTTAAGTTTTATTTTACTTTTTTATGGTATTGTAGTTCATGTTTGAGGTTACAAAACATATTTTTTTTTTATTCTGAACCATAATGGTTCTTATAGGTCCATGAGAAGAGGAGAATTGCTCATATCTCATGCTGGTCTGCCACCTGCTGGCCAAAATAATAATTTCAGCTTCAATACCTCTCTTCAGAGAGACCTGGCGTATTGTATTCAATTACCAGCATCCTCATTGGCCGCAAAGGATTCCTGCAAAAAGCCCAGAAGCACGAGCTTCCGGGTTTTTCACCCTTTAGATGCCGTGATCATGGCATCTAAAGGCTTTAAAGACCATGATCGGCACTATTGCCAGTCGCGTTCATTAGTCCCGGGTCCCTGCTGTTTGAAACAGCAGAGACCCGCCAGCCATTGCGCCCACTGCATGCACGAGTGGACGCCATATTTGCCCATCGCTCCAGCGCCGTACATGTACAGCGCTGGTAGCAAAGGGGTTAACGTCTATGGGGTTAGCGACTGCTCTGTCAGTCTCATAGTGGGCCAACATACGAGCTACATTCAAAGAGGGGAGTGTGGACCACATTTTCTTAGGATCCCTGGAGGTCTAAGCGATCAGACGTACCGCAATCCGATATTTATCACCCATACCGTGTTAAGTGATAAATACTTTTTTTGAGATAACCCCTTTAGGTTTGGGTATAATTTTTGCTTTTGTTTTCACAAATTCATGTAAAAAAGCAGCGCCATGTAAATATACCTTCAAGATAAGGCCCCTTTCACACGAGCGAGTATTCCACGCGGGTGCAATGCGTGATGCGAACGCATTGCGCCCACACAGAATCCGGACCCATTCATTTCAATGGGTCTGTGTACATAAGCGTTGGTTTTCACACATCACTTGTGTGTTGCATGAAAATCACCGCATGTTCTATATTCTGCGATTTTCACGCAACGCTGGCCCCTTAGAAGTGAATGGAGCTGCGTGAAAATCGCATCGCATCTGCAAGCAAGTGTGGATGCGATGCATTTTTCACTGATGGTTTCTAAGAGATGCTGTTTGTAAACATTCCGTTTTTTATCACGCACGTGCAAAACGCATTAAATCGCATTACACCCGCACGATAAAAACTGAATGCTAGCGCAGACAAAACTGAATGAACTTGCTTGCGAAATCGCGCATTTTTCACTGAACGCATCCGCAACACATCCGGACCTAATCCGCTCATGCTCGTCTGCAAGGGTCCTAACAGGGAATTTTGTAGATAGACACAGTGTGGCAGACTACAGTTCAATATGAACTGTGAAATTTCCCTTTCACTGACAAACAGAAATCTTTAAAATGAAGAGCAATTAAATCACAAAGTAAATAAAAGGAGATAAAGAATTTATTAACCCTTTTATGACCAAGGGTCTAAGTTAAAAAAAAATATATATTTTCACCTTTTTGAGTGACCCATTTTAACCCCTCAAAGGCTATGGAAACCTTTGACATGGGAAAACGTTTAAAATGTTACTGGTTATTTTTAATAAATAAAAGGTAGCACTAATTATCAATGTGCAATTATAATTCCATTTATTGATTTTCAGAGCACCTGATATGCAGATTACATCGTACTCCTACTTCCCGACTTTTCTCATGTGGACATGTGCCTCCCACTAAGGCCTCATGCACGCGACCGTTGTGTGTTTTGCGGTCCGCAAATCACGGATCTGCAAAATACGGATGGCGTCTGTGTGCGTTCCGCAATTTGCGGAACTGCACAGACAGCCATTGATATAACTGCCTATTCTTTTCCGCAAAACGGACAAGAATAGGACAGGTTATTTATTTTTTTTGCGGACCACGGAACGGAGCAACGGATGCGGACAGCACGCAGAGTGAAGTTAATGGGTCCGCATCCAAGCCGCAAAAACTGCGGCTAGGATGCGGACCAAAACAACGGTCGTGTGCATGAGGCCTAATACAAATAATGCTGGATGTGAGGTCTGTGTATTCAGGATGTTGCTGCCTTCACTAGTTCTCATATATCAGTACAGCTTCATTCCTAGAATGATTACTCATTCCACAGCTCATGAGGGATCGCCTCTCACTTGTTGTTAGAATCCCTGATGCTGTCAAAGTTTATGATTCCCCTTCCTGTGAAGAGTTTTTCGTGAGTCTACAGACTGCATGTGCAGCTCTCTTTGGATGCTTTCCCCCCTCCCCACTCTCTTATCTTCTGTATACAACCCCCTCATTGCTGTTATTTCTAAGTGAGAGTAGGGGGAGACCAGAGACAGACCTCAGAAGTAGGAGCAGTGATCTGGTGGATTTATGTCAGATTCAGCAGCACCAGCAGCTAGGTGAAGGAATAAACGCACTGCGGAAAAGCAAAATTGGAGGAATTTTTTAATTAAAACTAAGTTTTAATTTAAAAAGTTGCTTCATTTTACATTCAAGGAGGAAAAGACCAACAAAAAAATCTAGTGGAAAGGTGTCCTTAGCCTTTAAGAACACACATACCATGGCTCTTTTAAGAAGGTCATGACGAATGTGTGAACAAAGCCTTAAAAATGGTATGTCAGTTTTATTGATTTTGTATTAGAATTATGCATTTTGTAATCTATTTAGGAAAATAGGAATTCATATAATGTTAATGTTCCATCTATATAGCTAGCTTTCAAAAATCGTTGTGCATTCTTATATATATATATATATATATATATATATATATCTTCCTGTGTAATTTTCAGTTATTTGGACACTGATAACCGCCGCACTAATGCATTTATTCTGCTTCCTTATTTCCTCAATATTCATGAATATTCTCTTTTCCATTTCCATCGTTTTGCATTACTGTCCTCCACTCCCTGGACATGGCTTGTTCTTCATACATCAGCCTCTTCCTCCTCTGTCCCCTCTCTGCCCTCTCTTTCATGTCACTCTGCTCGGTCTCTCCCCACTACGCTCTCCCTGCCCGGTGGTCCTGAGATTTGCACATCCGGACACAGCACAAACACTAGCAGCTCCCAGAAAAACTCGTTCTCAGCCCAAGAGAGAGAAATTCCTCAGAAGTGATTCCAGGCAGAGCCAGAAAATGGAAAAAACCAGAGGTAGAACAAGCAGCCTTTCTGTGAATGTGCAGACGGGAGGGAGCCTGGAGCCGCACTGGGAGGCGGTGTGGGAGATGGCCCCCAATACATTGTACCCCAATAGAGGGCAAAATAGGACCCCACTGCAGTATTAACATTGTGTGGATGTGACATGTATAAAATATGTAAGATATAAATGTGCAGAGTATTGGTAAAGGTCACCAAAGGCGCTGCCCATGGATACGTTGATATTCAGTGCTGCAGCAAACATCCATATAGAGAATTCTATAGTGAACATGTCACATCTAACATTCCATTCATAGCATCTTAAAGAACATACACTGCCTCCTAGACATCATACAGTATATAAATACACTGCCTCCTATAGAACATCATATACTGAATACACTGCTTCATATACATCATATACTGAATACACTGCCTCTAATACATCATCATAGACTGAATACACTGCCTCCTAAACATCATCATATACTGAATACACTGCCTCCTATACATCATCATATACTGAATACACTGCCTCTAATACATCATCATAGACTGAATACACTGCCTCCTAAACATCATCATATACTGAATACACTGCCTCCTATACATCATCATATACTGAATACACTGCCCTGTATACATCATCATATAGTGAATACACTGCCTCCTATATAACATCATATAGTGAATACACTGCCCTGTATACATCATATACTGAATACACTGCCTCTAATACATCATATACTGAATACACTGCCTCTTATACATCATCATATACTGAATACACTGCCTCTAATACATCATATACTGAATACACTGCCTCCTATACATCATCATATACTGAATACACTTTCTATACATCATCATATACTGAATACACTGCCTCTTAAACATCATCATATACTGAATACACTGCCTCCTATACATCATCATATACTGAATACACTGCCCTGTATACATCATCATATAGTGAATACACTGCCTCCTATATAACATCATATAGTGAATACACTGCCCTGTATACATCATATACTGAATACACTGCCTCTTATACATCATCATATACTGAATACACTGCCTCCTATAAATCATCATATACTGAATACACTGCCTCCTAGACATCATACAGTATATAAATACACTGCCTCCTATATAACATCATATACTGAATACACTGCTTCATATACATCATATACTAAATACACTGCCTCTTAAACATCATCATATACTGAATACACTGCCTCTAATACATCATCATAGACTGAATACACTGCCTCCTATACATCATCATATACTGAATACACTGCCTCTAATACATCATCATAGACTGAATACACTGCCTCCTATACATAATCATGTACTGAATACACTGCCCTGTATACATCATCATATAGTGAATACACTGCCTCCTATATAACATCATATACTGAATACACTGCCCTGTATACATCATCATATAGTGAATACACTGCCCTGTATACATCATCATATAGTGAATACACTGCCTCCTATATAACATCATATACTGAATACACTGCCCTGTATACATCATCATATAGTGAATACACTGCCTCCTATATAACATCATATACTGAATACACTGCCTATTATACATCATCATATACTGAATACACTGCCTCCTATAAATCATCATATACTGAATACACTGCCTCCTAGACATCATACAGTATATAAATACACTGCCTCCTATATAACATCATATACTGAATACACTGCTTCATATACATCATATACTAAATACACTGCCTCTTAAACATCATCATATACTGAATACACTGCCTCTAATACATCATCATAGACTGAATACACTGCCTCCTATACATCATCATATACTGAATACACTGCCCTGTATACATCATCATATAGTGAATACACTGCCTCCTATATAACATCATATAGTGAATACACTGCCCTGTATACATCATATACTGAATACACTGCCTATTATACATCATCATATACTGAATACACTGCCTCCTATAAATCATCATATACTGAATACACTGCCTCCTAGACATCATACAGTATATAAATACACTGCCTCCTATATAACATCATATACTGAATACACTGCTTCATATACATCATATACTAAATACACTGCCTCTTAAACATCATCATATACTGAATACACTGCCTCTAATACATCATCATAGACTGAATACACTGCCTCCTATACATCATCATATACTGAATACACTGCCCTGTATACATCATCATATAGTGAATACACTGCCTCCTATATAACATCATATAGTGAATACACTGCCCTGTATACATCATATACTGAATACACTGCCTCTTATACATCATCATATACTGAATACACTGCCTCCTATACATCATCATATACTGAATACACTGCCTCCTATACATCATCATATACTGAATACACTGCCTCCTATACATCATCATATACTGAATACACTGCCTCCTATACATCATCATATACTGAATACACTGCCTCTTATACATCATCATATAGTGAATACACTGCCTCTTATACATAATCATATACTGAATACACTGCATCTTATACATAATCATATACTGAATACACTGCCTCTTATACATAATCATATATTGAACATGCCTCCTACACATCATCAAACAGTAAATGCACTGACTCCTTTATAGGGCATCATATACTGAATACACTGCCTCTTATACATCATCATATACTGAATACACTGCCTCCTATATATTATGATATAATGAATACACTGCCTTCTATACATCATCATATACTGCCTCCTATACATCATCATATACTGAATACACTGCCTCCTATACATCATCATACAGTAAATGCACTGCCTCCTATACATCATCATATACTGAATACACTGCCCCTATACATCATCATACACTGAATACACTGCTTCCTATACATCATAATATAGTGAATACATTAGCTGCTATATATTATCATATAATGAATACACTGCCCTGTATACATCATTATATACTGAAGACCAGGGGCGTTGCTAGGTTAAAACATTTAGGGCCTGGGCCTCTGATGTTTTGTCCCAGGCCCCGAATGTCCTACCTGCCAGATGGATACAACTGTATTGCCATCCTCAGGACAGCAATACATTTGAATCTAATGCCCTGCAAGAGTTGAATGACCACATCACAGGTCATGTGATCAGTGCTAAATGCAGTAGCTGAAAAGGACCTGCAATGATGTCACCATCATGTGACCAGTGCAGGAGAGGATGGCTCAGCAGTGAAGAGAAGTCCTGGGAAGAATCTGTGGTGAGGTCTGCTACATGAGGAGAGGTAAGTGAAGGGCTAGTTTACTCAGTGTGAGAGGCAGAGCAATGTTGGGAGTTGTAGTTATTTAAGTGGGACCATATGTTAGGGCTGAAGGGAGGGAAGTTATTTACATGGGACAGTGGGGTGGGGTGATGTTATTTACATGGGACTGAAAGTTTAGGGGGTTATGTTATTTACATGGGAATGCACGTTGGAGGTGGCTGGGGCAGGGTGATGTTATTTACATGGGGCTGAATGTTCAGGGGGTAATGTTAATTGTTAATTACATGGGACTGCATGTTGGAGGTGGCTGGGGGAGGGAGTGATGTTATTTACATGGGACTGAATATTGAGGGGTTGATGTTATTTACATGGGACTGTATGTTGAAGGCAGCTGGGGAGGGAGTTATGTTATTCACATGGGACTGTATGTTGAAGGTGGCTGGGGAGGGATAATGTTATTTACGTGGGACTATATATTGGAGGGGGAAGGAGAGATGGTGTGATGTTATTTACATGGGACTATATTTTGGAGGGGGCTGTAGATAGAGAGGGATGTTATTTACATGGGACTGTATATTGGAGGGGGCTGGAGAGATGGTGTGATGGTATTTACATGGGACTCATTGGCGGAGAAGAGAAATGTTATTTACATGGGACTGTATGGTGAATGGGCTGAGGAATTATGATTTCTGAGGACAGTAAACTGAGAAATATAACTACAGGGGGCACTAAAAATACTGGGGGCGCTTGAGAGAGAGCATTATAACAGTAGGGGGCAATATAAATACTGGGGGCACTGTGGGGGCATTATAACAGTAGGGGATGATATAAATACTGGGGGCGCTTCAGGGAGAGCATAATAACAGTAGGGGGCATTATAAATACTAGGGGCACTGTGGGGGCATTTTAAATACAGGGGACATTAGGTGTTCTTATTACTACTGGAGGCTCTATAGGAGGGACTTATAGATCCGCATTATTTCTACTAAGAGCATTATGGGGGAATTATTAGTACTGAGGGGTCAGTAGAGAGCTTTATTACAATTGGGGGGACATTAGGGGGCCTTTTTTCTACTGGGGGCTCTGTAGGGGCACTTTTAATACTGGAGGGCTCTTCTACTAATGGAGGCACTCTTGGGAGCATTATCACTGTTGGGGGCACTGTAGGGGGCAGTATTACTAATGAGGGAATTACTAGTGGTGGGACTATGAGGAGTACTATTACTATGGGGGGCACTCATTTTTCTTCAGGATAATATTTGGGGGTACAGAAAAGTGAGGAAGCTAAGATGTCTGTGTGTCACACTCTGCAGAGACAAAGCACGGCTGAGATAAGTTGTCCGGACGCATTGGAGAAGATGATGACAGAGAAGATCTATATCAGAGCAGACGTCACCTGGGAGGCACTGGATGTGACAGGTATGTGCTGCTGTATAGCAAGTAGAGTAAAATGTCTTCAGTGCTACTGTTTACGAGGGTTGGGGGGGGGGGGTTAGGGGTTGGTTGGTTGACTTAGAGAATTAGGCCATATGCATTGGGGATTGGACCACGGATCTTTTGAGACCCTACACCCCTGCTGAATACACTGCCTTCTATACATCATCATATACTTAACATGCCTCCTATACATCATCATAGAGTAAATACACTGACTTCTATATATATCATCATATAGTGAATACTCTGCCTTCTATACATCATCATACAGTAAATACACTAACTTCTATATATCATATAGTGAATACACTGCCTCCTATACATCATCATACAGTAAATGCACCGTCTCCTATAGATCATCATATACTGAATACACTGCCTCCTATATATTATCATATACTGAATACACTGCCTCCTATATAACATCATACAGTAAATACACAGTCTCCTATACATAATCATGTACTGAATACACTGCCTCCTATACATCATCATATAGTAAATACACTGCCTCCTATACATCATCATACAGTGAATACACTGCCTCCTATACATCATCATATAGTAAATACACTGCCTCCTATATATCATCATATAATGAATACATTACCTTTTATACATCATCATATACTGAATACACTGCCTCCTATACATCATCATATAATGAATACACTGCTTCCTTTACATCATCATATAGTAAATACACTGCCTCTTATACACTCACCTAAAGAATTATTAGGAACACCATACTAATACGGTGTTGGACCCCCTTTTGCCTTCAGAACTGCCTTACAAAATTTTTTTTTAACCCCTCCAGCCCTATTGTACTATGCATTCTGTATTCAGAATGCTATTATTTTCCCTTATAACCATGTTATAAGGGAAAATAATAATGATCGGGTCCCCATCTCGATCGTCACCTAGCAACCGTGCGTGAAAATCGCACCGCATCCGCACTTGCTTGCAATTTTCACGCAACCCCATTCATTTCTATGGGGCCTGCGTTACGTGAAAAACGCACAAAGAGGAGCATGCTGCGATTTTCACGCAACGCACAAGTGATGCGTGAAAATCACCGCTCGTGTGCACAGCCCCATAGAAATGAATGGGTCCGGATTCAGTGCGGGTGCAATGCGTTCACCTCACACATTGCACCCGCGCGGAAATCTCGCCCGTGTGAAAGGGGCCTTATACATCATCATATACCTGCCTCCTATACATGATCATACAGTAAATACACTGACTCCTATATATCATCATATACTGAATACACTGCCTCCTATATATCATCATATAGTAAATACACTGCCTCCTATATATCATCATATACTGAATACACTGCTTCATATACATAATCATATACTGAATATACTGCCTCCTATACATCATCATACAGTAAATACACTGCCTCCTATACATCATATATTGAATACACTGCCTCCTATAAATCATCATATTCTGAATACACTACCTCCTATACATCATCATATAGTAAATAAACTGCCTCTTATACATCATCATATACTGAACATGCCTCCTATACATGATCATACAGTAAATACACTGACTCCTATATATAATCATATACTGAATACACTGCCTCTTATACATCATCATATAGTAAATACACTGCCTCCTATATATCATCATATAGTAAATACACTGCCTCCTATATATCATCATATAGTAAATACACTGCCCCCTATACATAATCATATACTGAATACACTGCTTCCTTTACATCATCATATAGTAAATACACTGCCTCTTATACACTCACCTAAAGAATTATTAGGAACACCATACTAATACGGTGTTGGACCCCCTTTTGCCTTCAGAACTGCCTTAATTCTACGTGGCATTTATTCAACAAGGTGCTGATAGCATTCTTTAGAAATGTTGGCCCATATTGATAAGATAGCATCTTGCAGTTGATGGAGATTTGAGGGATGCACATCCAGGGCACAAAGCTCCCATTCCACCACATCCCAAAGATGCTCTATTGGGTTGAGATCTGGTGACTGTGGGGCCATTTTAGTACAGTGAACTCATTGTCATGTTCAAGAAACCAATTTGAAATGATTCAAGCTTTGTGACATGGTGCATTATCCTGCTGGAAGTAGCCATCAGAGGATGGATACATGTTCTCATTCTGTTTACGCCAAATTCGGACTCTACCATTTGAATGTCTCAACAGAAATCAAGACTCATCAGACCAGGCAACATTTTTCTAGTCTTCAACAGTCCAATTTTGGTGAGCTCGTGCAAATTGTAGCCTCTTTTTCCTATTTGTAGTGGAGATGAGTGGTACCCGGTGGGGTCTTCTGCTGTTGTAGCCCATCCGCCTCAAGGTTGTGCGTGTTGTGGCTTCACAAATGCTTTGCTGCATACCTCGGTTGTAACGAGTGGTTATTTCAGTCAACGTTGCTCTTCTATCAGCTTGAATCAGTCGGCCCATTCTCCTCTGACCTCTAGCATCCACAAGGCATTTTCGCCCACAGGACTGCCGCATACTGGATGTTTTTCCCTTTTCACACCTTTCTTTGTAAACCCTAGAAATGGTTGTGCGTGAAAATCCCAGTAACTGAGCAGATTGTGAAATACTCAGACCGGCCCGTCTGGCACCAACAACCATGCCACGCTCAAAATTGCTTAAATCACCTTTCTTTCCCATTCTGACATTCAGTTTGGAGTTCAGGAGATTGTCTTGACCAGGACCACCCCCCTAAATGCATTGAAGCAACTGCCATGTGATTGGTTGACTAGATAATTGCATTAATGAGAAATAGAACAGGTGTTCCTAATAATTCTTTAGGTGAGTGTATGTCATCATATAGTGAATAAACTGCCTCCTTCAAATCATCATATAGTAAATACACTGCCTCCTATGCTTCATCATATACTGAATACACTTTCTATACATCATCATATAGCAAATACACTACCTCCTATATGTCATCATATACTGTATACACTGCCTTCTATACATCATCATATACTGAATACACTGCCTTCTATACATCATCATATACTGAATACACTGCCTCCTATACATCATCATACAGTAAATACACTGCCTCCTATGCATCATCATACAGTAAATACACTGCCTCCTATGCATCATCATATATTGAATACACTGCTTCCTATATATCATCATATGCTGAATACACTGCATCATATACTTCATATAGTGAATACACTGCCTCCTATACATCATCATAAAGTAAATACACCGCCTCCTATATATCATCATATATTGAATAAACTGACTCCCATACATAATCAAATAATGAAAACACTGCCTCCTATATATCATCATATACGGAATACACTGCCTCCTATATATCATCATATACTGAATACACTGCCTCCTATATATTATGATATAATGAATACACTGCCTTCTATACATCATCATATACTGAATATACTGCCTCCTATACATCATCATATAGTAAATACACTGCCTGCTATACATTATCATATAGTAAATACACTGCCTCCTATATATCATCATATAGTAAATACACTGCCTCCTATACATCATCATATAGTAAATACACTGCCTCCTATACTTCATCATATACTGAATACACTGCCTCTTATAGATCCTCATATACTGAATACACTGCCTTCTATACATCATCATATACTGAACATGTCTCCTATACATGATCATACAGTAAATACACTGACTCCTATATATCATCATATAGTGAATGCACTGCCTTCTATACGTCATCATATAGTAAATACACTGCCTCCTATACTTCATCATATACTGAATACACTGCCTCTTATACATCCTCATATATTGTCCAGTTATCGCCCCATATCACTACTTCCGTATGCCTCAAAGCTACTTGAACAACATGTCCATTCTGAACTGTCCTCTCTCCTCTCCTCCTGCTCCCTCTTTGACCGATTACAATCTGGCTTCCGACCCCACCACTCGACTGAGACTGCCCTTACCAAAGTCAGCAATGATCTACTGACAGCCAAAACCAAGAAACAATACTCTTTTCTCCTTCTCCTTGACCTGTCCTCTGCCTTCGACAATGTTGACCACTCCCTTCTGTTCCAAACTCTCATCTCTTGGCATCACAGACCTGGCCCTCTCCTGGATCACATCATACCTCACAGACCGGACGTTTAGTGTCTCCCACTCTCGCACCACCTCCTCGTCTCATTCCCTCTCTGTTGGTGTCCCACAAGGCTCTGTCCTAGGACCCCTGCCCTTTTCTATCTACACTTTTGGCCTGGGACATCTCATAGAGTCCCATGGCGTTCAGTATCACTCCTACGCTGATTACACACAAATCTACCTCTCTGGTCCAGACATCACCACCTTACTATCAAGAATCCCACAATGTATATCTTCTATATCATCCTTCTTCCCCTCTCGCTTTCTAAAACTTAACATGGATAAGACAGAATTCATAATCTTTCCCCCATCTTGCTCAAACCCCCTAACAGACCTATCTATCACGATCAATGGCTGCACACTCTCCCCAGTCAACCAAGTCCGCTGCCCTGGAGTAACCTTGGATTCTGCCCTTTCCTTCCGACCGCACATCCAAGCCCTTTCCACCACCTGCCGCCTCCAACTCAAAAACATCTCCCGCATCCGTGCTTTCCTTAACTTTGAATCTGTGAAAATGTTTGTACATGCCCTCATCATCTCCAGCCTAGACTACTGCAACATTCTCCTCTGTGGCCTTCCATCTAGCACTCTTTCACCCCTCCAATCTATCCTCAACTCTGCTGCCCGACAAATCCACCTCTCACCCTATTACTCCTCTGCCTGTCCCCTCTGCCAATCCCTTTACTGGCTCCCCATTGCCCAACGAATTCACAAAGTACTAACAAATACATACAAGGCCGTCCATAACCTGTCCCCTCCCTACATCTCTGAGCTACTTTCCTGATACATCCCCACACGCACTCTCCGATCCTCACAAGACCTCCTTCTCTCCTCTCCTCTTATCGCCTCTTCCCACAATCGACTCCAAGATTTCTCCCGTGCATCCCCCAAACTCTGGAACTCGCTACCCCAACATATCAGACTCTCACCTACAGTGGAATCCTTCAAAAGAAACCTGAAAACCCACCTCTTCAGAAGAGCCTACAACCAGTGACCCTGCTGCCTCTATACCGCCATGACCAACTTCACCCGCACCTACTGTGTCCTTCTCCCATACCATGTAGATTGTAAGCCCTCACGCGCAGGGCCCTCTCTCTGCAATGAGCCAGACCGTGGGTGTAGTTACACGGACACCAATTATGCAGTGGGTCAGGATATGTGTATAATAGTCTATGGTTTTTGTTTGTGACGCCAATTGCAGCGTGCGCAGGGTACAGTCACAGGGCCCTTTAAGGTGTTGCAACTCACGTACCAGGTTAGGAATGCCAGAATGGTGTAATGTCTCTGTTTGATAATGGCAATAGTGTCAACGGTGTCTCCTACATTGGTACGACTGGACTCCTGGATCCTGGCTCACTTGCAATAAAATTAGTGTTGCTAGTAGGAGTAATTGAGGAACTTGGTAGCAATGAATGAGATCCAGTCTTGGAATATAATTCAAACTGGTCTTTACTTGATGCAGCAGTAATCCAGATGAGGTACAGCAATAGTCTTGGGTCCCAGCAGGTATTGGCAAGATGTGGCAGGAATTACTATCTTCTGCTCTGTCTATCTTCTGCTGTGTTGGGGACTGACTAGCTGAGGAGGAATTTGGCTTCTCCTGGTCTCTGGATGGTACTCATGCAGTGCGCCAGTCCTGCAGGGTGAGCGAATATGAGGTCACAGGGGTAGTTAACAAACCGAGGGTTGCTCTTGGTACTCACAGTTTTTATTTACCCTGGGCAGGCGTACAGCAGTGATGGAGAGGCTGGCACATGAATCCTCTGGGGCACTCTATGTGTATAGGGACCAGGCCAGGTGGTAGGTGAGGTGCCCTGGGTGTTGGAAGTTTAAGGTGCCGGTGGCAAGATCCCTTATAGTTTGTGACGCCAGTGCCGGTAACGGTGGCACACCGATTTGTTGTAGGAATAATTGAGGTACACAAAGTTGCAGTGAACCAGAACTTCTTTTTACTGAACAGTTCAACTATTTACAGGTTTCAGTTAGTTCCACATGTACAATGTTGGTCACAGGCAGGCTTCACATAAGTGGCAGGCAAAGTCTTTGTAAGATACTCAGAGGGAATAACACTTACAGATCAGGCTGTATTTTCCTCAGATCCTGTCTGACTTTCTCCAAGGCCCGTATGCCCTATAGCTGGCTTTATCCTTGGGTAGGGAAAACTTCCTCTGATATAAATCCTCTTGCTTTAAATATCCTTCTGCCCTACAGCTTTCTACTTAGCTGGATAAAGGTGGCTCTGCACTGTACTTTTCCAGGTGCTAGATATGTTCAGGAGGCAACTTCTTCTCCTGGGTGCAAGCTAGGAACCTGGGCTATCTAGCTGCATGTCAGAAGCTGCTCTTCAGCTCACCTCTGGCTAAAGTGCTCACTTGGCTTCTGACCACACTCCCCCTCTCTGGACTGGACCTGACTATATATACTAGGGGGTTCCCTAGCTCCCTCTACAGCTTGGGAGGAGAAACTACACCCCTAGCAGGCCTGGTACACAGGAAATAAACATGAAAGTATACTGTAGGGGGTTAGCTCTTCACCGGGGGTCATTCTCACAGATACGCCTTTAGGACACCAGGTTTCAGGTCCAAACAGTGCATTTATTGTTCACACTCCAACCAATACAGGTTATCATGAAGTCGCAGCTTCACCTAACACATGTGACATCCACATAAAATAATAAACACTCGCCCGTCCAGGCTCTAACTAAACATAAAGTTTCCTGACTCACCTAGGTCCCAGTTCACACCCTGTGAACTCATGCGGCTTTTAACAGCCAATGTCCCACAGCCTCCTGTCTGTACAGAGCACAGTACGCCCACTGTCTCCAGTTCAGTATTTCTTGTGGGGGATTGGGGCTCAGTAGTCTGCCTGACTATGGCCCTGTGACCCTCCCAGGCGTCGCTGCGTCCCCCAACTCCAGGCTATCTCCCAGCCTTGTGGTCCCTCAGCCTTGCCCAGCTGAGACCACACAGACAGAGCCTCCAGGCCTCTGTCCACAGGTAACACACTACCCCCTTTCTGACACTCTGGGAGGTGCCTTATGCCAGGCTGATTACCTCCAGCTTCTCTCACCTGTGGTGGAACAGGGGTGTGGACCACACTATCCACCCCTTCCTTGCCTCTAACCTGAGTGAGACCTGTCACTGTCTCACAATACATTACAATGCAATATAAAATACCATGACCATATTCCACAGGAGGTGGAGAACAACGTGACCCAATTGACCCTTGAGTAGTGCCCACCCTTACGTAGTGGGATACTACATACAATTTTACTTTGAGGTTGCCCGACCTCGGCGCAACATAGGGGGCTCGCCCAGCTGGACACTGTGACCTTAAAGACAAAAATGCAAAGCAAGCATATACAACAATCACTACATTTGCAAGGAAAATATCAGGCAGCTCCGCTGGCAAAGGAACAAGTGCGGTGAAAAGGGGCGTCGTTCTCTACGCAGGATAATACAGGGAACAGGGGCGCTGACCCAGTACAGCGTATCAGGAATAACCAGGATAGTCCATAATAATAAAATACAATAGTCCCATAAAACAGCATCTCAGAGGCCCACATGCATTGTGGTCATCTCCGGGCACAGTCCTTGTGGCGAAACCAACCTCGCCACTGGGTTTTGGAGGGGCCTGGCTACCAGCCACTTGCCCCAGGATTATGGGCCCTCTCATCAGCCAGGCTTCCTTTGTTCACAAAGGACTTGTACTAACTTGAACCCCTGGTCTAATTCGTGCCATTTTGGGATGTTAAATGACTATGTGTATTGAAAAGGGTGGGACATTGTATACGCTGAGTAGTGAGTAGAGTTGAGCGAACACCTGGATGTTCGGGTTCGAGAAGTTCGGCCGAACTTCCCGGAAATGTTCGAGTTCGGGATCCGAACCCGAACCGAACTTCGTCCCGAACCCGAACCCCATTGAAGTCAATGGGGACCCGAACTTTTGGGCACTAAAAAGGCTGTAAAACAGCCCAGGAAAGAGCTAGAGGGCTGCAAAAGGCAGCAACATGTAGGTAAATCCCCTGCAAACAAATGTGGATAGGGAAATGAATTAAAATAAAAATAAAAAAAATAAAAATGACCCAATATCAATTGGACAGAGGTCCCAAAGCAGAGAATCTGGCTTCACGTCAGCAGAGAATCAGTCTCTTCATGCCATAGCAAAGAATCTATCTTCATGTCAGCAGAGAATCAGTCTCTTCATGCCATAGCAGAGAATCTGGCTTCATGTCACCCACCACTGGAAGAGGCCACTGTCACATATTTAGGCCCCGGCACCCAGACAGAGGAGAGCGGTCCCGTAACAGAGAATCTGGCCTTATGTCAGCGCAGAATCTGTCTTCATGTCATAGCAGAGAATCAGGCTTCACGTCACCCACCACTGGAACAGGCCACTGTCACACATTTAGGCCCAGGCACCCAGGCAGAGGAGAGAGGTCCCGTAACAGAGAATCTGGCCTTATGTCAGCACAGAATCTGTCTTCATGTCATAGCAGAGAATCAGGCTTCACGTCGCCCACCACTGGAACAGGCCACTGTCACATATTTCGGCCCAGGCACCCAGGCAGAGGAGAGAGGTCCCGTAACAGAGAATCTGGCCTTATGTCAGCGCAGAATCTGTCTTCATGTCATAGCAGAGAATCAGGCTTCACGTCACCCACCACTGGAACAGGCCACTGTCACATATTTAGACCCAGGCACCCAGGCAGAGGAGAGAGGTCCCGTAACAGAGAATCTGGCCTTATGTCAGCGCAGAATCTGTCTTCATGTCATAGCAGAGAATCAGGCTTCACGTCACCCACCACTGGAACAGGCCACTGTCACACATTTAGGCCCAGGCACCCAGGCAGAGGAGAGAGGTCCCGTAACAGAGAATCTGGCCTTATGTCAGCACAGAATCTGTCTTCATGTCATAGCAGAGAATCAGGCTTCACGTCACCCACCACTGGAACAGGCCACTGTCACACATTTAGGCCCAGGCACCCAGGCAGAGGAGAGAGGTCGCGTAACAGAGAATCTGGCTTCATGTCAGCACAGAATAAGTCTTCATGTCATAGCAGAGAATCAGGCTTCACGTCACCCACCACTGGAACAGGCCACTGTCACACATTTAGGCCCCGGCACCCAGACAGAGGAGAGGTTCATTCAACTTTGGGTTGCCCCGCAATATAATGGTAAAATGAAATTAAAAATAGTATTGAATGAGGAAGTGCCCTGGAGTAGAATAATATATTGTTAAGGGGAGGTAGTTAATATCTAATCTGCACAAGGGATGGACAGGTCCTGTGGGATCCATGCCTGGTTCATTTTTATGAACGTCAGCTTGTCCACATTGGCTGTAGACAGGCGGCTGCGTTTGTCTGTAATGACGCCCCCTGCCGTGCTGAATACACGTTCAGACAAAACGCTGGCCGCCGGGCAGGCCAGCACCTCCAAGGCATAAAAGGCTAGCTCTGGCCACGTGGACAATTTGGAGACCCAGAAGTTGAATGGGGCCGAACCATCAGTCAGTACGTGGAGGGGTGTGCACAGGTACTGTTCCACCATGTTAGTGAAATGTTGCCTCCTGCTAACACGTTCCGTATCAGGTGGTGGTGCAGTTAGCTGTGGCGTGTTGACAAAACTTTTCAACATCTCTGCCATGCTAACCCTGCCCTCAGAGGAGCTGGCCGTGACACAGCTGCGTTGGCGACCTCTTGCTCCTCCTCTGCCTTCGCCTTGGGCTTCCACTGGTTCCCCTGTGACATTTGGGAATGCTCTCAGTAGCGCGTCTACCAACGTGCGCTTGTACTCGCGCATCTTCCTATCACGCTCCAGTGTAGGAAGTAAGGTGGGCACATTGTCTTTGTACCGGGGATCCAGCAGGGTGGCAACCCAGTAGTCCGCACACTTTAAAATGTGGGCAACTCTGCTGTCGTTGCGCAGGCACTGCAGCATGTAGTCGCTCATGTGTGCCAGGCTGCCCAGAGGTAAGGACAAGCTGTCCTCTGTGGGAGGCGTATCGTCATCGTCCTGAGTTTCCCCCCAGCCACGCACCAGTGATGGGCCCGAGCTGCTTTGGGTGCCACCCCGCTGTGAACATGCTTCATCCTCATCCTCCTCCACCTCCTCCTCATCCTCGTCCTCCTCGTCCTCCAGTAGTGGGCCCTGTCTGGCCACATTTGTACCTGGCCTCTGGTGTTGCAAAAAACCTCCCTCTGAGTCACTTCGAAGAGTCTGGCCTGAAAGTGCTAAAAATGACCCCTCTTCCTCCTCTTCCTCCTGGGCCACCTCCTCTTCCATCATCGCCCTAAGTGTTTTCTGAAGGAGACATAGAAGTGGTATTGTAACGCTGATAACGGCGTCATCGCCACTGGCCATGTTGGTGGAGTACTCGAAACAACGCAACAGGGCACACAGGTCTCGCATGGAGGCCCAGTCATTGGTGGTGAAGTGTGTCTGATCCGCAGTGCGACTGACCCGTGCGTGCTGCAGCTGAAACTCCACTATGGCCTGCTGCTGCTCGCACAGTCTGTCCAGCATATGCAAGGTGGAGTTCCACCTGGTGGGTACGTCGCATATGAGGCGGTGAGCGGGAAGGCCGAAGTTACGCTGTAGTGCAGACGAGCAGCGGCATGGTGTGAACGCCGGAAGCGCGAACAGACGGCCCGCACTTTATGCAGCAGCTCTGACATGTCGGGGTAGTTGCGAATGAACTTCTGCACCACCAAATTCAGCACATGCGCCAGGCAAGGGATGTGCGTCAAACTGGCTAGTCCCAGAGCTGCAACGAGATTTCGCCCATTATCGCACACCACCAGGCCGGGCTTGAGGCTGACTGGCAGCAACCACTCGTCGGTCTGTTGTTCTATACCCCGCCACAACTCCTGTGCGGTGTGGGGCCTGTCCCCCAAACATATGAGTTTCAGAATGGCCTGCTGACGTTTACCCCGGGCTGTGCTGAAGTTGGTGGTGAAGGTGTGTGGCTGACTGGATGAGCAGGTGGAAGAAGAGGAGGAGGAAGCTGAGTAGGAGGAGGAGGAGACAGGTGGCAAAGAATGTTGCCCTGCGATCCTTGGCGGCGGAAGGACGTGCGCCAAACAGCTCTCCGCCTGGGGCCCAGCCGCCACTACATTTACCCAGTGTGCAGTTAGGGAGATATAGCGTCCCTGGCCGTGCTTACTGGTCCACGTATCTGTGGTTAGGTGGACCTTGCCACAGATGGCGTTGCGCAGTGCACACTTGATTTTATTGGACACTTGTTTGTGCAGGGAAGGCACGGCTCTCTTGGAGAAGTAGTGGCGGCTGGGAACAACATACTGTGGGACAGCAAGTGACATGAGCTGTTTGAAGCTGTGTGTGTCCACCAGCCTAAATGACAGCATTTCATAGGCCAGTAGTTTAGAAATGCTGGCATTCAGGGCCAGGGATCGAGGGTGGCTAGGTGGGAATTTACGCTTTCTCTCAAATGTTTGTGAGATGGAGAGCTGAACGCTGCCGTGTGACATGGTTGAGATGCTTGGTGACGCAGGTGGTGGTGTTGGTGGTACATCCCATGTTTGCTGTACGGCAGGTGCCAACGTTCCTCCAGAGGCAGAGGAAGAGGCCGAGGCGGCGGCAGCAGCAGCAGAAGAGGCCGAGGCGGCGGCAGCAGCAGAAGAGGCCGAGGCGGCAGCAGCAGAAGAGGTAGCAGGGGGAGCCTGAGTGACTTCCTTGTTTTTAAGGTGTTTACTCCACTGCAGTTCATGCTTTGCATGCAGGTGCCTGGTCATGCAGGTTGTGCTAAGGTTCAGAACGTTAATGCCTCGCTTCAGGCTCTGATGGCACAGCGTGCAAACCACTCGGGTCTTGTCGTCAGCACATTGTTTGAAGAAGTGCCATGCCAGGGAACTCCTTGAAGCTGCCTTTGGGGTGCTCGGTCCCAGATGGCGGCGGTCAGTAGCAGGCGGAGTCTCTTGGCGGCGGGTGTTCTGATTTTGCCCACTGCTCCCTCTTTTGCTACGCTGTTGGCTCGGTCTCACCACTGCCTCTTCCTCCGAACTGTGAAAGTCAGTGGCACGACCTTCATTCCATGTGGGGTCTAGGACCTCATCGTCCCCTGCATCGTCTTCCACCCAGTCTTGATCCCTGACCTCCTGTTCAGTCTGCACACTGCAGAAAGACGCAGCAGTTGGCACCTGTGTTTCGTCATCATCAGAGACGTGCTGAGGTGGTATTCCCATGTCCTCATCATCAGGAAAAATAAGTGGTTGTGCGTTTGTGCATTCTATCTTTCACGGAACCATGAACCAGACGTACAACAAGGGATAAGTGAAAATAAGAAGGCTTTATTGAAAATAAAGCTGTAAAGCAAAAGTCCAAACGGATGGCGAAACCGAAGCAGAGTCTTTGCGAAGCCAGAGGTCAGGAACCAGAAGGGTAGTCAGACGAAGCCGGGATCAGGAACCAGCAGGGTAGTCAGACGAAGCCAGGATCAGGAACCAGCAGGGTAGTCGGACGAAACCAGGATCAGGAACCAGCAGGGTAGTCGGACGAAACCAGGATCAGGAACCAGAAGCAGCAGCAGTCTAGAAGCATGTGAACACAGGAGGACCAAGCAAGGAACTGAAGCCACAGACCTCCTATATATATGAGCTAGGCATCCAGCTCCTCCCAGTGGGAAGGAGGAGCCGCAGGGTGGGAGGCTACAAGAAACCCAGAAACCAAGATGGCCGCCAGCACATGTCAAACGAAGGAGAACAGCAAGAAGGTAAGACCATGACAGTACCTCCCCCTCAAGGGCCCCTACTCCGCGGAGTAAAGAACGGTTTCTGAGGGAAGCGTGCGTGGAAGGCTCGGAGCAAGGCAGGAGCATGGACATCTGCGGAGGGAACCCAGGAACGCTCCTCTGGACCATAACCACGCCAATGGACCAAAAACTGCACCCGACCGCGGACCAGGCGTGAGTCCAGGATATTGCTCACCTCATATTCCTCACGATTACCCACTTGGACCGGACGAGGCCGAGGAACCGAGGAAGTGAAACGATTACACACCAGTGGCTTCAACAGGGAGACATGAAACACGTTGGAGATCCGCATGCCAGGAGGAAGCGCAAGGGCATAGGCTACCGGGTTTACCCTGCGAAGCACTCGAAAGGGACCAACAAAGCGAGGCGCCAGCTTGGGAGTGGGAACTCGAAGGTTGAGGTTGCGGGTGGACAACCATACACGGTCTCCGACCTGGTAGGAAGGAGCAGGCGCTCGTCTGCGATCAGCCTGGAGTCTCTGGCGCTGCGCAGAGACCTCAAGGGACTTCTGGATCAGTACCCAAGAAGCACGTAGGACGGAAAGGTGATCCTCCACAGCCGGAATATCCTGGGGAGAGAATACCTCCGGTAACACGGCAGGTTGGAACCCATAATTGGCCATGAAGGGAGACGTCCCAGAGGAAGAGTTCACCGCCGTGTTCCTGGCAAACTCAGCCCAAGGCAGGAGGTCAACCCAATTGTCTTGGTGATCGGAGACATAGCAACGAAGGAATTGCTCCAAGGCCTGATTGGATCGTTCTGCGGCCCCATTGGACTGAGGGTGGTAGGCCGAGGAGAAGGAGTGATGAATCCCCAACTGGGAGCAAAAGGCGCGCCAGAACCTGGACACAAACTGACTCCCCCGATCCGACACAATCTCCTTGGGCAAACCGTGCAACCGGAAGACCTCCCTGGCAAAAATCGTGGCCAACTCTTGTGCAGAGGGTAACTTCTTGAGAGGAACACAGTGGCACATTTTGGAAAACCGATCCACAATCATGAGAATGACCGTATGGCCTCGGGATGCAGGGAGGTCCACAATGAAATCCATCCCCAGGTGTGACCATGGGCGCTCCCCGGTGGCTATGGGTTGCAGAAGGCCCAACGGAAGGTGCCGAGGGGACTTACTCTGGGCACAAACGGAGCATGCCGCTACATATGCGGCGATGTCGGAACGTAGGGAAGGCCACCAGAACAGACGTGAAACAGCCCAGGACAGCTGATTCTTTCCAGGATGCCCCGCGGTCTTGGAGTTATGGTAGGTTCACAACAACCGAGTGCGCAACTCCTCAGGCACAAAACATCTGCCGTTGGGTCTCCCAGAGGGAGCACCAGATTGAGCCGCCAAAATCTGCTCACCCAGGGGAGAGGTCAGGCTGGTGCGAATGGCGTCCAAGATCTGATTCGGAGGTATGACCGAAGTCGGAATCGACTCCTCCCTGGACAGCTCGGAGTACTGCCGTGATAAGGCATCCGCCCTGATGTTCTTGGAACCGGGTAGGTAGGAGACCACGTAATTAAAACGTGACAAGAACAGAGCCCATCTGGCCTGACGTGGTGTCAATCTCTTGGCCTCAGAAAGGTAGGTCAGATTCTTGTGGTCCGTCAGGATGAGGACCGGAACCACCGAACCCTCGAGCAAGTGCCTCCATTCTTTAAGGGCCTGCACGATGGCCAATAACTCCCTGTCACCAATCTGATAGTTGCACTCCGCGGAAGACAGTTTCCGGGAGTAAAACCCACAAGGAAGCAGAGGACCCTCTGGTGTTCTACGCTGAGACAGAAGGGCGCCTACTCCCGTCTCAGACGCGTCCACCTCGAGGACAAAGGGCAACCCAGGGTTGGGATGCGACAGAATCGGAGCCGACACAAAGGCGGACTTTAGAGCCTCAAAAGCTCGGATGGCCTCGAGCGGCCAGACCTGGGAATTACTGCCCTTCCTGGTCAGATCCGTGAGAGGCTTGGCTAGCATGGAAAAGTCCCTGATGAACTTCCGATAATAATTGGCGAAGCCCAAAAAGCGCTGCAGGGAACGAAGACCACTGGGCTGGGGCCACTGTAAGACAGCCGAAACCTTCTCAGGATCCATGGAGAACCCCTCAGCGGAAATGATGTAACCTAAGAAGGTTACCTGGGATCGGTGAAATTCGCATTTCTCAAGCTTACCGAACAGCTTGTTCTCTCGTAACCGTTGCAACACTCGTCTGACATCCAGAATGTGGGCCTCCATGGATTCAGAATATACCAAGATGTCATCCAAATAGACCACCACACACTGCTGCAACAGGTCACGGAAAACATCGTTGATGAATTCCTGAAAGACTGCGGGCGCATTGCACAACCCAAAGGGCATAACCAAGGATTCATAATGACCGGTCCTGGTGTTAAACGCGGTCTTCCACTCATCGCCCGCCTTGATCCTTACCAGGTTATATGCCGCCCTCAGGTCGAGTTTGGTAAAGACCGTGGCCCCTTTAAGGCGATCGAACAGCTGGGAAATCAAGGGTATCGGGTAAGCGTTCTTGATCGTGATGCGATTGAGACCCCTGTAATCGATGCAAGGCCTCAACTCACCGCCCTTCTTTTTCACAAAGAAAAATCCAGCCCCTGCCGGGGACGAGGATTTGCGAATGTGTCCGCGTGAAAGCGCCTCCCTCACGTACTCCTCCATGGCCTCATTCTCCGCTACCGACAGTGGATAGACTTTGCCACGAGGAGGAACGGCACCAGATTGTAACTCTATGGCACAATCGTATGGGCGGTGCGGAGGTAGGGCAACCGCGCGCACCTTATCGAATACATCCCGGTACTCCTCGTATTCAGGAGGCAACAGAGAGTCCGAGGAAGTACACAGCAACTTGACAGACCCATGGATGCAACTAGCCCCACACTGCGGTGACCACGAGAGGATCTCGGCCGATCTCCAATCGAAAGTCGGATTATGCTTCCGGAGCCAGGGGTACCCCAAGACCACCGAGTAGTGTGGAGACGAAATAACCTGGAGGCAGACCGACTCTCTGTGAACGGCACCAATGGCTATCCCCACTGGAAGGGTCTCATGAGTCACGTGTGGCGGCAGAAGGGGTCTGCCGTCTATCGCCTCAAGAGCCAGTGGGGAACCTCGAGCCTGCAGAGGAATGGAATTGGCGGCAGCGAACACATTATCAATGAACAAACCACCAGCACCAGAGTCCACCAACGCCTGGGTCGTCACCGAGCCCCCGACCCAGGAGAGGACAACAGTGATCAGTGGTTTGTCAACACGGGAAACCGGGGACGAGGAGACTCCACCCAAGATCTGCCCCCGACAGGATCTCAGGTGCGAGCGTTTCCCGGACGGTTCGGACATGCCAACCGAAAATGCCCACCGAGACCACAGTACATGCATCGGCCCTCGCGTCTCCGGAGTACCCTCTCCCCCTCGGACAGGCGAGCAAACCCCAGCTGCATGGGTTCACCCCCAGACAAGTCATCCCCAGGAGGCGTGGGAGGAGAGGGAGGCACGGGTGGGACAGCAAACGTAGGCGCCAATCTGTTAGAAAACCTCCGCAGGCTCTCCTTAAAGGAAGGTCTCTCCCTGAGTCTGGTGTCAATCAAAATCAGGAAAGAAATAAGAGACTCGAGCTCCACTGGTAGGTCCTTAGCTGTAACCTCATCCTTCAAGGCATCCGAGAGACCATGAGAGAAAGCAGCGACCAGAGCCTCATTATTCCAGCCCACCTCTGCTGCCAGGGTACGAAACTCAATGGCGTATTCAGCTACGGATCGTGAACCCTGTCTGATGGACATAAGGAGCTTCGCAGCAGAGGCAGCACGAGCCGGCACATCGAATACCTTCCGAAGAGAAGCAACAAAACCGGAAAACTCGGCAACCACCGGATTGTTGTTCTCCCATAAAGGGCTGGCCCAGGCCAAGGCCTTGTCCGAGAGCAGCGAGATCAAGAAGCCCACCTTTGATCTCTCAGTGGGAAAGGCATGTGGCAGCAACTCGAAATAAATGCCCACCTGGTTAAGGAAACCTCGGCACTGAGTTGGCTCTCCCCCAAAGCGCTGTGGAAGAGGGGCAGAACCGGTCATACCCCGAAACACCGCAGGTGCAACAACAGGTGTCGGGGTAGACTTTGGCGCAACAACCGGAGCGGCAGTAGGAGCGGGCCCAGGAGCGACAACCAACCCATCGGCAACGGGAGCGAAATGAGCCGTGCGTTCAAGCAGGGTTTGCAACGCCACAGCGAACCGACCCAACAGGTGATCCTGCTGATCAAGTCTGGCAACCAGCGTGGGTAGCGAGGATGGCCCTGTACCGTCAGAATTCATGGCTTGGTCCTAATGTCACGGAACCATGAACCAGACGTACAACAAGGGATAAGTGAAAATAAGAGGGCTTTATTGAAAATAAAGCTGTAAAGCAAAAGTCCAAACGGATGGCGAAACCGAAGCAGAGTCTTTGCGAAGCCAGAGGTCAGGAACCAGAAGGGTAGTCAGACGAAGCCAGGATCAGGAACCAGCAGGGTAGTCAGACGAAGCCAGGATCAGGAACCAGCAGGGTAGTCGGACGAAACCAGGATCAGGAACCAGCAGGGTAGTCGGACGAAACCAGGATCAGGAACCAGAAGCAGCAGCAGTCTAGAAGCATGTGAACACAGGAGGACCAAGCAAGGAACTGAAGCCACAGACCTCCTATATATATGAGCTAGGCATCCAGCTCCTCCCAGTGGGAAGGAGGAGCCGCAGGGTGGGAGGCTACAAGAAACCCAGAAACCAAGATGGCCGCCAGCACATGTCAAACGAAGGAGAACAGCAAGAAGGTAAGACCATGACACTATCTCTTCCACCCCTGGGGAAGGGCTAGGTGGATGCCCTTGGGAAACCCTGGCAGCAGAGTCTTCAAACAGCATAAGAGACTGCTGCATAACTTGAGGCTCAGACAGTTTCCCTGATATGCATGGGGGTGATGTGACAGACCGATGGGCTTGGTTTTCATGCGCCATCTGTGCGCTTTCTGCAGAAGACTGGGTGGGAGATAATGTGAACGTGCTGGATCCACTGTCGGCCACCCAATTGACTAATGCCTGTACCTGCTCAGGCCTTACCATCCTTAGAACGGCATTGGGCCCCACCAAATATCGCTGTAAATTCTGCTGGCTACTGGGACCTGAGGTAGTTTGTTCACTAGGACGTGTGGCTGTGGCAGAACGGCCACGTCCTCTCCCAGCACCAGAGGGTCCACTAACACCACCACGACCATGTCCACGTCCGCGTCCCTTATTAGATGTTTTCCTCATTGTTCCCGTTCACCACAATTTTGAGAATGGCAAATTTGGGAATAGTTTTTCAACCCAGAACAAAAAATGTGCTTTTACGGTCACTACAAATAACTTGACCAGCTAAAACAGTACAGATTTGGTTGAATAGAAATGTGAGGCCTGTTTTATTTTGCGCTGTGTGACAGGTATAGGTTTAATCACAGAATCAGACTTCTATCTGCACGGTAGCGTGTGTCTTAGGTTTTTCTGAATGACACTATCAGCACCTTCAATGTAAGATATCCTTTTTGGGATAGATTTCAAGTAGGCCTCATATACCAGAAAGTAGTTATTTTGAGAATGGCAAATTTGGGAATAGTTTTTCAACCCAGAACAAAAAGTGTGCTTTTACGGTCACTACAAATAACTTGACCAGCTAAAACAGTACAGATTTGGTTGAATAGAAATGTCAGGCCTGTTTTTTTTTTGCGCTATGTGACAGGTATAGGTTTAATCACAGAATCAGACTTCTATCTGCACGGTAGCGTGTGTCTTAGGTTTTTCTGAATGACACTATCAGCACCTTCAATGTAAGATATCCTTTTTGGGATAGATTTCAAGTAGGCCTCATATACCAGAAACTAGTTATTTTGAGAATGGCAAATTTGGGAATAGTTTTTCAACCCAGAACAAAAAGTGTGCTTTTACGGTCACTATAAATAACTTGACCAGCTAAAACAGTACAGATTTGGTTGAATAGAAATGTCAGGTCTATTTTTTAGGCGCTGGGTGACAGGCTCAACTTGCCCCTGATGTAGTATATGGCCACAAAATAACCACACTATTGATGGTTAAATGCACTTGGGTGACACAGGCTCAGCCTGCACCAGATGTAGTATATGGCCAAAAAATAACCAGACTGTTGATGATTAAATGCACTTCGGTGACACAGGCTCAGCCTGCAGCTGATGTAGTATATGGCCAAAAAATAACCAGACTGTTGATGGTTAAATGCACTTCGGTGACACAGGCTCAGCCTGCAGCTGATGTAGGATATAGCACAAAATAACCACACTATTGATGGTTAAATACACTTGGTGATAGCTTGTGCTGGCGCACCACAAGTCACAAAATGGCCGCCGATCACCCCAGAAAAAAAGTGATCTAAAAACGCTCTGGGCAGCCTCAAAAAAGTGAGCAAGTCGATATTAGCACTTCAATGATCCACAGCTGCAGATCGATCACAGAATGAAGTCTTTTGGAGGAGTTAATCTGCCTAATCTCGCCCTAACGTCGCAGCTGCAACCTCTCCCTATGCTTGAATCAGCAGAGTGACGTGCAGCGTAACGTGACCCAAGCTTATATAGAGGCTGGGTCACATGCTGCACTGGCCAATCACAGCCATGCCAATAGTAGGCAAGGCTGTGATGGCCTCTTGGGGCAAGTAGTATGACGCTTGTTGATTGGCTGCTTTGCAGCCTTTCAAAAAGCGCCAAGAAAGCACCGAACCCGAACCCGGACTTTTACGAAAATGTTCGGGTTCGGGTCCGTGTCACGGACACCCCAAAATTCGGTACGAACCCGAACTATGCAGTTCGGGTTCGCTCATCCCTAGTAGTGAGGTCTGTTTCATTGTCTCTCTGAGTGTATTGTACGTGGTTATTGGCTGTTTTTACAAAACCCTGTGGGTGGTAACCTTGTTGGAAAATGTGTATAAATCAATGCTTGTGCGTTCAAATAAAGAGTTCCTGTTTTACCCTTTATCATGTTGAGGCTGGTGTTTGGGTAACTGATCGACACTGGGGATTGCTATATGCTGAAGATTTGCTATACTCCCCTGGCTATACTATTAGCTCTTGTAAGAGCTGTTCCTGTTCCTGGTTCCTGTGGTGGTTTTGGTGTAGAGCGGAGTGCTTGGAGTCCTCGGGAAGCACTAGGAGCATCCATCAACGGAGGTACCCGGTCGGTGTGCTAGGAGATCCTTTACAGTCCTTGAATCAAGATTGCACATAAAAGTCACAGCACAGAACTCTACATTGCAGGGATACTTTCTCCTGGTAAGTCCTGGTAGATAAAAGTGGTGCTATAATATCCCCTACTCAACCTGAAAAGGGGGTTAAAAGGGGTAAGGTGCAAAAACAGCAGGCACAACTTGGACTGGCACTTAAAGCAGGCAGGATGTCCTGAAAAACAAAATGGCAAAAGAGCAATTGGAATTCTCAGTGGCCTTTCAACTACCACTGGGCCATGGGTAAACTGGCAGCAGCTCATTGTGCCAAAACATAGATCCACTGTAAGGGTCCCTCAGCAATCATGGCCTAGCAGGCCTACTCACAGGTATGTGTCCAGTTCATTCTGATAGTCAGACGTGGTGCATCGTGGTTCCGCTCTGAGTCTTGGCCTGGAACGGGAATCCACACTTGGCTGGGCCCACAAAATAGTATTAACAGGCAACTGAAGAACAAATGGGCCTGTCAATTGCACAGGCTCCGCAAGCCTGGGGGTGAATGATGTAGAAGGCTCCACAGATCTGGGTGTCGCCGGCTTTATGCGACGGACCCGACTCCTGGTATAACAAAGTTTCTCGGGCACAGTGATGGTGGTCGCCGAGCTGGTGGCGACGGGATCTTTCACTGCAGGCCCGGGGACATCAGAGTTCTTGGACGAATCGCTATTATTCGGTGGTATTGGTGCCACTCCGGACGCAGCAATTTGACGCAGGCCATCAAGATGTATTTCTAGCCTGGCGATCTGGTCCTCCAGATTCTCATGTGATACTCCGCTGCAGGGATCCGGTACTGTCGCAGCAGGTTCAGGTGCTGAGTCACAACTCTTCCCTCGCCGAAGGACATCAAGGGTCTCATGGAATTTCTGCATGTTTTCCATCTCAACTTGTGTATTCTCCCTGCGGGGCAATTCAGGTGAGGGATAGGGACTCACCCGTTTCTCTAGCACCGTAGGTTGCCAGAAGATGTTGGGGCCGGTGAAGGAACACCTCTCCTGGTAAGTATTGCGAGCAGGCTCCGCCGGGTTCTCTGGCTCGCATTCTGGACTGGTGTGCTCCTCAGGCTCTTCCCAATCCTCCGGTTCGGACGTAGGACGGGTTACCGCAGTTGCATAAGGACCCCTCAGGCCCTCAGCAGGGGTAAATTCAACTTCTTCTCCTTCCCGGAGATTATGTAAATGTTCGGGTAAATAGCTGCGCTTCACAGACCTCCGATTCACATAAAGGTCTCGTCCGGTGGAGAAGTCCTTGATAAACCCGAAACCTCAGCCTTTATCGAACGTTACAACCACTCCCATCCTTCTCTCCAGACGGGGCTGGGTATTCGCATGGTGCTTGTATACCGTCTTCGCGAGTTCCTCAAAGTAGATCTTCTTGGCGGTAGTCTTACGTATTGCAGCGGTGCGTATCTCGGCCATCAGCAAAGGCCATTGCGCAGTAGGCTTGACAAATCCACCCCGCGAGCCAGGGCATGGCTCGGGTTGTGACCGCGGTGGGAAGCAAGGGGGCCCCTCCGGTCCCGGAGTATAGGCGGGTGGTGCTTCTCCCTCTCCAATCATTTCAGGCTCCAGGGTCTTGTTCGCAGATAAGGCCATTCCGGCAGGAGACTCTCCACTCTGCAACATGCCCGATCCTTCTATTGCACACATCTGGGCGGCAAGTAGGACTTCGCACATGACCTCCCACTGCTTCGGGAGGCCGCCCCCTAGGTACTCCAACATGGGGAGGTGGAGTCCATATTGGCATATATGCAAATCAAATTCAGAGGCGGTGGTGCGAAGATACAGTCCTTCCCCCTCTTTCAGTAGAAGGCGCCAAATTCTTCCCGCCAACAAAACACAGCGATGGCGCAGCAATAATTCCAGTCAGCTTAGGCGGCCATCTTTAAGCATAAGGCTGTCAATTCACTGACAGCAAGCGGTGACTCAAAAATCAGCACAGTCCACAATATACCGTTTTTCACACCGCGATTGTCCACAGTTCTTTGGCTCAACAATTTTCAAATAAACAGATAGGGCATTTATCACTTAATAGGCAATGATTGCACACAGTTCAGATTCCACTATGGCGTAGACATATTCGCATCCTGTTCGTGACGCCAAAATACGCAGTGCGCCAGTCCTGCAGGGTGAGCGAATATGAGGTCACAGAGGTAGTTAACAAACCGAGGGTTGCTCTTGGTACTCACAGTTTTTATTTACCCTGGGCAGGCGTACAGCCATGATGGAGAGGCTGGCACATGAATCCTCTGGGGCACTCTCTGTGTATAGGGACCAGGCCAGGTGGTAGGTGAGGTGCCCTGGGTGTTGGAAGTTTAAGGTGCCGGTGGCAAGATCCCTTATAGTTCGTGACGCCAGAGCCGGTAACGGTGGCACACCGATTTGTTGTAGGAATAATTGAGGTACACAAAGTTGCAGTGAACCAGAACTTCTTTTTACTGAACAGTTCAACTATTTACAGGTTTCAGTTAGTTCCACATGTACAATGTTGGTCACAGGCAGGCTTCACATAAGTGGCAGGCAAAGTCTTTGCAAGATACTCAGAGGGAATAACACTTACAGATCAGGCTGTATTTTCCTCAGATCCTGTCTGGCTTTCTCCAAGGCCTGTATGCCCTATAGCTGGCTTTATCCTTGGGTAGGGAAAACTTCCTCTGATATAAATCCTCTTGCTGTAAATATTCTTCTGCCCTTCAGCTTTCTACTTAGCTGGATAAAGGTGGCTCTGCACTGTACTTTTCCAGGTGCTAGATATGTTCAGGAGGCAACTTCTTCTCCTGGGTGTAAGCTAGGAACCTGGGCTATCTAGCTGCATGTCAGAAGCTGCTCTTCAGCTCACCTCTGGCTAAAGTGCTCACTTGGCTTCTGACCACACTCTCCCTCTCTGGACTGGACCTGACTTTATATACTAGGGGGTTCCCTAGCTCCCTCTGCAGCTTGGGAGGAGAAACTACACCCCTAGCAGACCTGGTACACAGGAAATAAACATGAAAGTATACATTACAATGCAATATAAAATACCATGACCATATTCCACAGGAGGTCGAGAACAACGTGACCCAATTGACCCTTGAGTAGTGCCCACCCTTACGTAGTGGGACACTACACTCACAGTTATGCTCACAGGGTATGGTTCTTCCTGGAGTTCTGGAGGTGGCTGCTTGCTTGTCACCAGCTGAGGCTGAAGGGCTCAGACTGGGAATGGCGATCTTTTGTCTCAGCCGAGACAAGATGCTGGTTCGGATCCGTAGAACTGGGAGCTCCTACACACGCAGCCTTCCCCATGCAGGGAGAGCTGGAACACACTTGATCTAACTGGTTTTTCCCTCCCTTGCTGCAGGGTGTGGGAAACTCCACTTCCCTTATGCAGGGGGGCAGAACAGAACTGGAACGTTCCATTCTGAATGGCCATAACATTAACTATTCCTACCAACGATGCCGCCACCTGCTGGTAGACCTGAAACATTATAAAGAAAATATCACATTTAAAATGGTTTCATCTGCACAGTTGTGAATGACATGAGGTAAATCACATCAAGTGACCGTGTTGATGCCCTTAGCAGATAGTAGAGGGGTAAAAGCGTTAGTAACCCCACTCTGGGGTGTTACATCTCCTTCTGTAACAGTTTGTAACTCGTCTTGTTTATGATAAGTGCAATTGTCTGTATTATGTAATAATAATAATATACTGAATACACTGCCTTCTATACATCATCATATAATGAACATGCCTCATATAGATCATCATACAGTAAATACACTGCCTCCTATACATCATCATATATTGAATACACTGCCTCCTATATATCATCATATAATGAATACATTACCTTCTATACATCATCATATACTGAATACACTGCCTCCTATACATCATATTGTGAATACACTGCCTCTTATATATCATCATATACTGAATACACTGCCTCCTATATGTCATCATATACTGTATACACTGCCTTCTATACATCATCATATACTGAATACACTGCCTCTTATAAGTCATCATAAAGTAAATACACTGTCTCCTATACTTCATCATATACTGAATACACTGCCTCCTATAAATCATTAACAACAGAATACACTGCCTCCTATATATTATGATATAATGAATACACTGCCTCTTATACATCATCATATACTGAATACACTGCCCTGTATACATCATCATATAGTAAATACACTGCCTCCTATACATCATCATATATTGAATACACTGCCTCCTATATATCATCATATAATGAATACATTACCTTTTATACATCATCATATACTGAATACACTGCCTCCTATACATCATCATATACTGAATACACTGCCTCCTATATATCATCATATAGTAAAAACACTGCCTCTTATACTTCATCATATAGTAAATACACTGCCTCCTATTTATTGTCAGATAATGAATACACTGCCTTATACATCATCATATAGTGAATACCTTACCTCCTATATATAATCATATACTGAATACACTGCCTCCTATACATCATCATATAGTAAATACACTGCTTCCTATATATTATCATATAATGAATAAACTGCCCCCCAAACATCATCATCTAATGAATACACTGCCTCCTATATACCATCATATACTGAATCCACTGCCTCCTATACATCATCATACAGTAAATACAATGACTCCTATATATCATCATATACTGAATACACTGCCCTGTATACATCATCATATACTGAATACATTACCTTCTATATATCATCATATACTGAATAAACTGCTTCCTATATATCATCATATACTGAATACATTACCTTCTATACATCATTATCTACTAAATACTCTGCCTTCTATACATCATCATATAGTAAATACACTGCCTCCTATACATCCTGATATAGTAAATACACTGCCTCCTATATATCATCATAAAATGAGCACACTGCTTCCTACATATTATCATATAGTGAATACACTGCCTCCTATACATAATCATATACAGAATACCCTGCCTCCTATATATCATCATATACTGAATAAACTGCCCCGTATGCATCATCATATACTGAATACACTGCCTCCTATACATCATATAGTAACTACACTGCCTCCTATACATCATCATATACTGAATACATTACCTTCTATACATAATCATATACTGAATACACTGGGAGTGTTGTTTCAGTTTGAGCATATCCTTCTGTACCAGTGAGATATACGCCTCGATAACATTAATATTTGGAGGGGGTTGAAACCTACTTTTAACTGAGAGATTAAACTCTTTAAGGGTCATAGTATTACTAACACTCTCCATCTCCTTCTTATTGGAATTGTTGTCCCTATCTGAAAAGAAGCCTTTAAGTCTTAAATGCCTAAAAAACATAAACAAATCAATCTCATACTCAAACCAATCAATAAACATGGTAGGGCAATAGGACAAGCCTTTGTTCAATAAAGTCAGTTCAGATACGGTAAAAATGAAAGAGGAGATATTTACCACCAATGATTCTATCTCGGTCTGTTCATGGTGTGCTCTTTTGCTTTGTTCAAATGTCCCGTCCGGTTCTGACCCATGGGGGGTTTCTTCGATCTGGTGGTTATAGTGCTTCCTCCATCGCCTATGCTTGGATCCTCCCCTCCTATGCTGTCTCGCTTTTCCTGGATGGTTCCTTGTCCTAAAAAAAGGTCATCACTGCAATCTTCAGACAATTCTGTAGTGGTCATATCTCTATCAGTTTTGTCATTATATGGCTTACGTCTGGGTTTTGGGACAGACCTCGGAAGAGGGCTCCTTTTTGAACAAACCTACGGCGGATCTAATTAAACGCAAATTAGCACAAGAAAGAAAAGTATTGGTGTCACATGAACTCCATCTATCTACCCTCCGGGAATATTATAAAGCCGAGAGAATCCCTAGGGGCCTCCAATCCCACCTCAGACCGATTCTGCTATCAAATAACAAGGAATTTTGCGCAAAATTTGAAATGATTTCCAACCGTTATTCCATGGATATTATGCTGTTGAATATGGAACATCAACAAATTGAATTGGAAGCAAACCAGATACGAATAGACACACTGGAGAGTCAATTGAATACATTAATACCAGCAACTGAAGTGTCAGTGATTAAAGCTAAACTTATAGCTAAACTTATGTTCAAGGATAAATTCTTTTTGCAAAGCAGGGGGACCGCGATGGGATTTAACGTCGCACCGGCTTAAGCCAATATTTATATGTCATATGTTGAAAGTCTATTTGTGTATCCATCCAGCTTCTTTAACAAAGTAAAGGGCTGGATGAGATACATAGATTGCATATTCTTTATATGGACAGGTTCTGAATCAGAACTACAGGAGTTCAATGAGTATATAAAAAATATCCATCCAGCCCTGAAATTCACCAGAGTCAGTTCTATGACTCAATTACAATTCCTGGATACACTGGTGGGTGTACAGGGCAATATACTGGACACAGACATCCATATAAAGAAAACAGACAAAAACAACATTTTACATGACGGGGTATTGGTTATTACCCGCTCGCCCCTCATGATCAGTCACTTACTAACCCTTGACTCACTTACCACAAGCCCTAACCTTCTAAACTGGCCCCGTCAGAACCCCAATAAGACACAGACACCAAGTTGGATTATATCGGCCACAGCAGCCGTTTATTGAAAACATATACATGAATAATTAACCTTTTATTTCCCACAAAACATCCCCATAAGATATAACCAACTTAATTCACCTGAGTAACACGGGGGAGGTCCTGGAAGCCCCAAACCTCTGAATTTTCCCAGTATCCTTTTTTGAGCCGACTTGCCCCCAGCCGTTAAGCACCAGCTCGGAGGCACCACTGACGGCTCGCCCAAATTCCGCCACAACCGACCACCAGCCATAGGAGTCCAGCCCCAACCGTGGAGCCCTCCCATCCTCGTCACCTGAATCTCTCCAACTTCAAGGACCTCCCACCGCCATGAACGCACATGCTTGACACCTTAAGCCTGTGCGTCCCTCCACATCCGCAAAGCTGTCTCAATGCCTTCCTGTATTGCCAGACACCACATGTCAATCCCCACTGCGTTCAAGTGAACGCCGTCAGACCGCCAAAAAGCTCCAACCCCTTTTTCCAGTTCGGTATGCCGTACTACCACTGCCCCATTCCTTGCCATGAACCGCCCTATGGCCCGGTTAGCTTTTATCCTAGCCTTATTTATCCCCTCCACCGAACGCGCCCCCCTCCACACTTTGCGGGGAACAATGTCCGACCAAACGGAAATAAGACCCGGGAACAGCGCCCACAACCGGAGTAGGTCGAATTTAACGTCCTTCACCAATTCCCGCAACGGCCGCGCCCCCAAATCGTTGCCCCCCACATGCAACACCAACACATCCGGCACCCTATCCAACCTAACAAACTTGTGGACCTCAGGTAACACGACCCCCCACACCATACCCCTACGCCCCAACCATCTTACCACCGCTACCGACCGGTCAATCCCCAACTGTTGTCCATCCGGCCGAACCGCTGCCCGGATGGCTCCCCAGAAAACATAGGAGTGACCCATTATCCAGATCAGGGCTGGGTCCGAACCTGCAATGAAATAACAATAACAAAAGCATAACGTGCGGGATGAGACAGAATACAATGCAATATCACAACCGATCTAGACGAATATATGATCTAAAGCAAATAGATTCCCACCTTCCTATCCGCATGATCACGTCCTGCCCCAACCCACGTCTGGCCGCCTCCGTCCTTGCCCCGATTCTGAAAGAATGGCTAGAGTAACCCCCAAGCGCTAAGCCCAACTGCCCTAGACACCGCTTAAAGACCGCCGTGAACTGGAAACGGGAAAGGAAAGACCCGTCCGCATGCACTAAGAGAGGGGAATTCGTCCCCACCACCACAACCCCGTACTCCCTCAAGCAACATACCGGACACATTGCGCAACCCGGGACCGCAAACAAAACAACCTTCCGACCTCTCCCTTCCACATCAGTTTTTGACCGCCTAATACGAAACTCTACCCTGTCCTGAAAAAGGTCTACATCGTCCCTAAACAAACCACCCTGTCTCTTAACCGACGGAGAAACCAACTCGCCCAAACGCAAGGCCCCAAAAAATGCCAGCGAAAAAGCCAACCGAAACAAACGTAACTCCCACGGCGAGGCACAAACGTCGACTAGTTGATCCCCCAGCCTCAACAGCAAAGCAAAAGACACCGGCCTACGGTCATCCTGCCCTGACTGAGAACGCCGCCAACCCTTCAAAGCCCTCACCACCAGAAAAGACTTGGTGATGTCCGGCAGATTCCTAAGACGAAAACCGAAAGCCAATCCTGAAACACAACTATTAATCCTAGAGACAGACCACCCCTCCTCTCTACAATGCCCAATGAACAATAGCAAGGGAATCTCAAAGTCATCCGACACAACATAAGTGATTCACATCCGGAGGAATCCACTACCGCCCATTCTAGAAAAGAACTGAACTTCTCAAAATACGCGCAGGACAACGAACACCCCATTGGCAAACAACGATCAACAAAAAACTTACCCTCCCAAAAACATCCCAACAAATGCAGACTCTCTGGGTGCACCGGCAACAACCTAAATGCTGACTCAATATCTGTTTTCGCCATCAACGCACCCCTCCCAAACTTCCTAACCCACTTCACTGCCGCATCAAACGAGGTATAGACTACCGAGCACAGCGTCGGGTCAATACCATCATTGACCGACGATCCCTTAGGAAAGGATAAATGTTGAATCAGGCGAAACGTATTCGCCTCCTTCTTTGGGACCACCCCCAGAGGCGACACACGCAAGTTCTGCAAAGGTGGTTCCAAAAACGGGCCAGCCATCCTTCCCAGTCTAACTTCCTTCTCTAACTTTTTGGTCACCACATCAGGGTGCTCCCTTGCCGACTGCAAATTCTTCTTAAGCAACACGGGCCCCGATGGAACAAACAGAGTTTTAAACCCCCCCGAAAAACCTTCCCGCAACAATTGCGCAGCCCCCCTATCCAGATATCTAGCGAGAAACCGGTCCATCTCTTCCAGACGCACTGGCGTCTCCCCCTTTTCCAGAACTCTCGCCCCCCTTCTGTCTTGCCCCTCTAAAGCAGCGCGTGGCTCCGTGAGACCCGCCACAGGTGGAACATTCGTGCTTAAATTTGCACTTGGCTCCAAATTTACACCCCCCTTAATTGAATAAAAAACACAACCCCTTCGCAGATGCTGCCGCGAATCCGGATTGTCCCCCCGCCCCTGTTTCGCTCCGAAACGGCGGACCTGACCGAACCGGCCCCGTCACTTTGAGCCACAAAGCGATATTCTTGTGGTGCCATTTGATGCTAGGGCGTACCGCCTTCCGCTGCCTAAACTGTTCGTCGTAACGCAGCCAGGCGTAAGCTTCTCCAATAGCATCCAGGTAACAAAAAAGCGCGGAGCAGCACTCCGGCGCCTTCTCCCCTATCACACTGGCCAATATCGCGAATGCCTGCAACCAGTTAGGGAACGTCCGCGGTATCAGTCGGTGCCTACGCTTTTCCTCTTCCTCCCTCTTACCCTCATCCTTTCGCGCCCTATCCAAATTGAACCTGTCCAAAGGGAGTAAGGAAAATATATCCACATACTCCCCTTTCCAAATGCGCTCCCTAACCTCCTGCTTCAAATGTGCCCCCAACGGGCCCTCGAAACAAACATAAACTTCACCCTTAGCCCTATCGTCTAACCGCATTCCATCCTCCTGATCAGACCCACCTACCTGCGTCTGAACGGACGCCGAAGTCCCACATGAAACCACCGTGGGTGTACTCGAAGCTGGCGGCCCCCCAGCGGCCGCCCCCACACCCCACGGCGGCAATGGCCCTGACGCTACCGCCCCGCCGACGCCACCCCCCAAGCCCCCCAACGGTAACACGGGATTCCCTGCCGCCCCCAAATTTGCTAACAACCCCACCAAACCCCCCAAGAGCTGGCCCAGTCCCTTACTCAAATCCGACTGAGACCCCCCAGCCCCCCCAGACACTAACTGACATAAAGGTCCCCAAGTTGCCTCACCTGGCTGCCTGGGTGCTGTGACCCCATCAGCCGAAGGTCCTGGCTCCCGCCGCTCGGTCCTCTGAGACGGTCCTGGCACAGCGAGCTCCCACGGATGTCCCCTGGCCGGGCTAGGGCCAGGGACGTGATCTTCCGGATCCTCCCTGAAAACGACTTGCGCGGCGACGACTTCCTCCTCGACTTGCCTGGCCGACGAGGGCCTGCTGCCAAGGTCCGCAGCAGCCCCGTGCCCTCTGGAACACTGCTCTGGCTGAGGGGCCTCATCCACATCAGGATCCTGGAGAGAGCCCGCCGTTCCCGGTCCCGACCACAAGGTGGCGCTGCTGAAGAGGCCTGCTGAGGCCTGAACGAGGGCTCCGCCTACTGGCTGGATTCCTTCCACGTCTGGGCGCCCGGGAAGGAGCTGCACCCGGCGCCTGCAGGCGTGAAGGGTCCTGGAAAGCAGGGCTCCGTCTGCGGCGCTGAGCCCGAGGGGAGGCCATATCTGGGCTGAGGCGCGCCGGCGGCCGGGCCCGCCGCGGCCGGGATGCCCGTGGCTGAGGCGAAGCGGGAGCCTCAGCCGCCCCTCTGAGCAGCTGCTGGACCTGCTCCTGGAGCCAGCCGGGTCCCCGAGCAGCTGCCGCCGACCTGAGATCCGACAGAAGTGACTCTACGTCCATGATAAATGTAAGTGACCGCAAGGGAGTGCAGGTGTATACAGCTCCGTTTTTACCACAAAATGGCCTCCTTCATCCCGGGCCCTCACCTATTTAACCCCTCGCTCCACCGCCCCCATAACTTAAACTAACCAATCCCTCCCCAGGGGCTCCCTCAAACCAGCCCCCTGTCATGGTCGCCTCCCCCCAAGGCTGCGCCCCCAGTCCGGCTCTGTCTATACAATAGTTCACATCCACGGGGTATGATCAAATCACTCCCCTTTAGCCAGTTCCTGCAGGTACGCAGAATTGTGAGTGATGAGGGGAGGGTAGAAACTAGATTACAAGAAATGAATCAAAAACTCATCAATAGAGGTTACCCCCCACAACTGACAAAAAAACATCAGGATAGGGCCCTTAGGACGAAAGGCAAACATTACTTGAGGAAAGCAAAAACAGCCCAAAAGTAAAATGTAGAATTCCTTTTGTCTCCCGGTATACAATGCTGAGTAGACAGGTTGCCACAGTGATTAGGAAAAACTGGAAAATCCTTGCCCAGACGTTCCCGAACACTCCAGAATTTCAAAATCATCCCCTTTTTTCATATAAGAGGGGCCCTAATGTAAGGGATAGATTGGTACATGCTGACAGACCCCCGGATACACAGCAACAAAATAGAACAACAGGTTGCTACCCATGCCTGGGCTGTTGCCATTGCAACAGCATGGTAAAAGGAAAAACTTTTGTGCATCCCCATACAGGAAAAAGATATGAAATTAGACAGTTTTACACCTGTAATTCATTTTATGTAATCTACATACTTCAGCGTCCCAGTGGACTCCTATATGTGGGGGAAACCACACAGGAGGTCAAAAAGAGAATAACAGAGCACAAGTCAAAGATCCGCAAAGAAGCCTTGGATCTTCCAGTACCGGAACAATTTCATAAGTCTGGACATAATGTATCACAACTAAGGTTCCAGATTATAGATGGTATGTCACATTTACGGAGGGGAGGAGATCGAGAAACCCTCCTCAAACAATTAGAATTAAAATGGATCTATAGACTTAACACGCTTGAGCCCAAGGGTCTCAATAGAGACTTTAATTTAGGGGTCTTTCTATAAGGAATCCATTATTGTCGCTTCTTCCTCTGCATAGATGAGCTTTTTATTATTTTTTTGTAACTACGTTTTGTGCCCAACAATGTTGTTGTTGTGATTGTTTATGCTTAAATTTATGGGTTGCACTATTTTTATATATATTTAACCCTCTTTTTTCAGGAATGGTCTCCCTGAAGTCCTCCATGTTCCACAACACTTCCTCTTTGGATGTCTCCATAGTCATGCAGTTCAGCCTCTTATTTATTTATTACATGTGGTGACCAGTTATGGCCTGTGGGGGGTGAGTCCAACTTTATAACCTAAATTCTCTGAGTGTACAGTATATTGATGCGTGAGTGGACGGCCGTGGTCTATCACCGGGGCTGGTGTCATTTATTAATGATCGGCCCGGGAGACAGTTTCCACGACCGTGACCCCCGGATTGAAGACATGTGTCCCATCTGATGGTATGGATGGGACATGGTCATCATTATAAGGGGAAGCATGTATGGGTATGTGGTGTCCTTATAGGGGCCCATAACTGAGGGAAATCGGTGTTCGCTCCGGAGGAACCACATATAACTTTGAGGGTATATTTGGTTTGGAACCAGTGATCTAATCAATGACTGGGTTCCCAAATTGACCCCTTTCAAACACCAGAGGATTGATACAAGTTCTTAATTGGGCCTCCCCCACTTACCCCTATGTTTGAGCCACTTAGAGACAGCTTTGGGAGGTTGCCTGGCGACGCTGATGGCTCACGATTTGGTTTGTGTCGTCATCCCCATGCAACACTTTCAGCCGGATGCAGTGCCGTAGCCGGATGCAGTGCCGTAGAGCGGAGGTTTTCTGTCTCTTCGGGCATCGGTAACAGCTGACGTCACAGGGGAATTTTTTCTATTGGCTGACGGCAGACGCGGACGCTTGCGCACTGTGGCTCCAGGTACACCAAGATTTTGCGCACTCTCTTGGAACTATGTGGACATGGAGCGGGACTTCGGAGACACGATTTCTGCTTATGAGGTATTTCTAAAGATATATTGGATCATACACTGTATTGAATGTTTCAACACCACACTGTTTTGGATTGGGTATAACCCCTTTTATGTATATATGAAGATATATGGATATATAATTCCTGGTATACCATCCCACTTGGGGGAGGGATATCGCAACCCACTTTTTGTATTATATAAGGCACATGTTTGTTAACCTATTTCATTGCTTGAGAAAGACCGATGAAGGTCGAAACGTCGCTTTTACCATGCTGATTTGTGAATAAATCACCACCTGATTTTCCACACTGGCGAGTGCTGTGGATTTTTTGCATTTTCCATAGTGTGGATATGGCAGCAGCAGCATCAGATGTCACCGCCAGTTCTGTGAGAAGGTCTGGCAGACGTTCTTCTCTACCTCTTGCATTACGTTCTTTGTTTTGGTTTCACTTTGTCATCTTCTGTCCTTCTCCCAGGTGTCACCTATTTAGACGAATTGTCTCCCTTTATATTCCCTCCCATACTGCCTCACTTTGCGGTTTATACTACTTCCTGGATGAGGTGTTCACTGCTGGAGGCTGCTGCTGCTGCTGTTTCCTCAGTCTTTTTCCTTTATTTGTGTTTCCTTGCTGGCTTGATTCTAGGTGACCCTGACTCCGTCCATATTAAGTGCAGGGAGCCGGTGGTCGTGTCCCCTCACTATTATAGGGTTTTCAGGTGTCACACAGTATTAGGTACGTGGGCATGCAATCGTCTACCATAGAGACCCTTGCATGGGCATAGCAGTCAGGGAGAGCTCTAGGGGTTTTATAGTGCTCACCCATATGCTCCTTAGTTTGGGATCAAGCCAGTCGGATGTTTATTTATAAGTTCCAGCTTTCTGCAACATCATCCGTGACATTATAAACCGCCATAACCGTCTTAAGCATGGATCTGGTTTCAGCCTTGATTGACCGCATGCAAGGTCTTTCGCTGGAGGTAGCAGATCTCCGTAAAACTGTGTCTCAGTTTCAGGTGACCGGTTCTGCTGGCGTTAATGGAGTTTGTTCCGAGCCTAAGATCTCGCTTCCGGATACGTTCTCCGGGGGTAGTGAGAATTTTGTTTGCTTTAGAGAGGCCTGCAAACTCCATTTTCGCCTACTTCCCCATTCCTCTCGCTGCTCAGGGATAACGTTTAGTCTTGGGCCTTTTCGCTGCCGGTGGGGGCACGGCCCCTTTGATCGGTGGACAAATATTTTGTAGCCCTGGGGCAGATATATGATGACCTGGATCGTATTGCTCTGGCTGAATCTAAACTGCGTCTTTTATGCCAGGATAAACAGTCTGCAGAGATATATTGTTCTGAATTTCGGAGATGGGCAGCTGATACTGGTTGGAATGATGCTGCACTCCGAAGTCAATTTTGCCATGGTCTTTCGGAAAGATTGAAAGATGCATTTGCTTTTCATGAGAGACCAGCCTCGTTATAGTCTGCCATGTCTCTAGCTGTTCGTATTGACAGGCTTCTTAGAGAGAGACAGAGGAGACTACTCCTTCCTGTCATATTCAGCCCAAGGACAGTGGGGCTGTCTCATTCAGTGCGCAGGGGTTTCAGTCTCTCTCAATCCCCTCTGAGGAGGAGGCCATGCAGCTGGGTTTGCTTGCCTCTGATAGTAGAGGATTCAGCTCTCAGAGGAGGGTTTGTTTCTGTTGTGGGGGTATAAATCATTTGGCTATTGTTTTCCCCTCTAGGAGATTCATGGAGTTTTCTGAGGGTAATAAAAGAAAAACAAAAAGAAAAAAAACCTCTAAAAATTTTCCATTTGCTATTATTGGCAAGGTTGATGCGGAAATTGAAGGTTTGCCGTTTACATGTAGTTCCCGTTTTCTCCTACCTGCCAGGGTGGCGCTAGACAGCAAGAACATTGTTTGTGAGATTTTTGTAGATAGTGGAGCAGCTGTAAATCTCATTCATAATCAATTTGCTATAACACATGGTTTCCAGGTATGCACTTGGGAAAAGGATATACCTGTTTTTGCTATCGATTCCGCTCCACTTTCTCAAAGATCGTTAAAGGGCATAGTTCACAATATCCGTTTGACTGTGGGTGACGCTCATGTTGAGGATATGTCGTCTTTCGTCCTAAGTGGATTACCTACTCCTCTAGTGTTGGGGCTACCCTGGCTCACTAAACATAACCCCACCATTGATTGGCAAGCAAGGCAAATAAATGGTTGGAGTGAGTTTTGCAGAGAGAATTGCCTCACGGCGTCTCTTTCAGAGGGTTCTACCAAGACTGTACCATCTTTTCTCTCAGAATTTTTCGGATGTGTCTTCCGAGAGTGGTGTCCAGGAGTTGCCCCCTCACCGGGAGTACGACTGCCCTATTAATCTCATCCCAGGCGCCAAGCTGCCAAAATCATGTTTATACAATCTCTCCCAACCTGAAAGAGTCGCTATGCGTACTTATATATATAGCCTGAGAAAGGGACACATCCGACCCTCGAAGTCACCTGTTGCCGCAGTTTTTTTTTTTTTGTTAAGAAAAAAGATGGTTCTTTAAGACCTTGTCTGGATTTCAGGGAGCTGAACTGTATCACAATTCGTGACCCATATCCACTTCCTCTGATCACGGACCTGTTTAACCTGATTGTTGGGGCTAAAGTTTTTTCTAAGTTGGATTTAAGACGGGCATACAACCTAGTCAGGGTCAGGGAAGGGGATGAATGGAAGACGGCCTTCAATACCTCTGAGGGTCATTTCGAGAATTTGGTTATGCCCTTTGGTTTGATGAATGCTCTGGCCGTCTTCCAACATTTTGTGAACAGCATTTTTTATCATTTAATGGGGAAATTTGTACTGGTGTATCTAGATGACATTTTGATTTTTTTCTCCTGATTTCAAGACTCATCGAGACCACCTACGTCAGGTCTTGCTGATTCTGCGGGAGAATAAATTGTACGCTAAACTGGAAAAATGTGTGTTTGCGGTTCTGGAGATTCAGTTTCTTGGTTTTCTTCTCTCCACTTCTGGTTTTCGCATGGACCCTGAGAAGGTCCGGCTGTGCTTGATTGTGAGCTTCCTGAGAATCAGAAGGCGCTGATGCGGTTTTTGGGTTTTGCCAATTATTACAGAAAGTTCATTTTGAATTATTCCTCTGTTGTTAAGCCACTCACTGATATGACTAAAAAGGGGGTAGATTTTTCCTCGTGGTCGGTAGATGCGCTTAATGCCTTTTCTAGTATCAAAGAGAGTTTTGCTTCTGCTCCCATTTTGGTACAACCTGATGTCTCTCTACCTTTTATTGTTGAGGTGGACGCTTCTGAAGTGGGTGTGGGTGCGGTCTTATCTCAGGTCCCTCTCCTGCCAAATGGCGACCGTGTGCCTTTTTCTCAAGGAAACTCTCCTCTGCAGAGAGAAATTACGATGTGGGAGATAGGGAGTTGTTGGCCATCAAATTAGCTTTTGAGGAATGGCGCCATTGGTTAGAGGGAGCCAGACACCCTATTACCGTGTTTACCGACCATAAAATTCTGTCCGACTTGGAATCGGCCAGGCGTCTGAACCCGAGTTCTTCTCTAGGATTAATTTTGCTGTCACGTTCCACCCTGGGGTTAAAAATGCGAAGGCGGATGCCCTGTCACGTTGTTTTCCGGGAGGGGGGAACTTTGAAGACCCGGGTCCCATTTTGGCTGAAGGGGTGGTCGTCTCTGCTCTTTATCCTGATTTGGAGGCAGAGGTTCAGACAGCCCAGGCAGAGGCTCCTGATCTTTGTCCTCCTGGGAGGTTGTTTGTGCCTCTCGCTTTACGACACAAGGTTTTTAAGGAGCACCATGATACGGTCCTTGCTGAGCACCCGGGGAGTAGAGCCACAGTGGAGATTCTGGTGGCCGGCTCTTCGTAAGACGGTTGTGGGTTTTGTGGCAGCCTGCGAGACCTGCGCTCGTGCCAAGGTCCCTCATTCACGGCCATCGGGTTCTCTCCTCCCGTTACCCATTCCTTCCCGTCCTTGGACGCATCTGTCTATGGACTTCATTACGGACCTGCCTCGTTCCTCGGGGAAGACTGTGATTTTAGCAAAATGGCGCATTTCATTCCCTTTCCTGGGTTACCCAATGCTAAGACGTTGGCGCAAGCGTTTGTTGATCACATTGTTAAATTGTATGGCGTTCCTTCAGACATCATTTCTGATAGGGACACGCAATTTGTTTCCAGATTATGGAAGGATTTCTGTTCTCGCTTGGGGATTCGGTTGTCATTCTCTTCTGCTTTTCACCCGCAGTCGAATGGTCAGACCGAAAGCGTCAATCAGAATCTGGAGACATATCTGCGCTGTTTTGTGGCGGAGAATCAGGAGGATTGGTATTCTTTTTTGTCCCTTGCTGAGTTTGCTTTAAATAACCGTCGCCAGGAGTCCTCTGATAAGTCACCATTTTTTGGTGCATATGGCTTTCATCCACAGTTTGGGACATTCTCTGGAGAGGGGTCTTCTGGTTTACCTGATGAGGAGAGATTTTCCTCGTCTTTGTCATTTATTTGGCAAAAGATTCAGGGTAATCTGAAGAGGATGAGTGAGAGATATAAGCGTGTGGCGGATAAGAGACGTGTGCCTGGTCCGGACCTGAATGTGGGTGATCTGGTGTGGGTGTTTACAAAGAATATCAATCTGAAGGTTCCCTCCTGGAAGTTGGGTCCTAAGTGTATTGGGCCTTATAAGATCTTGTCCGTCATCAATCCCGTTGCCTTCTGTCTTGATCTTCCTCAGACTTGGAAGATCCATAATGTTTTTCACAGGTCCCTATTAAAACCTTATGTCCAACCAGCTGTACCCTCCTCTTTGCCTCCTCCTCCGATTGTTGTTGATGGTAATCTTGAATTTCAGGTCTCTAGGATTGTGGATTCTCGCATTATCCGCGGTTCTCTCCAGTACTCATTCATTGGGAGGGTTAGGGTCCTGAGTTGAGGATGTGGGTCCCAGTGGCGGACATTAAGGCCACTCGTTTCATCAGGGCTTTCCATAGGTCTCATCCTGAGAAGGTGGGCTCTGAGTGTCCGGAGTCCACCCGTAGAGGGAGGGGTACTGTCACTGCCAGTTATGTGAGAAGGTCTGGCAGACTTTCTTCTCTACCTCTTGCATGACGTTCTTTGTTTTAGTTTCACTTTGTCATCTCCTTTCCTTCTCCCAGGTGTCACCTATTTAGATTAATTGTCTCCCTTTATATTCCCTCCCATACTGCCTCACTTTGCGGTTTATACTACTTCCTGGATGAGGTGTTCACTGCTGGAGGCTGCTGCTGCTGCTGTTTTCTCAGATAATTCTTTTTCCTTTATTTGTGTTTCCTTGCTGGCTTAATTCTAGGTGACCCTGACTCCGTCCGTATTAAGTGCAGGGAGCCGGTGGTCGTATCCCCTCACGACCACCCTATTATAGGTGTCACACAGTATTAGGTACGTGGGCATGCAATCGTCTACCATAGAGACCCTTGCATGGGCATAGCAGTCAGGGAGAGCTCTAGGGGTTTTATAGTGCTCACCCATATGCTCCTTAGTTTGGGATCAAGCCAGTCGGATGTTTATTTATAAGTTCCAGGTTTCTGCAACATCATCCGTGACATCAGGATACCACAGAGTGGCAAGGTGACATAGTGTGGAGATGGCAGCAACAGCATCAGGATACCACAGAGTGGCAAGGTGACATAGTGTGGAGATGGCAGTGGCAGCAGCAGCATCAGGAGACCACAGAGTGTAAAGGTGACATAGTGTGGAGATGGCAGCAGCAGCATCAGGAGACCACAGAGTGGGGTGGTGGGTGGCAATACCAGTACCCGCTGACGAAGGTGGGTGAAAGAAGGAGCGCTTGGCATCAGATGTGTGGCATCAGGCGTGTGGCAGTATCAGAGTAGTAGCTGAGGCAGGTATCCAGAAGAAACCGGTCTCTTTTTGCAAGGTTTGGGTGAGGCGGCATGAATGATCTAATCAGATGCATCAGGCATTGGTGGGTGGAAATCCTGGCTGATCCACGCCTCATCTTGACAAAGGTCAGTCTCTCCACATTTTGGGTGCACAGGCGCGTTCTTCTTGGGGTAACTATGGCCCCCATCGCACTGAACACCCACTGTGATGCCACACTACTGGCCAGGCAGGACAGCTTTTCCAAGGTAAACTCTGCTAGTTGTGGCCACAAATCCAGTTTGGCTGCCCAGTAGTCCAGCAGATCTTCAATGTGGGTTGGCAGGGTGCTGTCCAAGTATGCCATTACCTGCTGGTTCAGGTCCTGCTCCAGTTCCACCTGCTGCTGCTGGTGAGTAGTTTCTTCACTATGAGATCTAGGCGCCAAATCTCCAGTCCCCTGACCAGCCATTGCTAGTACCATCTGTTCCAAGATATGAAGCAGTGAAATGATGTCGTTCATCCTGTAGTCCTGGCAACTAACAAATAATGTGGCCTCCTCAAAGGGCCTGAGCAAACGGCAGGTGTCACGCATGAGCTGCCACTGGCTGACATCGAAGTTACACAGGGGAGTATGCCTATGCGCTTGAATCATCAAGAAATCATTGATGGCCTTTTTTTGTTCGTATAGTCCATCCAACATATGGAGGATGGAATTCCAACAAGTGGAAACGCCGCATATCAGCCTATGTTGGGGGATGCAGTTCGGCCGCTGCAGCTCAAGGAGGGTGTGCTTTGCGGTGTACGAGTGGCTGAATTGCATGCAAAGTTTCCTGCCCATTTTTAGGATGTCTTGCAGATGGCTGGAAGACTTCAGGAACCGCTTGACAACCAGATTGAACACGTGTGCCATGCAGGGCACATGACTCAGCCTTCCTTGACGCAGCGCCAACACAATGTTCTTCCTGTTGTCGGTCACCATGGTTCAGATTTTGAGTTGTTGGGGGGAAATCCAGGATTCGATTTCTTGACGAAGTACATGGAGCAGTATCTCCCCTGTGCAACTCCGTTCGCCCAGGGAAACGAGGTGCAGAACAGCGTGACACCGCCGTGCCCTGCACATGTGGCATGCTGGAGGGGCACTGTGACTTGTCCCGGCAGTGGAGACTGGACATGGTGGAGGATGAGGAGGCAGAGGTGGACATTGTCGCAGGACCAACGGCATGACAACGTGGAGGTGAAAGCATCGTGACCTGGCCAAGTTGCTGGTGTGGCTGTGCAGGAACCACATTCACCCAGTGGGCTGTAAAGGACATGTACTGTCCCTTACCGTAGTTACAGCTCCACACGTCGGCACTGCCGTGCACTTTGGCAGACACCAACAGGCTCAAGGACTGGCCCACCTTCTGTTCTACATATTTGTGCATTGCTGGTACTGCCTTGTTCACAAATAAATGACGGCTTGGGACTCTCCCCCATCAGTTCAGCACAAGCCATCAGTTCTCTGAAAGATGCAGAGTCCACCACTTGGAAAGGGAGGGACTGCAGCACCAGCAACTTGGACAGGTTCAGCTTCTGTGCCGTTGGATGCATGCACACATACTGATGTCTCTTGGCAATCGCTTCGGTGATCGATTGCTGATGGAATCACTGACGAGGAGTAGGAGGAGGAGGAGCAGGAGCATCTGGACCAGCAGAAGTTGGGAATGACAGACAACTCTCTTCGGCTGAGGTGGTGGAGCCTTGACTGGCTGAAACCGCGTGCGTGCCACTGGGTGATGCAGCGGTTGCTGCGACAGGCTGGACCACCACATTGGAACCACGGTTCTCCCAGGCCAATTTATGGTGACGCTGCATATGTTGAAGCAGGGCTGTGGTGCCAACATTAGCACCCTGCCCACGCTTCATCTTCTGCCCACATTTTCTACATATGGCCATTTTAACCTCCCCAGACGGCTTAACAAAAAAACGGACACACCGCCAAGTAGGTGATTTTCCCCCCAACAGTCCTCACTGATTGACTTCTACCGCCGCTGCCTCAGTGAACCCCTGTACCACTACTTCCCGGGCAGGTAGGCTGCTGCAAAACAGGTGGTCTACCCTGGGCAGGTTTGGTTCCCGACCTCCCACTGCTGCCGCCCTGCTGACTCCCAGCCATGCTACCACCTTGCTGGCTCAGCTGCTGCCCGCTGTGGGACATTGACACAATTCTAACATTTTTGGCTCTATACACCACCACAATGGATTTGAAATGAAACGAACAAGATGTGCTTTAACTGCAGACTGTCAGCTTTAATTTGAGGGTATTAACATCCTAATCAGGTGAATGGTGTAGGAATTACAACAGTTTGCATATGTGCCTCCGACTTGTTAAGGGACCAATAGTAATGGGGCAGAATAATAATCATAAATCAAACTTTCACTTTTTAATACTTGGTTGCAAATCCTTTGCAGTCAATTACAGCCTGAAGTCTGGAACGCATAGACATCACCAGACGCTGGGTTTCCTTCCTGGTGATGCTCTGCCAGGCCTCTACTGTAAATGTCTTCAGTTCCTGCTTGTTCTTGGGGCATTTTCCCTTCAGTGTCAACTAGACAGGACAGTTCTACTCCATTAAACTTGGCTGTAACAATTGGGCTCTCTCCCACTAAGTCCAAGTCCATAGTTTTCAGCAGGGGGCACAAATCTGTACTTCCTCCTGCGATTTGCCCCTCAATTGCAGGTGGAACTAGTTTAAATCTCTTTGGTTGCTGATAATGTCATGATTGGGGCAGTTCCTGGCTAAGTGCCCATCCTGGTTACATGTCTAGCATCTTGTTGCAGGTCGGGCCCCTCTGTAGTACTGCCTGGGTGTGGAACAGGATTCTCCTCCATCATGAGTCTGAGCTTCCACTCTCTCCTTTCTCACAGTCAGTGCCTCCTTTAGTTCTTTAATCACTTCTTCCAATGATGACACCAGGGCCTCCACACTCTACTCTTTGGTGTGAGTTACCTCTTTTTTGCTGGGCTATTGGGACTGTTCCTCCATTTCCAGGGTAATACTGTAGCTTCCTTAAAGGGATTCTGTCACCAGGTTTCACCCCCTCCAGATAAAAATATGGTTATGTTCATGGAGCTTTCACGATTGCTAATGTGGTCTTATAAATGTAATCTGTAGGCTCATTTTGCTCAAAAAACGCTATTACTAACCTGTCAATCAACAGAATAAGGTGCCCAAGGGGATGTAAATGGATCCAAGCTGCCGCCCGCACCCGTCGCCGTTCGTGCCCAGCTCTGCCTTTCACGACCTCAGCGCCGCCTCATAATCCTGTGTGACGCCTCCGGCTCTCCCTCCCTCCCCCCTCCTTCTGCTCTAACATCTCGCGCGTGCGCACAGGGCTCTGCCAGTGTGCAGGTCATCGAGAGGTTGAGCGAAGTGCCGGCGCATGCGCACTTCACTCTATGAAGCCGGACGGAGAAGTCCACACGGGCGCATCAGGCAGAGCCCTGTGCGCACGCGCGAGATGTTAGAGCAGAAGGAGGGGGGAGGGAGGGAGAGCCAGAGGCGTCACACAGGATTATGAGGTGGCGCTGAGGTCGGGAAAGGCGGAGCTGGGCACGAACGGCGGCGGGTGCGGGCGGCAGCTTGGATCCATTTACATCCCCTTGGGCACCTTATTCTGTTGATTGACAGGTTAGTAATAGCGTTTTTTGAGCAAAATGAGCCTACAGATTACATTTATAAGACCACATTAGCATTCGTGAAAGCTCCATGAACATAACCATATTTTTATCTGGAGGGGGTGAAACCTGGTGACAGAATCCCTTTAAGCACCTGGTGGAAGATTAAATAGGGCTCCAGCTTGAGTCTCTCATGTAGAGTCCTCCGTAATGGCTGACTCCATAGGCCGAGGAGAAACTGATCTTGCAGGATCACTTTCGCATTAGTGAAGGATGTGACTTCCTGTCCTTCTTTTCTTTGTAGTGAGACGATGAGCTGTTGTAATCTATTTGCATACTGGGGCAATGTTTCATCTTCCCCCTGGTATCTAGTGAAGAATTTCTTTCTCAGCATAGCTTCAGACGTTGTATCCCCGTACACATCTTCCATTGTGTGTGATATCTGCTCAAACGTCTGTCTCAGCCTTGCCGGCTACAGAAGTACTGTCTTTCTGGCTTCCCCTTCTAATGTGCTCAAGGCTAGTGCTGCTTCCAGATGTGGGGAAACATTACACAGACATGCGGCTCCCTTCAGCCCCTCTTTGCAGTTTTCTAGTAACACATTGGATCAATAAGCTGGGGTAGGTGGCTTAGCAGAGCTCCCACTGGGATTATTGGCTGTGTCCTGCTCACGGAGGATGTTTCACCTTCTGTCGCCATATCCTCTAGCCGACTACTGTCACATGTAAGGTACGCAGGTGGAAGGCGAGAAACTCAATCCAACAACTTAGGAACACTGAAACAGCTTTACTAAAGATGATTTTGCAATATAGCAACAACCTCTTGTACTTGTGAAACAGGTAAATATATATTCAATAGGGATGCAGTCTCTTTAAGAAACTGAGTTGATAGCAGGGAGGGTGTAACTATAGTCTCTGTGGAATTGGTTTAACTTTATACAGTCTCTCAGGGGCTGCACTTACTGTTTTTGCTAGCGGGTGAGGGACCCTCCTGGTATCTGGATCTCTATCTCTCCAAGGCTGGACCTTTCTCTTTGCTGCAGTGGATAATCTTGCAGGACACTTCTGAGGCAACTTCTGAGGCCTTGCTTGTCTTACACATGTGCTCCACAATCTTTTTCCTTGCACTGGTCCGTGTTGCTCTGTTCCTTTAGTGCAACACAATGCTCTGCCTGCCACAGCCTCTCTGTACCTGTCTGGGCTGCACTGCTTTACTTGGGTGGCCACATCACACCACCCCTGAGCTCTGGTAACGGACCCTGCTTTGGATCTCCTGCACTGATCTCATCTCCTTCTCCTGTGTAGCAGGCTTTGTCTTCCCTTATTATCTCTAGCTGGGAACTGGCTCCTTCTTCTGGACTGAAATGATGTGACAGCAAGTCTCTATATCCAACCACTGCAAGAGCTCTTCCTGACATTACAAATACACTGCCTCCTATACATCATTATATAATGAAAACATTATCTCCTATACATCATCATATACTGAATACACTGCCTCCTATACATCATCATACACTGAATATACTACCTCCTATACATCATCATATACTGGATACACTCCTTAATATACATCATCATATAATAAATATACTGCCTCCTATACATCATCATATACTGGATACACTCCTTCATATACATCATCATATAATAAATACACTGCCTTCTATACATCATTATATAATGAATACACTGCCTCCTATACATCATCATATAATGAATACACTCCTTCATATACATAATCATATAATAAATACACTGCCTCCTATACACCATCATATACTGGATACACTGATTCATATACATCATCATATAATGAATACACTGCCCCCTATACATAATCAGATACTGAATACATTACCTTCTATACATCATCCTATTCTGAATACACTGCCCCCTATACATCATACAATGAATACACTGCCTCCTATAAACATCATATACTGAATACATTACCTGCTATACATAATCATATACTGAATATGTTACATCCTATACATCATCATATACATGAATACACTGCCTCCTATATATCATCATATACTAAATACACTGCCTCCTATATATCATCATATACTGAGTACACTGCCTCCTATAACTCATCATATACTGAATACACTGCCACCTATACATCATTATATACTGAATACACTGCTTCTTATACATCATATACTGAATACACTGCCTCTTATACATCATCATATACTGAATACACTGCCTCCTATAGATCATCATATACTGAATACACTGCCTTTTATACATCATCATATACTGAATACACTGCCTCCTATAAATCATCATATACTGAATACACTGCCTCCTATACATCATCATATACTGAATACACTGCCTCCTATAAATCATCATATACTGAATACACTGCCTCTTATACATCATCATATACTGAATACACTGCCTCCTATATAACATCATATACTGAATACACTGCCTCCTATAAATCATCATATACTGAATGCACTGCCTCCTATATATCATCATATACTGAATACACTGCCTCCTATAGATCATCATATACTGAATACACTGCTTCTTATACATCATATACTGAATACACTGCCTCCTATAGATCATCAAATATTGAATACACTGCCTCCTATATATCATCATCTACTGAATACACTGCCTCCTATACATCATATAGTAGTAAATACACTGCCTCCTATACATCATCACATAATGAATACACTGCTTCATATACATCATCATTCACTGGATACACTTCCTCCTATATATTATAACATACTGAATACACTGCCTTTTATACATCATCATATAAGGAATACCTTGCTCCCTATACATTATCATATACTGAATGCACTTCCTACTATATATTATAACATACTGAATATGCATCCTCCCATACATCATTATATACTGAATACTATGTCTCCTATACATCATCCTTTATTGACTATACCGCCACCTATAGGACAGTGTTTTCATGAAGGTGCAATTAAGGTTTAGGAGGTATACAAAGAGCCCATTCCATTTCTTTCCTGGTGCTGTAAATTAGGCTAATCAATAACAATTTGAATCAATTTAATCAGTGTCGGAGGAGGGGCATTTGGACGGTCAGGAAGTGCGACAATCATAACATCTAGATGTGTCAGAGAAAAGGTCAGACATTAGCACACATTAATGTCATTATGTCCGGACAGTTACTCGGGGCAGTAAGATGACAGGACCCTCTGACGCCATCACTCCTTCCCCCCCCCCCGCTTCCAAGTGATTCCAAGTGACATCTTTGTGTTGCTCTCATGGTTTTTGTGCTACATTCGCTCCTTGCAGTGTGTCAATCTATGTATGGAACTCCACATCCAAAATTTGTAGATTTGTCTTTGATGGTCATTCTCATGGATGGACTGTAGGAATGTTCTCCTTTAATTAGTATGACCATAGCCCATTTGATGATGTATGAGATGAAGAAGGTGTGAGATCCCCAAACGTTGCTTTATTCCCTTACTGCTGTTTTCATCATGTATACCTTGTGGAGAAGAGTTCTTGTTTCTGCCTGCATAATGGTTGCTGCTGTTGACAGATCTTATCATCACTTTGTTCATATGATAATAAAGACTATGGTGAATTTTCTCCTCTCTTATTAACATATGAGTTCCTGATGCACTATTGTGCTCTCAGTATTATATACATATAAAATGAGAATAACAGATCCATCAACAGCTTGGTGGTAAGCAGGTATCAACAAGATATATTTAATTTGAGGAAATGGATGATAAGATCAAGAAAAGGTAACAAAGATGAACTGTGTAGATGCCAGATTTTATATACCGTAAATATGAAACCAATATCTGGGTGAAGTCTTAACATTTTTTAAAGATTTTACAAGCACACATCTTCGGGAAGCAACATGAGGAAGAGTTTTTTTGTGAGAGGTCAAGATTCTACATACCGTGGAAGCAACCCATGTAGTAGCTTTGGAACCCATAGTGGGGGCTCATTCCAGTTTGGTCCCATCCCTGTTTTAATGGGTGGTGAGAACCCTTATACGGGTGGTGAGAACCCTGCAGTAGAAGAGGAATGAAGGCATCATTACTTTCTGTTATGGGACATTATGAATGTGGTGGTGTCAAGTACATGTAGCTCCTGAAAATGGCCTTATTTTTATCTTTTCTATTGGACTTCCCGAAACACGTGGCAGTGGTCCTTATTATAGTTGCCCACAAGGAGCATATATGGATATGGGTAAGGATTGCACAAACTGAATAGGAAGTGGATGGCTTGCAGGGGCTGGATAGGAAGGTAAACTTTCTATAGACCTGACTGAAGACAACCGAGGTCTGATGCCAACATAGAAGATAATTTCCGGTGAACTCTATAGGGCAATAGGGCAGATATATCAAGACTGGTGTAAAGGAATACTGCCTTAGTTGCCCATAGCAACCAATCAGATTCCACCTTTCATTTTCCAAAGCAGCTCGGAAAAATGAAAGGTGGAATCTGATTAGTTGCTATAGGCAACTAAGGCAGTTTTCCTTTACACCAGTTTTGATAAATTTCCCTCTATGTCTATTCCGAGAAAGATGGCAGTCCTAATGGATGGATGAAAAGTGGTCAAAGAAAGGGCAGGCTGGGTGCTGCACTCCAGTGGACAATACTCAGTTGTGTTTTCTGCATTACCAGGCTGAAAGGTGAATTATGATTTTTCAATTAAGGCATGTCAGACCATGTCACACTGTCAAGACTCCACGCCTCTAAGCAACCATATAGTTAGACCATGCACAATAAAGAACCTCAAAAGACATCTTACCCTTTATATCACGTAAGGTAGGAAACAGTGCAGTTGTGTACTTCTCCCACATCACTATCCCAACCTACTTGCATGATCCTCTCTAAATAGTGGCCCACAACTTGCGATGGTCCCGACCTTGACAAAGTTGCAGGGACCAAAACCTAGTGGGGTAGAAGAGTAGTCAGACAGAAGGTCGGCAAAACCAGACCTGCAAAACCAGGACTGGATCAGAATCCAAAAGCTATGTCAAAATCAGACCAGAGTCCAAACCAGAGAGACACATCAGAACCAACACAAGATACAAACAAACACAGAGTCAGATACAACAAGGGGTAAGTGCCAGGAGTTAATGTTAGAGGAATAATCGGCAGGCAGTCAGGAGCAACGTCAGGGGCAACGTCAGTGATACAGTCCTAACCTCAGTACAGTGATATAGTCCTAACCTCAGTATCTGAGGAAAGGGATTTAGGGGTCATTATTTCGGAAGACTCAAAGGTAGGCAGACAATGCCATAGACAGCAGGAAATGCTAGCAGAATGCTTGGGTGTATAGGGAGAGGCATTATCAGTAGAAAGAGGGAGGTGCTCATGGCACTCTACAGAGCACTAGTGAGACCTCATTTGGAGTATTGTGCTCAGTACTGGAGACCATATCTCCAGAAGGATATTGATACTTTGGAGAGAGTTCAGAGAAGAGCTACTAAACTAGTACATGGATTGCAGGATAAAACTTACCAGGAAAGATTAAAGGACCTTAACATGTATAGCTTGGAAGAAAGACGAGACAGAGGGGATATGATAGAAACTTTTAAATACATAAAGGGAATCAACAAGGTAAAAGAGGAGAGAATATTTAAAAGAAGAAAAACTGCTACAAGAGGACATAGTTTTAAATTAGAGGGGCAAAGGTTTAAAAGTAATATCAGGAAGTATTACTTTACTGAGAGAGTAGTGGATGCATGGAATAGCCTTCCTGCAGAAGTGGTAGCTGCAAATACAGTGAAGGAGTTTAAGCATGCATGGGATAGGCATAAGGCCATCCTTCATATAAGATAGGGCCGGGGGCTATCCATAGTATTCAGTATATTGGGCAGACTGGATGGGCCAAATGGTTCTTATCTGCCGACACATTCTATAATCCAAATGTCAGAATACCAGGAATTCAAACAATAGTACAATGCACGCTAGTGAGGCTAAGACTAATCACCTGTTTCCAGCAGCTGCTTGTTTAAATGTCCCACTGATGGAAACATGTGAAGCTGGCACTGAGCCTGATTGGTCCAGTGTCCCTGCTCCCTCATAGGCCAACCAGCCCGACTGTCAGGGCAACCCCAGCTGTGCCACAACAGAGAGGCCGCTCTCATTGTCGGAGCACTGACAGGTAAGTATTTGACACTTTACAACTAAATAATTATAAACACATTTCGTAGCACTTTGCAATCAGAAGGGATATGTACAAACAAAATCAGACATTACATAGAAGAAAGTTTGTTTACAATTCAAACTATAGGAGTAAGGTCCCTGTTCAGAAGAGCTTACAATCTATGAGAAAATAGGGGTGGCGCAAAAGGTAAAAAGTGTTAGTTTTGTACCGGCCATCTTAACTAAATACAAGGGCACATACAAGCTTCTTGTGCCATTCACCAGCCGGTATCTGTATGCATGGAGTGTAGTGGATAGTACTGGGTGAAGACATCAGGATGTGAGAAATACTGTTAAAGGGGGTGAATGGGAAGAGTTACTTTAGGGAATGTGGTAAAAGGTTTGTTTCTAGGGAGCGCCTACATTTTGTTGCAGTTGGTAATACTGTCCAAGGTACCACAGCAAGTGGTTGATTGACAGCTCGGTTCTGCCGGCGATTGTCAGGAAGGAAGCGTCCCTTCCCAACAATCACCAGCTTGCTAGCAGAGGAGACTGCTGCTATTACATGCAGCGATCTCCTCCACAGCATGGGGAGGACCAGTCGATATACCATCCCTAGTTCCCATGCTGTCCAGTTGTTTGCCAGCAGCATTAGACACCACAATCTGCCACTGGCAAATTATCTTTTTTAAATCTGTCAAAAGATTTGGATTGCCCGATGAGTGGACGTTTGCTCGTTCATCGGGTACGTTTGCTTGTTCAACGATAATGAGCGTTTAAACGAATGACTGGTCCGACAATCGCCTGTTGTAATACAGGCTTTAATGTCAACAGCCCTGTTCAAACTCTGTCCACCATGATGGTTCCTAGGGGCCTAATCTCTGAACAACATAAAGAAATGACCCTTGGTCCAAATGTTGATGTCACATGGGGGAAGACCAAGCATCAGCTTCTCATCCTGAAGTTCTCCTTTGCAATGCTGTTCTAGGAATGGCAAAGCCATCAAGGATGTGCTGCTTGTACAAGAAGATCCTAAGGTTGAAAGTGGTGCATGAGAAGAGTGGTTTGGCTAGTGGAATTCATTTCCCACCAACACTTGGGTATTCTATATATCTCTGTATTGCTCTCTATAGCCAAGAAAAGCTCAGAAACTGCCTCATTCACTAGAAAGTTTGGGTAGCCCTGTCTGTCTGTAGATCTTTACAAATGATACATATCCTTCAGGGCTGCTTCCTTTTAACAGTCTCTCATAGACTCTCCCAATATTCTTGGTGTTATACCTGGGAACTCTGGTTTGGGGTTCCAGAGTGAAATAGTTAGTCACGATGTCAGACTATATGACGGTATTGTTCTAGTCAAGCAATGCAGAGTCATCTCCCATTGACTGGGTGGGAATCGTCTGCTTGAAGTGACTCAGTCCAATACATTTTTTTTACAAGTTGATATGGAGGCAATGGACTAGTTTATGGGGAAAAAAAATGTTTTTATGAACATCATAAAAGTTTTATTTATAAGAAAACTGAGAAATTGACTGTTACAAATTGAACCTTACACCAGGGATCAGCAACCTCTGGCACTCCAGCTGTTCTGAAACTACAACTCCCAGAATCCTCTTTTCAGTTCTATGGGAGTTACAAAAACAGAGGAGTGTTCATGATGGGAGTTGTAGGTTCACAGCAGCTGGAGTGCCGAAGGTTGCTGATCCTTGCCCTACAATGTTCGTGCAAAATCTTAGTTCTAAATCCCTGACCCCTCAAAAATGTAGTTATACCTGCCATGGAGGAGCTGACACAGCCCCCATACACATTCAGTAGCTGTCAACTGACAACTGTTTCTCCTGACTCCTTCAGTACATATACAATCACCTGGCAGAATATACAGTATACTGTATGTGTATAATATGAGGAGAGAAGAGAAAACCATTGCCAGACACTTCTGTCGGTGGCTTTTTTTTACATGGAGATTTTTTTTATTCATTAAAATTTTTTTATGCATTTACTAATCCCACAAGGGGACTTCACAGGCGATCTTCGGATCGCTTTTATAATACGCTGTACTTCTTATGCAGTACAATGTATTATACTGTCAGGGCTTTACTGACAGTCACCATCAGGGTGTGCTAGAGAGTCACAGCCTGATGGGCATACACTGCAAGCAGGCCTAGAGCCTTCATTAGACCCCAGGCTGCCAATCGAAGACATTGGCACCCCCTGAGTTCATCACAGGGTGACAATGGGAGACAGTGGGAGCTCCCTCCCTCTAAACCATTTAGATGGCATCTATGCGGTTATATGGCCTAGATCAGTGTTCTACTGCTGGTCTTGGCCATTACAGAAGGTGCTCTCATGTGAGAGCTGAGCCTCCACTCTCCGCTGCATGGGAGACCCGTGCAGTGCTTATTATGGCAGTCTAGAATACAGAATAGAATCTACAAGGCCATGTATAAGAGTCAGACAGCAAGATATTGTGTGCATACAAGTTCCATGGTGTTTCTACATGGTGGCAGTACGATGAGGACTTCTGGAGGAGTCTGGCCCTTCAGCATCAGTTGGGCTGTGAGCAGGACAGACTAGGAACTTAAAGTGGCCCTGGAAAAAAATTAAAGTGGCCCATGTTGTAGGTGGGTCCAAATTGACAGAAGGCGTAGCAACACAAGTAGGCTGGGACAAAACAAGTAGGCGTGGCCTGCAATACCGTAGGGCAGCACAAAATACCTCCCCAGCAGAAGCAAATATTACAGTTCAGCACAAAATACCACCCCAGTAAAACCAAATATCACAGTACAGCACAAAGTATCTCCCCAGCAGAACTAAATACCACAGTGCAGCACAAAATACTTCCACCCTCACCACAGTATTAAACTGTACCCCCGTCCTGCGGACAGTGATACAGTTGAATTAACGAGGGCACCTGTAGTCATTGGTCAAGTGCATAAGTACCTGATGCGCCAACAGTAGTATTAATTAATACTAAGAGCATCAGATCATTATGTACTTGGCTGGGGACCGTAAGGAGGGCTCGGGTCGCACCATGGGCATTGGTCCACTGGTACATTTTCTCTGGAGCCACACCCAAGGAGATTGGGAGAGACAGAAATTGGAAAAATGGGGGGGGGGGGGGCAGAACATGGGAATTTAATGCCATTTAATGCCACCTCCTACTCAATCTGGTCCTGAAGAATCTGTGGGTGCTCCCTTGCAGAATTATACACAACCACACCTAGTAGCCTAAACCTCACAACCAAGTGTGGACTGGCCATATACCCTACAGGGAAATTTCCTGGGTGCCACCCAAGCTCTCTTGATGGCTGCAGGCCACAGTTACCCTCATGAACTCAACTGTATTATCATCCTCATCCTACCTTTCTACAGGTGTAGAAAATGGTAAATGAGACGGGCCTTCCGACCTGTTCCCTTCCCCACCACACCCACTTTTTTAGACCTGGCGTGAGCGGGGAGAAGTCGCAGATTGTGATGCAACTTACCATTGCACCACAATCTGCGACAGAAATACGTCTAATTTAGGCATATTTTAGCTTGATAAATGACCCCTTAAGTAACTAAATTAAGATTTAAAGGAGTTAACACAACAAGCATAATTTATCACCTATCACCAGAAGAACTGAGAGTTGGTATCCCAAGTCGTCTTTTTTGAATGGAGCAGTAGTGTGCTTGTATAGTTACCAACTTTAAAAATTTAAAAATTGTAAGTTTTCTGTCCACAGAGATATGTAAGGGCTTATTGTTTTTAATAATCAGTTGATGTTTTCATTACTGTTTTGGTATTTTGGGTTACATATGACTTTTTGATTGCTTTTTATTATTTTATTACTTTACTGGGAGACAGGAGAAATAAAAAGCAGCAATTTTGGCAATGTTTTTTTGTTTAATTTTTTGTGACCTTATGACTAGGGATGAGCGAACCCGAACTGTATAGTTGGGTTCGGGTTCGGTGTTCGGCGCTTTCTTGGCGCTTTTTGAAAGGCTGCAAAGCAGCCAATTAACAAGCGTCATACTACTTGCCCCAAGAGGCCATCACAGCCTTGCCTACTATTGGCATGGCTGTGATTGGCCAGTGCAGCATGTGACCCAGCCTCTATATAAGCTTGGGTCACGTAGCGCTGCACGTCATTCTGCTGATTCAAGCATAGGGAGAGGTTGCAGCTGCGACGTTAGGGCGAGATTAGGCAGATTAACTCCTCCAAAAGACTTCATTCTGTGATCGATCTGCAGCTGTGGATCATTGAAGTGCTAATATCGACTTGCTCACTTTTTTGAGGCTGCCCAGAGCGTTTTTAGATCACTTTTTTCTGGGGTGATCGGCGGCCATTTTGTGACTTGTGGTGCGCCAGCACAAGCTATCACCAAGTGTATTTAACCATCAATAGTGTGGTTATTTTGTGCTATATCCTACATCAGCTGCAGGCTGAGCCTGTGTCACCGAAGTGCATTTAACCATCAACAGTCTGGTTATTTTTTGGCCATATACTACATCAGCTGCAGGCTGAGCCTGTGTCACCGAAGTGCATTTAACCATCAACAGTCTGGTTATTTTTTGGCCATATACTACATCTGGTGCAGGCTGAGCCTGTGTCACCCAAGTGCATTTAACCATCAATAGTGTGGTTATTTTGTGCTATATCCTACATCAGCTGCAGGCTGAGCCTGTGTCACCGAAGTGCATTTAACCATCAACAGTCTGGTTATTTTTTGGCCATATACTACATCAGCTGCAGGCTGAGCCTGTGTCACCGAAGTGCATTTAACCATCAACAGTCTGGTTATTTTTTGGCCATATACTACATCAGGGGCAAGTTGAGCCTGTCACCCAGCGCCTAAAAAATAGACCTGACATTTCTATTCAACCAAATTTGTACTGTTTTAGCTGGTCAAGTTATTTTTAGTGACCATAAAAGCACATATTCCCAAATTTGCCATTCTCAAAATAACTAGTTTCTGCTATATGAGGCCTACTTGAAATCTATCCCAAAAAGGATATCTTACATTGAAGGTGCTGATAGTGTCATTCAGAAAAACCGAAGACACACGCTACCGTGCAGATAGAAGTCTGATTCTGTGATTAAACCTATACCTGTCACACAGCGCAAAAAAAAAACAGGCCTCACATTTCTATTCAACCAAATCTGTACTGTTTTAGCTGGTCAAGTTATTTGTAGTGACCGTAAAAGCACATTTTTTGTTCTGGGTTGAAAAACTATTCCCAAATTTGCCATTCTCAAAATAACTAGTTTCTGCTATATGAGGCCTACTTGAAATCTATCCCAAAAAGGATATCTTACATTGAAGGTGCTGATAGTGTCATTCAGAAAAACCTAAGACACACGCTACCGTGCAGATAGAAGTCTAATTCTGTGATTAAACCTATACCTGTCACACAGCGCAAAAAAAAACAGGCCTCACTATTCTATTCAACCAAATCTGTACTGTTTTAGCTGGTCAAGTTATTTGTAGTGACCGTAAAAGCACATTTTTTGTTCTGGGTTGAAATACTATTCCCAAATTTGCCATTCTCAAAATAACTAGTTTCTGGTATATGAGGCCTACTTGAAATCTATCCCAAAAAGGATATCTTACATTGAAGGTGCTGATAGTGTCATTCAGAAAAACCTAAGACACACGGTACCGTGCAGATAGAAGTCTGATTCTGTGAATAAACCTATACCTGTCACACAGCGCAAAAAAAAACAGGCCTCACATTTCTATTCAACCAAATCTGTACTGTTTTAGCTGGTCAAGTTATTTGTAGTGACCGTAAAAGCACATTTTTTATTCTGGGTTGAAAAACTATTCCCAAATTTGCCATTCTCAAAATAACTAGTTTCTGCTATATGAGGCCTACTTGAAATCTATCCCAAAAAGGATATCTTACATTGAAGGTGCTGATAGTGTCATTCAGAAAAACCTAAGACACACGCTACCGTGCAGATAGAAGTCTGATTCTGTGATTAAACCTATACCTGTCACACAGCGCAAAAAAAAACAGGCCTCACATTTCTATTCAACCAAATCTGTACTGTTTTAGCTGGTCAAGTTATTTGTAGTGACCGTAAAAGCACATTTTTTGTTCTGGGTTGAAAAACTATTCCCAAATTTGTCATTCTCAAAATAACTAGTTTCTTCTATATGAGGCCTACTTGAAATCTATCCCAAAAAGGATATCTTACATTGAAGGTGCTGATAGTGTCATTCAGAAAAACCTAAGACACACGCTACCGTGCAGATAGAAGTCTGATTCTGTGATTAAACCTATACCTGTCACGCAGCGCAAAAAAAAACAGGCCTCACATTTCTATTCAACCAAATCTGTACTGTTTTAGCTGGTCAAGTTATTTGTAGTGACCGTAAAAGCACATTTTTTGTTCTGGGTTGAAAAACTATTCCCAAATTTGCCATTCTCAAAATAACTAGTTTCTGCTATATGAGGCCTACTTGAAATCTATCCCAAAAAGGATATCTTACATTGAAGGTGCTGATAGTGTCATTCAGAAAAACCTAAGACACACGCTACCGTGCAGATAGAAGTCTGATTCTGTGATTAAACCTATACCTGTCACACAGCGCAAAAAAAAACAGGCCTCACATTTCTATTCAACCAAATCTGTACTGTTTTAGCTGGTCAAGTTATTTGTAGTGACCGTAAAAGCACACTTTTTGTTCTGGGTTGAAAAACTATTCCCAAATTTGCCATTCTCAAAATTGTGGTGAACGGGAAAAATGAGGAAAACATCTAATAAGGGACGCGGACGTGGACATGGTCGTGGTGGTGTTAGTGGACCCTCTGGTGCTGGGAGAGGACGTGGCCGTTCTGCCACAGCCACACGTCCTAGTGAACCAACTACCTCAGGTCCCAGTAGCCAGCAGAATTTACAGCGATATTTTGTGGGGCCCAATGCCGTTCTAAGGATGGTAAGGCCTGAGCAGGTACAGGCATTAGTCAATTGGGTGGCCGACAGTGGATCCAGCACGTTCACATTATCTCCCACCCAGTCTTCTGCAGAAAGCGCACAGATGGCGCATGAAAACCAAGCCCATCGGTCTGTCACATCACCCCCATGCATATCAGGGAAACTGTCTGAGCCTCAAGTTATGCAGCAGTCTCTTATGCTGTTTGAAGACTCTGCTGCCAGGGTTTCCCAAGGGCATCCACCTAGCCCTTCCCCAGGGGTGGAAGAGATAGAATGCACTAACGCACAACCACCTATTTTTCCTGATGATGAGGACATGGGAATACCACCTCAGCACGTCTCTGATGATGACGAAACACAGGTGCCAACTGCTGCGTCTTTCTGCAGTGTGCAGACTGAACAGGAGGTCAGGGATCAAGACTGGGTGGAAGACGATGCAGGGGACGATGAGGTCCTAGACCCCACATGGAATGAAGGTCGTGCCACTGACTTTCACAGTTCGGAGGAAGAGGCAGTGGTAATACCGAGCCAACAGCGTAGCAAAAGAGGGAGCAGTGGGCAAAATCAGAACACCCGCCGCCAAGAGACTCCGCCTGCTACTGACCGCCGCCATCTGGGACCGAGCACCCCAAAGGCAGCTTCAAGGAGTTCCCTGGCATGGCACTTCTTCAAACAATGTGCTGACGACAAGACCCGAGTGGTTTGCACGCTGTGCCATCAGAGCCTGAAGCGAGGCATTAACGTTCTGAACCTTAGCACAACCTGCATGACCAGGCACCTGCATGCAAAGCATGAACTGCAGTGGAGTAAACACCTTAAAAACAAGGAAGTCACTCAGGCTCCCCCTGCTACCTCTTCTGCTGCTGCCGCCTCGGCCTCTTCTGCTGCTGCTGCCGCCGCCTCGGCCTCTTCCTCTGCCTCTGGAGGAACGTTGGCACCTGCCGCCCAGCAAACATGGGATGTACCACCAACACCACCACCTGCGTCACCAAGCATCTCAACCATGTCACACGGCAGCGTTCAGCTCTCCATCTCGCAAACATTTGAGAGAAAGCGTAAATTCCCACCTAGCCACCCTCGATCCCTGGCCCTGAATGCCAGCATTTCTAAACTACTGGCCTATGAAATGCTGTCATTTAGGCTGGTGGACACACACAGCTTCAAACAGCTCATGTCACTTGCTGTCCCACAGTATGTTGTTCCCAGCCGCCACTACTTCTCCAAGAGAGCCGTGCCTTCCCTGCACAAACAAGTGTCCGATAAAATCAAGTGTGCACTGTGCAACGCCATCTGTGGCAAGGTCCACCTAACCACAGATACGTGGACCAGTAAGCACGGCCAGGGACGCTATATCTCCCTAACTGCACACTGGGTAAATGTAGTGGCGGCTGGGCCCCAGGCGGAGAGCTGTTTGGCGCACGTCCTTCCGCCGCCAAGGATCGCAGGGCAACATTCTTTGCCTCCTGTCTCCTCCTCCTCCTACTCAGCTTCCTCCTCCACTTCTTCCACCTGCTCATCCAGTCAGCCACACACCTTCACCACCAACTTCAGCACAGCCCGGGGTAAACGTCAGCAGGCCATTCTGAAACTCATATGTTTCGGGGACAGGCCCCACACCGCACAGGAGTTGTGGCGGGGTATAGAACAACAGAACGACGAGTGGTTGCTGCCGGTGAGCCTCAAGCCCGGCCTGGTGGTGTGCGATAATGGGCGAAATCTCGTTGCAGCTCTGGGACTAGCCGGTTTGACGCACATCCCTTGCCTGGCGCATGTGCTGAATTTGGTGGTGCAGAAGTTCATTCGCAACTACCCCGACATGTCAGAGCTGCTGCATAAAGTGCGGGCCGTCTGTTCGCGCTTCCGGCGTTCACACCCTGCCGCTGCTCGCCTGTCTGCGCTACAGCGTAACTTCGGCCTTCCCGCTCACCGCCTCATATGCGACGTACCCACCAGGTGGAACTCCACCTTGCATATGCTGGACAGACTGTGCGAGCAGCAGCAGGCCATAGTGGAGTTTCAGCTGCAGCACGCACGGGTCAGTCGCACTGCGGATCAGACACACTTCACCACCAATGACTGGGCCTCCATGCGAGACCTGTGTGCCCTGTTGCGTTGTTTCGAGTACTCCACCAACATGGCCAGTGGCGATGACGCCGTTATCAGCGTTACAATACCACTTCTATGTCTCCTAGGTCTCGATGATGGAAGAGGAGGTGGCCCAGGAGGAAGAGGAGGAAGAGGGGTCATTTTTAGCACTTTCAGGCCAGTCTCTTCGAAGTGACTCAGAGGGAGTTTTTTTGCAACACCAGAGGCCAGGTACAAATGTGGCCAGACAGGGCCCACTACTGGAGGACGAGGAGGACGAGGAGGAGGTGGAGTAGGATGAGGATGAAGCATGTTCACAGCGGGGTGGCACCCAAAGCAGCTCGGGCCCATCACTGGTGCGTGGCTGGGGGGAAACACAGGACGATGACGATACGCCTCCCACAGAGGACAGCTTGTCCTTACCTCTGGGCAGCCTGGCACACATGAGCGACTACATGCTGCAGTGCCTGCGCAACGACAGCAGAGTTGCCCACATTTTAACGTGTGCGGACTACTGGGTTGCCACCCTGCTGGATCCACGGTACAAAGACAATGTGCCGACCTTACTTCCTACACTGGAGCGTGATAGGAAGATGCACGAGTACAAGCGCACGTTGGTAGACGCTCTACTGAGAGCATTCCCAAATGTCACAGGGGAACCAGTGGAAGCCCAAGGCGAAGGCAGAGGAGGAGCAAGAGGTCGCCAACGCAGCTGTGTCACGGCCAGCTCCTCTGAGGGCAGGGTTAGCATGGCAGAGATGTGGAAACGTTTTGTCATTACGCCACAGCTAACTGCACCACCACCTGATACGGAACGTGTTAGCAGGAGGCAACATTTCACTAACATGGTGGAACAGTACCTGTGCACACCCCTCCACGTACTGACTGATGGTTCGGCCCCATTCAACTTCTGGGTCTCCAAATTGTCCACGTGGCCAGAGCTAGCCTTTTATGCCTTGGAGGTGCTGGCCTGCCCGGCGGCCAGCGTTTTGTCTGAACGTGTATTCAGCACGGCAGGGGGCGTCATTACAGAGAAACGCAGCCGCCTGTCTACAGCCAATGTGGACAAGCTGACGTTCATAAAAATGAACCAGGCATGGATCCCACAGGACCTGTCCATCCCTTGTGCAGATTAGATATTAACTACCTCCCCTTAACAATATCTTATTCTACTCCAGGGCACTTCCTCATTCAATACTATTTTTAATTTCATTTTACCATTATATTGCGGGGCAACCCAAAGTTGAATGAACCTCTCCTCTGTCTGGGTGCCGGGGCCTAAATGTGTGACAGTGGCCTGTTCCAGTGGTGGGTGACGTGAAGCCTGATTCTCTGCTATGACATGAAGACTGATTCTGCGCTGACATAAGGCCAGATTCTCTGTTACGGGACCTCTCTTCTCTGCCTGGGTGCCTGGGCCTAAATGTGTGACAGTGGCCTGTTCCAGTGGTGGGTGACGTGAAGCCTGATTCTCTGCTATGACATGAAGACAGATTCTGCGCTGACATAAGGCCAGATTCTCTGTTACGGGACCTCTCTCCTCTGCCTGGGTGCCTGGGCCTAAATATGTGACAGTGGCCTGTTCCAGTGGTGGGTGACGTGAAGCCTGATTCTCTGCTATGACATGAAGACTGATTCTGCGCTGACATAAGGCCAGATTATCTGTTACGGGACCTCTCTCCTCTGCCTGGGTGCCTGGGCCTAAATGTGTGACAGTGGCCTGTTCCAGTGGTGGGTGACGTGAAGCCTGATTCTCTGCTATGACATGAAGACAGATTCTGTGCTGACATAAGGCCAGATTCTCTGTTACGGAACCTCTCTCCTCTGTCTGGGTGCCGGGGCCTAAATATGTGACAGTGGCCTGTTCCAGTGGTGGGTGACGTGAAGCCTGATTCTCTGCTATGACATGAAGACAGATTCTGCGCTGACATAAGGCCAGATTCTCTGTTACGGGACCTCTCTCCTCTGCCTGGGTGCCTGGGCCTAAATATGTGACAGTGGCCTGTTCCAGTGGTGGGTGACGTGAAGCCTGATTCTCTGCTATGACATGAAGACAGATTCTGCGCTGACATAAGGCCAGATTCTCTGTTACGGGACCTCTCTCCTCTGCCTGGGTGCCTGGGCCTAAATGTGTGACAGTGGCCTGTTCCAGTGGTGGGTGACGTGAAGCCTGATTCTCTGCTATGACATGAAGACTGATTCTGCGCTGACATAAGGCCAGATTCTCTGTTACGGGACCTCTCTTCTCTGCCTGGGTGCCTGGGCCTAAATATGTGACAGTGGCCTGTTCCAGTGGTGGGTGACGTGAAGCCTGATTCTCTGCTATGACATGAAGACTGATTCTGCGCTGACATAAGGCCAGATTCTCTGTTACGGGACCTCTCTCCTCTGCCTGGGTGCCTGGGCCTAAATATGTGACAGTGGCCTGTTCCAGTGGTGGGTGACGTGAAGCCTGATTCTCTGCTATGACATGAAGACTGATTCTGCGCTGACATAACGCCAGATTCTCTGTTACGGGACCTCTCTCCTCTGCCTGGGTGCCTGGGCCTAAATGTGTGACAGTGTCCTGTTCCAGTGGTGGGTGACGTGAAGCCTGATTCTCTGCTATGACATGAAGACAGATTCTGTGCTGACATAAGGCCAGATTCTCTGTTACGGGACCTCTCTCCTCTGCCTGGGTGCCTGGGCCTAAATGTGTGACAGTGGCCTGTTCCAGTGGTGGGTGACGTGAAGCCTGATTCTCTGCTATGACATGAAGACTGATTCTGCGCTGACATAAGGCCAGATTCTCTGTTACGGGACCTCTCTTCTCTGCCTGGGTGCCTGGGCCTAAATGTGTGACAGTGGCCTGTTCCAGTGGTGGGTGACGTGAAGCCTGATTCTCTGCTATGACATGAAGACAGATTCTGCGCTGACATAAGGCCAGATTCTCTGTTACGGGACCTCTCTCCTCTGCCTGGGTGCCTGGGCCTAAATATGTGACAGTGGCCTGTTCCAGTGGTGGGTGACGTGAAGCCTGATTCTCTGCTATGACATGAAGACTGATTCTGCGCTGACATAAGGCCAGATTATCTGTTACGGGACCTCTCTCCTCTGCCTGGGTGCCTGGGCCTAAATGTGTGACAGTGGCCTGTTCCAGTGGTGGGTGGCGTGAAGCCTGATTCTCTGCTATGACATGAAGACAGATTCTGTGCTGACATAAGGCCAGATTCTCTGTTACGGAACCTCTCTCCTCTGTCTGGGTGCCGGGGCCTAAATATGTGACAGTGGCCTGTTCCAGTGGTGGGTGACGTGAAGCCTGATTCTCTGCTATGACATGAAGACAGATTCTGCGCTGACATAAGGCCAGATTCTCTGTTACGGGACCTCTCTCCTCTGCCTGGGTGCCTGGGCCTAAATATGTGACAGTGGCCTGTTCCAGTGGTGGGTGACGTGAAGCCTGATTCTCTGCTATGACATGAAGACTGATTCTGCGCTGACATAAGGCCAGATTCTCTGTTACGGGACCTCTCTCCTCTGCCTGGGTGCCTGGGCCTAAATATGTGACAGTGGCCTGTTCCAGTGGTGGGTGACGTGAAGCCTGATTCTCTGCTATGACATGAAGACAGATTCTGCGCTGACATAAGGCCAGATTCTCTGTTACGGGACCTCTCTCCTCTGCCTGGGTGCCTGGGCCTAAATGTGTGACAGTGTCCTGTTCCAGTGGTGGGTGACGTGAAGCCTGATTCTCTGCTATGACATGAAGACAGATTCTGTGCTGACATAAGGCCAGATTCTCTGTTACGGGACCTCTCTCCTCTGCCTGGGTGCCTGGGCCTAAATATGTGACAGTGGCCTGTTCCAGTGGTGGGTGACGTGAAGCCTGATTCTCTGCTATGACATGAAGACTGATTCTGCGCTGACATAAGGCCAGATTCTCTGTTACGGGACCTCTCTCCTCTGCCTGGGTGCCTGGGCCTAAATGTGTGACAGTGTCCTGTTCCAGTGGTGGGTGACGTGAAGCCTGATTCTCTGATATGACATGAAGACAGATTCTGTGCTGACATAAGGCCAGATTCTCTGTTACGGGACCTCTCTCCTCTGCCTGGGTGCCTGGGCCTAAATATGTGACAGTGGCCTGTTCCAGTGGTGGGTGACGTGAAGCCTGATTCTCTGCTATGACATGAAGACTGATTCTGCGCTGACATAAGGCCAGATTCTCTGTTACGGGACCTCTCTTCTCTGCCTGGGTGCCTGGGCCTAAATGTGTGACAGTGGCCTGTTCCAGTGGTGGGTGACGTGAAGCCTAATTCTCTGCTATGACATGAAGACAGATTCTGTGCTGACATAAGGCCAGATTCTCTGTTACGGGACCTCTCTCCTCTGTCTGGGTGTCGGGGCCTAAATATGTGACAGTGGCCTGTTCCAGTGGTGGGTGACATGAAGCCAGATTCTCTGCTATGGCATGAAGAGACTGATTCTCTGCTGACATGAAGCCAGATTCTTTGCTATGGCATGAAGAGACTGATTCTCTGCTGACGTGAAGCCAGATTCTCTGCTATGGGACCTCTGTCCAATTGATATTGGTTCATTTTTATTTTTTTTATTTTTATTTTAATTCATTTCCCTATCCACATTTGTTTGCAGGGGATTTACCTACATGTTGCTGCCTTTTGCAGCCCTCTAGCTCTTTCCTGGGCTGTTTTACAGCCTTTTTAGTGCCCAAAAGTTTGGGTCCCCATTGACTTCAATGGGGTTCGGGTTCGGGACGAAGTTCGGGTCGGGTTCGGATCCCGAATCCGAACATTTCCGGTAAGTTCGGCCTAACTTCTCGAACCCGAACATCCAGGTGTTCGCTCAACTCTACTTATGACATTCACCATGTGGGATAAAAACATGATAATTCTATAGTTCAGGCTGTTAAAGATGTGGGATACCAGTTATACAGTGGGGAAAATAAATATTTGATACACTGGCGATTTTGCAAGTTTTCCCGCCTACAGAGAATGGAAAGGTCTGTAATTTTTATCATAGGTACACTTCAACTGTGTAGGATTATAGGATTTTTATTGGATTGGATTTTATAGGATTTACAATATACAGTATATGTACTTTTTATTACAGTGTATTGTGCCTGTCAACTGGTTACCTCCCCTCTGTACCCTTACTGCAGACTGCTAGCAATTATTCATAACTTCTAGTAGAAATAATAGAGGACAACATACAGACATAAGAATAGAGGCTCCAGAATTGTTAGTACGTGGGGAATGCATGAAGCTAATAAAACAGACATATCAGGAGCAGTGAAAGGTCCTTTTTAAAGGATATGTACACATTTGGGGATCCTTCCCCATTGACTTACATTGTGTGTCAGTGGACAGTCCCCCTCGCGGACAGAAAAACGCTGCTTGCAGCGTTATTCTATCCGTGAGAGTGACGCAACCAAATGGTTCATTCAGTTCAGTTCAGTTTTGTCCCCATTGACAACGAATGGGGACAAAACGGAAGCGTTTTCCCCTCTATTGAGATCATATGACAGATCTCAATAGTGGAAAGGGAAAGGGTAGATGTGAAAGTAGCCTTAGTAGTTTAGAGATAAGGTTTATTAGATGACTGGCACAAAGTGAAAGTACCAGTAACACAGTTAGAAAAACGGTTAACCCATTTGTGACAGAACAGCTCAATATTTGTAATTGAAAATGTGATTTATTTATTTTTGCCAAAAATGAATCAAATTCAATCATAAACAAAAATTGCCTCCAAAGGTATCCATATCCTTTAAGAGAAATGTTCTGATTCACTGTATTTGTATACCCAATAGTATTGTACTGTATGTGAAAGTCAGGGACAACACCTTCACTCACCCCCCCTTCCTCAGATTGGCAGGAGATGGACCTGGGTCTACCCTCTGCTTAGGGAGAGGGTTATTCTGTGCTAGCTGTGGAAGTGAGAGGGCCTACATGTGTTTACAGAACTAAACCCAAGCTCAGAATTATCATCCCTTAGGTTTCTACAGCTAAAGAGCAACTGCTGCACTAAAGTACTCCACAGCGAGAAGTAAGTTAGCGGGTCCCAAATCTACAAGGCTGTGCATTGGAGTCAGTCAGTAAGGTATTGTACTAGTTCTACTGTGGTGAGAGGGAATATTGCTAACGCATTCTTCCACAGTTTGAGACGACTTTGCCAACTGTATCCTAGTTTTGTATCCCTCAGCCCGAGAAATACAGGAACATCTACTAAGAACCTTATTGCCAGCCTTAGGGTATGTTCACACTACCTAAAAATCTGCTAAAATCTGCCACTAATTCAGCAGCAGAAAACTGTCACATCTGTGACAGGTCCCAGAAGGTCTGAAAGATTATCTATGCATTAGTGATCTGACAGCCTCTTTTGGTTTCACTTTGTGTGTTGCTGGTATGTCCACACCTTCTGTTCAGGTGTGGATCATGTGACCTCTACCACACCCTATTTAGTCTGACTTTTCCCATCACTCCTTGCTTGGGATAGCTTCATTTGGTCTTGGAAGAGCTGGAGTGTGGTTCGTGTTGAAGTCCTGTTCATCCTTCATCCTTCATCCTCTGAAGTTAAGTGTTCCGCTTGTCGTGTTTTGTATCCCCCCCCCCCCTGGTTGTTTACTAGGCCTCAGTGAGACGCTAGTTCCTTCACCAGGGAAGGAACAGGTGGTCTCTGCCCTGTCATTATCTTTAGGGCATCTGAGGGTCACCAGGGTTTTCTAGGTTCCCGTGTATGGGTATCTCTACCATCGAGAGATGCCCATACGGATAGTAGTTAGGGCCAGAAGCAGGGTTTTATAGGTGGTGACCCTTTTCCTTCCCTAGCGGTGAGGCCTAGTGTCTTTCCCCTTCCTTCTTGATTGTCTTTTGGTGTTCTCCCCTACTACATCCGTGACATTATCCCAAGCCCATACCGCCATTTTTGTTCTGATCTGTACAGCTATGGATACTATGTCTGCACTGGTCGAACAGATGCAGAATCTGACTTTGGAGGTAGCAGACCTCCGCGTAACTGTCTTGCCGATTCAGAGTCCACAGGCTGCTGGTTCCGGTGGTGGGTCCCAGGCCTGTCCTGAACCGAAGGTGACTCTCCCGGACAGGTTTTCCGGGGGTAGTGACAATTTCATCCGGTTCAGGAGTCATGTAAATTATACTTTAAGCTGCGTCCATACTCTTCTGGGGATGAGTGTCAACGTGTGGGTATAATTATTTCATTGCTTAACCCCTTAGGGACGCATGACGTACCGGTACGGCATGTTTCCCGAGTCCTTAAGGACCCATGACGTACCGGTACTTCATGTGTTGTTCCGATCACTGCCGCCCAGCCGGATGTGATCGGAACATGGTGCCTGCTCAAATCATTGAGGAGGCACCTCGGCTAAATGCGTGGGGGGTCCCGTGACCCCCCCATGTCGGCGATCGCAGCAAACCGCAGGTCAATTCAGACCTGCGGTTTGCTGCGCTTTCTGCAGTTTCTGATACCATCACAGATGGTATAAACGGTTGACATCTGTGATGCGATGTCAGCCGTTTAACCCTTTCCATACCGCGGTCCGTATGGACCGCGGTATGGAAAAGCACAGGTTAACAGTCGGGAGCTCCCTCCCTCTCCCATCGGGGGGTTGCTGTGCCTTTGCAGCCCCCCGACAGGATGGGGTGACAGAGGGAGGGAGCCCCAGTCCTTACCTTCCCCCGTCTGTGCAGTTGTGGCCACAACTGAGCAGACGTGGAAGGTTCCCACGGCAACAGGACACCTTCTCAGGCATCCTGCTGTCCATGGTGCTGAACAGATCTGTGCTAAAGGCATAGATCTGTTCAGACAAAGTGTAAGTAAAATACAGTACAGTATAATATATATTGTACTGTACTGTAATATACAGACATCAGACCCACTGGATCTTCAAGAACCAAGTGGGTCTGGGTCAAAAAAAAGTAAAAAAAAAAACTAAAAATCCAAAAACACATTTATCACTGATTAAAAATGAAAAAAATTAAATTCCCTACACATGTTTGGTATCACCGCGTCCGTAACGACCTGATCTATAAAACGGTCATGTTACTTTACCCGAAAGGTGAACGCCATAAAAAGAAAAAAGAAAAAACTATGATGAAATTGAAATTTTGCCCACCTTACTTCCCAAAAAAGGTAATAAAAGTGTTCAAAAAAATCGCATGTACGCCAAAATTGTAACAATCAAACCGTCATCTCATCCCACAAAAATCATACCCTACCCAAGATAATCGCCCAAAAACTGAAAAAACTATGGCTCTTAGACTATGGAAACACTAAAACATGATTTTTTTTGTTTCAAAAATGAAATCATTGTGTAAAACTTACATAAATAAAAAAAAGTATACATATTAGGTATCGCCGCGTCCGTATCGACCGGCTCTATAAAAATATCACATGAGCTAACCCCTCAGGTGACCACCGTAAAAAAATAAAAATAAAAACGGTGTAAAAAAAGCCTTTTTTTTCATCTTACGTCAAAAAAAGTGTAATAGCAAGCGATCAAAAAGTCATATGCACCCCAAAATAGTGCCAATCAAACCGTCATCTCATCCCGCAAAAAATGAGACCCTACTTAAGATAATCGCCTAAAAACTGAAAAAACTATGGCTCTTAGACTATGGAGACACTAAAACTTTTTTTTGTATTAAAAATGAAATCATTGTGTAAAACTTACGTAAATAAAAAAAATTGTATACATATTAGGTATCGCCGCGTCTGTGACAACCTGCTCTATAAAAATACCACATGATCTAACCTTTCAGATAAATGTGGTAAATAAAAAAAAATAAAACGGTGCCAAAAAATCTATTTCTTGTTACCTTGCCGCACAAAAAGTGTAATATAGAGCAACCAAAAATCATATGTACCCTAAACTAGTACCAACAAAACAGCCACCCTATCCCGTAGTTTCTAAAATGGGGTCACTTTTTTGGAGTTTCTACTCTAGGGGTGCATCAGGGGGGCTTCAAATGGGACATGGTGTCAAAAAAAACAGTCCAGCTAAATCTGCCTTCCAAAAACCGTATGGCATTCCTTTCCTTCTGCGCCCTGCTGTGTGCCCGTACAGCAGTTTACGACCACATATGGGGTGTTTCTGTAAACTACAGAATCAGGGCAATAAATAATGAGTTTTGTTTGGCTGTTAATCCTTGCTTTGTAACTGGAAAAAAAAATATTAAAATGGAAAATCTGCCAAAAAAGTGAAATTTTGAAATTGTATCTCTATTTTCCATTAAATCTTGTGCAACACCTAAAGGGTTAACAAAGTTTGTAAAATCAGGTTTAAATACCTTGAGGGGTGTAGTTTCTTAGATGGGGTCACTTTTATGGAGTTTCTACTCTAGGGGTGCATCAGGGGGGCTTCAAATGGGACATGGTGTAAATAAACCAGTCCAGCAAAATCTGCCTTCTAAAAACCAAACGGCGCACCTTTCACTCTACGCCCCGCTGTGTGCCCGTACAGCAGTTTACGGCCACATATGGGGTGTTTCTGTAAACGGAAGAGTCAGGGCAATAAAGATACAGTCTTGTTTGGCTGTTAACCCTTGCTTTGTTAGTGGAAAAAATGGTTTAAAATGGAAAATTAGGCAAAAAAATGAAATTCTCAAATATCATCCCCATTTGCCAATAACTCTTGTGCAACACCTAAAGGGTTAACGAAGTTTGTAAAATCAGTTTTGAATACCTTGAGGGGTGTAGTTTATAGAATGGGGTCATTTTTGGGTGGTTTCTATTATGTAAGCCTCGCAAAGTGACTTCGGAGCTGTAGTGGTCCCTAAAAATTGGGTTTTTGTAAATTTCAGAAAAATTTCAAGATTTGCTTCTAAACTTCTAAGCCTTGTAACACCCCAAAAAAATAAAATATCATTCCCAAAATAATTCAAACATGAAGTAGACATATAGGGAATGTAAAGTCATCACAATTTTTGGGGGTATTACTATGTATTACAGAAGTAGAGAAACTGAAACTTTGAAATTTGCAAATTTTTCACAATTTTTGGTAAATTATGTATTTTTTTATGCAAATAAAATAATTTTTTTGACTTCATTTTACCAGTGTCATGAATTACAATATGTGACGAAAAAAACTATCTCAGAATGGCCTGTATAAGTCAAAGCGTTTTAAAGTTATCAGCACTTAAAGTGACACTGGTCAGATTTGCAAATAATGGCCAAGTCCTTAACCACCTCAGCCCCCAGTGCTTAAACACCCTGAAAGACCAGGCCACTTTTTACACTTCTGACCTACACTACTTTCACCGTTTATTGCTCGGTCATGCAACTTACCACCCAAATGAATTTTACCTCCTTTTCTTCTCACTAATAGAGCTTTCATTTGGTGGTATTTCATTGCTGCTGACATTTTTACTTTTGAGTGACCCCATTTTGGAAAGAAGAGACCCCAAGGTATTCGCTGATGGGCATAGTGAGTTCATGGAAGTTTTTATTTTTTGTCACAAGTTAGTGGAATATGAGACTTTGTATGAAAAAAAAAAAATCATCATTTTCCACTAACTTGTGACAAAAAATAAAAAATTCTAGGAACTCGCCATGCCCCTCACGGAATACCTTGGGGTCTCTTCTTTCCAAAATGGGGTCACTTGTGGGGTAGTTATACTGCCCTGGCATTCTAGGGGCCCAAATGTGTGGTAAGGAGTTTGAAATCAAATTCGGTAAAAAATGACCTGTGAAATCCGAAAGGTGCTCTTTGGAGTGTGGGCCCCTTTGCCCACCTAGGCTGCAAAAAAGTGTCACACATCTGGTATCTCTGTATTCAGGAGAAGTTGAGGAATGTGTTTTGGGGTGTCTTTTTACATATACCCATGCTGGGTGAGATAAATATCTTGGTCAAATGCCAACTTTGTATAAAAAAATGGGAAAAGTTGTCTTTTGCCAAGATATTTCTCTCACCCAGCATGGGTATATATAAAATGACACCCCAAAACACATTCCCCACCTTCTCCTGAGTACGGAGATACCAGATGTGTGACACTTTTTTGCAGCCTAGGTGGGCAAAGGGGCCCATATTCCAAAGAGCACCTTTCGGATTTCACAGGTCATTTTTTACAGAATTTGATTTCAAACTCCTTACCACACATTTGGGCCCCTAGAATGCCAGGGCAGTATAACTACCCCACAAGTGACCCCATTTTGGAAAGAAGAGACCCCAAGGTATTCGCTGATGGGCATAGTGAGTTCATGGAAGTTTTTATTTTTTGTCACAAGTTAGTGGAATATGAGACTTTGTATGAAAAAAAAAAAATAAATCATCATTTTCCACTAACTTGTGACAAAAAATAAAAAATTCTAGGAACTCGCCATGCCCCTCACGGAATACCTTGGGGTGTCTTCTTTCCAAAATGGGGTCACTTGTGGGGTAGTTATACTGCCCTGGCATTTTCCAGGGGCCCTAATGTGTGGTAAGTAGGTAAATGACCTGTGAAATCCGAAAGGTGCTCTTTGGAATGTGGGCCCCTTTGCCCACCTAGGCTGCAAAAAAGTGTCACACATCTGGTATCTCCGTACTCAGGAGAAGGTGGGGAATGTATTTTGTGGTGTCATTTTACATATACCCATGCTGGGTGAGAGAAATATCTTGGCAAAAGACAACTTTTCCCATTTTTTTATACAAAGTTGGCATTTGACCAAGATATTTATCTCACCCAGCATGGGTATATGTAAAAAGACACCCCAAAACACATTCCTCAATACCAGATGTGTGACACTTTTTTGCAGCCTAGGTGGGCAAAGGGGCCCAAATTCCTTTTAGGAGGGCATTTTTAGACATTTGGATACCAGACTTCTTCTCACGCTTTGGGGCCCCTAAAATGCCAGGGCAGTATAAATACCCCACATGTGACCACATTTTGGAAAGAAGACACCCCAAGGTATTCAATGAGGGGCATGGCGAGTTCATTGAAAAAAAAAATTTTTGGCACAAGTTAGCGGAAATTGATTTTTTTGATTTTGTTCTCACAAAGTCTCCCTTTCCGCTAACTTGGGACAAAAATGTCAATCTTTCATGGACTCAATATGCCCCTCAGCGAATACCTTGGGGTGTCTTCTTTCCAAAATGGTGTTATTTGTGGGGTGTTTGTACTGCCCTGGCATTTGAGGGTCTCCGCAATCATTACATGTATGCCCAGCATTAGGAGTTTCTGCTATTCTCCTTATATTGAGCATACGGGTAATGAGATTTTTTTTTTCCGTTCAGCCTCTGGGCTGAAAGAAAAAAATGAACGGCACAGATTTCTTCATTCGCATCGATCAATGTGGATGAAAAAATCTCTGCCAAAAAAAGAAAAAGGAGGGGAAAGGCGTCTGCCAGGACATAGGAGCTCCGCCCAACATCCATACCCACTTCAGCTCGTATGCGCTGGCAAACCAGATTTCTCCATTCACATCAATCGATGTGGATGAATAAATCATTGCCGGGATTTTTTTTTTTATATATACAAAGTGTTTGCCAAAGTATATGAACACCGCCACCTCCTCAGCTCATATGCCTCGGCAAACATATCTTTTACTGCAGAGGAGAAATCTCGTCTTGCAGCGCCGCATACACCGACTTGCGTGTAATCTGACAGCAGCGCAATGCTTCTGTCCGAATGCACATCAGTGCTGCAGCTGGTCGATCGGTTGGTCCACCTGGAAGGTAAAAAAAACAAAACAAAAAAGAAAAAACCAGGCCGGAAAGCAATAACTTTATTAACTTTAGAACAGAACATATTAACTTTTTTTAACTTTTTTAACTTTTTTACTTACCGGTAATTTTTTTTTTGTTTACTTTTTTTACCTTTATAGAACAAACCTCTCCTTCCCCATGGGACAATGTGCAAAGCGCAAATCGCCCAAAGATGTGGCGAAGTACGTTATGCACTTTATCCCAGGTGAAAGGAGAGGTTTGCAGCAGCTGAGAGTAAAAGGGCCCTAATAGCCCTGTGTGCCTGTCCTGTGAGATGAAATCCCTATGCTAGGTGTACCTGTGTGTGGTACTTCCGGAAACACTCACCAAAGCATAGGGCAGGGTGGTCAGGACAGTCAGGACAGAAATAGCGGGTGTCACGCCTTATTCCACTCCTGCTACAGACACGACATCTTTTTCGGGGTGACGGTTGGGTTGAGGTACCAGGAACGACACTGGGGAAATGTCGCTCGTGTAGACGGCTAACTACACTGGTGGATGGGGCCACGGAACCTCCTGGGTAAAGGAGGTTCTCGATGATCTCTTCCTGGAATTTGAGGAAAGATCGTGTTCTCCCAGCCTTACTGTAGAGAACAAAACTATTGTACAGCGCCAATTGAATTAAATATACAGACACCTTCTTATACCAGCATCTGGTTTTGCGGGAAACTAAATACGGAGACAACATCTGGTCATTGAAGTCCACCCCTCCCATGAGCGCATTATAGTCGTGGACACAGAGGGGCTTTTCAATGACACGGGTTGCTCGCTCAATTTGGATTGTCGTGTCTGCGTGAATGGAGGAGAGCATGTAAACGTCACGCTTGTCTCTCCATTTCACCGCGAGCAGTTCTTCGTTACACAAGGCAGCCCTCTCCCCCCTTGCAAGACGGGTGGTTACAAGCCGTTGGGGGAAGCCCACGCGACTAGTTCGCGCGGTGCCACAGGCGCAAATCGTTCTAGAAACAAATGCCTAAAGAGGGCCACACTTGTGTAAAAATTGTCCACATAAAGATGGTACCCCTTGCCGAATAAGGGTGACACCAAGTCCCAGACTGTCTTCCCACTGCTCCCCAGGTAGTCAGGGCAACCGACCGGCTCCAGGGTCTGATCTTTTCCCTCATAGATCCGAAATTTGTGGGTATAGCCTGTGGCCCTTTCACAGAGCTTATACAATTTGACCCCATACCGGGCACGCTTGCTTGGGATGTACTGTTTGAAGCCAAGGCGCCCGGTAAAATGTATTAGGGACTCGTCTACGCAGATGTTTTGCTCGGGGGTATACAAATCTGCAAATTTCTGGTTGAAATGGTCTATGAGGGGCCGAATTTTGTGGAGCCGGTCAAAAGCTGGGTGGCCTCTGGGACGGGAGGTGGTGTTGTCGCTAAAATGCAGGAAATGGAGGATGGCCTCAAATCGTGCCCTGGACATAGCAGCAGAGAACATGGGCATGTGATGAATCGGGTGCGTTGACCAATATGACCGCAATTCATGCTTTTTTGTCAGGCCCATGTTGAGGAGAAGGCCCAAAAAAATTTTAAGTTCAGAAACTTGGACTGGTTTCCACCGGAAAGGCTGGGCATAAAAGCTTCCCGAGTTGGCGGATATAAATTGTGTGGCATACTGGTTGGTCTCTGCCACGACTAATGAAATCAATTGACACAACCAAGATAAGGGTTTTGGTCAGACCGATGCTATTGAAGTAGGCTAAACCCTAAAGTCCAAAAGAATAATCACAAAATGGGTAGCTTTATTAATACTTAACATTTATTTATTTAAAAGTTAAAATAATAGGCCCTTGATGTATAGAAAAAATCTAGACTGAGTGCAATTGGGATATTGCATACAACTCTCTGTTGGCATGTCAACAGAGAGAGAGAAAATGGACCAAAAAAGGAGGAAGGGACAGATATATTGATAGGTTGAGAAGAGAGGATGCGTAGTGAGAGGGACACACTGCTGAGTCTCAGCCCTAGATGTCCCTTATCCTAACTCCTCAACACACTAAAGATCTATCCCAACCCTAGTTAGCCCTACCTAGACCTGGACTGCCCAGCTTTGTCCGAAAGATAGAATGTGGTCCCTATTTCTAGAGAATAGCATACCGGATCAGATAAAGGAGGGCAGTATATAAAAGACTGACAAACAAAAATTATATATATATGTGTATATGAGAAAACCTATATACATTGCGATGAATGAGCTATATAGGTACAGTGCTCAGGGATCAATGGTAGGTCCTAAGTTGATAAAGAGCGTCCCATAAATACATATATGACACAACCTATAAAATTTGTGATGAATAAACTCAATAGGTACAGTGCTCAGGGATCAATGGTAGGTCCCAAGTTGATAAAGAACGTCCCGACGCGTTTCCTTGAAGGTTAACAAATCTTCAGGGGACTACAACCTTTAAATGTATTGGTCACAAAATTTGACTGAATTGTATGTGTCACAAGTTCTGTCAAATATTTAAATTTCTGCAAGAGGTAGCTCTCAAGTATCCAGAGCAATAGCCACACTAATGATACACAGAAATATTGTCATTTCACCAGAAAGGACTCAAAGGACCCCCCCATGACCACCCGAATTCAGGGTCATAGACACAATGGTTACCAAGTAGCTGGGTCTAGAGTCATTTCGGTTAAAAGACATTTAAACTAACACGTGACCACCTGTTTGAGGGTCACTAGTTTGATTCTAAGTAAGGGCCTGTCCTTTGTCCCTGCATCAAGTTTCGACCTTTTCAGCTGGGTGAGAGACATCCATCTCTTTGCGAGGAAACTCAGGTGGCGCAAACATTTTGCGCTGGTTGAGAAACGTTAAAGCAAAGAGATGGGTGTCTCACCAGACATTTTGAAGGATGTCCGTCTATTATTTAGCCTTAGTGAGAGTGTACCTCAGGAAGGTAAGGGTCCATTTACCACTCTGAAGAACAAAAGTGTTAAAACTCCACCTTCAGGGGATCCGACTTGTATCGATGTATTTGTTAATCAAGTATGTCGAGACTTGTCAAACCTGGTACCATCTTTACACGACTTTAATTGCAGCAAAGCTGAATACAAATCTCTACAAAATCTTGAACAAAAGAAAAATCTCACCATCAAACCTTCTGATAAAGGGGGGAACATTGTCCTGATGGATACTGCAGACTATAGGGCAATGTGCCAGTCTTTACTCAGTGATGGAGACACTTATGAGAAACTCAATAGTGACCCTACTGGCACTTTTCAGCAAGAACTGATTTGCATTCTACGGGAAGCCAAAATGGAAGATCTGATCTCAGGGGAGGAATTTGATTTCCTTTATAAAAAACATCCAACCCTAGCCACCTTTTACAGTTTACCAAAAATTCACAAGGGTGGCACCCCTGTTAAAGGTCGCCCTATCGTGTCGGGTGTAAACAGCTTGACACAGAATGTGGGGATCTATATAGATCACATTTTGGCACCTTTTGTCAAGACCTTGCCCTCTTACCTGAGGGACACGAGCGATCTATTGGGTCGCTTAGAGGGAGTTTCCATGGAGGAGGGCACATCTTTGGCCTCGATTGATGTGGAGGCCCTATACTCCTCAATACCCCATACCCTAGGATTGAGGGCTGTGGAAACATTCTTGAGTACAAGGGGACGTCAGTTCCATTTACATAACTCATTTGTCTTACGTCTATTGAATTTTGTCTTGACAAGGAATTTCTTTTTGTTCAACGAGGTTCTGTACCACCAGCTCAGGGGCACTGCGATGGGGAGTTCTTGTGCCCCATCGTATGCAAATTTGTTCCTGGGCTGGTGGGAACGGACCCTGGTATTCAACGATGCACCTAATAATTTCATCCCATGCGTTTTAACATGGGCCAGATTTATAGACGATATTTTTGTCGTCTGGAAGGGGAATGAGAGTGAGTTCATTGCATTCATAAAAGAATTGAACATTAATTCCATCAATATGAGATTCACCTTTGAATTCAAAACCGACACCTTGCCCTTCCTGGATATAGAGATATCAAGGGACAAGGATAATATGCTACAAACTAAAACATTTAGGAAACCTACCTCCACGAATGCGCTGTTACATTGGACGAGTCATCATCCACAACCCCTCAAAAGAGGGATACCGGTGGGACAGTACCTGCGTATTAGGAGGAACTGTTCCACCTGGCATGATTTTAAGAAACAGGCTCAAGATCTACGGTGCAGGTTTCGTGAGAGGGGGTATCCAGATGCTGTTTTGAGATCAGCTTATAGGAGGGCTTGTAATAGCAAGAGGGATGAATTATTATACCCTAAACCAAAAATAACAACCAGTGGACCGATATGTCTGATAGGCACATTTGATGGTGCATCGGATGAAGTAAAACAGATACTCAGGAACCACTGGGAGGTCCTCCTACTAGACCCTGATATCAGAAATGCCATCTCCGAGACAGTACAGGTCACATATCGCAGGGGTTTAAGCCTCAAGGACCGATTGGTCCACAGCCACTTCAGCGAAAACCAGGAGGGCAGAGAAACTTGGCTCCGACGACCTGTTGGTAGTTTTCGCTGCAGTGGCTGCATAGCGTGCCCTCACATTACACAGGGACGCACATTTTGTGGTAGTGTCACTGGCAAGACGTACCAGATTAGACAATTTGTTAACTGCCGCTCAAGGGGCGTTATATATAAAGCTAACTGTATCTGTGGCCTTGAGTATGTGGGCAAGACCACCCGTGAATTACGCCGTCGGGTTGGGGAACATCTGGGTGATGTCAGGAATGACAGGGACACACCCCTAGCCACACATATCAATACTGTGCATGGAGGCGATATATCTGGCCTAATATTCATGGGAATTGAAATTGTTCAAAAACCAAGACGAGGGGGCGATTGGGACAGGAGGATTTTACAGAGAGAGACGTGGTGGATCTTCAAATTGCAAACTGTGGCTCCTTTGGGATTGAATGAACAGTTGTCATTCAACAGTTACATAGATCCTTAAGCCCATTGATCCACTCATCTATGTGTACTCTTAAAATCTGTACATTTTTCAATCCTTACCTGTTTCTTGTCTCTTTTCTTCCTCTTGTTCTCTGCATTTGCTGCTGCTTTCTGTGGTGGAAGTATATTTTCTAGTTTAAATCACAACAGTCATTATGAAATCCAACTATATGAGCTCTAAATAAACATACTATTCGGAGATCAAGGAACCATCGATCTCTGATGTATTAATTTATTGTTTAATGTGTCATGTGGAGATGTCTTGCCTACCTACTTCGCTGACACATTGAAATAGATCCGCTCTGTTGTAACGTCAATCCTGTGCGGTTTGGGGCGGCGCTATGGCCTTTGCGGCCGCTGGACTGACAGCTGATCTGCCTAGGTCTTTGCTCCGTGATAAAGGCTGTTCTGTTTGCGGTTGCTATGACAGCATGACTCGCCGAGCGCCTCCCATCCCGGCCGGGTCACCTGATCGGGAAACTATCACGTGCTGTTGTCACGTGACCCGATCAGCTGACGAGATGACGTCAATGGGCGGAGAATGGGCGGAACTGGACGGCTTTTTAAACGAGCCGCGAACTCACCCTCGTTGCAGCTGCCATACGCGGAATGCCGAGGCGTGACACCCGCACCCCTCTGTGAACAGTTGGTGTATCACGACTGTACAGATAAGTACCTTGCTGACTGCATGTGCTCAAACCTTATCGCTGTACAAGCGCTTTCTGGCACATAGCATTGAACTGCCTTTTAACATCATCTGGTGGGCGATAATACACCAGCAAAGCTGATTCAATGCTTGAGAGACAGCTTCTTTAGTTTCTCTGAGTGCAACTCAGGTCATTTGTATTGTCTTAGACCTGGATTTTATTTAAACTGGTGGTCTATCTGTTATACCATGTCTTATGATTGACTTTTGAACAGATAGTCACTTTACTATTTTTGCTGATTGATGAATCAAACTAGTGACCCTCAAACAGGTGGTCACGTGTTAGTTTGAATGTCTTTTAACCGAAATGACTCTAGACCCAGCTACTTGGTAACCATTGTGTCTATGACCCTGAATTCAGGTGGTCATGGGGGGGTCCTTTGAGTCCTTTCTGGTGAAATGACAATATTTCTGTGTATCATTAGTGTGGCTATTGCTCTGGATACTTGAGAGCTACCTCTTGCAGAAATTTAAATATTTGACAGAACTTGTGACACATACAATTCAGTCAAATTTTGTGACCAATACATTTAAAGGTTGTAGTCCCCTGAAGATTTGTTAACCTTCAAGGAAACGCGTCGGGACGTTCTTTATCAACTTGGGACCTACCATTGATCCCTGAGCACTGTACCTATTGAGTTTATTCATCACAAATTTTATAGGTTGTGTCATATATGTATTTATGGGACGCTCTTTATCAACTTAGGACCTACCATAGATCCCTGAGCACTGTACCTATATAGCTCATTCATCGCAATGTATATAGGTTTTCTCATATACACATATATATATAATTTTTGTTTGTCAGTCTTTTATATACTGCCCTCCTTTATCTGATCCGGTATGCTATTCTCTAGAAATAGGGACCACATTCTATCTTTCGGACAAAGCTGGGCAGTCCAGGTCTAGGTAGGGCTAACTAGGGTTGGGATAGATCTTTAGTGTGTTGAGGAGTTAGGATAAGGGACATCTAGGGCTGAGACTCAGCAGTGTGTCCCTCTCACTACGCATCCTCTCTTCTCAACCTATCAATATATCTGTCCCTTCCTCCTTTTTTGGTCCATTTTTTCTCTCTCTGTTGACATGCCAACAGAGAGTTGTATGCAATATCCCAATTGCACTCAGTCTAGATTTTTTCTATACATCAAGGGCCTATTATTTTAACTTTTAAATAAATAAATGTTAAGTATTAATAAAGCTACCCATTTTGTGATTATTCCTCTGCCACGACTAAGTCCAAGAGCTCCGCAGTCAAGAACAGCTCAAAAAATCCCAGGGCCGAACCGATTTGAGCCGTCTCAACCCGAACTCCAGACTGGGCGGTGAAAGGGGGAACTACAGGTGCGGCTGAAGTTGGTGACTGCCAATCAGGGTTTGCCAGCACCTCAGGGATTCTAGGGGCTCTACAGGCCTGTCTGTGCGGTGGCTGCGACGGGGTAACTAGTGCACGTGCCACCGTACCAGCTTCAACTGCCCTTCTGGTGCTCGCCACGTCACCATGTTGTACGGCAGTGCTGGTACTAGGTCCAGGGAGGGCTGCGCTGCTGGTGTATGCCTCACCACGTGATCCGGCAGCGACAGCCCCACTCTGCTGCTCTTGAAGCGGATCCTGCATAACCTGTGGTCTAGCGACACAGGGCCGGGTACGCCTGGTGCTGCCAGGGACCTCCACCTCCTCGTCCGAACTTTGGGTCAGAGAGCCACTGCTTTCTACAGGTTCATATTCTGACCCGCTAGATTCATCAGATGAGGGTTCCCACTCCTCATCCGACTGGGTCAGAATCCTGTAGGCCTCTTCAGAAGAATACCCCCTGTTTGACATTTTGGACTACTAAATTTAGGGGTATTCCCTGAGACTACCCAAGAAAAAAAGCAAGCCTGTCTTACAAAGGGGAGGCTAGCGAAGTACCGGAGGCCGCTGCGGTTGATAAAAAATATCAAAACTGATTTTTTTATCGCCGCAGTGCGTGTAAAATGAATGTGCAGTGATCAAAAAATATATATTTTTTGTCACTGCGGTGGGGCGGGCGTGGGTGAACGCACGTGTGGGCGACCGATCAGGCCTGATCGGGCAAACACTGCGTTTTGGGTGGAGGGCGAACTAAAGTGACACTAATACTATTATAGATCTGACCGTGATCAGTTTTGATCACTTACAGATAGTATAAAAGTACAAATGCTGATTAGCGATACGCTATTCAGCGAATAAAAGTGACTGCGGTGCGGTGGGGTGGGCGCTAACTGACGCTAACTACCTAACCAAGGGGCCTAAACTATCCCTAAAACCTAACAGCCAATACCAGTGAAAAAAAAAAAGTGACAGTTTACACTGATCACTTTTTTTCCTTTCACTAGTGATTGACAGGGGCGATCAAAGGGGTGATCAAAGGGTTAATTGGGGTGCAGGGGGGTGATCAGGGGCTACAGTGAAGTGTTTGGTGTACTCACAGTTCAGTCTGCTTCTCTGCTGGATCCAACCGACGAAAAGGACCAGCAGAGGAGCAGAGAAGCCATATAACAGATCATATTTACTAATATGATCTGTTATATGACTTTTGATTGGATTTTTTGAAAATCGCCAGCCTGCCAGCCAATGATCGTTGCTGGCAGGCTGGTGACGAACTTCTTCTTTGAATTTTGCCGGCCCGCGATGCGCATGCGTGGGCCGGCTTTGAGCGAAATCTCGCGTCTCGCGAGATGACGCGTATATGCGTGATTGTGCGCAGCGCTGCCACCTCCGGAACGCGAATCTGCGTACAGCGGTCCGGAGGTGGTTAAGGTGAAATAGGGCTGAGTCCTTAAGGGGTTAAAAAGGACGCCCAATCTTAGGCTTTTTCTCTGCCGACTGGATCACTGTCCCTCCGGTCGGTAGATGAATTCTTCAGAGCCTTGGGTCTCATCTACGATGACCCGGATCAGATCTCTCAGGCCGAGACCAAGTTACAGAGTTTGCGGCAGGGAGATCGTTCCGCGGAGACCTATTGCTCTGAATTTAGGAGATGGGCTACCGATACTGAGTGGAACGATCCTGCTCTCCGCAGCCAATTCTGTCAGGGTCTCTCTGAGAGACTGCAGGACGCGTTGGCCTTTCATGAAAATCCTGTGTCATTGGAGGCAGCTATGTCCCTTGCTGTACGTCTAGATAGATGCCTGAGGGAGAGATCTAGGGGTCCTCACCTTCAGGACGTACTGTCCAATAAGGGTACTGCTTCCTTTGACACTTATGGTGGAGAGACACTGGTAGTTGTGCCTTGTGATGAGCCTATGCAGTTAGGAGGAGCAACTCCTGGCAAAAGCTTGGGTCATGTGAAAGGAGTCTGCTTTTATTGTGGCAAGAAGGTACATTTTGTGAACATTTGTCCGTACTTGCAGCATCAAGGTGTAAACAAAAAAAAAACGGGGATGAGTGGAAGACCGAATTTAATACCCCTTAGGGTCATTTTGAAAACCTGGTCATGCCCTTTGGGTTAACCAATGCTCCTGCGGTTTTTCAACACTTTGTCAATGTCATCTTTCATCATCTGGTGGGGAGGTTTTTCGTTGTATACCTTGATGACATACTAATTTATTCGCCTGATATAGAGACTCATCAGGATCATGTGAGACAGGTGTTACAGATCCTAAGAGAGAATAAGTTGTATGCTAAGATGGAAAAGTGTGTATTTGCTGTACAGGAAGTGCAATTTCTGGGTTTCCTGCTCTCATCCTCAGGTTTTCGTATGGATCCCGAGAAGGTCCGTGCCGTGTTGACCCGAAAATCTGAAAGCGCTTATGCGGTTTTTGGGGTTTACCAACTACTATCGTAAATTTATCTTGAACTATTCATCGGTGGTTAAACCTTTAACAGACATGACTAGGAAGGGTGCGGATATTTCTATCTGGTCTGATGCGGCATTACAGGCCTTTTCTGCTGTGAAAGAATGTTTTTCTTCGGCCCCTATTCTGATGCAACCGGACGTGACTCAGCCATTTATTGTTGAGGTTGACGCGTCCGAGGTAGGGATAGGAGCAATCTTGTCGCAAGGTCCTTCACCTAGTAAATGGCGCCCATGTGCATTTTTTTCTAAAAAACTCTCTACTGCTGAAAGGAATTATGATGTGGGGAATAGGGAATTGCTGGCCATTAAGTTGGCGTTCGAGGAATGGCGGCATTGGTTGGAAGGAGCAATTCACCCTATTACAGTAATTACGGATCACAAGAATCTGGCCTACCTGGAGTCGGTTAAGCGACTGAACCAGGGTGTTGGAGTCACAGGAGGATGCTCCGGAATCTTGTCCTCCGGGGAAGTTGTTTGTTCCCTCCGAATTACGTCACAAGGTGTTCGAGGAACATCACTGTACGGTGCTTGCTGGGCACCCTGGGAGCAGATCGACTGTCGATCTCATCTCTCGCAGATTTTGGTGGCCGGGGTTGAGTAAGTGTGTTGAGGACTATGTGTCAGCCTGTGGTACCTGTGCATGTGCTAAGGTGTCACATACTCGTCCTTCCGGATCTCTGCATCTATTGACCATCCCGTCCAGACCTTGCACCCATTTGTCCATGGATTTTATCACGGATTTACCGAATTCTTCGGGAAAAACTGTGATTCTGGTGGTTGTAGATCGTTTTAGTAAAATGGCACACTTTATTGCATTACCTAGTCTACCCAATGCTAAAACTCTTGCACAGGTGTTTGTCGACAACATCGTGAAACTACATGGCATTCCCTCTGATGTGGTGTCCGATAGAGGGACTTAGTTTATTTCCAGATTCTGGAAAGCGTTCTGTACTCGTCTGGGTGTACAATTGTCCTTCTCTTCGGCTTTTCATCCTCAGTCGAACGGACAGACGTAGAGCACTAATCAGAATCTGGAGACTTACTTGAGATGTTTTGTTTCAGAGAATCACGAAGAGTGGTCTTCATTTTTGTCATTAGCTGAGTTTGCTATAAATAACCGTAGACAGGAATCCACTGATAAGTCGCCGTTTTTTGGGGCATATGGGTTCCATCCACAGTTTGGTACATTTTCTGGTGCTCAAAATTCCGGCATTCCTGAGGAGGAATGATTTTCCTCTTCTTTGTCTTCTATTTGGCGGAAAATCCAAAATAACCTGAAAAAGATGGGCAACAGGTACAGGGAGTGCAGAATTATTAGGCAAGTTGTATTTTTGAGGATTAATTTTATTATTGAACAACAACCATGTTCTCAATGAACCCAAAAAACTCATTAATATCAAAGCTGAATATTTTTGGAAGTAGTTTTTAGTTTGTTTTTAGTTTAAGCTATTTTAGGGGGATATCTGTGTGTGCAGGTGACTATTACTGTGCATAATTATTAGGCAACTTAACAAAAAACAAATATATACCCATTTCAATTATTTATTTTTACCAGTGAAACCAATATAACATATCAACATTCACAAATATACATTTCTGACATTCAAAAACAAAACAAAAACAAATCAGTGACCAATATAGCCACCTTTCTTTGCAAGGACACTCAAAAGCCTGCCATCCATGGATTCTGTCAGTGTTTTGATCTGTTCACCATCAACATTGCGTGCAGCAGCAACCACAGCCTCCCAGACACTGTTCAGAGAGGTGTACTGTTTTCCCTCCTTGTAAATCTCACATTTGATGATGGACCACAGGTTCTCAATGGGGTTCAGATCAGGTGAACAAGGAGGCCATGTCATTAGATTTTCTTCTTTTATACCCTTTCTTGCCAGCCACGCTGTGGAGTACTTGGACGCGTGTGATGGAGCATTGTCCTGCATGAAAATCATGTTTTTCTTGAAGGATGCAGACTTCTTCCTGTACCACTGCTTGAAGAAGGTGTCTTCCAGAAACTGGCAGTAGGACTGGGAGTTGAGCTTGACTCCATCCTCAACCCGAAAAGGCCCCACAAGCTCATCTTTGATGATACCAGCCCAAACCAGTACTCCACCTCCACCTTGCTGGCGTCTGAGTCGGACTGGAGCTCTCTGCCCTTTACCAATCCAGCCACGGGCCCATCCATCTGGCCCATCAAGACTCACTCTCATTTCATCAGTCCATAAAACCTTTGAAAAATCAGTCTTGAGATATTTCTTGGCCCAGTCTTGACGTTTCAGCTTGTATGTCTTGTTCAGTGGTGGTCGTCTTTCAGCCTTTCTTACCTTGGCCATGTCTCTGAGTATTGCACACCTTGTGCTTTTGGGCACTCCAGTGATGTTGCAGCTCTGAAATATGGCCAAACTGGTGGCAAGTGGCATCTTGGCAGCTGCACGCTTGACTTTTCTCAGTTTATGGGCAGTTATTTTGCGCCTTGGTTTTTCCACACGCTTCTTGCGACCCTGTTGACTATTTTGAATGAAACGCTTGATTGTTCGATGATCACGCTTCAGAAGCTTTGCAATTTTAAGAGTGCTGCATCCCTCTGCAAGATATCTCACTATTTTTGACTTTTCTGAGCCTGTCAAGTCCTTCTTTTGACCCATTTTGCCAAAGGAAAGGAAGTTGCCTAATAATGATGCACACCTAATATAGGGTGTTGATGTCATTAGACCACACCCCTTCTCATTACAGAGATGCACATCACCTAATATGCTTAATTGGTAGTAGACTTTCGAGCCTATACAGCTTGGAGTAAGACAACATGCATAAAGAGGATGATGTGGTCAAAATACTCATTTGCCTAATAATTCTGCACGCAGTGTATAAGTGTGAGGCTGACAGGAGACGTATGAGTGGTCCGGACCTGAGAGTGGGTGATTCTGTGTGGTTGTCTACAAGAAACATTAAACTTAAGATACCTTCTTGGAAGTTGGGCCCAAGATTTATTGGTCCATATAAGATCACTGCCATTGTTAACCCTGTAGCCTTCCGTCTTGAACTGCCTCAGGCATTGAAAATCCATAACGTATTTCATAAATCGTTGCTAAAGAAATGTGTCGAACCTGTTGAGCCGTCCTCCTTGCCTCCCGCTCCTGTCATGGTGGATGGCAATTTAGAATTTCAGATCAGCAAGATTGTGGACTCCCGAGTTCTCCGGAGATCCCTCCAGTATCTCGTTCATTGGAGAGGGTACGGACCAGAGGAGAGGATGTGGGTGTCACGACTGTGACTGATCCAGACAGGTCTGGGAGGAGAAGGTCGCAGCCACTTGCTTCTCGCGATAGCTTGTGAGTTTGCTCCATGGTTCAGGGTATGTCATCCGGGTTTTGCCTTGTGAACCTTTTTGTCCTGACTGGGAGTTTGTAGGCATCCTTCTCAGGTGAGTCTTGTCTGCCACTCCCAGCTACTATATTAGTTTCAGTTTCACTTGCAGTCATTGCCAGATATAGTCCTTACTTCCAGTTCTATTCTGTCCTTTGAAGGAGATCGTTTGATGGTGTTGCTGTGGAGCTCTTGTCCAGCGTGGACTGTCGTGATTGGGATCGCCTTCTCTGCTCGTGACTGGATAAGTCTTTCTCTGCTATAGTTTGTTTGTTGCTGTCTTCCCCTGCTGTTCTCCTAGACATGAGTGATGGTGACTAGTGCTCCCATCGGCCTTTCCCCACTCTAGGCTTGTTAGGGTGACTGAGGGTTTAGGCATCCTGCTCGCCGCACGGGTTCACACCCCGTCTAGGGTATCAGGGCAGACAGGTGCCAGCTTAGGGTTAGTCAGGGGTGGCCATACTATTCCCATCCGTAGATAAGGGTCCCCCTTCCCCTCCGTCTGGTGCGACACGACTGCTGCTGGGATAGCGGTCGTGACAGTGGGTTCCAGCGACCGATGTTAATGCTAGTCGTCTGGTGAGAGGATTCCACAGAGCTCATCCTGATAAGGTCGGTCCTCGGTGCCCGGAGGTCACCCGTAGAAGGGGGGGTACTGTCACATCTGTTACAGGTCCCAGAAGGTCTGAAAGATTATCTATGCATTAGTGATCTGACAGCCTCTTTTGGTTTCACTTTGTCTATGTGTTGCTGGTATGTCCACACCTCCTGTTCAGGTGTGGATCATGTGACCTCTACCACACCCTATTTAGTCTGACTTTTCCCATCACTCCTTGCTTGGGATAGCTTCATTTGGTCTTGAAAGAGCTGGAGTGTGGTTCGTGTTGAAGTCCTGTTCATCCTTCATCCTTCATCCTCTGAAGTTAAGTGTTCTGCTTGTCGTGTTTTGTATTCCCCCCCCCCCCCCCCGGTTGTTTACTAGGCCTCAGTGAGACGCTAGTTCCTTCACCAGGGAAGCAACAGGTGATCTCTGCCCTGTCATTATCTTTAGGGCATCTGAGGGTCACCAGGGTTTTCTAGGTTCCCGTGTATGGGTATCTCTACCATTGAGAGGTGCCCATACGGATTGGAGTTAGGGCCAGGAGCAGGGTTTTATAGGTGGTGACCCTTTTCCTTCCCTAGCGGTGAGGCCTAGTGTCTTTCCCCTTCCTTCGTGATTGTCTTTTGGTGTTCTCCCCTACTACATCTGTGACAAAAACAGGCGTTTTTAGCTGCTAAATCCACAACCAAATCTGACTAACAGTTTTCCTATTGACTTTAATGCTAAAAACTCCACCTTATATACACAGTGTAAAATGGCAGAAGTTTTTCTGATATGAAAAGCACTTGCAAAAAAATGATCTGTTAGCTGATATGAAAAGCACTTGCAAACTGACATTTTAGTTCTTGGAATCAGATTTCATTGAGGATTTCATAGAAGTCAATGGGGAAGCAGACAAACCTCAGCCAAATACTCTTCTAATAATCTCGTAAAAACTCCTCTAAAACCTCCACCAAATTAGAAATTTAACCTGCTTGCAACTGATTTTGCCATGTGAATTCAGCCTTAGAAGAGTATTTGATTGAGGTTTCTCTGCTTCCCCATTGACTTCTATGAAATCCTTAATCAAATCTGCTTCCAAGAAGTAACATGTTACTTCTTAAGCATTTTAAAAATCAGCTACTGAAAAAACTTCTACCATTTCACACTGTGTGCACAAAGTGGAGTTTTTTTTTTACATTAAATGGAGAAATTGTTGGTGAGTTTTGTTTGTGGATTTACCAGCTAAAACACTCGTTTTCTGCTGCTCAATCAGTGACAGATTTCAGCAGTGAGAATTTACCCTGAGGATTTCATAGAAGTCAATGGGGAAGCAGAGAAACCTCAACCAAATACTCTTCTAATACTCTTGTAAAAACTCCCCTATAACCTCCACCAAATCAGAAATCTGCCACCAAAAACAAATTGTTTTCAGCTAGTAATCTGCTTTGCCATGTCAACTTAGCCTCAGGTTCAGCAAAGAGAAACTTTGGAGAGACAAAGTAGAAGTACCACAATCCCCCCATCATCATTGCTGTTATTCATACATTTGCACTGTGAGCTGCTCAGATCTGTGTCTTGATACTGTTCAATGTACTACTACTCCTATCTTGCACTTTAGTAAAGAGAGACTTGTTTATTTGCTACCACTGGCCTGGTTTCTGACTACTCAACCATCCGCCGGCAACTTCATTCACACTCCTGCCTCACACCCTGCCAAAACACCTAACAACAAGGGCACCTCAATCACCAGAAGGTAAAATCCCCAACATCAGGGTGTGCCCCGAGGGAAGAAGGGATGCACCCTCCTGTCACTGCACAGCCCTAGGAAGCATTAGTGTGATCTATGTGTACAACTATCATTGCCTGAGTTACTACTACTCCCATCATCCTCTTTCTTCTCCTGGACTCACTGAACATATAGTGTAGGGCTGCTTACTGGGAGAAAGTATCCCTCCATGCTGTGCCCAGGAGTTTTGCCAGCATTTTGCTTTTTCAATTTTTGGTAGAGTTGGCAAGTATGAATTACGTTGTATTGCAGGAAGAGTTTAAAGGGATTCTGTCACCAGGATTTACCCTACAGAGATATTCATATGTGCCCATCAGTCTCCTTGTTTTGTATCAAATGATCCCACTCTTACTGCTCTGTGTGTCTTTTATTCGTCAAAAAAGCGATATTATTGCTACTGTATGTAAATTACCTTGATAAGGAGCCCAAGGGGTTGTCCCACGAGCCATTGGAGCCCGGCCACGCCCATCGTTCCGGAGCCCAGCACCCTGCACATGCGCAGTTGAATCGACGAAGCCTGTGCCAGTAGTCTGCACAGGTGCAGATTACGGCGCTTGGAAGGAATGACGTCAGGGCAAGTGCAGTGAATAAATTAACTGGTAGGCGGTGCTGGGCACCGGAATGATGGGCGCGGCTGGGCTCCAACGGATCGTGGGACAACCCCTTGGGCTCCTGATCAAGGTAATTTACATAGCAATAAAATCGCTTTTTTGACGAATAAAAGACACACAGAGCAGTAAGAGTGGGATCATTTAATACAAAACAAGGAGACTGATGGGCACATATGAATATCTCTGTAGGGTAAATCCTGGTGACAAAATCCCTTTAATGTAGAACTGGTATACAAGCTCCCTCTAGTGGTGGCTTTAGGCATTCAGAAATATTTTTGGTCTATACAGGTGATTTGGAGCTCTGCATCAGAAAAATTTAGCTCTGCCCACTATAAAGATATTGTATGGCTATGCTATGTATGTATTATATGTAGCTACTGATAGATGTGCACCCATCACTATTTAGAAACTGAGTTAGAATTAATAAATAGACATCTAAAAGCTCAAAATGCAATGGCAAGAAAGAGGATGTATGAAACAATGCTTTAATTATAACTGGCACAAGGGAGGAAGCAGAGGATGGTGGGAAGAGGAAAGTCATTGTAAGAGAGAAAAGGGCAGGGATTCATGATGAAGGAAATCAGGGTAAGAAAATTACTCACTGGATATACATGGGAGTTTCTGGAAAATTAGATAATGACTGTAAAACAAAGAAAAATAAGAAACTATAAGGGTCTATTTGTGAGCAGCAGATTTGTTGCAGAAATGACTGAGACTGAAATCAAATCAACACAGAATTTATCCATCTACATTATCTGTCTGTCTATCTACAGTATATACAGTTGGGTCCATATATATTTGGATACTGACACAAATTTTATTTTTATTACCTGCTTACTAAAACATATTCAAGTTATAGTTATATAATGGACATGGACATAAAGTCCAGACTTTTAGCTTTCATTTGAGGGTATCCACATTAAAATTGGATGAAGGGTTTACATGTGTCACCCTGTTTTTAAAGGGGCCAAAAGTAATTGGACAATTGACTAAAAGGCTGTTTCATGGGCTGGTGTGAGCAATTCCTTCATTATTTCATTCTCAATTAAGCACATAAAAGGCCTGGAGTTGATTTGAGGTGTGGTGCTTGCATTTTGAAGATTTTGCTGAGAAGTAAACATGCGGTTAAAGGAGCTCTCCATGCAGGTGAAACATACCATCCTTTATCTGCAAAAACAGAAAAAAAACATCCAAGAAATTGCTACAGTATTAGGAGTGGCAAAATATACAGTTTGGTACATCGTGAGAAAGAAAGCACTGGTGACCTCAACAATGCAGAAAGACCTGGACGCCCACGTTGGACAACAGTGGTGGATGATTGCAGAATAATTACCATGGTGAAGAGAAACCCCTTCACAACAGCCAACTAAGTGAACAACACTCTCCAGGATATAGGCGTATCAATATCCAAATCTACCAAAGAGAAGACCGCATTAAAGTAAAAACAGAGGGTTCACTGCTCGGTGCAAGCCATTCATAAGCCTCAAGAATCATAAGTCTAGATTGAACTTTGCTACAAAACATCTTAAAAAAAACTGCACAATCCTTAAAGAACATTCTTTGGACAGATGAAACCAAGATCAACTTCTACCAGAATGATGGAAAGAAAAAAGTACGGCAAAGGCATGGTACAGCTCATGATCCAAAGCATACCACATCATCTGTAAAACACGACAGAGGCAGTGTGATGGCTTGGGCATGCATGGCTGCCAGTGGCACTAGGTCCCTAGTGTTTATTGATGATGTGACACAGGACAGAAGCAGCCGGATGAATTCTGGGGTTTTCAGAGACATACTGTGCGCTCAAATGCAGCCAAACTGAATGGTCGGTGTTTCTTAATACAGATGGACAATGACCCAAAACATAAAGCCAAAGCAACCCAGGAGTTTATTAAAGCAAAGAAGTGGAATATTCTTGAATAGCCAAGTCAGTCACCAGATCTGAACCCAATAGAGCATTTCACTTGTTAAAGACTAAACTTCAGACAGAAAGGCCCACAAACAAACAGCAACTGAAAACCGCTGCAGTAAAGGCCTGGTAGAGCATTAAAAAGGAGGAAACACAGCGTCTGGTGATGTCTATGAGTTCAATACTTCAGGCAGTCATTGCCAACAAAGGGTTTTCAACCAAGTATTAGAAATTAACATTTTATTTCCAATTATTTAATTTGTCCAATTACTTTTGAGCCCCTGAAATTAAGGGATTGAGTCTAAAAAATGCTTTAGTTCCTCACATTTTTATGGAATGATTTTGTTCAACCCACTGAATTAAAGCTGAAATTCTGAACTTCAACTGCATCTGAATTGTTTTGTTCAAAATCCATTGTGCTAATGTACACAACAAAAATTTTAATAATGTTGTCTCTGTCCAAATATATATGAACCTAACTGTATTAGAGACTATTTATTGCTCAGAATTAGAGTTGAGTGAACCCGAACTGTAAAGTTCAGGTTCGTACTGAACTTTAGGTTTTTCGGCACCCGGACCTGAACCCGAACATTTACATAAAAGTTCGGTGTTCAGCGATTTCTATGGCGCTTTTTGAAAGGCTGCAAAGCAACCAATGAACAAGCGTCATACTTCTTGCCCCAAGAGGCCATCACAGCCATGCTTACTATTGGCATGGCTGTGATTGGCCAACTGCAGCATGTGACCCAGCCTCTATTTAAGCTGGAGTCACGTAGCGCCGCCCGTCACTCTGCTCGGATTAGTGTAGGGATAGGCTGCAGCTGTTGTCAGGGAGAGATCAGGGAGGAATCTTATGAAGAACTGCTTCTTTACTCAGCGATCTACAGCAAATGTGTTTTGTGGGTGCAGTGCACAATTGTTTAAGCCTGCCCTGAGCCAACTACTACTGAAAACAAACTTTTTTCCCTTCAGTTAGTCAATACATAATCGGCAGCCATTTTATGCAATGATAGTGCACCAGCACAGGATATCTGCATGTCTGCGAGTCCAGAAATACTGCTTTGAGACACTGGGGTTAAAAAAAAACCCTCTGTTTCATATAGTGCACATCTTGGATTATCGCTGCATAAGTGACTGTTCAATTTAGGCCAGAAATACGGCTTTCTCATACTGGGGCATACTGGGGTGAAAAAAAAACTCTGTTTCATATAGTGCACATCTGTGATTATAGGTGTATAAATGAGTGTTACATTTAAGCCAGAAATAAGGCTTTGGCATACTGTGGCATACTGGGTGAAAAAAAAACTCTGTTTCATATAGTGCACATCTAGGATTATAGGTGCATAAGGGACTGTTCATTTTAGGCCAGAAATACGGCTTTCGCATATCTGGGTGGAAAAAACACTGTGTTTTATATACTGCACATCTGTGATTATAGGTGCATAAGTTACTGTGAAATTTAGGCCACAAATACGGCTTTTGCTTACTGGGGTTAAAAAAAAACCTCTGATATACTGAACATCTGTGATTAGAGGTGCATAAGTTACTGTGAAATTTAGGCCACAAATACGGCTTTTGCTTACTGGGGTGAAAAAACCCTCTGATATACTGCACATCTGGGATTAGACGTGCATAAGTTACTGTGAAATTTAGGCCACAAATACCGCTGTCATATAGAGTTTTAAAAAAACGAATTTGCATTTGCCATGCTCTTAAGCACATTTTGCTGCCTTTTGCAGCCCTCTAGCTCATTCCAGGGCTATTTTAGAGCCATTTTAGTGGCCAAAAGTTCGGGTCTCCATTGACTTCAATGGGGTTCGGGTTCAAGTTCGGGTCAAGTTCGGGTCCCGAACTTTTTTTTCAAGTTCGGCCGAACCTGCCGAACCCGAACATCCAGGTGTCCGCTCAACTCTACTCACAATGTCACTTTGACATTACTAATGCTGTTTTGGCGTTAAAGTGCTTGAAAGAGGTTGGATACAGTCCTAGGAAACCTCAGAGTGTCATACACAACCGGGAACTTGTGACATATTCAACTTGGGCCAAATGAAATCTGACGGACAATGCAACTGAACCAGACCGAATGATTTATCCATCAATGCATATGTGCATGATTTGCCGAACTTCGCTGCAAAGTTCCGGTTCGGGACCCGAACTTGACCCCGAACCCCATTGAAGTCAATGGGGACCTGAACTTTGGGGCACTAAAATGCCTCTAAAAAAGTCATAGAAAGGGCTAGAGGGCTGCAAAAGGAAGCAAAATAGGGGTAAGAGAAGGACAATTGCCCTGCAAACAAATGTAGATAGGGAAATCATTTAAAATAACATAGAATTAAAAAAAAAGTTAAAAAACAATGATCTTTAACTAGGAGGCAGAGGTCAAAGTGGAGTAGGAGGTTGAGGAGGCGGTGGACGCGGTGGTGGAGGAGGAGGTAGCCAACACTATTTTTGTATTTTTTTTTCTTTTTTCTTTTTAATAAATCTGGGAAGACCCCAAAACATTGGGAAATATAAAAAAGAAAACAAAGAGAAAGTGCGCTGGAGTATAACAATGGCTGGGTGCGGCCGGTATACTTGTCTATTCTGCACAAACTACGGACAAGTTCTGTGGGATCCATGCCTGGTTCATTTTAATGATCGTGAGCTTGTCCACATTGGCTGTGGACAGGCGGCTCCTCTTGTCTGTGATCACCCCCCCGCCGTGCTAAACACAGGTTCGGACAATACACTGGCTGCAGTGCAGGCCAGCACCTCCAAGGCGTAAAGGGCAAGCTCAGGCCATGTGCCCAATTTGGAGACCCAGAAGTTGAATGGGCCAGACCCATCAGTCAGTACGTGTAGGCGTGTGCACACATACTGCTCCACCATGTTGGTGAAATGCTGCCTCCTGCTAAGATGTTCTATATCAGCTGGTGGTGCTGGTTGTTGTGGCGTGCTGACAAAGCTTTTCCGCATTTCGGCCATGCTAACCCTCCCTTCTGAGGTGCTGGCGGTGCCCCAGCTGCGTTGGCGACTTCTTCCTCCTCCTCTGCCTTCGCCTTGTGCTTCTACTGAGCCCCCGATGTCAGGTGGGAATGCCATCAGCAGCGCGTCTACCAGCGTGCGCCTGTACTCGCGCATCTACCGATCACGCTCCAGTGACGGAAATAAGGGCGGCACCTGTCCACGGGGATCCAGCAGGGTGGCCACCCAGTAATCAGCACTGGTTAGAATGTGGGCAACTCGCGGTCATTGCGCAGGCACTGCAGCATGTAATCGCTCATGTGTGCCAGGCTGCCCAAAGGCAACGACAAGCTGTCCTCTGTGGGAGGTGTATTGACTGTGTTCTCTGTATCCCCCTAGCCATGCTCCAGTGATGCCCATGAGCTGCTTTGGGTGCCACCCTGCTGTGAACATGGTCCTCATCATCATCATCCTCCAGAACTGTGCAGTGGCTGGACAATTGTGTACCTGGCCTCTGTTGGTGCAGGAACCCACCCTCCGAGCCACTTGTGAATGACTGGCCTGATAACCGTGGAAATGATCCCTCTTCATCCTTCTCTTCCTCCTGTGCCACATTCTCTTCCATCATCGCCCGAAGCGTTTTTCAAGGAGACATAGAAGTGGTATAGTAATGCTGAGGACTGCGTCATCGGCACTGGCCATGTTGGTGGAGTACTCGAAACAGCGCAACAAGGCACACATGTCCCACATGGAGGCCCACTCGTGTGTGGTGAAGTGGTGCTGTTCCGCAGAGCGACTCACCCGTGCGTGCTGCAGCTGAAACTCCACTATCGCCTGCTGCTGCTCGCACAGTCTCTCCAGCATGTGCAAGGTGGAGTTCCACCTTGTGGACACCTCGCCTATGAGGCGGTAAGCGGGAAGGCCGAAGTTACCGTGCAGCGCAGATAGGCAAGCAACAGCAGGGTGAGAACGCCGAAAGCGAGCAGAGACGGACCGCACTTTCTGCAGCAGCTCTGACATATCGGGTTAATTTTTAAGGAACCTCTGCATCACCAAATTCAGCACATGCACCAGGCAAGGGATGTGCGTCAAACCGTCTAGGCCCAGAGCTGCTACGAAATTTCGCCCATTATCGCATACCACCAGGCCGGGCTTGAGGCTAAGTGGCACCAACCACTCATCGGTCAGTGGGCAGTAGCAGGCGTACTGGCTAGGCGACGGCCACTCTGCTTTTGCACCCTGCTCCCTCTTTTGCTGTGCAGCTGGTGCTGTGTGACCACTACCTCTTCCTCCGAACTGCACACATCACTCGCATGACCTTGATTCCATGTGGGGTCTAGGCCCTCATCATCCTCCACATCATCTTCCACCCACTCTTCACCCCTGTCCTCCTTGCCGGTCTGCACACTGCAGAAAGCCGCTGCAGTTGGCACCTTTGTTTAGTCATCATCAGAGATGTGCTGCGGTCAGGGCCGGCCTTTGGGGTGTGCGGGCTGTGCGGCCGCACAGGGCGCCATAGTAACAGGGGCGCTGGGCGGCCGACAGCTCGCAATGTAATATGCGGCAGGCGAGGCTGAACTTGTGTTCTCCCTCGGGGCGCCCCCTCCATCTAGCCCTCCCCTGTCTGACCTGATTCGTTCCTCCTCCCCTGTGCCTGACCTGCCTGCTGCCCCCGCCGCTGCCAATAAGAAGAGACAGGAGGAGGAGGGGAGGGGCTGTGGCCACTGCGCCACCAATGAAGATAACTGACCTGAAATACAAATACAGGAGGCGGGTGCCGGAATCAAATAGCCAGCACCCGACCTCTGTGACAGGGAGCTGCGATCAGCTGCAGTTGAGTTAACCCTTCAGGTGCGGTACCTGAGGGGTTAACTGCCGCTGATCGCAGCTCCCTGTCACAGAGGTCGGGTGTCGGCTATTTGATTCCGGCACCCGCCTCCTGTATTTGTATAAGAAACGTTGGTGGCACAGTGCGCCCCCCCCCCCCCCCCAACACCCCAGTATAAGAAACGGGGGCACAGCGCGGCCCCCCCCCCCAACACCCCAGTATAAGAAACGGTGGCACAGTGCGCCCCCCCCCCCCCAACACCCCAGTATAAGAAACATTGGTGGCACAGTGGGAAGTGCCAGTGAGGGTTAAAAAATAATTTAAAAAAATTAACTCACCTCCTCCAGTTGATCGCATAGCTGCCGGTCTCCTGTTTTCTTCAGGACCTGTGGTGACGTCACTGAGCTCATCACATGACCCATTACCATGGTGATGGATCATGTGATGAGCACAGTGATGTCACCACAGGTCCTTTGACAGGTCATGAAGAAAGAACAGAAGACGATCAATTGGAGGAGGTGAGTTAATTATTTTTTAACCCTCATTGGCACTGCCCACTGCACCACCAATGTTTATTATATTGAGGGGGGGTGCACTGCGCCACCAATGTTTATTATATTGGGGGGGGCGCACTGCGCCACCAATGTTTATTATACTGGGGTGTTGGGGGGGGCGCACTGCGCCACCAATGTTTATTATACTGGGGTGTTGGGGGGGGCGCACTGCACCACCAATGTTTATTATACTGGGGTGTTGGGGGGGGCACACTGCGCCACCAATGTTTATTATACTGGGGTGTTGGGGGGGCGCACTGCGCCACCAATGTTTATTATATTGGGGGGGCGCACTGCGCCAATGTTTATTATATTGGGGGGGCGCACTGCGCACAACGATGGGTTAGGGAAATTTCACAGCAGAGTGCGCATGCGCTGGGAGCCTCGCCGGCGGTTAGGGTAGGGAAAAATTATGGGCCAGTGCACAGGTGCGGTGATCGGATGGATGTTCTCAGCTGGACACCGGCCGACACTGCGCATGCGCTGGGAGCCTCACCAGCGGTTAGGGTAGGGAAAAAGCACTGGCCCGTACGTAATTTTTCCCTTCCCTAACCGCTGGTGAGGCTCCTGGCGCATGCGCACTCTGCTGTGAAACTTCCCTAACCTGTCGTTGTGCGCCTGCGCGGCGCTGCACACCTCCTCACGTCATGTCCAGTGCGACCGAAAGTGACGAGGGTAGGGAAATCTCACGAAGTAGGGAAGTATAACATTACACCGGTCTTTGGGGTGTGTGGGCTGGTAACTACTTGGTTGGATAGTCAGCCAGCCTATGCCATGATGCCAGCAACAAGCAGTGTTTTTTTTTTTTTTGGGGGGGGCGCCACAAGGTTAGCTCGCACAGGGCGCCTGAACACCTAAGGCCGGCCCTGGCTGCGGTGGTCCTCCCATGTCCACTTCCTGAAACATAAGTGGTTGGGCATCAGTGCACTCAATCTCTTCCACTTCTGGAGCAGGGCTATGTGCACGGCCCTCGGAAACTCTGCCAGCAGAGTCATCAAAAAGCATAAGAGACTGCTGCATGACTTGGGGCTCAGACTGCTTGGCTGATTTGCAAGGGGGTAAGGTGAAAAACAGATGCCCATGGGCTGCAGGTGCCAATTCTTCCATTTCAGCAGAGGACCGTGTGGGAGACAATGTGAAGGAACTGGAGGCACTGTCAGCCACCCAATCTACTACCGCCTCTACTTGTTCTGGCCTCACCATTCGTACACCGATATTGGGGCCTACAAAATAACGCTGAACGTTCTGTCGCCTACGTGCACCCGAGGAAGGTGTTTAATTTTGGCGTGTACCTGGCACAGACCAACCACGTCCTCTCCCTGCAACAGGAGCTCCACAAACCCCAGCAGCACCATGACCAGGTCCACGTCCCTTATTTGATGCTCTCCTCATTCTTTGAGGTCACCCACTGAACTGACAGACAGATTAACCATATTATTTTCCTTGTCACGTATGCAGTGCAGGTTTACTTCACGCAATAAGTTGGTAAGGCTGATTAGTCAGCCTGCATTTGTGGGAGGGGCTCTTCATATACGAGCCACACCCTCACTCACAGGCGTGGGTTCTCAGGTGCACAGCTGCCGCTGGGCGTCATTAGCAAACTAGCTTCTCTGGTGGTAGCAGTCTTTCTTTGCAGCATGGAGCTTGTTATTTTGCTCTCTGCTACCGTAGTATGCACGCGCGATACTATGTAAGTAGGTTGGGCTGGGGCCGTCTCTCCTGGCCGGTCGGAACCGACTTTGCTAGCAAACGGGAGGCTTTGCCTCAGAATCTGCTACCTCAGGTTTGCTCATTGGGCCTAAATACTTCTATTTTCTTTTCAACTTTGTTTGTTGGTAATAGGAGTTAGTTCCTATAAATCTTACAAGTTTCACTTCGCTTTGTTTGTCTCGTATGAAAAGTTACTTCAGCCGGTTTGCTGTAAAGAAAGAGTTACCCGGGCTGCACGTGACGTCATGTTTGGAGATCGGACGCAGCTGTTATTGTTTAGGCCTCTTGCTGTAGCTGTTCCTTGCCATGTGTCTCCCCCCCTCCCCCGCTACCACCATCTTTAGACTTCACGTATTTCACTGCTCCATGTACTTAAAAACCCTGCCGCACTTTCATGCTCTGCTGTTATCCTGAGCGGCATTTACACTTTCGGCTTCTACAGTACAGACCAAAAGTTTGGACACACCTTCTCATTCAAAGAGTTTTCTTTATTTTCATGACTATGAAGGCATCAAAACTATGAATTAACATATGTGGAATTATATACATAACAAACAAGTGTGAAACAACTGAAAATATGTCATATTCTAGGTTCTTCAAAGTAGCCACCTTTTGCTTTGATTACTGCTTTGCACACTCTTGGAATTCTCTTGATTAGCTTCAAGAGGTAGTCCCCTGAAATGGTCTTCCAACAGTCTTGAAGGAGTTCCCAGAGATGCTTAGCACTTGTTGGACCTTTTGCCTTCACTCTGCTGTCCAGCTCACCCCAAACCATCTCGATTGGGTTCAGGTCCGGTGACTGTGGAGGCCAGGTAATCTGGCACAGCACCCCATCACTCTCCTTCATGGTCAAATAGCCCTTACTTTCAACGTTTTCCCAATTTGTCGGCTGACTGACTGACCTTCATTTCTTAAAGTAATGATGGCCACTCGTTTTTCTTTACTTAGCTGCTTTTTTTTTTTTGCCATAATACTAATTCTAATAGTCTATTCATTAGGACTAACAGCTGTGTATCCACCTGACTTCTCCTCAACGCAACTGATGGTCCCAACCCCATTTATAAGGCAAGAAATCCCACTTATTAAACCTGACAGGGCACACCTGTGAAGTGAAAACCATTTCAGGGGACTACCTCTTGAAGCTCATTAAGAGAATGCCAAGAGTGTGCAAAGCAGTAATCAAAGCAAAAGGTGGCTACTTAGAAGAACCTAGAATATTACATATTTTCAGTTGTTTCACACTTGTTTGTTATGTATATAATTCCACATGTGTGGATGCCATAGTTTTGATGCCTTCAGTGTGAATCTACAATTTTCATAGTCATGAAAATAAAGAAAACTCTTTGAATGAGAAGGTGTGTTCAAACTTTTGGTCTGTACTGTATATCATGTCTTATGCTGCATCCGCACATCCTTACTGTCCTGCACTTTTCTACTCTTGGTTCGTATTCACTCAGATTGGTCTCACATTCAAGCTGCATTCACCTGTTGGCTGTTACATCTCATTCCGTCCCCAGCCGACAGCCGGATCCGTATTACACGCCTGTTATTACATGTTGTATACTCGGCTTACAGCCATAGCTTCTACTGTTACTCCGTTTTCATGCTCTGGATGCACCACCCTGGTGTTCCCACCTTGCTCCACTCACAACCAGAGCTGCGTTTATACCAAATTTCATGCTCTGCTTATACCCAAAGTTGTGTTCACACTTCTACTGCTACACCAGGTCGTATACCCCACTCACCAAAGCCGCTTTCCATGTCTGCTGTCACATCAAGTTAATATTCTGTTCACATCCAAAGCTGCGTCCGCATGTCTGTTTTCACATCTTGTCCTATACTCCTTTCACTACTAGAGCTGCGTCCACATGTCTGCTTTCGCATCACGTCAATAACTCTGCTCACTTTCAGGTTGCATTTATATGTCTGCTTTATACCATGCTTTTCATGCGCTACCCATACTCAGAGCTGCGCCCATACCATGTTTTTTAGGTACCACTCACATCCAAAGCTGCATTCACCCATTTGTTGTTACATCATGTGTTGTACTCTGCTCCCACTCAAAGCTGCATTCTCCTGTTCATTGCTACGTCATGGTTTTGCTCAATCTCACCGGGGTAGTCTGCACCCACTGCTCTGGTACCTCTCTCCCGACAAACATAACTGCGTTCTTTTCAGGCTTACGTTCCCTTCCTCGGTGGTCTGTTACATTCCATAGGCCTACTTTCTGTTTTAATCCTGGTTCATATTCACTCAGACTGGTCTCCTTTTACTTCTGGTTCGTATTCACTCAGATTGGTCTCCTGCCCCAGTTCACCAAACAGCTCCTCAGCAGAGGTCAGTGGGCCAGTAAGTTTCCTGCTATGTTTTCACAAGCTGTTTATGACTCCCGCCATAAGGAACTCTCACGCATGGCTCCCGCCATAAGGGACTCTCACGCATGGCTCCCGCCATAAGGGACTCTCGCGCATGGCTCCCACCATAAGGGACTCTCACGCATGGCTCTTGGCTTAGAGGATTTCACAATTGTCATCGACATTGGTAGGTCATACGGCCATCTGATACTATTTTCCATGGCACACCTTTCAAAAGTTTTCTTTTGTTCATTTATATTTTACAGATTAGTACTTGCGGTTCATTTCAGCCTCATTTCATTAAGAAGCTTTACCCCATGTCTTTGTCTTTCTAGGTTATCGAGTCCCGGTTGATTACTAAACCCGTTGGGTTAAGCCCCAATCTTTTCCCCAGCCGTCCTTAATTCTAAGGTTCGCATCCCGGCGGCTGCCCGGCCCCATGGGCCCCTGGTGGTTGCTTCGGCCCCATGGCTTCAGGGGTCCGACCAATGGTTGTCTGTCCACCTGTGCAGCTATGCTTTTGAATGACTCATATCTTTACCTGCTTGCCAGCTTATGTTATTCAGGTTTAATTTTAGTTAATGTCCGTTATTATCTCCATTTTCTGTTACGTTTCCCTTCGTCTTTTCAGGTCATGCAGTTGAACTCATATTGGGGTCACCTTCCACGTCGGTCAGGTCTCGTTCCTAACGATATTTCGCCTTGCATGTTATTCAGGCCACGTAGTTTATCTTAGGTATCGCCTGCCACATCGGTCAGGCTCATGGTTTAATTTCACCTGCACCTTATTCAGGTCACTTTTAAAGTAAAAAAAAAAACTCGGCCCCATGGCTTTGGGGGCCCAATGACAGCTTCGGCCCCATGGTTTCGGGGGCCCGATGACAGCTTCGGCCCCATGGCTTCGGGGGCCCGATGACTGTTTTCAGTCCTGCTGGGCTGATTGCCTGGTTGGTTGTCCATCTGTGCATCTGGGCTGATTTGACCCCTATGTATCGCATACATACCTGCTTCCCTAATTTCCTAATTAATCCATGTTGATTGCTCACTTTATGTTTTGACCGCAAACTGGTTCGGTTCGCCCTACAGCATCATTGTCATGTCTTACGCAGATATTTCGTCTTTCTTTAATTGTTCATGCTTTCATTCAGGTCCTGCCAGAGGAAGAACAAGTAGGGAAATTCCCTCTAACATTTCAGTCTCTGATCGTAGTCGATCATATCTTGTCAACCAGGTCCCCGTGCAAAGTCTTTGCCTTTTTACCACGACCAGGAATTCATTTTCGCCGGTAGCTTCATTGCATTGCATTCCCTCACTCATGGTAGGGCATAGACAAAATCTTGTATATTATGGCTTCGTAGCTTCTTGCCGCACTAACCTCAGACTCCCTACAACCACGTTGAATCGGATTTTGGACAAGGTCCAGCATTTCCTCACGGTAGAAGATTCAGATAGTAGGTCGGTCTACATGGTTCTTTTTGGCCCTCATTCCTGCATAGTCTAGACAGTTAGGTTGCAGTTGCAGGCTAGGGCATTGCCAGTACTCGCACTAGAACCAAACTTTACAAGTTTCAGTTGGTTTTTATGATCCATTTCACAACGTATTCCCGGTCCTCCATTCCGCTTTGGGGCAGTATCCGCAATATTGAGCATCATGTCTCTGGCCTTGTCATCCACAAGATGGGTTGTAGGTCTCCTACTGGTCTTGCCTCATATACCCCGAATTTTCGCTCTAGATCCCTGACGCCTTGCAGTTGGCTTGGGGATTAGTTTGCACATGCCATTCGAATTCCTTTTCTACCCTACTTGGCTTGGTTTTTGCCCACTTATAGGCCTACCCACGACCATGGTGTGCAGGTGTACTTCACGCAATAAATGAGTATATGACGTGCACCTAACTAACAGACGGATTAACTATATCAATTTCCCTGTCACGTATGCAGTGCAGGTGTACTTCACGCAATAAATGGGTATATGACGTGCACCTAACAGACGGATTAACTATATAAATTTCCCTGTCATGTATGCAGTGCAGGTGTACTTCACACAAAAAATGGGTATATGACGTGCACCCATAGGCGTGCGCACAGGGTGTGCCGGGTGTGCTTGGCACACCCTAATCAAGCCAACTTGAGGTTCTATCACCTCCGTGCTGCACTGCCATCTCGTTTGTAAGTAGGGCCGGGAAGCGCTATACTCACCTCTTTCTGGTCCACGGCTCTCCACTGTGAAGGCTGCGCACAGTGTGAGGCAACGTTGTGACCTCACACTGTGCGTGCCCACACAGCAGACTGTACAAGAGGATTACCGAGCGCGGGCAGTGAGGAGCGGCGGCGTCCGGAGCAGGAAATGTAACTGTTTTTTTATTTTATTTGGGGGCTGATGGAGGCACTGGGGGCTGAAGAGGGGCACTGGGGGGCTAATATGAGGCACTGGGGGGCTGAAGAGAGGCTGCTAGGGGGCTGAAGAGGGGCATTGGGGGCTGATATGAGGCATTGGGGGCTGATATGAAGCACTGGGGGCTGAAGAGAGGCTGCTGGGGGGAGCTGAAGACGAGCACTGGGGGCTGATATGAGGCACTGGGGGGCTGAAGAGAGGCTGCTGAATAGGGGCACTGGGGGGTTGAATAGGGGCACTGTGGGGCTGAAGAGGGGCACTGGGGGCTGATATGAGGCACTGGGGGCTGATATGAGGCACTGGGGCTCTTATCTGAGGTATGATTAAGGGTCATTCACATTGGGACCTGAGCTGAGGTCTGATTGGGGGTCTGATTGGGGTCTTATTAACATTGTTGCACCTAACTAACAGACAGATTAACTAGTGGACCTAGTTGGGGACCTAGTTGGCTGCCCTGCAGCCTTTCCGGCAAAGTTAGAATTCGGGTCTGGGTAACAAAAATCGTAAGGTTTGGTATGGACCCGAACTTTACAGTTCGGGTTCGCTCAACACTAGTGAAGAATCATCCTGGGTTGACTCTTTCATTTCATTCACTTCCTAAAATGGGGACCTAGTCGGCAGCACAAAGAACCCCCAATGGCGCAGGACACTATGATGAAAAGTGCTAAATATTCAATTTTAGGTTAAGGCCTCATGCACACGACCGTTTTTTTTTGCGGTCCGCAAAACGGATTTCCGTTGTTCCGTGATCCGTGACCGTTTTTTCTTCCATGGGTCTTCCTTGATTTTTGGAGGATCCACGGACATGAAAAGTGAAAAAAAAAACTAAGTCAAGTTTGCATTGAAAATGATAGGAAAAACGGACACGGATCACGGACACGGATCACGGACACGGATGACTATCTTGTGTGCATCCGTGATTTTTCACAGACCCATTGAATTGAATGGGTCCGTGAACCGTTGTCCGTGAAAAAAATAGGACATTTCCTATTTTTTTCACGGACTGGAAAAACGGATCACGGACGCGGAAGCCAAACGGTGCATTTTCCGAATTTTTTCAACGGACCCATTGAAAGTCAATGGGTCCGCGAAAAAAAACGGAACAGCGGCCGCGGATGCACACAACGGTCGTGTGCATGAGGCCTAAACAAAATATTAAATTAAATAAAATACTACATTTCTTGAGCCACAGAAAACAGAACCCAGTTCCCCTTGTGTAGCTTGTACAGGATAATGGAAGAATGACATACAGTACTTACCTGTTACAGAAGATGCAGGAGATGGTTTCCATCAGCAACCATGCAAGGTTGTGCCTGTATTCTCATGTTCAGGAACACTTTCTGTAACACCACATGTTCCATATTCCAGACATAAATTTCAATTTCTTGTATCAGTTCTGACACTGTGTGGGGATTAGATCCATAAACCCTTCTGGTAATCTCACAGATAAAAGTCACACACTGTTAGGTCTGGTGACTGTAGAGGCCTGTGTTCTCCTAGCTGTTGGTTTAGTTTAGAATCCATCATAATTGTACTGTGTTATGTACTTTGCTACCATCTAGTGGCCATTGTTATATTTGGTTTTAAGAAATTTTCAATGGTTGTGATTTCATTATGTCAACTTTTTTGTAAATCCTCCTCCTCCTCTTCTGTAATCTCACATCTTGTGTCCTTCAGTCTTTTCCTGTTTGTCAGACATACATCACAGAGCTGAAGAGAGGATTTGACCTCTATCATCATTTCTCAAGGAACATTCACTAGATTACCTAAAGGCATACCCATTGCATCTCCCTCACTGGAATTCAGCTTGCAACTGGTGTTGTTAGGGGAATGAGTAGAGTGCATTCACAGTCTTCCATTGCTTGTACAAGAGTTTGCCATGGAGGCACATTTCACCCCTTTTTTTAAAAACATTATCTTGTAATAGAATAAATAAAGACACCACAATCTGATTTGGATGAAAATGGGCGCAATGCTTTATTATGGGTTACCTTAAATAATTGAAAACACCACAATAAAATTTTCATAAATTTTCATAAATAAATATAAAGCTAATTAATTCCACACTAAATAAATAATTAAATAAACCCATAACCATATCTAATTAATGAAAACTAAATCCACCCAGCTACATTTAGTGATTCTGCCCCACTAACTCAGCAAATATCAAATAATAATTAAAAGGGGGGAGGGCGGGGCAATTCTCCTCTTCTTCTTCAAACTGGCCCCGAACCTCTGAAGAACCTACTGTAGCTGGCCAGCTAGGACCAGTCCTAGGTTGCTAGTATAGCTTATATGTGTATACAGCTAGACCTGCCAATAGCCTTAATACAGTTCCTATGTTTATGTGTTAAAGACAAAAGCAGAGTTATTTACTGTGACATCATGTGACATCTAGAATTATTATTTACCAGAGACAGGAGCTGAAGAGACATTCACTCCACTGAGAGCTGTGTTTTTATGGGAACAAGAGGCCAAAATAGGTATTTAGAACAGTTATATAATGTACATATTGTTAGTATTGTGATTAGAACTGTATACTGAACCAGTTATATGTGTGTTTACTCACAGTTCCACCAAATTCAATTGCAAATACAAATACTAATTGCAAGCTACAAATTCCAAGCTACAAATTGCAAGCATACAAACCAGATTCCATACAAATTGCATACAAACTGCGAACTGCTCATACCAGATCATAAGCAATTGCATACTGCAAATTGCAAACCAAGTTGAGCAAGCAGAACTATTAGTTAGACCTCAGATATACCTCTCAGAGAGATCATAAAGTGCTTAAATAACTTGAAGTGACAGTACAGATACTGAAGAGAGAAATCTATCCACCATTTTATGTTGAATGACAAGATTGAACAGTTGAACCACCATCTTATGCATACCGCCATTTTGCGATATCTTTTCAACACGAGTTATGTACATGAACTATCTGCTGCATAGGCGGCAGTGTTATATGAAGAAAAGTTGAAGTTAATAAAGAAGTTATTTCAAGCATTTGGTGTTACAACCATACAATTGCAAATACAAATTCCAAGCTACAAATTGCAAGCATACAATTGCAAGCATTCAGATTCCGTATTGCAATCCAAATTGCATACAACCATACCAGATCATACTCAACCAATCTGCAAATAGTCACTTCTAACTGCATACTGCAAGTAGAACTATTAGTTAGACCTCAGATATACCTCTGAGGCAGCAGTGTTATATATGAAGAAAAGTTGAAGTTAATAAAAAAGTTATTTGAAGCATTTGGTGTGCTCTTTAAACCTACTGTTTCCATAGAACGCCGCTAGAGGAATTACAGAGTAATAGACAGTCTGGCTGGACTAAAAGTCAGAGATATCAAAATTCTTGTAATGCCACAACGCAAAAGGCACTTCATAGTGCTGCGCCTGCCACAGTGGAACTATTACCCTCAGAGGGCGAAGTGATAGCGCTCCTCAACTTGCACAGTAAAGAGCGCATTAGGTGGGAGGCGGAGCTTGACCGTGGACTGGATGGCAGCGTGAGAAGGAGCTCTCCTGCTAAGTACTCTCGCCTAGCATTGAAATACACCTGAAATCACCTAAAATATGGGCAAAATAGGTCGCTACCAGCCCAGAGACGGTGAAGGTCCGACTAGGACGAAAACTAACCAAGAAGCTGTCACAAAACTCTTTGCTAAGAGACACACGCACCCGCTGGCTTGCTTGGCCAAGATGGCGCCGGAGCTTACTCCTCACCGGAAATCGGAAGACGATCACAGCTCAAGCAGCGACGAGGAACAAGCTCCAGACGAAACGCTTACAGCGGCAGTGTTGAAGAAAGCTCTCAAACAAGCACTGAAACCGGTAAGGGCTGACTTAGCTGATATAAAAACGGACTAACAAGCCCTTGGGTTCCGGACGGAGGCTTTGGAGACGACATGTTCAGAACTGACCTCCCATGCCTCAGCATTAGCCGCTAGAACAGAACAGTTAGAGGCGCACTTAAATACAGCCTTCACATTAATTGAAGACCAGGAAAATAGAAGCAGACGCAAAAACATCCGCTTCAAGGGGATCCCTGAATCCTGTGCGGGCGACGCTCTTCCTAAAGTGGCGCAGGAGATATTTACCGATTTACTGGGATCGGAATGGGCCATGGCAGTCGTGATTGAGCGCATCCATAGGGCTCTGCGCCCGAAACCCAAGCCAAATGAGCCACCTCGTGATGTTATATGCAGTCTGCTCTCATATGTAGACACGGCCGCTATTCTCCGCTCAGCTAGGGAAAAGAGCCCTTTTAGCTACGCAGGTGAAGAAATATCCTTATACAGGATATTGCGCCTTCCACGCTCCAGAAAAGACGCCTGCTACGTCCATTACTGGATAAGCTGAGAGCAAAAGGGCTTCAATATGATTGGCTCTTCCCCTTTGGGATCTCCGTGCTGAAAAATGGCAAACGGATCGTCATAAAAACCCCAGCAGATCTTGAAGTTGCATGGTCCACTCTGGAAATAGAACCGGAAGAAATACCGTCATGGTCTCCAGCTGCGGATTTGGCACACTTACCACCTCTGCCACAATCGGAGGACTGGCACACTATTACACGCCCGAAACCGCAGAGAAACAAAAGGCCCTCAACTTCGGCCAACTTCCCACATCGCTGACTTACACTTTAGGTTCTTATACCTCACAACCTTTAACAACTTCCCACAATGTTCAGTGAAGATACCTCCAAAATCCTATAGACTTCCCTGCCTCAAGATGGACTTTCGAATCAAATGAAAATCGATTTCCTCAACCAAGTGTGAAGATAACCCTCAAAATCTCCAGGAACTTTTCCTTACCCCCCTCCCCATTTCCAAGCAGACTCCCGACACTCTCTCCCAGACTCCCATGACCTCTCCTGAAACGACATTTCTCAAGATCCTTAAGGCTTCAACTTTGCTCCGATTTATGTCAGATATGCTTAATCCGTCTCTCTTGTTGTTTAGTGCTATTTCCTTGAAATGCAAAGATAGATGGTTTGTTTTTTTAGTCGGTCTTTCACTTCCTTGCCATGCTTCCACTGGTTATAGAGAAGGTGACATTGACTTAGGGTCATGGAACCATTTCTGACGATACCTTTATCAGGAAATGTACATTCTCACTAGGGGAATGGAGGGAGCATCATCAAGACAACATTTTCTCATTTAATGTCAGAAGTTCTTTAGATACTTCCCATCCCTATCCTATTTTCCCTACCTCTAATTCCTACCTCTAATTCCTACCTTTTCCTTGCTGACCTCCCCTTTACTGCTAATCACTTCGATATGAAGATATAAGCATATGAAACTATTATACAAGGTCATAACTTCCGTTTGACATCATTTGAACATGATTGAAGACACACACTGGAGTACCTATAAATTAGCTTATATTGAGTTTTCTAGCTCTCCCCTCCATCCCCCTCCCGAAACCCTCCCCCTTCCCTTCCCCCCCCCCCTTCAACCCCCCTCCCCCTCTCCTGGCTTATGACTGTTAATGTTACACAATGCCTAATATTGGTGACTTTCTATGTTACGCATAATGCTATGTGTTTGTACACCACAGGTCAAGACTTATCTCCGGTACTGAGGATTTTTTTCTCCCCCCCTTCCCTACCCTTCTGTTCTCTTTCTCATCTACTGATCTACTGTTCTCCTTGATAGTTTCTAAACGCACTCACTTATTCCCCACCCTACCCTTCTCCCCACTTAGACTCCCCCTTCTTTTCACTCCTTCCCATTTTCCCTTCTTCCTTGACACTCACTGGGTTGATTCGACCCTCCCTTATTTACTGCTGCTTGCCTACACACCCCCTCTTCCTCAACATTCAAGCTCTTCCTTCCATATTCTATCACCCTACCTGATTCTCCTCTCTGCTCTTCGACTCGAGCGCTAAAGGACCTCGTGGACATGGGTGAGACTAAATGCACATCTTTTAATGTACGGGGCTTAAACACCCCCATAAAGAGATATCATGTGATCAACATTCTTGGGAAACTTAAAGCTTCCATTATATTCCTACAGGAGACTCATTTTAAACAAAACAAAATTCCCAAAATGCCCACTAGATATTTTGCCAACTGGTATCATGCTTGTCACGCTACCTCAGCATCCAAAGGAGTATCCATTGTGGTTCATTGTTCCTTACCGCTTAAAGTAGAGAAACAATATGCTGACCCAGAGGGCAGAATGTTATTCTTAAGAACCCAAATATACGCAACTAAACTTACGCTAGCAAACATATACGCTCCTAACGATACACAGATTCCATGGTTATTAGACGCCTTAGATAAACTCAAACTATTCGCGGATGGCCTGGTAATTCTGGGTGGTGACCTAAATATCACTTTAAACCCTTTACTTAATTCCTCAACCTCTAAATCCAGTACCTCTCAGCGAGCCTTAGCTAAATTACAATCCAAACTATCAGATCTATCCCTTATAGATGCTTGGAGACTGCAGAACCCCTCCGCTCGGGACTATTCTTATTTTTCCACAGTGCATAACACCAAAGATTGGACTATCTTTTGGTCCACAAATCCTTGCTACCTCGGTTAACGATCGCAGGTATTTCTGTGCTCTCTTTATCAGACCATGCTCCGATCCACCTTTCTCTCTCCCTAACTGATGCTCCATCCACAATGTGGAGGTGGCGCCTGAATGAGCAAATCTTAGAAAACACCAAAGCCCTCTCTCTTGCCCTATAATCTGTGAATCACACAAACCCTATGTCAGAGGTCTATTCATCTCGTGGGGGTCTAAACTAAAAAAGGACAGACAAAAAGAAATAGACACAATTTTATCGCAGATTGCACTCCTAGAAAAGGAACATAAAAACTCCAGATTGATAGAAACGCAAGCAGAACTACGATCGCTAAGGGAAAAACTCATTACCCACATGCAAATTAAATCAGCCAAAGCTTATCTCCACTTTAGACATAAGCTTTATGCCCACGGTAATAAAGGAGGGAAGCTTATGTCTTCTTTAATTAAGAAGGAGAGAGCTAAGCAACACATTCACAAGATCAAAGACCATACGGGTCTGACAACTTTCTCTTTACCAGAAACGGTGGCTGCCTTCCATAAATATTATTCGGCCTTATACAACATTGGCGAAACACATGCTAAAATTAGCAACACTCACAAACAAGCGCTGATTGACGACTTTCTGAAGGATTTGTCCCTACCACGCCTAGACCAAGCCATGATAATTTCCCTTCTCTTGTCACAAAGTAAACTTGGTCCTTTCCTCCTCCCCTCCCTGGGAAGAGCCTGGGCTCGGACGGGCTCCCTTTGCTCTACTATAAAAAATTCCAAGATGTGCTCTTGCCTCACCTTACCACACTTTGCTCCTCTTTATTCAAAGGCAACTCTCTTACTAGACAAACACAAGAGGCTCACATCACTCTTATTGAGAAAGAGGGGAAAAACCTAGAAGAATGTGGAAGTTATAGACCTATCTCACTTCTCAATTTAGACCTCAAAATTTGGGCTAAACTTCTGTCCCTGCGCATAAAAAAACTTCTACCTCACCTCATAGGCGAGGAGCAGTCTGGGTTTGTCCCGGGGAGGGAAGGACCAACACGATCAAATTGCTGACAGCAATCCACCAAACTCAAGCTGAGAGTAAACCACTAGCCCTTCTCGGAGTAGATGCTGAGAAGGCCTTTGATAGAGTCAATTGGCTTTTTATGCACTCTGCACTCCTGAAATTCGGATTCCCAACCGATTTTACAAAAAACATTTTCACGCTTTATTCCCAACCATCAGCCTCACTTCTAGTATATGACCACTTGTCACATCCCTTTGAGATAACGAATGGGACCAGACAGGGATGTCCACTCTCCCCTACCCTGTTCGTGCTTGTTATGGAGACTTTGCTTCAACAAGTAAGACAGCATCCAGACATAAAGGGCTTTCCCACACCAAGTGGCGAACTGAAAGCACTAGCCTTTGCTGACGATCTCTTTTTCCTGTTACCTGACCCAGAGACTGGGCTTCCCTGCCTGGCTAACCTGTTTGAAAAATTTGGAGAAGTCTCAAACTTCAAAGTAAATGTCACAAAATCAGAGATCCTGAATATATCCTTTACCAAACAGTGCTACTTGAGACTTAAAAAAACATCCCCTTTCGCATGGGCCTCCAACTCTCTCAAATATCTAGGTGTCCAAATACCAACCTCCATATCCAAAGTATACGACTTTCGGTGACGTCATCGGCGCATGCGCACTGAGGGAGTGCTGAGGAGGCGAGCGTCCTTCTCTCAGAGCGCCTGCGCCGAATGAAGACAGGCGCGGGATTTGAAATGCTGACAGGGCCAGCCAGAGGAGGAGAGCGCTCGCTGGCCCTGTCAATCAACAGGAGGAGGGGGCGTTTTTTTAAAAGGAGGATGCGGCGGCTACCAGCAAGTAGACGCCCTACTTGCTGGTAGTGAAGTTATTTGCATATTTTAACCACCTCCGGACCGCCTAACGCAGGATCGCGTTCCGGAGGTGGCAGCCCTGCGCAGAGTCACGCATATATGCGTCATCTCGCGATGGGCGAGATTTCCTGTGAACGCGCGCACACAGGCGCGCGCGCTCACAGGAACGGAAGGTAAGAGAGTTGATCTCCAGCCTGCCAGCGGCGATCGTTCGCTGGCAGGCTGGAGATGTGTTTTTTTTAACCCCTAACAGGTATATTAGACGCTGTTTTGATAACAGCGTCTAATATACCTGCTACCTGGTCCTCTGGTGGTCCCCTTTGTTTGGATCGACCACCAGAGGACACAGGTAGCTCAGTAAAGTCCCACCAAGCACCACTACACTACACTACACCCCCCCCCGTCACTTATTAACCCCTTATTAGCCCCTGATCACCCCTGATCACCCCATATAGACTCCCTGATCACCCCCCTGTCATTGATCACCCCCCTGTCATTGATTACCCCCCTGTAAAGCTCCATTCAGACGTCCGCATGATTTTTACGGATCCACTGATAGATGGATCGGATCCGCAAAACGCATCCGGACGTCTGAATGAAGCCTTACAGGGGCGTGATCAATGACTGTGGTTATCACCCCATATAGACTCCCTGATCACCCCCCCTGTCATTGATTACACCCCTGTCATTGATCAACCCCCTGTAAAGCTCCATTCAGATGTCCGCATGATTTTTACGGATGCACTGATAGATGGATCCGATCCGCAAAACGCATCCGGACGTCTGAATGAAGCCTTACAGGGGCGTGATCAATGACTGTGGTGATCACCCCATATAGACTCCCTGATCACCCCCCTGTAAAGCTCCATTCAGATGTCCGCATGATTTTTACGGATGCACTGATAGATGGATCCGATCCGCAAAACGCATCCGGACGTCTGAATGAAGCCTTACAGGGGCGTGATCAATGACTGTGGTGATCACCCCATATAGACTCCCTGATCACCCCCCTGTCATTGATCACCCCCCTGTAAAGCTCCATTCAGATGTCCGCATGATTTTTACGGATGCACTGATAGATGGATCCGATCCGCAAAACGCATCCGGACGTCTGAATGAAGCCTTACAGGGGCATGATCAATGACTGTGGTGATCACCCCATATAGACTCCCTGATCACCCCCCTGTCATTGATCACCCCCCTGTAAAGCTCCATTCAGATGTCCGCATGATTTTTACGGATCCACTGATAGATGGATCGGATCCGCAAAACGCATCCGGACGTCTGAATGAAGCCTTACAGGGGAGTGATCAATGACTGTGGTGATCACCCCATATAGACTCCCTGATCACCCCCCTGTCATTGATTACCCCCCTGTAAAGCTCCATTCAGATGTCCGCATGATTTTTACGGATGCACTGATAGATGGATCGGATCCGCAAAACGCATCCGGACGTCTGAATGAAGCCTTACAGGGGCGTGATCAATGACTGTGGTGATCACCCCATATAGACTCCCTGATCACCCCCCTGTCATTGATCAACCCCCCTGTCATTGATCACCCCCCCTGTCATTGATCACCCCCCCTGTCATTGATCACCCCCCTGTCATTGATCACCCCCCTGTCATTGATCACCCCTCTGTAAGGCTCCATTCAGATATTTTTTTGGCCCAAGTTAGCAGAATTTTTTTTTTTTTTCTTACAAAGTCTCATATTCCACTAACTTGTGTCAAAAAATAAAATCTCACATGAACTCACCATACCCCTCACGGAATCCAAATGCGTAAAATTTTTTAGACATTTATATTCCAGACTTCTTCTCACGCTTTAGGGCCCCTAGAATGCCAGGGCAGTATAAATACCCCACATGTGACCCCATTTCGGAAAGAAGACACCCCCAGGTATTCCGTGAGGGGCATATTGAGTCCATGAAAGATTGAAATTTTTGTCCCAAGTTAGCGGAACGGGAGACTTTGTGAGAAAAAAATTAAAAATATCAATTTCCGCTAACTTGTGCCAAAAAAAAAAAATTTCTATGAACTCGCCATGCCCCTCATTGAATACCTTGGGGTGTCTTCTTTCCAAAATGGGGTCACATGTGGGGTATTTATACTGCTCTGGCATTCTAGGGGCCCCAAAGCGTGAGAAGAAGTCTGGTATCCAAATGTCTAAAAATGCCCTCCTAAAAGGAATTTGGGCACCTTTGCGCATCTAGGCTGCAAAAAAGTGTCACACATCTGGTATCGCCGTACTCAGGAGAAGTTGGGGAATGTGTTTTGGGGTGTCATTTTACATATACCCATGCTGGGTGAGAGAAATATCTTGGTCAAATGCCAACTTTGTATAAAAAAATGGGAAAAGTTGTCTTTTGCCAAGATATTTCTCTCACCCAGCATGGGTATATGTAAAATGACACCCCAAAACACATTCCCCAACTTCTCCTGAATACGGCGATACCACATGTGTGACACTTTTTTGCAGCCTAGGTGGGCAAAGGGGCCCATATTCCAAAGAGCACCTTTAGGATTTCACAGGTCATTTACCTACTTACCACACATTAGGGCCCCTGGAAAATGCCAGGGCAGTATAACTACCCCACAAGTGACCCCATTTTGGAAAGAAGACACCCCAAGGTATTCCGTGAGGGGCATGGCGAGTTCCTAGAATTTTTTATTTTTTGTCACAAGTTAGTGGAAAATGATGATTTTTTTTTTTTTTTTTTTTCATACAAAGTCTCATATTCCACTAACTTGTGACAAAAAATAAAAAGTTCCATGAACTCACTATGCCCATCAGCGAATACCTTGGGGTCTCTTCTTTCCAAAATGGGGTCACTTGTGGGGTAGTTATACTGCCCTGGCATTCTAGGGGCCCAAATGTGTGGTAAGGAGTTTGAAATCAAATTCTGTAAAAAATGACCTGTGAAATCCGAAAGGTGCTCTTTTGAATATGGGCCCCTTTGCCCACCTAGGCTGCAAAAAAGTGTCACACATCTGGTATCTCCGTAATCGGGAGAAGTTGGGGAATGTGTTTTGGGGTGTCATTTTACATATACCCATGCTGGGTGAGAGAAATATCTTGGCAAAAGACAACTTTTCCCATTTTTTTATACAAAGTTGGCATTTGACCAAGATATTTATCTCACCCAGCATGGGTATATGTAAAAAGACACCCCAAAACACATTCCTCAACTTCTCCTGAATACAGAGATACCAGATGTGTGACACTTTTTTGCAGCCTAGGTGGGCAAAGGGGCCCACATTCCAAAGAGCACCTTTCGGATTTCACAGGTCATTTACCTACTTACCACACATTTGGGCCCCTAGAATGCCAGGGCAGTATAACTACCCCACAAGTGACCCCATTTTGGAAAGAAGAGACCCCAAGGTATTCGCTGATGGGCATAGTGAGTTCATGGAAGTTTTTATTTTTTGTCACAAGTTTGTGGAATATGAGACTTTGTATGAAAAAAAAAAATAAAAAAAAAAATCATCATTTTCCACTAACTTGTGACAAAAAATAAAAAATTCTAGGAACTCGCCATGCCCCTCACGGAATACCTTGGGGTGTCTTCTTTCCAAAATGGGGTCACTTGTGGGGTAGTTATACTGCCCTGGTATTCTAGGGGCCCAAATGTGTGGTAAGGAGTTTGAAATCAAATTCAGGAAAAAATGAGGAGTGAAATCCGAAAGGTGCTCTTTGGAATATGGGCCCCTTTGCCCACCTAGGCTGCAAAAAAGTGTCACACATCTGGTATCCCCGTACTCAGGAGAAGTTGAGGAATGTGTTTTGGGGTGTCTTTTTACATATACCCATGCTGGGTGAGATAAATATCTTGGTCAAATGACAACTTTGTATAAAAAAATGGGAAAAGTTGTCTTTTGCCAAGATATTTCTCTCACCCAGCATGGGTATATATAAAATGACACCCCAAAACACATTCCCCACCTTCTCCTGAGTACGGAGATACCAGATGTGTGACACTTTTTTGCAGCCTAGGTGGGCAAAGGGGCCCATATTCCAAAGAGCACCTTTCGGATTTCACTGGTCATTTTTTACAGAATTTGATTTCAAACTCCTTACCACACATTTGGGCCCCTAGAATGCCAGGGCAGTATAACTTCCCCACAAGTGACCCCATTTTGGAAAGAAGAGACCCCAAGGTATTCGCTGATGGGCATAGTGAGTTCATAGAACTTTTTATTTTTTGTCACAAGTTAGTGGAATATGAGACTTTGTAAGAAAAAAAAAAAAAAAAAAAAAAATCATAATTTTCCGCTAACTTGTGACAAAAAATAAAAAGTTCTATGAACTCACTATGCCCATCAGTGAATACCTTAGTGTGTGTACTTTCAGAAATGGGGTCATTTGTGGGGTGTTTGTACTGTC